>NC_033798.1:67567381-67576072 GCF_001876935.1 Asparagus officinalis | reverse complement strand
AGCGACCGAAGCCGACAACGGATTCTGAGAAACAACGACAGCAGACCTAGGTCGGGAGATGGTCTTCTTCCCAGGCACCATTGATGAGGATGATCAGAGAAGATGAACATGATTCACCAAAGGTTAAAACAAAGAGTTGCTCATTAAATGGTTTGGGGAAGAACGGAGAAGAGTTGAATGACTCTTGATTGGACTACAGTGGTCTATTTATAGACAGCTGTGAGGTATCAAATCTGAATGAGATTCTAGATAAGAATCCTACCTAAACACGACCTTTGCGTCCGCATAGGAGTTGGTTGAACTTCTGACACAAAGTTCACCTCTGCGTCCCAAATCTCAAGCACAGGATTCACTCGTGTGTTTTAATGTCACAATACAAACATTTCGACGACTAGGGCTGTTGTACAACTTTAAATAATTAGAAAGAAGCTAATAATGGCCATCAAGGTGATGAAAGCTGAAAAGAAACTAGCCTATGAAAAGAAGTGATGCAGCCTTATGGATGAGTACAGACAAGTTATAATCAATAATGCTGATACTATAGAGCTCGATCCATCGCGCAACTCATCCTTCCAAATGGCTTAACATTCTATCCAAAATTAACAAGGTTATTATTAAAATCATTACCCTTGTTTAGTTGATCAAAAAAGGAGACAAAGTGGGTTCTTCTGAGGTTGCCCTCCTAGCCAAACTTGGGATATGGTCCTTCTCGTATGGGCTTGTGGTTCTCTGTCTATGACAATGGATCTGTCTTTAGCCCAAAGGTGCTCAACTCTACTAAGGACGACCTCGTTGGTAAGTTTTCCGCTGGTGTTTCTATAATTGCTTTGTTGTCACTAGCTCTTTCTTATCCAACTTTTGCAGTTGCGCCTTAGGTGCTCATTAATACTTACAAGAATCTTTTTGCTGGTGTTGTTGATACTGAATACACCTTCATACAAGTTGAAGGAGTGTCTCAAGGATCCAAGCAGATTAGCTTCAAAAGTTTCCTCTTCTATTGTATCGGCTGAGAATATTGTTAAAACAAAGTTAATCCTACTAATAGATCTAACGATGATGACTTGGACTTTAGCTAGTTTGACTAAGTTCATTGTCATCAAGACACAAAAGTTATTTTCTTTGGTTTAAGGTGATCAGGATTTCCCTGACTACTTGTACACGTTCATCGGGAGTATAAGGTTAAGCGTTACCAAAATAGATTGCAAGGAATCGCCAATACCGGAAGTGGAATTGCGATGTATAGTAAATTCCGACAACCAAGTTTATAATGTCCTTAAAACAAATGGAGTGAAAGATCATTCAACAAATTTTAGGATCCAAAGTATTCCAAAAAAATTTCCCAGTCAATCGCGAACTTTCAAAAACTTTAGAGGGGGTTTTGTAGGCTGTCTAAAAATCACAATAGATAGCTGATCACCATCAAGATTCGATGATAGAAGTTAAAATCTGACGACTTCTATATCAACATATCGATAATGAAAGTTATAATCAAACGACTTTCACGTCAACAAATAAAAGCTACAATCGGAGGATTTTCACGTAGGTCGAGAAAGGTTACAATTCAACGACCTTCACGACGACTGATGAAAGCTCTGATTCAATAACCTTCATAATCAACTGTGAGAGTTACAATCTGATTCAATAACCTTCACAACCAACTTTGAAACACAGGTGGCCCCTGCGGTTTTAATCTTTGGCACATGCCCAACTCTGCGTCTCAAGTCTAAGATGCAGAGTTAAAGCCCAGAATGCTCACTTTGGCGTTTGACTCATTCAAACACAATCTGAATGGTTTCAAAACCGTTTTCCCCATGATTTGAGGGAATCTTGCCCACTTAGGAGCGGATTAAGGGGTTAGTTACACCCCTTATATTCCTATAAATCTCAATAAACTTAACAGAGTTAAGGGCTAGCCTTTTGGATTGGATCGTCCAGGAGATCATACTTCAGCAGATTGAGTTTGGTTTTAGGGGAGTTGTTATCTTCTGGAGATTAGATGTTAGAGCATCACCCATCAACAGAGAGTTTGAACACTTGGCTATTAACCGAATTCTCAGTTCAAACAACTCTTTTCATAGAGTTTAAACTCGTTTTGAGTTTATAAACTCATTAAGAGTTCTTTTTCATACTTGCCACGTAAGTTAATTGTTCAAGTGAAGTGAGACATCAGATCATCAATAAGAAGCAAACTTGATACAAACGTCGAAGGAGGCATCTCATCGCTACCGTGAAGAACCCAGTGTTAAACAAAGGGGAAGATCTCCGTTGATCTTCTTCTCTTTTGTGAATTGGGATTTCGATTAAGGTGAGTGTAATTTCTTTTTCTAAAGTTAGTTAGAGAGAAATTATATTGAGAGAATTATACTCATTCTTTGTCTAAGCCTGTTAGAAAGATAATACAATAAATCATATTCTCAATCTTCTTTTTCAATTTTCCAACAAACAGTGTCGAACCAAAACCTGTTTGCACACATATGGAAAGAGCAACCTGAATCAAGAATCCAAGAATTAGAAATGGTTTTACCTTACGAAACTGAAAGAAGCTCGGCATTGTTCTCCGTGGCAACTCTAGCCATCGAGGTGGTTTCAGATTTCTTCCCTTCTTTCTGATCTACCTTAAATTTTCTACAGTTCTTCTTGAAGTAGCCATTCTTATGGCAGTAGTACCACTCCTTATCCTTGTGGCTCTTGGATTTAGATCTCCCACGGTTGTCCAACTTGGTACCTTTCTCCTTAGATCGACCCTAATTGTTCAACCCCTTGACGAGTAGGCCTTCATTTTTCAAGTCAACTCCTATCCTCTTATACATTTTGACAAAAGAGATGATGTCTTGAACAACCTTTTCAAACCAAAGAGTCTCCTTGCCAAACATGAGTGTTGCCTGAAAATGTTTGAATGACGACGACAAGGATCATAGTAATAGCAAAGCTTTATCCTCTTCTTCAAAGTTAACCTCCACTCGCAGTGAATCCATTTTATAATTGTTAAACACATTAAGATGCTCTATAATATTATCTCCATCTTCAATATGAAGATTAAATAATTCATCTTTTAAGAAAAGCTTGTTAGATAGAGTCTTTTCCATGTACAGATTCTCTAACTTCTTCCATGTGCCATTGGAGGTAGTCTCCTCCATCACGTTGTAGGTGACTTCATCGGATAAGTGTAGCTCAATCAAGCTCATCACCTTGAGGTTTCCTTTGTTCCAAGCCTCCATAGACATCATCTTCGGCTGGTGCTCAACCCCTATAATGTACATGTGTAGATCTTGTTAAATCAAGATATTCTTCATAGTACGCTGCCATAATATGAAATTGCTTCGCCCATCGAATGGCTTCAACTCAACCTTCACCCCGCCGATTATAAACTTTTATTCATCCATTAAGAACACCACAACCTCAATCTAATACTACTTGTTAGTGTTGACTAACCGCAAAACTTCTCAACACCACATCAGGGTCTTGTTCTTAATGACAAAACGATAAAAGATAATCACATAAAGAATGTACACAAGGATTTACGTGGAAAACCCAAATGGGAAAAACCATGGGTTGAGCTTAGAGGTCGGAAGATACTTCACTATAATGGAATCAAAAAATGGGTACAAGGCACACACACCTCACCAGACAATATCGACTTCCACACAGCCCTCACACACGCTCTTTTTATATTAATTTAATGCTAGAGATCTCTACAACACAAGAAACTCTCCTTCACTCTAACTCTCTATACTTTCAAGAGAACAAGTGGAAAACTTGAATGACCACTCCACAATGAGAGCATGCCAATATATAGGCCTTAATGAACCTTCTAGTCCACCTTTTTATCTTCTAAGATTATTGGGAATACACAAATCTGTTCAGATTTGGATAGGGTACTTTGACTGACCATAAATTCATCAATACTGCTCCGATTTATGTGATTCAAAGCTTGCGGTAAACTATGCATGCACCTCTACAACTTTCATGTAGAATTCTGAGCCAAATAATGACTGCATCATATCCTAAAAGACCTTGCAAAATTGTATTTACATACAAAAAATTACAGCAATAAATTGAGTTGGAAATTGAGCCAACTCCAACAAATCCAACACGACTAGATACGGAGACATCCAACTTAATCATCATCAATATTAAGAAAAATTAGAAAGTTTGGGAATTTAATGTTTGGAAACCATCAATCCTCTCTAAATGAAAGATGAGAATATTCTAGCATCACCAGCTCCTTTTAGAATAAATAGTGACAAGTACTATGTTCGTGCTAGCACGAATTATTTTGATATATTTAATTTATATATGTTGGTTTATAAGCTCTTCAAACATGTTAATCTACCCTAGTATAATAAATGAGTAGTCTATAACTTACAGATTCACCACTAACTAATATATTAAATGTTTATGAAGAAAGAGACAATGAATACAGCCTTTTGCTATGTAATGAGAAGAAGAGAATAGATTGTTTTTATGTTAAAATAGATAGTTTGAACGGTAGGATTTTTCTTAGATAAATTACAATACAAAGTTTAAAATTCAAAATTAGATAGCTAAATAAAAATTTATGATTTCTAAAATTAGAAGATGATTAGGATTTCAGTGTCTTGAGATTTCAATCAATGCTCATGTTTAGTTTGCTCTGGATTTGGACACGAATGAGATTAGAACTTTTTTAATTCCCAAAGTGGATAGGAATTTCATTGGATTTGAGATGCAAGCCCAGAGAGATGTGAAGAAGATTGCTATTGTTTTTTTTTGCTAAAAACACAAAATATGCAGTGGAATAAATAAAATATAAGTAAAAAATAACCAATCAAGGATACAAGATTTTATAGTGGTTCAAATAATAATCATACGTCTACTATTTATTCTCATGAAGGGGCTTCCTCACCATGGTAAAAATTTCCTTGAATCACAACCCGATTCAGTAGGCTTACAATGACCGTGTCATGAAATCTACCCAAAATCAGTCATCCAACATAACTCTCCACAATGAGTAAACACCTAGCCCCAGCTAGTCTCAACCCTCAATTAACACTAACTTGAGTGCACTGTAAAACAAGTTCAAAACACAATTAATCAAACACAATTAAGCATAAACAAACAAAAAAAAAATCTTATAGCCCTTTCGATAAACAAACCATTCTTCGATGTATATAAGTATAGCACAATGAAGATTGACGTAGGTAATGAATCCAAGGGCAACTCTCCTCAGCGAAATAATTTAGAGATGTTGTGCATGATGAGAAAGAGTTTTTCAAGGCTCCGAGGGGTCAAAATTTTCAATAAAATCATTTTTCAAATCAAAACCCTAGAACTCTCCCATCTCTCTCTCTTTTAATGATGTATAACCTTCAATGGATCAGGAAAGAGATATCCTAAAAGTGGTAGATATTAGAGATCAAAAAGAACAATGAATGGCTAAGATTAAAAGTAAAAATCTACAATCATTTGACTTTAGCATCGATGATTGCGCACGACCATCCATGGGTTCTTGAGCACCATCGATTGATGGGTTCCTGCATGCCATCAATGGTTTGAAAATTCATCTCTGGAATTTCATCAATCTATTCACGTAGACATTGATAACCTCACAACCATCCATGGGTTTGTGATGACTATCGATGGTTCAATAGTTAAGATCAGTGGTTGAGCTAATTTTCACATCCTTTTGCCTTGTACAAGTCCTATACCTGTATTCACATGTATTATATGATATCAATCAATTACTAGTACCAAGTAAAAGTTAGTTATTACTCGAATGAGAGATATTGTTCGGACTACATCCTAACAATCTCCATCTTTTGATAATATAACATACTTGAAATTTAAAATATCAAACTACATGCATATTTTTGAGATATATAAATAGCAACAATAAGTGCAAAACACTTTCATAAACAGATGGTAGCAAAGTTCTCCCTTCATTCGTGCGTTCATTAAAAGCGTAATTAAGCACGTGTATTGAAGAAACTTCCCATAAAACAATGTATCGATTGCTTTAAAAAAAATCAAAGCATCATGAAACCACTTAGACAAAAACTCAACCCATACAAAGGTCATCAAATTTTCAAATATCACACCACAAATTCTTCCCCTTTTGTTATTAGCAAAAGCTAACAACACACTAATGGTTACACTTTATACTCAAGAAATTTAAATAAAAATCATTTAGAGGGATGAAGAAGAGAATTACACACCGGTTCATACAAAATATTTATAGAGAAATAGCACAAGAGACTAAAAGCTAATTACAAGACATAAGAACACGAGAGAAATTTTATTAAAAATCACACACATAATAGTAGAACATCATTATAAAGTACGTTGAAACAAATAGTAAAAAGAATTATACTAGTTCATTGGAGAAATTTAGATACATCAAAGAAAATATTAAGCAATAATAAGATTTAAACTATCTTAACCATAGAAACCAAGAGCCAAAGTGTCTCCGAATTACCTCAACTATATAGAATTTAGAAGGAAGAACGATAGCATTTAGCGAGCGATTCACACTATCTCTAAATATAAAAATATTCAATACACGATGACTACCTTTGAGGTATGCACAAACACAATCCAAGACGCAAGTCTTCAACTATTTTTTAACAAATACATTCAATTTTCCATGGATTTCATAAGAGTATCGATCTTTAATCATCATTTACATAATACACTCTTCTGTTTGATATATTTTTAGCATAGATACACTTTTGTACATATTAAGAATAAACATGTGCATTATTAAAGTAAAAAACAAGCTTAAAAACCTCTTGATATCGTTAAAAAATATCTTATATATATATATATATATAGTGTGTGTGTGTGTGTGTGTGTGTGTGTGTGTGTGCGTGCGCTCGCATGCATACACGAATTCTCTCAATTTTCCATGGATTTCATAAGAGTATCGATCTTTGATCATCTTTTAGATAATACACTCTTTTGATTGATATATTTTTAGCATAGGTACACATTTGTACATATAAAGAATAAATGCATGTATATATGTATGTATGTATGTATGTGTGTGTGTGTGTATATATATATATACATATAGAATAAAACTCCTACAAACTTAGGTGGCATATGTATACATATATATACATATACATATACATATATGTATGTATGGATATGTACATATACCCATATATAATTATGTACATACACACACACACACACACATACATATAAGTATGTATGTATGTATGTATGTATGTATGTGTACATGCACACACACACACACACATATGTGTGTATGCATGTATGTATTTATATAGACACACACACATACATAAATTCATACATACAAACATATACATATGTATATACACATATACATATACATATGTATACATACATACATACATACATACATACATACATACATGTGTCACGCCCCGCTTCGCAAAATACCGGGAATCGTAACGTGAACAAGCCCGCGACTTATTAGATTGAGAAGAAATATACACTATCATTTTTTTCCTCTCTTTTCTTTTCTTCTCAATCTAATACGCTAAGCGTCTGGAAACAATACAATGCAAATGCACAGGTCCCCGATCACAGTAGCGAGAATATAATAAACAACACAAACAGAAAATATACATATCACAACTAAAATATCTTCCGAGACACAAAGTTTCGGTCAAACCTGCCCTTATTACAAACAGTTCGACTAAAATAAGAAAATACATAGTCCGACAAAATAAGAAGGAAGTACTGCAAAATAACTAAGTCCCTCGAAAGACTAAAGGATAAGGTACTACATAAGTAATCTAGTGTCCATCAGTGATTACGTAAAAGAAAAGCTAAGCTTCCGTCTGTTCTTCTGTTCCACCTAGAAGACACTCCAGCTGGGAATACTCCTGCTCTAATGCATCATCATCTTGGAACTGTCCATCCTCTAAATCTGACGTACACCAGAGAAAACAGGTGTACGTCAGGGTGCATGGCACACGACAAGATCCCACAAGGAAAGTAGAAACGGTCGTATGACCATTGCAAGAACAATAATAATAACAATAGTAATAATCTAAATGAAATCCACCACTAGAATATAATAATCAGAAGAATCCAAAATCGATCGGGTAACGAGGTCATGTAGCTAATGATCAGACTAATCATCCAAGTAACGAGATCATACTACTAGCCATTGTATAACAGGTCACTGGTCACATCTCACAATAACTGACTGTTCACAAATCCTCTACGTGCATCCAATCCCGCGAAACGGTTCGGTGAGAGGACTACACGTAATCCGATTTCGGCCAGGTTCGAACTCAAGCAAAACTCGGGTGACGAAATGATTTCATTGACCAAGTGCGAAACGGTTCACTTGGCCCAACAAACTAACCCCAGTGCGAAACGGTTCACTGGTTCTAGTCTGGAAGATACATCAAAAGTCTTATCCGATCACATGAACAAAGACTTCCCCATCCCAACTCTCTTGTTTTTCTAAGTTAACATACACACAGGCTTCTAAGTCTTAAACAGGACACACCAGGCTACACTAGTCTTGAATTTCTAACGGTTCTCAAGCATAACAAAGAGTAATAAATGCAGCTATTCATATACAATAAGATCATAGCATATCACATAATTAAAATTAAGAACCTAAATTATGAATAATTCATAATAATCCATTATTTAAAATAAATCCTTTAAAAATATTTATAAATGTTCTAAAATAATTCTTTT
>NC_033798.1:67522323-67566868 GCF_001876935.1 Asparagus officinalis | reverse complement strand
ACGTGCAAGTCATAACCCCAATTAAATGCATACTCATAACTCCCAAATTATTTTATTTTAAAAGTCATAAACGTGGTATAAATGGTTTTTATTTTGTGGTAGTCACAATATTTAAATAGAAAGGTTATGATAATTACAGTAAATTAAAACTCAAAACAAATGCACTTTTATTATGTACTAAATATTGTTCACACTTTTGTAACCTCCCATCATCAAATTTGGTTATGATAATAGCAAAAGGAAGGAAACAAAGTAAGAAACTAAAACTATTGGAGCGAGCACCTCACATAATTTGTCACGCCCCGCTTCCCAAAATACCAGGGAATCGGGACGCGAGCAAGCCCGCGACGTATTAAACTGAGAAGAGATAAGTGCTAGACCCCGTCTTCTCAATCTAATACGCTAAGCGTCAAGAAATACAAACGAAGGCACAGGTCCCCGATCACAGTATTGAGAATATAATAAACAACTCAGAACCAAAAGATACATATCACAACTGAAATGATCATCCAGACATAATATTCGGGCCAAACATGCCCTTATACAAACTATCTGAATGAAATACTGGAGAATATAAAATACAATGATCAGGCGGAAAAGGAAATGCTACGAAAATAAACTGAAAGGAATAACTGAGCTTCAACTCTTCTTCTGCTTCGTCTACAAGACACTCCTGCTGAGAATACTCGGCTCTGGCGCATCTCCAAGCTGAACATGTTCTTCTTCTAAGTCTGACGTACACCAGAGAATACAGGTGTACGTCAGGTGCATGGCGCACGGCAAGATCCCAAAAGGAAGAATAGAACGGTCGTGCGACCAATGCGATAATGATAATAACAATGGAAACATACAACTGAAATACTAATATTCTGAATATAATTTACTTCTAGAATAGAATAATCATAATAAATCCAAGGGAATCAACCAAGTAACAAGTCGATCATAACAATAATAATAACAATAGTAATAATCTAAATGAAATCCACCACTAGAATATAATAATCAGAAGAATCCAAAATCGATCGGGTAACGAGGTCATGTAGCTAATGATTAGACTAATCATCCAAGTAACGAGATCATACTACTAGCCATTGTATAACAGGTCACTGGTCACATCTCATACAGAGTCAACGCTCCTGTCATCGGATAACTGACTGTTCACAAATCCTCTATGTGCATCCAATCCCGCGAAACGGTTCGGTGAGAGGACTACACGTAATCCGATTTCGGCCAGGTTCGAACTCAAGCAAAACTCGGGTGACGAAATGATTTCATTGACCAAGTGCGAAACGGTTCACTTGGCCCAACAAACTAACCCCAGTGCGAAACGGTTCACTGGTTCTAGTCTGAAAGATACATCAAAAGTCTTATCCGATCACATGAACAAAGACTTCCCCATCCCAACTCTCTTGTTTTTCTAAGTTAACATACAATCCGATCACATGAACAAAGACTTCCCCATCCCAACTCTCTTGTTTTTCTAAGTTAACATACACACAGGCTTCTAAGTCTTAAACAGGACACACCAGGCTACACTAGTCTTGAATTTCTAACGGTTCTCAAGCATAACAAAGAGTAATAAATGCAGCTATTCATATACAATAAGATCATAGCATATCACATAATTAAAATTAAGAACCTAAATTATGAATAATTCATAATAATCCATTATTTAAAATAAATCCTTTAAAAATATTTATAAATGTTCTAAAATAATTCTTTTTATAAAACTTTCTTAAAATTTTGAAATTATTCTAAATTGATACTTATTCTAAAATAAATTCTTTTAAATTATTTACAATTATTCTAAAATAATTCTTTTGTCAAATAAATTCTATTAATTTGTTATAATTACTCTAAAATGATTTTTCACCAAAATAATTTATTATAATTATTTTAAAATGATTCTTTCACCAAAATAATTTATTATAATTATTTTAAAATGATTATTTTATCAAATCAATTCTTTAAAATTAAAAATTATTCGAAAATAATTTTATTTTATTTTATCTTTACAATATCAATTATTAAAATATTATTTTTAATATCATTCGTCAATTAAATCCGTAGAGGTCATCACAGTATATGTTTTACAATGTGAATGGTCATACGTCATTGTCCACAGTCCATTTCGTTCACAATAGTTCTATACGTTATAGTTCTCAGTTCAATATGTTCACGACAGTTCTATATTTGTAACGAATAATTATTCGGGACACGAGTTCGTATGCATAATTAATCTGTGTTCAATCTAAAATTATACTGAGAAAGAATAGGGATCTTGCCTCAGGTTTTGTCTATCGAATCGACGCTGATGGTGCGGTTGGAATCTAACGCGGGTCTGAAGAGTGTCGATCGGGGGACTCCGGCGAGGGCGGCGCGATCTCGCGATGGGCAGCGTTTCGGCCAGCCTCGGAGCCAGCCGACCGACACGACGGCCGGCAGTGGCTCGCTGCTGGGTGGAGGTGGCTGCTCGACGGACGAGCGGCGGGTCGGAAGTTGTGAGGGAGGTGGAGGAGCTGTGATGGGTTTGGCGTGAACAGCTGAGGGGAGAGCGGGCAGTGAAGCTCGGGAGTGCTTGAGCTTTAGGCGCAGCGGAAGCTCGCTGTATGGGCGGGCAGCGCGAACGGTGAGCCGGGCTTGGGCGGGTCGGCAGAGGCAGAGGAAGACTGGGGAGAGTGGGGAGGACGACGGGCAAAGAAGCTAGGGCGGAGGCGGCTGAGAGGGAAGGCTGGAGCTCGAGGGGTTAGCGACGACGGCGAAGCTCGGGCGACGGCGGACGAGGTCGGCGGTGGGAGGCAGGACGGCGCGCGTTGGAGCTTGTCGGAGTTGATGGGCGCGGTGAGGAGCGGCGCAGAGGAGGCTGCAACGGCGGATCTGCGGGTGGGGGACGAGTTCTGGCGGCGGTGAGCTGGGCGGCAGGGCTTGAGCTCGAAGGTGTGGAGTCCACGAGCTTGGCTGGACAGAGCTCGAGAAGAGAGAGAGAGAGAGAGAGAGAGAGAGAGAGAGAGAGAGAGAAAGAAAGAAAGAGAAGGAAGAGAGAGAGAGAAGGAGTGTACGAGAGAGAGAGATGAGCTCGGTGAGGTTTAAATAGGAAAAATTTAATAATAAAAAATTAAAATGTGATTGATGATGAGCTGCTTAGTCTCATTTTACGGTGCACGTGGAGCCGTTTTCTTTGAAAAAAAGAAGAGGGAGAGAACGTGATGAGGGGGTAGATGTTGGGGTTTGACGCGGGAAGCAACAGCTTGGAGTATTTTCAAATAGTTTCAGGTATTTAAACGAAAATAATTAAAATAATTATTATGGGTACTTAAAAAATTAAACTAATTACATAATAATTATCTACAAATAAAAACGTACATGTTGAGCTAATACAACAGTTGATACGAAACTGTCGAAATATACTCATATTGTACAATTAAACGGAAATAATTAATAATAAAAATATATTTACTTATATTTGAAATCAAATAATTATGTGACAATTATCTACACGATAAAACATACCAGTTATGCTAATACGACAGCTGATACGTAATAATTAAAATAATACAATAATTTACACAAATAATAAATAATTAATAATTTAACATAATACAAGAATTAATACGTAATAGTAATAATAATACAATGTATTATTTAAAATAATACGTAATAGTATCAGTAACACAACGGATAAATCCTAGAAATTTTCATTGCACTAAATTAATTTATAAATATAAAAACCATTTAAGTACATATAAAACTTGGACTTTAAATCATAGAAAATTTCTTAAAAAATCAAAAAAATACAATACTCTTTTAAAAATAATATTTAAAATACCAAAAATTTATTTTAACTAATATCAAAATTTTACGGTCATTACATTCTACCCCCCTTAAAACAAATTCCGTCCTCGGAATTAAAATAATAGTGATGTATAAAGAACCCAATGATAGAGATATGAAAAGAGATACTCAACTCAACACCTATAGGGAATGATTCAAATAACTGCATTTTCATAAGCAAGGAGAAAGTAAGACAAGAACAATACAAGGTAAGGTACAAGATGTGACAACTAAGATTCAGGAAACAGATGAGGGTATCGTTGTCTCATTTCAGACTCAGTCTCCCAAGTCGACTCGCTAGGAGAATCTGAGTGCCACATCACACGAACGAGCGTGACGGTCTTGTTCTGAAAAGTCTTCTCTCTTCGGTTCAAAATCGCCACAGGCTGCTTCTCGTATGTCAAATCAGGTCGCACCTCAATCTCTGAGAAATGTACGACATGACTCGGATCTCTAACATATCTCCGCAACTGAGAAATGTGGAATATGTCATGCACTCCAGCCAATGCGGGTGGTAATGCAAGTCGATACGCCACTTCACCAACTCTCTCTAATACGTCGAAAGGTTCCACATATCGTGGACTCAACTTCCCACGCCTTCCAAAACGAATGTTACCTCGGTTGTGGGAAAACTTTAGAAACACATGGTCTCCTGGCTGAAACTCCAAATGTCGACGCTTTGCATCCGCCTAATGCTTGAACCGGTCTTGTGCTATGCGAAGTCGTTCCCGAATGATTCTGACAGCATCAACTGACTTGTCAATCAACTCCGGCCCAAAAATCTCTCGTTCACTAATATCGTCCCAACTCAAAGGAGAGCGACACTTCCTCCCATATAATGCCGCGAAAGGAGCCATTCCAATGCTAGCCTGGAAGCTATTGTTGTATGAAAACTCTACCAAATGCAAGTGATCTTCCCACGACCCGTGAAAGTCAAGCATACATGCTCTAAGCATATCCTCCAAAATCTGAATGGTCCTTTCTAATTGCCCATCGGTCTGAGGATGATAAGCTGTGCTAAAACTAAGATTGGTCGTAAGACTCGCCTGCAAACTCTTCCAAAATTCAGAGGTAAATCGGGTATCACGATCTGAAACGATGCATACTGGAACTCCGTGCAATCGTACGATCTCCTCCATGTATTTCTGAGCAAGATGTTCCGTAGACTCTCCTACTCGGAATGGAATAAAGTGAGCCGATTTGGTTAATCGATCTACGATCATCGAAATAGCATCATTCTGTCTTCTGAGGTAAGCCAGTAACGAAGTCCATGGTGACATGTTGCCATTTCCATTCCGGAATAGGCAAAGGCTACAGTAGGCCTGCGATGCGCTGATGCTCTGCCTTCACCTGCTGACATACAAGGCATTTCGCCACACTACGAGCCACATCTCTCTTCATACCACGCCACCAAAAGTTCAGCTTCAGATTCTTGTACATCTTTGTACCTCCAGGGTGAATAGAGTACGGTGAGCTATGAGCTTCCCGTAATAACTCCTATCGAACATCTCCTCCTGGTACGCAGATACGACTCCCAAATCGTAAGGATCCATCTTCATGAACAACAAATTCCGGTCGAAGACCAGCCACTGCTAGCTCTCTACACTTCTGAAGAAATGGGTCACCTGCTTATGCAGCCTTGATTCGCTCGACCAATGTCGATTGAATTTGAAGATTCATCAAGGAAACGGTGACTCCTGGAAGTATAACTTCTATACTCATATCCCTCACTTCCTGCTGAAGTCTCCACTGAGCTGTGAGGGTCATGATTGCTGGCAAACGGCTCAAAGCATCTGGTACTACATTAACCTTGCCAGGATGGTACTGAAGGTCAATGTCGTAATCTACCATCAGCTCTAACCATCGGCGTTGCCTCATGTTGAGTTCCTTCTGAGTAAAAATGTACTTCAAGCTCTTGTGATCCGTAAACACTTTCACTTGCTCTCCCAACAAATAATGTCTCCAAAGCTTAAGAGCAAAAATCACAGCTGCCAACTCCAGGTCATGGGTAGGGTAATTCTGCTCATGCTTCTTCAACTGTCGAGAAGCATACGCTACCACATGACCATCTTGCTGAAGAACGCATCCAAATCCTCTACCTGATGCGTCACAAAACACCTCAAAGTTCCCATTCTTATCTGGTATCGTCAAGACCGGGGCTGAAATCAGTCGAGACTTTAACTCCTCAAACGCATGCTCACAAGCGTCGGACCAGACAAACTCAATATCCTTCCTTGTAAGTCGTGTCATCGGCTTCACAATCTTTGAAAAATCTCTGTTGAAGCGACGGTAGTAACCAACTAATCCCAGGAAGCTCTTAATATCTGACACCAACTTAGGGGTAGGCCAATCCTTCACTGCAGATACCTTCTCTGGATCTACTGATATGTCGTCTCCTGACACCACGTGTCCCAGAAATGCTATATGATCTAGCCAAAACTGGCACTTGCTATACTTGGCAAATAGCTGATGCTCTCTCAAGGTCTTCAACACGTACTGCAAATGCTCTGCATGTTCCGCCTCACTCTTAGAGTACACTAAGATATCATCAATAAAGACCTCCACAAACTTGTCCAGCACATCATAGAATACCAGATTCATCAGGTTCATGAATGTCGCCAATGCATTAGTCATACCAAACGGCATCACTAAGAATTCATAATGTCCATATCTCGTCCGGAACGCAGTCTTGGGGACATCAGAATCTTTAACCTTCACCTGGTGATATTCGCTCCACAAATCCAGCTTAGAAAATACTCTCGATCCTCCCAATTGATCAAAGATATCATTGATATGGGGAAGTGGATACTTATTCTTCACTGTCACCGCATTCAACTCTCGATAGTCGATGCACATCCGCTTGGATCCATCCTTCTTTCCCACGAGCAACACATGTGCTCCCCAGGCCGATACACTAGGTCGTATGAAGCCTCTCTGCAAAAGATCATCCAACTGAGTCCGAAGCTCGGCCAACTCAGCTGGAGGCATACGATAAGGAGTCTTGGAGATCGGAGCAGTTCCAGGCTTCAGTTCTATGGAAAACTCAATTGCTCGATCCGGTGGTAATCCGTAAATGTCATCGAGAAACACATCTTCAAATTCCCGAACTACAATTGGCTTCTCGGGTTCCACCTGCATGGAAGCAAACGTCGCCTTCTTCGGTTTAGCTCTATACTCTACCGGTCCAGCCGATGTACTGCCACTGAGGAATTTAAACATCGGGTGATCCGGTATTTCAAATACTACACTCCGATGGCGACAATCAATGGTGGCAAAGAATGACCCCAACCAATCCATTCCAAATACTGCATCGAAACTCGGCAGATCAATCACCAGGAAATCTGCAAAGAGTTCCCTCCCGCAGATGACTACAGGACATGATTCATAACCACTGGATGCTACTAAGACACCACTGCCAGTATTGATATTCCAGCCCGTGGTCAGAGGAGTTATAGGAAGAGAGTGGGCGGTCGCAAATCGACGAGATAAGAAACAATGGGAAGCCCCAGAATCAAAGAGTGATAAAGCCGGAACGGAGGAGACAAGGACCTTGCCTATTACAGGAGGAGGTAAATGCGACTAAGCTTAGTACTCATAACGAATCATATCATTCTATCATCAGGTAAGGCTAGATAAGGAAAAATTCATATGCAAGTAAAATTAAGAATGAACAGTTCTTACCAGTGATAACTTGATCATTTGCCTCAGCTTCCACAGCTAACATCATGAATGTTTGACGTGGAGGTTGCTGCCCTTGTGCCTGCTGATAAAACTGCTTCTGAGGAAGTAGAGGCCCTGCTCGGGGATAGGGTCCTTGCTGAGCCGGTGCTACTGGAGCAGGTCGAGGTGGAGCTGGAGGAGCTGCTCGAACTGGAGGTGGGGGCAAACGAGCCTGCTGTTTCTGAGGACAATCTCGACTCATATGGTCGGGGGACCCACAGCTGAAGCATAGATGAAGACGCCTGGGGCAATCCTGCTGAGTATGACCAGGGTAGCTACAATAGGAACACCTCACCGAAGGCTGGCCGCGAGTCTGCACTCCCGGGCGCTGATAAGGGTGACTCTGATGAAATGGCTGACGCTGAGAATGCTGCTGCCCTACTACCTCGGAGGGGGACGCTCGACATTCCGGGTCGGAGCCGCTGGTGTCCTACTCTGAATCAAGTGTGAATCTTCTGGTTCCTTTTGCACGCTTTCAATCTCGCGTGCTGCATCCAATACGGCGTCGTGAGTCGTGAGAGCCCTACCAGCCAAAGCCAATCTAATATACTTGTCCAGACCTTTCTGGAACTGGTGCTTCTTGATAGTGGGGTCTGTAACCAAGTGGGGAGCATATTGGCTCAAAGAAGAAAATCCGGCCTCATACTCGTCGACTGATCGACCCCCTTGCTTGAGCTCGACAAATTTACGCAGGAGCTCATCTCGGGCCGATTGAGGAAAATACTTCCTATTGAAGCGATCTGTGAACGTCTCCCACAGAATCGGCCTCTCTAGGTGTGTCTTCTCAGCAGCCCACCATATTCGAGCCGTATCTCTGAGCTAGACATCCATAAGGTGTTGACCCTAGTGGGGGGGGTGATTAGGGTCAAGAGGCTCTAATATGCAATAAAAATCAAACACAAGCAAACCACAAAACAATAATGCAATTTAAAGTAAAAGAGATAAGGTTAGGAATCGTTATCCTTGACGCGCGATGTGTTAACGAGGTTCGGCCCGCTGACCTACGTCCCCGCTCCCCACTCTCGAGGAGAAATCCACTACACACCCGGTTTGGAAGCCGGAACTTCGTCTACACAGCGATCCCACACGATCTCTCTCACTACACAGTTTGATCTCAACAGATCACACTCCCTCACAGTTGATCTACACAAGATCTCACTCACACAGCAGAAGAAAATATGCAAGACTCTCTCTTTACACAGCCCCTATAGCAAAGAGAAAGAGTACTAAAGCTGGGAAGTGAATCACACTTAAAAACAGAGAGAAAACACAGAAACCAGACTTTGAAAATTTTTCTCAGGAAACAGCAGACTTTCTGGTTTTTGCAAAAACGTTAGGGCTAAGGGAGAAGAAGAAGTCTGGGGTTTTAATAGAAGAGATTAAATCAATTTAAAACAAAACCCAATCTTCCCAAATAGGATAATAATCTCCTTTTCAAACCCTTATCTCAGACTGTGCCAAACACAGTTAAGTGTAAGCGTATTTTACTAGGCAAATGACCGTTTGAAAAATAAGTCACGGTTGACTGAAGGGAATTTTGGTCGTCCGAAATAATCCTTCGGCGAAATAATCCTTTGGTCGACCGAAAAATTTAGTCGGTCGACCGACCGAAAAACCGGTCGACCGCCAGCCGCTTTGAAAACATAGAAAACAAGCAGAGCCATCATCGGTCGACCGGCGCAGTCGACCGATATGAAAATCAAAATTTTGGTCGACCACATCGGTCGACCGATGACCTCTCTGGAAAATACTAACGAATGGCCATGGGAGCGGTCGACCAGACCGGTCGACCGCTTTCTGATATTTTGCAAAAAACAGATTTTGACCCAACTTGAAATATTTACAAAATATTTATTTGACCTCTGAAAATTCTGAAACTTTGTAAAATGTTTTTAATATTAAAAACAAACTGTTTGGAAAAAGAATTTTGCAGATAGGTCCTCATACTTATGAAAAAAAGTATTTTGTGAAAAACGCTTAAAAACATAGGTATGAAAACGTGTGTGTGATTCCCAATAGCTTCAAGTAAAATCAGTAACTCTTTGCCTACATTCTAGCACTAGAGAGAAAATAAAAACTAGCTAAAGTCCTTACATAGAATACAGTTCTTGAGTTTTGATAGCTTTAAGTTTGATGAAGCTTCTTTATGAATTTGTTGTTCTTGAATTAACATTGCTTCATTATTATGCCTCCTCCTCCTTTGGATATCATCGTTGTAGCATATATTCCATCCATCCTCCATTTATGGAAATAACGAGCTTGATCAATGAATTTACTACATTTACACTCAATAAGCCATTAGTACCGATAATGGTGGTTGTAAAACATCATCAAAACATAAGGGCTAACAATCTCTCCCTTTTTGATGATTACAACCAACCATTATATAAGAGCAAAAATAAAATAGCTTATAGATAGGTGCTCCCCCTATCTATGAGCTCCCCCTAAGTATATGCAACAAATGAGGAGATTTCTCTCCCCCTTTGTCACCATCAAAAAATGGGGTAAAGAGAAATGCAAAATGCAACTAAACAAGCAAACAATGTAGAACTTTCACATAGTGCATAAGCCCAAACCATTTCTTATGCGACAAAAATCATCCTCTCCAAGAGGCTTAGTAAATATATCCGCTAGTTGAGATTTTGTGTCAACAAACACTAGGGATACATCTTGTCGTTCTACATGATCGCGTAAGAAATGATGGCGTACATCAATATGTTTAGTTCTAGAATGCAAAACCGAATTTTTGGAAATATTTATAGCACTTGTGTTATCACAAAAGATTTTAATATTTTGAAAATTCAAATCATAGTCAACTAAACTTTGTTTCATCCATAAAACTTGAGCACAACATAAGCCGGCGGCAATGTATTCCGCTTCCGTAGTGGACAATGCAACACAATTTTGTTTCTTGGAAGCCCAAGAAACAAGGGAATTTCCTAAGAATTGGCATGTTCCACTAGTACTCTTGCGATCTACCTTACATCCGGCAAAGTCGGCATCACAAAAACCATATAAATCAAAAGAAGTGCTTCTTGGATAAAATAAACCAAGGTTAAAAGTTCCATTAACATACTTAATGATCCTTTTAACCGCAATTAAATGAGATGCTTTAGGAGAGGCTTGAAATCCCATCCTTAGTTTGCTTGATTTGGAGCCCGAGAAAGAATGTAAGCTCTCCCATCATGCTCATCTCAAAATGATCCTGCATGACTTTAGAAAATTCCTTGCACAAGGATTCATTAGTAGCACCGAAAATAATGTCATCAACATATATTTGAACTAAAATAAAATCATTTTTTATTTTTCTCACAAAAAGAGTGGTATCAATTGATCCTTTTGAAAAACCATTTTCAATAAGAAAACTAGAGAGGTGAGCATACCAAGCCCTAGGAGCTTGTTTCAACCCATATAATGCTTTTTGTACCCGATAAACATGATAAGAAAAAGCATGATCTATAAAACCGGGGGGTTGCTCAACATACACTTTCTCTTCTATAAAACCATTTAAGAAGGCACTTTTAACATCCATTTGAAATAGTTTGAAATTTTTAAAGCTAGCAAATGCCAAAAACATCCTAATAAATTCCAACCTTGCAACCGGTGCAAAGGTTTCATCATAGTCAATGCCCTCCTCTTGATTGTATCCTTGGGCAACCAAACGAGCTTTATTCCTAGTAACAATGCCATGTTCATCAAGTTTGTTTCTAAAAACCCATTTTGTACCAATAACACTAGCATTATTTGGTCTAGGAACTAACTTCCAAACTTCATTTCTTTGAAAATTGTTTAATTCTTCATGCATAGCCAAAACCCAAAACTCATCATTTAAAGCATCATTAACCTTTTTAGGTTCTAGTTGAGATAGAAATGCAACATTACCACATTCACTCAAGGCTTTTGAGCGAGTTATAACTCCTTTTGAAGGGCTCCCAATGATTTGTTCCTTTGGATGGTTTGATGTGAATTTCCAAGCTTTAGGTGGTTCAACTTGATCTTGAGCGTTTGTGCTATCCACATCCTTTTGAACTTCTATAGAGGGAGTGTCATTGATTTGCAACAAGTCCAATCCTCCCTCAATATCATCATCATCATCTTTCCTAGGCAACACAACTTGAGAGCCAACATTAGTCTCATCAAAAGTAACGTTTATAGACTCTTCAACAACGAGGCTTCGTTTATTGAAGACCCTATAAGCCTTACTTCGAGGTGCATAACCCAAGAAAATACCAACATCAATTTTGGAATCAAATTTATCATGGTGATCTTTTGTATTTAAAATAAAGCATTTGCAACCAAAGACACGAAAATAACCAATGAAAGGAGTTTTTCCATAATAAAGTTCATAAGGAGTTTTCTTAAGCTTTGGTCTAATCAAAACACGATTAAAAACATGGAAAGCCGTATTGACGGCTTCCGCCCAAAAGTATTTTGGTAAATCAAATGAGCCTTACTTCGAGGTGCATAACCCAAGAAAATACCAACATCAATTTTGGAATCAAATTTGTCATGGTGATCTTTTGTATTTAAAATAAAACATTTGCACCCAAAGACACGAAAATAACCAATGAAGGGAGTTTTTCCATAATAAAGTTCATAAGGAGTTTTCTTAAGCTTTGGTCTAATCAAAACATGATTTAAAACATGGCAAGCCGTATTGACGGCTTCCGCCCAAAAATACTTTGGCAAATCAAATGAATTAAGCATAGTGTGTGCCATCTCTTGTATGGTGCGATTTTTCCGTTCAACAACACCATTTTGTTGTGGTGTTCTAGGAGCGGAAAACATATGAGTTATACCATGATGAGCACAAAAATCATAGAAAAATTCATTTTGAAATTCACCACCATGATCACTTCTTATTTTAACAACTTTCAAATCCTTTTTATTTTCAATTCTTTTAACATGATTAGCAAATTCTTCAAAACAATCATTTTTCTTTGCAAGAAATATTGTCCATGAAAAACGAGAAAAATCATCAATAATCATAAAAACATAGTGTTTGCCTCCAAGAGAGGTAACACGCATAGGACCAAATAAGTCAAGATGAAGTAGTTGCAAGGGTTTAGAAGTCGATACCTCATGGATGGATTTGAAAGAAGATTTTGTTTGTTTACCTTTAGCACAATCCTCACAAATTGTATCCTTTATGAAGTGCAACCTAGGTAGCCCCTTTACAAGATTCTTCTTAGATAATTTTGATATTAACTCCATATTTGCATGTCCAAGTCTCTTATGCCAAATCCAAGGATTTTCATCAATAGCCGCAAGGCACTTCACATCTTGATTCACTAGCTCATTCATCTCAAAAATGTATACATTAGATTTGCGATTAGCGATACAAACAATTTTTCCATCCATACTAATGATGCATTTATCTGGTTTAAAAGAAATATCAAAACCTTTATCACTTAATTGGCTAATGCTAAGAAGATTATAATTCAAACCATTTACTAAATAAACATCTTCTATAATGGGTGAGGGTTTCTTACCAATAGAACCGATACCAATGATTTTACCTTTCTCACCACCACCGAAGGAGACATTGCCTCCTTTAATCCTTGATAGGGTTGTATCAAAACCTTTATCACTTAATTGGCTAATGCTAAGAAGATTATGATTCAAGCCATTTACTAAATAAACATCTTTAATAATGGGTGAGGGTTTCTTACCAATAGAACCGATACCAATGATTTTACCTTTCTCACCACCACCGAAGGAGACATTGCCTCCTTCAATCCTTGATAGGGTTGCAAATAACTCTTTGTTGCCCGTCATATGATGTGAGCAACCACTATCAAGGTACCACATCTCCTTACGTCGTTGCCGTGACGTTCCCTACAAAAGAAGAAGATGAAGGTGTAGTAGCTTTAGGTACCCATGTCTTGGGTCCTTGGTGGTTAGTAGTTTTGGTACCTTTGGGTACCCATATCAAACCATAAAAATCTTCATTGTCTTTAATTCTACAATGAGTAGAAATGTGTCCATGTCTCATACAATAGGTGCATACAAAATTTCTTTTGTATGTACGAATGTTGGAACTATGAAACCTATTTCTACCATGGTGATTGTAGTTGGCATAAGCATGAGTGGGTCTAGTTCTACAACCCTCAATTTCTAATTTTTCAATCTTTGATCTTAGTTGCTTATTCTCGAAATCGAGATCTCCTAGCAATTCATCTTTTAGAGCAAGAGAGGTTGTTAGTTGTTCTAGCTTAATATCACAAGAGGCATGCAATTTTTTAAAAGAAGAGTATTCTTTAGACATTCTTTTAAATTCAAAGTTCAACTCTTCTAAAGCCATAGCTATGTCACATTGCATATAGAAAGATTCACTTTCGGCCTCGGATATTACCTCATGTTCATTTGCCATGAAACAAACATTTGGGTCATGAAGAGCAAGTTTGGCTCCTTCTTCATCACTATCTGAGTCACTTGGTTCGGATTCTTCCCATCCGGCATACATAGCCTTCTTCTTCTTGTACTTCATATACTTTTCTTTGAGCTTGGGGCAATCCTTAGCGATGTGACCCGGTTCATTGCATTCAAAACATTTTCCTACATGAGAGGAAAACTTGTTATTAGATCGGGGGTTAAATTTTTTGTTCATCTTTATGAGTCTAGAGATTCTTCTAGAGAGATGAGCCACTTCTCTAGAAAAATCGACTTTACTATCCGACGAAGAAGATGAGTTGTCACTAGCTCCTTTGAGAGCTATGGTCTTCCACTTTGGTGACGGCTCCTCAACTTCACGTGATGGCACTTCCTCCTTCTCCTTCCCCTTGAGCTTCTTCTCATGCACTTTGAGCTTTCCGATGAGACTATCAAGAGATAAGGTAGTGAGGTCATGAGCTTCCTCAATTGTCGTAGCTTTGGGCTCCCATGCCGGGGTTAAGGAGCGAAGTATCTTGTAGTTCATCTCTTGAATGGATAATTGCTTATCTAGACCATATAATTCATTGATGATATTAGTAAAACGGGAAAACATAGCATCAATGGATTCATTCTTATCTAGACCATATAATTCATTGATGATATTAGTAAAACGGGAAAACATAGCATCAATGGATTCATTAAGAAGCATTTTGAATAACTCATAATCATGCATAAGCCCACTAATCTTAGATTCCTTAACTTTGGGGGTTGCTTCATGTGTTATACATAAATTTACCCAAATTTCGTATGCGGTTGCACACGTGGAAACTCTATTGTATTCATTGGGGGAAAGACCACAGATTAAGGCGTTCATGGCCTTAGCATTGAGATTGGCAATGTGCCTTTCATCATCGGACATGTTCTCGACTTTGGACTTCTCTACATATTTCTTTTCTATGAGCTCTAGGATGTCAAGATCAATGCAACGAAGGTAAATTCTCATCCTAGCCTTCCAATAAGCAAAGTTGGTTCCGGTGAAGAGTGGTGGTCTAGTGGTGGATTGTCCTTCCAACATATGCATATTCAAAGAGGCCTCCATTAGATCTTTTCTCTAAGGTGGTTAAACCAAAAATTAATATAGAGACCAAGCTCTGATACCAAATGTTGGACCCTAGAGGGGGGGTGATTAGGGTCAAGAGGCTCTAATATGCAATAAAAATCAAACACAAGCAAACCACAAAACAGTAAAGCAATTAAAGTAAGAGAGATAGGGTTAGGAGTTCGTTATCCTTGACGCGCGATGTGTTAACGAGGTTCGGCCCTCTGGCCTACGTCCCCGCTCCCCACTCTCGAGGAAAAATCCACTACACACCCGGTTTGGAAGCCGGAACTTCGTCTACACAGCGATCCCACACGATCTCTCTCACTACACAGTTTGATCTCAACAGATCACACTCCCTCACAGTTGATCTACACAAGATCTCACTCACACAGCAGAAGAAAAGATGCAAGACTCTCTCTTTACACAGCCCCTATAGCAAAGAGAAAGAGTATTGAAGCTGGGAAGTGAATCACACTTAAAAACAGAGAGAAAACACAGAAACCAGACTTTGAAAATTTTTCTCAGGAAACAGCAGACTCTCTGGTTTTTGCAAAAACGTTAGGGCTAAGGGAGAAGAAGAAGTTTGGGGTTTTTATAAAAGAGATTAAATCAATTTAAAACAAAAACCAATCTTCCCAAATAGGATAATAATCTCCTTTTCAGACCCTTATCTCAGACTGTGCCAAACACAGTTAAGTGTAAGCGTAGTTTACTAGGCAAATGACCGTTTGAAAAATAAGTCACGGTTGATTGAAGGGAATTTCGGTCATCCAAAATAATCATTCGGTCGACCGAAAAATTTAGTCGGTCGACCGCCAGCCGCTTTGAAAACATAGAAAACAAGCAGAGCCATCATCGGTCGACCGACGCGGTCGACCGATATGAAAATTGAAATTTCGGTCGACCGCACCGGTCGACCGACGACCTCTCTGAAAAATACTGACGAATGGCCATGGGAGCGGGCGACCGGTCGACCGCACCGGTCGACCGACGACCTCTCTGAAAAATACTGACGAATGGCCATGGGAGCGGTCGACCGGACCGGTCGACCGCTTTGTGATATTTTGAAGAAAACAGATTTTGACCCAACTTGAAATATTTGCAAAATATTTATTTAACCTCTGAAAATTCTGAAACTTTGTAAAATATTTTTAATATGAAAAACAAACTGCTTGGAAAATTTTTTTTGCAGATAGGTCCTCATACTTATGAAAAATAGTATTTTGTGAAAAATGCTTAAAAACATAGGTATGAAAACGTGTGTGTGATTCCTAATAGCTTCAAGTAAAATCAGTAACTCTTTGCCTACATTCTAGCACTAGAGAGAAAATAAAAACTAGCTAAAGTCCTCACATAGAATACAGTTCTTGAGTCTTGATAGCTTTAAGTTTGATGAAGCTTCTTTATGAATTTGTTGTTCTTGAATTAACATTGCTTCATCATTATGCCTCCTCCTCCTTTGGATATCATCGTTGTAGCATATATTCCATCCATCCTCCATTTATAGCACTAACGAGCTTGATAAATGAATTTACTACATTTACACTCAATAAGCCAATAGTACTGATAATGGTGGTTGTAAAACATCATTAAAACATAAGGGCTAACATAAGGTCCACCCACTCTGCAGGAGCAATGCGGGTCACCGTAAGGATAGTCTCGGTAACCTTCAGGAACTCTTTTGCTGCTAGAGGTCCTTCGGATCCGGAGAAAGAAGGAGGTCGCATATACCGGAACTCTGTAACACCCGGTTCTGTACGAGGGGGAGGCTGGTGAGGCTCCCGCTGTAAGTGCCCATCCAAATGCTGTTGATTCATCGCCAGTCCCTGAATCATTGCCAAAAGTTGGCGTGGGTCCACTTCGGGAGGCGGGACATCACTACTGGACGGGTTACCATTGCTATGTGTACCTACCATGGTTCTGAAGGGAAGGCAATGAGGATCAAAATTATTGCAGGAAAAATCAAGTCAAGATCAAAATTGAAATTGGGTAAGGTAGGGACGGAAACAAGATTGGTCAAGATACTAGGATAAGGGCTAAGTATAGTCTTACGGATGAAATATGATATGTATCTAAATTATTCATTATATTCTCACTGGTAGGAAATCGGGATCGTGACCGGGACCTTGACCTGCATGGGCCACCACTAAAACCTGTCACGCCCCGCTTCCCAAAATACCGGGAATCGTAATGTGAACAAGCCCGCGACGTATTAGATTGAGAAGAAATATAAACTATCATTTTTTCCTCTCTTTTCTTTTCTTCTCAATCTAATACGCTAAGCGTCTGGAAACAATACAATGCAAAGGCACAGGTCCCCGATCACAGTAGCGAGAATATAATAAACAACACAGACAGAAAATATACATATCACAACTGAAATATCATCCGAGACACAAAGTTTGGGTCAAACCTGCCCTTATTACAAACAGTTTGACTAAAATAAGAAAATACATAGTTCGACAAAATAAGAAGGAAGTACTGCAAAATAACTAAGTCCCTCGAAAGGCTAAAGGATAAGATACTACATAAGTAATCTAGTGTCCATCAGTGATTACGTAAAAGAAAAGCTAAGCTTCCGTTTGTTCTTCTGTTCCACCTGGAAGACACTCCGGCTAGGAATACACCTGCTCTAATGCATCATCATCTTGGACATGTCCATCCTCTAAATCTGATGTACACCAGAGAAAACAGGTGTACGTCAGGGTGCATGTCACATGGCAAGATCCCACAAGGAAAGTATAAATGGTCGTATGACCATTGCAAGAACAATAATAATAACAATAGTAATAATCTAAATGAAATCCACCACTAGAATATAATAATCAGAAGAATCCAAAATCGATCGGGTAACGAGGTCATGTAGCTAATGATCAGACTAATCATCCAAGTAACGAGATCATACTACTAGCCATTGTATAACAGGTCACTGGTCACATCTCACACAGAGTCAACGCTCCTGTCATCGGATAACTAACTGTTCACAAATCCTCTACGTGCATCCAATCCCGCGAAACGGTTCGGTGAGAGGACTACACGTAATTCGATTTCGGCCTGGTTCAAACTCAAGCAAAACTCGGATGACGAAACGATTTCACTGACCAAGTACGAAACGGTTCACTTGGCCCAACAAACTAACCCCAGTGCGAAACGGTTCACTGGTTCTAGTCTGAAAGATACATAGATAGTCTTATCCGATCACATGAACAAAGACTTTCCCATCCCAACTCTCTTGTTTTTCTAAGTTAACATACACACAGGTTTCTAAGTCTTAAACAGGACACACCAGGCTACACTAGTCTTGAATTTCTAACGATTCTTAAGCATAACAAAGAGTAATAAATGCAGCTATTCATATACAACAAGATCATAGCATATCACATAATTAAAATTAAGAACCTAAATTATGAATAATTCATAATAATCCATTCTCTAAAATAAATCCTTTAAAAATATTTATAAATGTTCTAAAATAATTCTTTTTATAAAACTTTCTTAAAATTTTGAAATTATTCTAAATTGTTACTTATTCTAAAAAAATTCTTTTAAATTATTTACAATTATTCTAAAATAATTCTTTGGTCAAATAAATTCTATTAATTTGTTATAATTACTCTAAAATGATTTTTCACCAAAATAATTTATTATAATTATTTTCAAATGATTATTTTATCAAATCAATTCTTTAAAATTATAAATTATTCTAAAATAATTTTATTTTATTTTATCTTTACAGTATCTATTATCAAAACATTATTTTTAATATCATTCGTCAAATAAATCCGTACAGGTCATCACAGTATATGTTTTACAATGTGAATGGTCATACGTCATTGTCCACAGTCCATTTCGTTCACAACAGTTCTATACGTTATAGTTCTCAGTTCAATATGTTCACGACAGTTCTATATTTGTAACGAATAATTATTCGGGACACGAGTTCGTATGCATAATTAATCTGTGTTCAATCTAAAATTATACTGAACATGAATAGGGATCTTGCCTCGGGTTTTCGTCGAACTATTCGACGTTGACGGTGCGGGTCGAATCTGACGCGGTTCTGAAGAGCATCGGTCGGAACTCCGGTGAGGGCTGCGCGATCTCGGCCATGGGGCATTGAAATTGCAGATCAAATAGCTGGGGATCTCGAGCGCATCTCGTCCTGCGGCAATACTTTTTGGGGAGGCAGAAAGTGAGCAGCTGATCATCTCTAGGACCAAACTCGATTCCAGGATAATGCAGTATTGCCATGATCAATCAAATTGAGCTTGAAGAACGAACACCCTACCTTTGGAAACAAAAAGATTGAAGCTTTGATCTCTGGGGATAGAAGAATTAGGGCTAGGATTTGCAATTCTGGGAATCGGCAGCCAAATTGGAAACCCCAGGTTTGATTTGAGAACTTTTGAGAAGTGAGGGGAAGCGAGAGAGAGAGAGAGAGAGAGAGAGAGAGAGAGAGGAGTGTACGAGAGAGATGAGCTGGGTGAGGTTTAAATAGGAAAATTTTAATAATAAAAATTAAAATGTGATTGATGATGAGCTGCTTAGTCTCATTTTACGGTGCACGTGGAGCCGTTTTCTTTGAAAAAAAGAAGAGGGAGATAATGTGATGAGGGGGTAGCTGTTGGGGTTTGACGCGGGAAGCAACAGCTTGGAGTATTTTCAAATAGTTTCAGGTATTTAAACAAAAATAATGAAAATAATTATTACGGGTACTTAAAAAATTAAACTAATTACATAATAATTATCTACAAATAAAAACGTACATGTTGAGCTAATACAACAGTTGATACGAAACTATCAAAATATACACATATTGTACAATTAAATGGAAATAATTAATAATAAAAATATATTTACTTACATTTGAAATCAAATAATTATATGATAATTATCTACGCGATAAAACATACCAGTTATGCTAATACGATAGCTGATACGTAATAATTAAAATAATACAATAATTTACACAAATAATACATAATTAATAATTTAACATAATATTTACACAAATAATACATAATTAATAATTTAACATAATACAAGAATTAATACGTAATAGTAATAATAATACGATGTATTATTTAAAATAATACATAATATTAATACGTAATAGTAATAATAATACGATGTATTATTTAAAATAATACATAATAGTATCAGTAACACAACGGATAAATCCTAAAAATTTTTATTGCACTAAATTAATTTATAAATATAAAAACTATTTAAATACATATAAAACTTAGACTTTAAATCATAGAAAATTTCTAAAAAATCAAAAAAAAAAATACAATACTCTTTTAAAAATAATATTTAAAATACCAAAAATTTATTTTAACTAATATCAAAATTTTACGGTCATTACAACATGCATGCATGTGTGTATATGTGTGTACATACATATATGTATATACATATGTGTCTGTATATATTTACATATGTGTGTGTGAGTAATGAAAAAGCAAAAAAAAAAATTATTTACGTACAACAGGAAGAGCTATAGAATATATATTTACTTATCTCTTTGAGAAGATTTGATAAAATAATTGTTTATGCAAGTTCTGTCTTTTTAATAAATTTTCGTTGGCATAATGAGAACCTCTTTACATGTATCAATAATTCATCTAATTTTCTTCTAATTTGGGCAAAGAAACTAATTCTTGTCTTCTGAATATATACCTTGAGTAGCTTAAACGGATGTGGCATTGCTCCTTAGCCTTCCTACAAACCTATAAAAAAGCAAAATTATGTGACCTATGTATCCGCATAGGTCCACGTTAGTTAGTAAATTTGCCTTTAGGTACCCAAATCTGCCTAATTATTTTAAATTTACATTGCATGTGACAATTCATTAAAATAAGGTTTCTAAATATGAATAACCAAGTACAATTTTAACTTTTGCAAACCATTGATTGGAAAAGAACGTGTTTAATCTTTTAGAACCCAATGATAAATTTTTCAATGGCCTTTTTCCAAGTTAATATTTTTAGACTTTAGTTGTTCATTTCTTGGAAATAATAGTAGTGCACTTAGTTTCAAACTTTATTTGTTCAGAAGACAATTCACAAAATAATTTGTTCACCTAGCAAATGATTTTTTTTTTATTTTCACTAATTTTATCATATAGTTCCTTAGATAAATGGAATTTTGGTTTTGAAAAATAGAACATTTAGTTCAATCAATTATGGTCATGTTACGAGGTAAATTATGTGAATCCAAATTTAGGAAAAGAGATTCAACTTTCACACATGAGATTTTCTTTTCTTTCTTCAAATTTGCATTCACTCTTTTTGTCTTAACATGTTTCAACAATTTTCTCAAGTTGAATTAGCATCTCTTTATACTTTAAATATAACTCATCATATGCTAGATATACCTCATTCTCTAAACTTTCACTTTTTAGAGTTGTATGTTTCACCTTGCTCTGAATCCGAAGTTGCATTGTTTCTCACAATAATACATAGATTTGCTTCCTTCTCGTTTTCAATCAAGCCAAGTTATGATTCGTCATCGCTGAACATGTCCTAGGTTGTCATGTTCAGTTTAGATTCACTAGATAAATATTAATTTACCTTAGTTGTACATTGATTCTGTCTGTTTTGCAGGTATTTTTCCATTCTATATTCTGAGAAAAGTTTTGAATCATTTTATAATAAATCTAACTTGAGTATTTTTATCTTCAGAACTTGAGCTTGACTCTTTCTTCATCGTTGATGGAGATTTCTCTTTTTTTGTCTTTTAGGGCTAATGTGACACCCCTAGGTTCACACAAAGCTGCAGTCCAAGGTAAAACCAAGAATATCAAACCTATCATGCACCACACCGTGTAATAACGTGTTTCACCATCATAATTACTATCTCCCTAGTAGAGTCAAATAACAATTGTAGGTACAAAAGCAAGTAAAAGATAATACAAGAGTCAACTAATGAAATAATAGAGATCAAATTAAAACTTCATCATCTAACTTACCAAAGTACAAGTCAATGTTTAAAGTGAATAGACTGGAATTTCACAACAAGTCATAAATACAAATGTCTGAATAAAAGGAAATAAGGCACACAGTCTTTACAACTTCTAGAATAAACTCTTAAAATGTCTAAACAAAGCCTACTGCGGAGCTCAAAAGTAAAATATAACTATAATAGAATAGTTGAAGCTTAAGTGCCTCGCCATCAACCTGTGACTCTCCGGGCTCCGGGCTCGTTACCTGAAAGGGGGAGGGACAACGAGTGTCAAAGCGCTAGCGAGCAACATCACAACCAGCCCTAAGGAAAAGGGCTCGTTGTATACAGAAAATACAGTTATAATATATATATATATAATCACATATCCTATTTAGGTAATTACAACGTGAGCATAAGTATGTCGAGCGAAATAATCCAAACAAGGAAACCCTCATGTATATACCATGTAGCTCAGATTGTAAGTACCTAGGTATAAGAGGATTTTAGTATTTAGGAAGTTAGAACATGAGCATAGGTACGTCGAGTGAAATATTTCAAACAAGGAAACCCTCATGTATATACCATGTAGATCAAATTGTAAATCCCTAAATACTAAACCCAAAATCTAATGCAAGAACAAATAACTTAAAAGAATATAAAACCCATCTCTACTTCCAAACATAGTGTCATGTCGAACTCACATGGGTGTCATGTGAGAAAAATGATTAAGCGTCCAACACATAGACTATATAGATTAAATGTCCAACACATGGACTGCATGAAGTAAACGTCCAACACATGGACTGAAAGTAACGAGTGTCCAACGTATGGACTGAATATAACCGATGTCCAACGCATGGACTGAATATAACCAATGTCCAACGCATGGACTAAATGTAACCAATGTCCATCGCATGGACTAAATATAACTGATGTCCAACACATGGATTGAATATAACCAATGTCCAACGCATGGACTAAATGTAACCAATGTCCAACGCATGGACTAAATATAACCAAAGTCCAACACATAGACCGAATAAAATGAATGTCCAACACGAGGACTGAAAGGTAATGCATGTCCAACATGGGGACTGAGTAAAATGTATGTCCAACACGAGGACTAAATATAAATTATGCAAAGTGTAAGTGTCGATGATACATATATACAAAAAAGATACACATAGACTCATGTCACATGTGCCTCAGTGTGCAGATCGGTACTTGTGTCAAAAGTCAACTCACATGTACAAATAAATCACTAACATTATAAACTAGTGTTAGATAATCGAGGCGACCCCGAAAAGCAACACAAAGAGATCAAAACGGAAAAAATACAAAAGAAGAAAACTCCTCATTAGTCGAATCATTGGTCGACTCATCAGTCGACTTATAAGTCGACCAGACAAAGCACAAAACTGAAGTTCTCCCCCATCAGTCGACTATTTGGTCGACTCATCAGTCGACTCATAAGTCGGCTCATGAGTCGACTCATTGGTTGACTGAGCAGAAAATCTCTAGTTTTCTGTTTTCGATGATTATCTACAAAAATGTTAACTAAAGTTCTCTTTAATCATGTCCAGCAATATATATTCAATTCTAACACATGTATATCAACAGAAAAGAAAGATTTGCATGTATTATTTTGCATTAAAACCCTAAACATATTTCTTCATCTTTAAAAACGTATTGAAACCATTAAATCACAATAAAAATCATGTTTAAACAAATTCCAGATCTGGATCTTAATTTATAAATTCGTTTGTGAGCTTTATAAACTAAAAAACATTCGATTTTCGCATTATATGCTATACAGATCTATTTTTATACACAAATAGTAATTTAGGCTTAATAAAACCAAAATAAAACCAAATAAAACTATACAAACAGTGGGTGTAGGGCTGGGCGAGATATTACTCGCCTCTGATGTGCTGCAAACTCCTGAATCCGATGAGAGGAAGATCCCCCTTCAACAGCACCATAAAATCCCGCTGAAAACTCCTCCAAATCTTCTCAAAAATCACTGAGAAGGAATCTAGGGTTTGAGGGGAGAGGGAGGCTAGGGTTTTCTCTGGGGTCTGATGAGTCTTGGGGCTGGTTTCGAGTAGGAGAGTTTTATATGAAAGCGGTTAATCCTGAAACAAACCAAACCAAACCCGCAAAAGAAAAGAAAAACTTAAAATCAACCTGTCAGTCGACTCATTGGTCGACTAATCAGTCGAATCATTAGTCGACTCATAAGTCGACTCATAAGTGGACTGAGCAGACACTATATCCAGATTCGTGCATGTTTTGTTATTCAGCCAAAACCAATGCACAGAACTCTATGAAACCACACTCATACATTTCTAATAACTTGTTACCAAGTATATCCATGACCTCAAGTCATTTACCACAAATGGAATTATTTATCACTAATAATTCATATATACTTCTAACAAAATACGGGGTTCTACATTCTTTCCCCTTAAAAAAATTTCGTCCTCTAAATTCAGAAGGCATATACAAACAAATAGTATTACTCTAGACAAGCATAAAATGATATTTATATTTAACAATCCAGGATGATTATATTCCCACTCAACTCTTAATCAAATGGAACTAGTACGTCGGGCGAAAAATCCAAACAAGGAACCCCCTATATATATACCATGTGTTCCAAAAGGTTAAAAATTAAGCGGAAATATCCTCATCCTAGCGCTAAATCTAAATATAATCACACAAATACTCATGCACATGAATCAATTCACTTCCTCAATAAATGCAGGAAGTAGCGCTACATATGATCTTCGCGCCCTCGAAAAAAAATCATCTTCAATGTAAATACCCCTACTTAACCCCTAACTAAATGGAACAAGTACATCGAGCGAAAAATCCAAACAAGGAACCCCTCATATATATACCCTATGTTCTGAGTACTTAGGACATAAGTGGTAATACCCCCATTTTAGCGTTAAGTATAAACATCGCCATAATTGAATCTATAAGCCATATATAAATCATACCAAAGTTTTAATTTACCTGCTCAAACATATGTGGATAGTCGCGACGCATGTCCTCTTTGCGTTCCTAAGAAATCTCCTCAACGCCTCTTCGGTTCCACTGAATTTTTACCAAAGGAAAACAACTTGTTTCTAAATCTCTTATCTTCTCTAGCAAGTATACAAACTAGGATTTCAATCGTAGTCAAATCATCCCGAAGCTAAATCTCCGGAACGGTCCGATACATCTCAGCTCAAGCTTTCCCCGCTTTCCGAATCGCTAAACGTTTTCACAGGAGATACTTTCAGCAATACTAACTCTTCAAATTTTAAAACTCCAAAGGTCTTCATCTCTTATCTGCATAGCTCTATTGCCGACTCTGAGCGGCTAGAATCTGTTCTCAAATCAATGTTACTTTCTCAGTAATCTGTCTCATAAGTTCTGGCCCAAGCATTAAACTATCCTCCGGCTCTACCCAACATATAGGCGATTTGCAAGACTTCACGTACGATGCTTCATACGGGGCCATACCAATTGTCGCTTAATGACTGTTGTTATAAGTGAACTCTATTAGCGAAAGAAAAAAATGGTCCTCCCAACTGTCTTGAAAGTCAATGACACTAACCCGCAACGTGTCCTCTAATATCTGATTTACTCCCTCCGTCTGACCATCCATCTGTGGGTGGAATACACTATTGTAAGAAAAATCTATTGCCAAACGAATCCTGGAATCCCTTCCAAAAATGTGGAATGAACGCTAAACCTCAATCTGATACCATCTTATCTGGAACTCCATGAAGTCGAAAAATCTCCTGAATCAATATCCTCGCATACGTCTCAGTTGTATAGTTAGTCTCCACTAGAAATAAAATGTGTTGACTTCATTAGTCTATCCACTATCACCCAAATAGAATCATTCTCTTCCTTTGACTTCGACAATCCTTCTACTCCGAAATGTCCGCCCACTTCTACTCCGAAATCGATAAAGGCTGAAGTGTTCCTGTCGTTCTCTGATGTTCCGCTTTCACTTACTGATAGGTGAGACACTTAGCTATATACTCTCAAATCTTTCTACACATATCACTCCACCAAAAGTCTTTCTTTAGGTCCTTGTACATCTTAGTGGTCCCTGAATGTACCGTGTACCGAGTACGATGTACTTCATCTAATAACTCCCTCTTAAGCTCTGCACTAGCTGGCATAAATAGTCTCTCCTTCTTCCGTAGACCTCCATCTGTTCCAATGGCCTAATTTTGGTAATCTCCTTCTTTCAGATTTGAATCCAAAAGTCTTCCGACTGATCTAATGACAACTTTGTTACTCCAAGATGGCTGTACTGACACAGCTCCCAAAAATGCACTGGTTACACAAACCTCGGGTTAAAAATCAAACTGGCTAAGAGTGAGAAGATCTCTATACCATGAACACCTCAAAGCCGAAACCTGATGTCGACGATTCCTATTCAAAGTATCCGCTACGACATTCGCCTTCCCCAGATGATACTAAATCGCGAACTCATAATCCTTGATAAACTCAATCCATCTCCTCTGTCTCTGGTTGATTTCCTCTGAGAGAAAAGATACTTCAGACTCTGGTGGTCTGTAAACAACTCAAACTGCACTCCATACAAGTAGTGTCTTCATGACTTCAATGCAAATACTACTGCTGCTAACTCCAAATCATGAGTGGGATAGTTCTGCTCATGTTTCCTCAACTACCGTGAGATATATGCTACTACCCTCTGAGCCTGCATTAATACACCTCCTAAGTCTGCCAACGATGCACTGTGTAGATGACGAACGTCCTGTCGCTACTCAGAATAGTCAAAACTGGTGCTGAAATCAACTTAGTCTTTAAAATATCAAAGGCCTTCTGGCACACCACACTCCAAATGAACTGTACGCCCGTAAGTGGCATCGAAATCTTTGAGAAGTCCTGGATTAACTTCTTGTAATAGCCGGCTAAGCCTAAGAAACTACGAATCTCTGTCACCCTCTTTGGTGGTTCCCAATCAAGAACTGCTGTAACCTCAGTCGGGTCCACTGCTATGCCCTCGCTACTGATGACATGGCTAAGAAATCTGACTTCTGAAAGCCAAAATTCACACTTACTAAACTTGGCATATAACTGATGCTCCTGGAGAGTCCTTAAAGCTAATCGTAGATGTTCCTCGTGGTTTACCTCCGATCTCGAATAAATGAGGATGTCGTCGATAAAAACAATCACGACCTGATCTAAGAAGAGACAGAAAACCCGGTTCATCAAGTCCATGAATACCGCGGGTGCATTGGTCAGTCCGAATGGCATGACCATGAACTCGAAATATTCATATTGAGTAAGAAAGACGGTCTTAGGAATATCCATCTCCCGAACCCGCAACTGATGATAACCAGAACGAAGATCAATCTTCGAGAAGAACTGCGCTCCCTGCAGCTGGTTGAACAAGTCATCAATCCTAGGTAATGGGCACCTATTCCGGATAGTGATCTTGTTTAACTCCCTATAATCAATGCACAATCTCATACTACCGTCCTTCTTCTTCACGAAGAGGACCGGTGCGCCCCACGGAGAATGACTTTGACGAATAAAACCCTGAGCTAATAACTCGTCCAACTAGGCCTGAAGCTCCCTCATCTCAGCTGGCGCCATGCGATAGGGTGCGCGGGATATTAGGGCTGTGCCCTGTAGGCGTATAAAATTGTTTATAGGTCCCTTAACACAGCTCGGCACAAACCGACGAACCATCAGGCGACGTATCCAAACACGAGCGTCAGTCCACAACGCCGAAGCCAAGTGACACGCAACGAAGCAGAGTAATGAGGCGACGAGGTTAACGAATCGCACGCAAGCAACAGAATACATCCATTCGCGTGTGGAATCAAGCCAAATGTTCGAAGAGTCAACGAGTCATCCAACCAAGGGCAGACTCGGACGAATCACGATCGAATCAAGATCAGTTTCGGACTCGAACTCAGAAGTGGATTTACTGCCAAATCAGGAATCGGATTTACTGCCAAATCAGATCAACAAATCAGAGTCTAAGTCAACCGAATCACGGACAGAACCGAAAAAACGGATACAACACAAAACGACGAAACCCAACGCCTCGGCGAGCATCCACATCACAAAAGGCAGGAGTTCGAGAGAGAGAGAGAGATCAGATCTGAGATCTACACAAGACCATACTCCGGATCAAAGCTTGGCCTTTGATCCCGAGAACTAAGGGCGATTATTTCCTTGGTGAATTAACCCCCCCCGGCTATTATTTCCTTCGCGAAATAAGACCCGTCAAATCGTGTAGATCCGACCGGATCTAGATCGCGCGGTGGTCCACGGATTAACCCCGGCGTTGGCAAAGAACCCACAAAGCGAGCGACCGCAAAACAGGAGCTCGCGATTCGTTCGACATAAGAGAAAAGTTGTAATTTTTATTTCCTTTTTTGATCTCATTGTAACCGGATCTTATAAAAAGGCCGGATTTTTGTAATCGAAAAACAGTTACAAGAGTGTGCAATGGAATCAATGAAGAAAGACACGATTTTTCCCGCGAACATGCCCGACTACAACTTAATATAAATCTCAACCTCTCACACAGGAGGTAACCCATGTATGTCCTAAAAGACATCCTGATACCCTGAGACAACTCTAGTCTCCAATAAATCAATACTCTGATCACGTCGTATCACCTCCTCGATGTACGTCAGAAATGACTCCGCAAAACGGTTGCCCTGAGAGGTTGCTACTGTTAGACCCTAGAGGGGGGGTGATTAGGGTCTTATGCTAATCTAATCCGATTAAATACCAATTAAAATTAATTAACAAGTTATCATAGCAAGTATAAAATACCACAAGATATATGAGCTAGGATAAGCAATGTAAACAACGAGATATATCGTATATGATGAATTATATATATATGCAAGGATATATAAACTAACACAAGGGGTAAACAATATGAACTAGATAGTGGATCATATAAATAATAAGACAATGGCGAAATGAGCAATGAGCATAAATAAGAATAAACGCCAAAGCACATTCAAACACACAATATGATCACGGAGTTCGAACCTTCCGTCCTACGTCTCCGCTCCCCACTCCCGGGGAGAAATCCACTATCAACCGGGTTTTCTACGTTCACCCGAATAACGTTTACACCTCACACTCGGTTTTCTAGCTAACCACCGATCAACGTCACTCCTCACACTCGGTTTCTAGCTCACCGAAAACCTCACTACACACTCGGTTTCTAGCTCACCGAAAACCTAACAATCTCACAATGTAACAAATATAAATTGTTCTCTAATATGGATGAGAACACAATAAAAGCCCACACTCAATGTTACAACTCTCACAACCCTAATATATTATGAATGCAAATACAATAAGCTCAAAGTGGGTGTGTGTAACAATGAGTGAAATCAAAATCAAACTAAACTCAAATATAAAATCTAGCTTAAGAACAATGATAATCAAACAAGTATATAAATGTAAAGCTAGAATTTGAGTTTAGAAAACTTCTCTTAAAAACTTTGTTTAAAACACTTCTTATTTTTTTGAAAAGAGATCAGCAATTGGGTATTTATACCCACTCAAGATCTCAACAAAAACCCCAAACCAAAATGACAAAACAGCCCCAGACAAATCAGCTCAGAAATAGCCGTTAGGAGACAACGGCTCTATTGTCGGTCGACCGGAAATTCAGTCGGTCGACCGATGTAGCGAAAAAGCACGAAAACCAGCTCTGGACAATCATCGGTCGACTGGTGCGGTCGACCGATGGAGCTTTCGGTCGACCGGACTGGTCGACCGACAGACTCTCTGTCGCACAGTGAGAAATGAACAAATGATCGGTCGACCGGTTCGGTCGACCGAAATCTGATACATGAAAAATGAAGTCTGAAAGCTGTTTTGCTGATTTTAAAACACTGTTTAAAAATATCAAATAAATTCCAAAAAATGTAAAACTTTGGGGAATGATTGTAGACATGATAATAAACATGCTACAACGACTGGTTTCGAAAAAGGACTTCCCAAATGAAAAATATCATCATTTTACAAAATAGTCCAAAACATGAAAATATGAGATACTTGAATTTTGATGTTTTGACATAAACCAACTTTTGAAACTTTGTGAAATGTTTTTGTAGACTTAGTAAAACATGTATAAACTGATATTGAAGTCTATAAACTAAGAATACAGTATTTTCACAAATACAATAGAAAATGAAACCTATGAGTATGTATATGAAAATATATTTGTTTCATATCTATGTAGATAAACCAAATCACAATAATAAATATGAAACATGTAATTTCATATTTATAAACATGAAAACCAAAACTTGTGTTGTATATATATGTGATTACATATATATACAAGGAAACCAATAAAATGTGTGTGTATAGATAATTTGAGCTTAGAGTACTTAACACACATAATATAAATCCTAAACTATATTACCCAAGCAAATCTTGATCTTCAATGATCTCGACTTGGTACACGTTGCGGATGAAGCTAAACTTGGATCTTGAACTTGAATTGTACGTTGCTTCACTCCATAATTCCTCCAACCTCTATTTGATATGATCGTTATGGCGCAATTCATCCATCCTCCAACAACGTTGTTTGTCTATAATACATAGGAATGCACAAACACTAGACAAACAACATTAGTAGTAAATTGTTTGTAAATGATCATCAAAACAAGAAGGCCAACAATCTCCCCCTTTTTGATGATGACAAACAATTTACAAAAAGAATATATGCATGAAAGGAAATGAATATATAAATTATAATTCTCATGCATATAAACAAGAAAGAATCAAGAAAGAATATACACCTACTCACAATATTTCTCCCCCTTTGACAACATCAAAAAGGGGACAAAAGAAATTAAGAGAGCGAAGGCTCCCCCTATCAATAAGCATGGGTGAGTATAACATATAGAAAGATATAGGGATTGCTCCCCCTATTAAAAAGCCATATAGAATATATGCAATGAAGATCATGGCAAAACATATGTGAGCAAGCATACATGAATATGCTAAAATTTACTCACATACATGAAGATAATGAGAACACATATAAATATGTCAATATGAAAATAGTGTCTCATTAACACAAAAAAATATAAAAACTATATGAAAGAATAGATTTATGAAATCAAAAGAAGAGGAACATGAGAATCATGCAAAAAAGTTTTCAAATGAAAACAAATCAACCAAAAGAAGTCATAAATCAAAGTTTATATTCAAAAAGAATGTTTGATCAATAAAGAAGAGTTTTCTTTACATAACTTGATCAAACCACTCATAGAATACATTATAAAGCACGAATAGATGATCCATTAGCACAAACACATAAATATCATCATATAAGTGAATTATAATGAATTCAAAAGCAATAAATCAAAACACAATATTTAAGAGAGGCAACAATTATATCAAGCTCTTGAGCTTGTTCCAACCCATATGATCATTTAAGCATCCGGTAAACATAATTTGGGAATAAACACCCAATAAATTCGGAGGGTTATATAAATACAAACCTCTCATCAAAATCAAAACTAGGAATTATGAAAACAAAAGAATTTGCCCAATAAGAGGAATTATTTTCAAAAAAGTTTAAAATATATTTTTCAAAACCAAGAAAAAGAAAATTAAAAACACTAAAATTCTTGGCTTAAAATCAAATTTGTTTTGGTACCCAAGAACTCTTGGTACCAAAAGATTTAGGGACATGACCCCTATCATTCAAGCTCAAAGCCCTAAGGTTATGAACCCTCTTGGGCACATATGGTGTACGAACACGGTCAAAACAAAAATTGTGTAAATGACCTTTCCGATTGCAATTAGTGCAATGAAAGAGGCCCATTTGATTTTGTTGACCATAAACATGTGCACGAGAAACATTAGAAACATTTGCAAACATGGATGATTGCAAATGGGAAACATTATCAAAACAACACTTTCCTAAGTGGCCATATCTACCACAAACATCACATCTAAAAACATGTGGCCTACTAGAAACATTTGGCAAATAAGATTTTCTTTTTAAATCAAAACAATATTTGGCCAAATGACCAAAACGACCACAAATATCACATTTAAACACATGAGCATGCTTATGATGAACATGATGAGTATGTGCATGTGTATGTGATGAAGAAGCCTTATAAGATGCACAAGAAGCATTGATATTACTATTTTGAGATTTGTGTGCATCATAGCAAAATTTAGATAAATGGCCTTTACGACCACAAATTGAACACTTGTAAACTTTGCTATATATATGTGCATGGTGTATGGGATGTCTAGATATGGTAGCATGAGACTTAGCACATATATCCATAAGTTTCTTATGATTATTAATGCATGTAGTAAGAGTTGAATCTAAGTAAGAAATACGGTTTTTAACATCATTCAACTCATCATTAGGCAGATGTGCATTTTTATTAGAAGTAGAACATATATAGTCATCTATAAAAGAAGCCGTATCATTTTGTATGTTCTTTACTTCTAACATGGCATTATCTCTTTCATGAGTTAAGCTAGAAATGGATGATGTCAATTTTCCATTTTCCAAAATTAACATGTTATTGTTTTCTTTAAGCATGGTATTTTCTATTGCAATGACATCCAATTTTGACATTAGCTCCTCATGATCGGATTCTAAATTATCATGCTTATATTTTAAATCAATAAAATTATTTTGTAATTTGTTAAAGGCATGCAATAATTTTTTACTAGCACAAGCAACTTCATTATTAGATAAATCACTAATAGATTCGAACTTGCAAACCTCACTAGGGCTATCGCCTAGTGCTCGTGTGCATGAAGCTCCTTTAGAACTTGAAGCGGGATCCTCCAAAGCTTGTCGGAACGCCTCCAAGTATCCTTGATGCGCTTCTATAAATTTCCATAATGTATAAGCACTATCAAAAGAATCAAGCTTGTTAGACATAAATGAATCAAATGCATTTAATAAAAATTCTAACATAAGCTTGTTCATAATAAACATCTTTTTATCATGTTTGCTCCACTTGTATTTCTCCAACGTGGGCACAATATAAGCACAATCAATGATTTCCCATAAATCGATATTTTAGGATTGAACAAATATTTTGAATCTAAAGCACCATTGAGCATAGGGAAAAACATTGAATTTAGGAGCAACACTAGAATCAGAGCCTAAACAAGATGCATCATTCATATCCATAATTTGAAAATATATGCAAGCAAGATACAAATAAAACTCAAAATTAGATTAGCACAAATAAGATAACTTGGATCTTTAACTCAAGGCGGTTAGACCTTAAATCAAAGAGAACCAAGCTCTGATACCAATTGTTAGACACTAGAGGGGGGGTGATTAGGGTCTTATGCTAATCTAATCCGATTAAATACTAATTAAAATTAATTAACAAGTTATCCTAGCAAGTATCAAAGAGATATATAGCAAAATATATATGCAAGGATATATAAACTAACACAAGGGTAAACAATATAAACTAGATAGTGGATCATAAAAAGGATGAGTAATGCACAATTGGCGATATAAGATAAATGCAAAAACAACTACGCCAAAGACAAACTCAAACAAGCAATATGATCACGGAGTTCGGACCTTCCGTCCTACGTCTCCGCTCCCCACTCCCGGGGAGAAATCCACTATCAACCGGGTTTTCTACGTTCACCCGAATAACGTTTACACCTCACAGTATCGGTTTTCAACGCTCACCGATCAACGTCACTCCTCACACTCGGTTTCTAGCTCACCGAAAACCTCACTACACACTCGGTTTCTAGCTCACCGAAAACCTTACAACACTCACAATGTAACAAATATAAATTTGTTCTCTACAATAGATTGAGAACTCAATTAAGCACAACTCAAAGTTATAATCTCTCACCACCCAACTATACTATGTATGAAAGATACAATAAGCTCAATGTGGGTGTGTGTAACAATGAGTAAAATAAAATCTAACTCAAATAGCAAACTAGCAATAGTAAGAATATGAAAATCAATAACGAAATTGCTTGAGAAAAGAGTTAGAAAACTTCTCTACAAAAACAAAGAAGAGGATGAAGAGGATTGAGAATGAATCCCTCAATCTGCAGTGAAAACTTCCTCCTTTGTAAACAAAAACCCAATCTTTTAAACAAACAGTAAAACCCTAAACCCTTGTTTAAAAACTTTATTTAAAACACTTCTTAATTACTTAAGAAAAAAGCAGCAATAGGGTATTTATACCCACTTAAAATCTCAGCCAAAACTCCCAAAACAAAAGACCAAAAACACCCCAGCAACGTTAACAAAAATAGCCGTTGGAAACAGTCAGCACGAGCGGCGGTCGACCGAAGAAATTCGCGGTCGACCGACAGAAACGATCGGTCGACCGACGGAAATTTCGGTCGACCGCTATCCAGGTCAAACACGAGAAAAACACCAGCTGACTTATCTGGTCGACCGGTGCGGTCGACCGAAGGAAGCTCTCGGTCGACCGCGGCGATCGACCGACGAACTCTCTGTCGCCCAGTGAACACGAGAACTCAGGTTTGGTCGACCGAAAACTGACATACTCAAAACCTGATTTGCTAATTTTAAAATGCTGTTTAAAAATATCAAATAAATTCCAAAAAATGTAAAACTTTGGGGAATAATTGTAGACATGATAATAAACATACTACAGTGACTGGTTATCAGAAAGGACCTCCCAAATGAAAAATATCATCATTTTACAAAATAGTCCAAAACATGAAAATATGAGATACTTGAATTTTGATGTTTTGACATAAACCAACTTTTGAAACTTTGTGAAATGTTTCTATAGACTTAGTAAAACATGTATAAACTGATATTGAAGTCTATAAACTAATAAAACAATATTTTCACAAAATTGCATATTCTAAGCAATGTTTTCAAAAACACAATAGTAAATATGAAATATATGATTTCATATTATAAACATTAAAGCCCAAAACCATACATGTATATATATAACTATATGTATACATAGAAAACAAAACTTATGTATGTATATATAAAAACTATATATATATATAGAAACCAAAACTTGTGTATATATATAATAAAATGTGTGTGTATAGATAATTTGAGCTTAGAGTACTTAACACACATAATATAAATCCTAAACTACATTACCCAAGCAAATCTTGATCTTCAATGAGCTCGACTTGGTACACGTTGCGGATGAAGCTAAACTTGGATCTTGAACTTGAATTGTACGTTGCTTTACTCCACAATTCCTCCAACCTCCATTTGATATGATCGTTATGGCGCAATCCATCCATCCTCCAACAACGTTGTTTGTCTACAACTTCCCCTCAGGTATATCTCCATAATCTTGATCTATTTCATGTTTGATCTAGTGTATGGAATAGCTGGATCGCATATAAGGGTTGAGGGAGTGATTTGATGTCTCAAGCTCGCCTTTTTAGGGAATAAAAAAGTGATTTTTATTTCTAGATTTGACCTCTTGAATTCTTTTTCTGTAGGCCATTATGTCGCGAGTATCGAGAGGTCGTTTTCCTGCTGCATAACGTTGTTTGTCTACAATACATAGGAATGCACAAACACTAGACAAACAACATTAGTAGTAAATTGTTCGTAAATCATCATCAAAACAAGAAGGCCAATAGCTACCATCAACTCGGACCCATCGGATGCTCACAAATTGACTATCTTCGCAAAGTAGTCAATACTAACATGGTAGGAAGCCAACCAATCCATTCCAAGGATGACATTGAACTCGGACACATGCAACACTATCAAATCTATGACAAACTCCGACTCATCTAGACTAATAATACACATCCTACAAATGCTCTCCAGAAGTGATACCTCACCTAAAGGGATGGAAAACCGATAATGGAATGTCTAGAGGCTGAGCTACTATTTGGAGTCTAGTCATAAAAGCATACGAAATGAAAGAACACGAAGCTCCCGAATCGAAAAGAATACGGGCGGGAAAAGGATATATGAGGAATGTACCCTCCACAACTGCTATGCTTGCTCCATGATCATGCGGAACTACTGCATATACTCTGCTGATAGCTGAAGACTGCTCTGCCATTGGTGTTGGAGAATATGGGACAATCTTCCCCTGGGGAACCTCCTAAACTGCTAGAACCTTCCCCTCAGTCTTCTGCTGTTGCTGATTTGGACCATTTCCCTTCTGAGCTCTTGTTAGTGCACTACGACATTCTAATGCCTTGTGTCCGACCTTACGATAATTATAGCAAACTCCTTGGAACTTGCGTTGTTGATGCGCTCTCTGATCATGATGGGGTCCCTTCTTATGAGGACCTTGCCGCTGCTGCTGGGATCCAGACAAGGGTCTCTTATTCTTACCCTTGTCTCTGGTGTGCCCTCTCTTAGCACTCCCTTCCTTGTCCTTCTGAAACTTAGCCATCCCATTTTCCTGAGAAATGGCGGTTTCAACTACTGGTGGTGGTGGTGTAATATAATTCGCCACAAGCTCCTTGATTGCTACTATCCTAGCGACTAGGGGAGCTATAAGGTCTATCAGGTACTGGGGAGCCTGTTGCGGTTCAGGTGGTGTCTGATGTGGCTCGGGTGGAGTTTGCTGTGATTCAGCCTATCCAGATCTCCGAGTATGTGGCATACCATATTCCGACATCTGAGCATATAACAAAAATATATATACCATGATAATATAGTTTAAACAAAATATATATATATATATATATATATATATATATACATACATAACGTATCACCATACGATTTTCACAACATACAGTATTCACACAAATACTTTAAACAAAAATAGTTATCATAAAAAAAATTCTCAAAATTTTGAGATATACGCATATATCGTCCTCACTCATACTAGGAAATTCTTATCGGACTCTATACATGAATCCTAAGAAACTCTATCCTAGCTCCACGACTCGACACAGGATGATCCTAAGGGTACTGGAACTAGAGCTTTGATACCAAGTGTGATGCCCCTGGGCTCATACAAGGCTACAGTCCAAGGTGAAACCAAGAATGTCAAACCTGTCATGCAAATGTCAAACCTGTCATGCACTACATTGTGCAATAACATGTTTTACCATGATAATTACTATCTCTCTAGTAGAGTCAAATAACATGTGTAGGTACAAAAGCAAGTAAAAGATAATACAAGAGTCAACTGATAAAATAATAGAGATCAAATTAATACTTTATCATCTAACATACTAAAGTACAAGTCAATGTTTGAAGTGAATAGACTAGAATTTCTCAACAATTCTCAAATACAAATGTCTGAATAAAAGGAAATAAGGCACACAACCTTTACAACTTCTAGAATAAACTCTCAAAATGTCTAAACAAAGCCTACTGTGGAGCTCAAAAGTAAAATTTAACTATAATAGAATAGCTGAAGCTAAAGTGTCTTGCCATCAACCTGCGACTCTCCGGGCTCCGGGCTCGTTACCTGAAAGGGGGAGAGATAACGAGCGTCAAAGCACTAGAGAGCAACATCATAACCAACCCCAAGGAAAAAGGCTCGTTGTATACAAAAAATACAGTTATAATATATATATAAAATCACAAATCCTATTTAGGTAATTACAACGTGAGCATAAGTACGTCGAGCGAAATAATCCAAACAAGGAAACCCTCATGTATATACCATGTAGCTCAGATTGTAAGTACCTAGGTATAAGAGGATTTTAGTATTTAGGAAGTTACAGCACGAGCATAGATACGTCGAGCGAAATATTCCAAACAAGGAAACCCTCATGTATATACCATGTAGCTTAAATTGTAAATCCCTAAATACCAAACCCAAAATCTAATGCAAGAACAAATAACTTAAAAGAATACAAAATCCATCTCTACTTCCAAACATAGTGTCATGTCGAACTCACATGGGTGTCATGTGAGAAAAACGATTAAGTGTCCAACACATTGACTATATAGATTAAATGTCCAACACATGGATTGCATGAAGTAAACGTCCAACACATGGACTGAAAGTAACTAGTGTCCAACGCATGTACTGAATATAACCAATGTCCAACGCATGGACTGAATATAACCGATGTCCAACGCAAGGACTAAATATGACCAATGTCCATCACATGGACTAAATATAACCGATGTCCAACGCATGGACTGAATATAACCAATGTCCAACGCATGGACTAAATGTAACCAATGTCCAACGCATGGACTAAATATAACCAATGTTCAATACATGGACCGAATGAAATGAATGTCCAACACGAGGACTGAAAGGTAATGCATGTCCAACACGGGGACTGAGTAAAATGTATGTCCAACATGAGGACAAGATATAAATTATGCAAAGTGTAAGTGTCAATGATACATATATACAAAAAAGATACACATAGACTTATGTCACACGTGCCTCGGTGGCGGATCGGTACTTGTGTCAAAAGTCAACTCACATGTACAGATAAATCACTAACATTATAAACTAGTGTCAGATAATTGAGGCGACCCCGAAAAACAACTCAAACAGATCAAAACGGAAGAAATACAAAAGAAGAAAACTCCTCATTAGTCGACTCATTGGTCGACTCATCAGTCGACTCATAAGTCGACCAGACAAAATACAAAACTGAAGTTCTCCCCCATTAGTCTACTCTTTGGTTAACTCATCAGTCGACTCATAAGTCGACTCATGAGTCGACTCATTGGTCGACTGAGCAGAAAATCTCCAGTTTTTTGCTTTTGATTGTTATCTGCAAAAACGTTAACTAAAGTTCTCTTTAATCATGTCCAGCAATATATATTCAATTCTAACACATGTCTACCAACAGAAAAGAAAGATTTGCATGTATTATTTTGCATTAAAACCTTAAACATATTTCTTCATGTTTAAAAACGTATTGAAACCATTAAATCACAATAAAAATCATGTTTAAACAAATTCCAGATCTGGATCTTAATTTATAAATTTGTTTGTGAGCTTTTATAAACTAAAAAACATTCGATTTTCACATCATATGCTATAAAGATCTATTTTTATACACAAATAGTAATTTAGGCTTAATAAAACCGTAATAAAACCAAATAAAACTATACAAATAGTGGGTGTAGGACTGGGCGAAATGTTACTCGCCTCTGATGTGCTGCAAACTCCTGAATCCAATGAGAGGACGATACCCCTTCGACAGCACCAAAAAATCCCGCTAAAAACTCCTCCGAAACTTCTCGAAAATTACCAAGAACAAATCTAGGGTTTGAGGGGAGTGGGAGGCTAGGGTTTTCTCTGGGGTCTGATGAGTCTTGGGGTTGGTTTCAGGTAGGAGAGTTTTATATGAAAGCGGTTAAACCTGAAACAAACCAAACCAAACCCGCAAAAGAAAAGAAAAACCTGAAATCAGCCCGTCAGTGGACTCATTGGTCGACTAATTAGTCGACTCATAAGTCGACTGAGCAGACACTATATCCAGATTCGTGCATGTTTTGTTATTCAGCCAAAACCAATACACAAAACTCTATGAAACCACACTCATACATTTCTAATAACTTGTTATCAAGTATATCCATGACTTCAAGTCATTCACCGCAAATGGAATTATTTATCACTAATAATTCACATATACTTCTAACAAAATACGGGGTTCTACAGCTAATGACTTCCTCTTTGAGTTATATTCTAAATCATCTCCTCTTTGGCTACTCTGATAAGAGTGCCAATAAAGAGCATCGCCTTGATGATATCATTTCCTATGACATTCCCTATTTGCTAATGGGGGTTATAGATGCCTTAGATAGGTCGAGTGATGATAGTCTTCTTAAACTTCGTCTATTGTGTAAGAGTGTTGAGTTGGTTCTGCAGTTCTTCAAGGAGCTTAGATTCATTCTTCACCTTGGGTGGGGCTAACATCTCATACTCTAAGTGAGTGGAGTAGATATCTTCTCGATGAGACAACTTTGAAGTGATCATGAGTTTTGGACCATTCTTTGAGTCACTCAAAGCGCTTATTAGATGATTTAATTTGAGCCTCGATTTGTTGAGCAAAGTCATCATGAGCCTTCATAACTATCATATCTACAACTCACCCCTACTCTTACTTTAAGCTAAGGGTTGCATTCGACGCTATGGTAGAATTAGCATCATTAGCGAAAGATTGGTCAATTTGTGAGGAGACTCACAGAGTGTTCTCAGGACAGAATTAGCATTGCTTCCCCTTGTCTCAACCTTGTGTGGCGATATACACCATTAGTCACTAGGAGTATGCTTCCAATACTAGGAAAAATCTTGGATTAGAAGGATTGATCCCATCATTTTATCATCTTCTTCTCCAGTTATACTGGTCATGTTGACTGTGGACACTTAAGGATTGCATATTTTCCTTCGGAAGCATCATCGCATTTTATTCTTTATCTCTAAAGGCTCTAGAATTAGACTAAGACGGTTAACATTAAGGATTAGCATTGGCAATTTGTTTGATCTACCGTGATAATTTCTTTTAGGGTTGTGCAATGTGGACTTGGTGCACCTTTTTCAGAGTTATCCTTTAGCTCGTAAGGAGTTTCAATTTGGCTCAGTTGACGGTTATTCTTCTTAAGAGTAATTATGCTTCCTTGGACTTCAACAGATAAATATTGCCTGTGATGATGTTGTTTCAACCTATGACTAGTGTAGTCAATTGAGTCCTTATCACAAGTCCGAGGTTTTAACTTAAACGAAGAATTAACATAGGTGATGGTTTTCGCCATAGGATTTTGGATCGAGAATAACCTACATTCCTTGCATCTATTAAAGAAAAATAACAAAAATCATGAAATGATTTAAAGTCAACCCCCTGAGGGGTCGTAGACTAGAGTCTAAAATCAAGAGACATGAATATTTGTTTATTCATTATGGGCGAACTTAGATTGGCTTCTAGTAAAGCTAAGACTATTTTTGGCAAAGGTTGTCCTACCACAAGCGAGGGTCAGGTTTGACTATGACTCGATCTTCTATTGAACTTTTCTTGATCAAGTTCAATGACCAGCAACTCGATAATAGACCCCGAGGTGCTAGTGTCAGAGTGTGACACAATCTTCTCATCAGATGAGAATAAAGTTCCCAATGAAGTCGCCATCTTGTTTCCTATCTTCAAATTATAACTAACTCAAAATTACAATTTCAATATTATAAGGAAATAAGAAAATTTTTAGAGAGTCAGGTTCTTTTCTATGTGCCAAATGGAGCGTTGTTCTTGTACTCTATTGATAGTCTAAACAATAAACGAGGGGTCTTCTTACTAGCTATAGAGAAGTTACTAAAGTGGAGCTGAAGTTTGATCTCTCATATCTCTCTTTAGTGATTGATGAAGATGACGATTCCAAAGTATTTGGAAGATAAGATAAGATGAAATATGGCTTATGAGCTTAGATAAGCTCCCCCCCTTGCCCCCCCCTAAATGCAGCAATCACTCCTCCTCTTACAGACTAAGAGGGTGTTAGTGGTCACTAAATATGGATGGATTAATCAACATTAACATAGGAGATAATAGGGATGAACTGTTTCCATGAAAATAGCTTTTAAAATTATAATAGGCGAAGTTTGTTCTAGCGAGCTTTGCCTGAGTCATGGGTGATATGGCCTAAATGAACTGCTTGGGTAAGGCTCACTGTGAGTGAATCTCATCTAAAGTTTTACTTTCACTTGGTCTTGAAAATGAGCTTCCTTGTTGCTTTGGTGAGTCTTGTTATGGCATAGACAAGCTTCGCCACTGTACGTACTTTGCTTATATGAAGTGTTTAGCGTATGAGCGTTCACTTTTTGAGCTTATATTAGACTGAATATTGGTCTAATGGGGACTGTATTTTGACCATCTATAATGTCAACTTAGCTAATGATCATGATATTAGACGATTCACCACTGGGTATTGCATTTTTTTGTTCATCTCTTATTTCTTGGTGCAACAAATGCTAAAACATGGTTTCATGATCTAGCATTGAGACAAAATATCATGCTATGGTCGACACTACTCTTGAGATTCATTGGCTACACCATCTTATTCAGGATCTCGGTGTCTTTGTTCCTTCTGCTATTCCTCTATCTTGTGACAACAAGAATGATATTCAGAGTGCTTGTAGTTTGATGTTTCATTAGCGCACTAACATATTAAGGTAGACTATCGTAATATATAATAGAAATAGTGTGCTCACAATATCTCTCTTCCTTACCTACCATCCAATGATCAACTTAGACATATGTTCACTAAGGCACAAACTACTATGCAACTACTTCTTTTCTTCTCCAAACATTCTGTGTTAGACCCACCTTAAGTTTGAGGGGTGTGGATGTTAAAATTGTGTGTGTGTGTGTGTGTACAGGCCTAGCATTAGTCTGCTTAGGCCCATGTATTGTCTATATATGTTTATCATATTCTAAGATCAATATGCATAATTATTCTCTCCCTAATTTATCATATTAAAGGTCCATATTGATACACCAAAAATCTAGAAAGATAATGATGATTGAAGGTTATATTTTATTGATGTCCTGAGACTCAGCAGCAAGATTAGTAGATAATCCTGAATCAACAATGGGGCTTAGGTTCGATATGTACGATGTGGGTTTCCTCATCATCTCAGGTGACCGATGCCCTGTCTGACATGAGTAAGCAGCAAAATAGATATGTTAGAGGGCACGAGTTGGGTCCTCTAGTGATTCCCCTAGCGATCAAGTTCATGTAGAGCTTGAGTGGGGAATCAATGAAACTGAATGAGTTCAGGATATGAGATTAGTTGGTCAGGATTTACATACCTATGGCCTCAAAGAGGGCCTGAGGATCCCCCTCTACTAGTGGTCGATGAACCCATATATATACCCAGTTGAGATGGGTAGGAGCATAACTCTGACTAAGTCAAGGAAGATAGCTAGATTGACAGATAGATCTATAGGTTTGACTATATATGAGATGAGTCACACATGATTGGATGTGACGATGATTGAGGAGATATTGGGTGATAAGTCATGGAGACTCGTGGCAATTGCAATGATGATAATAGATAGCTGTTGGTGTGGAGTTCAAGGGCAAACTTCCTTTCGATCCGGCTACACGAGTGGGATAACAGGTACTGCCTTTTTAGGCGGCCTCAAAAGTTATTAACCTAGCTCTGAGTGAATGAGGGTAGTCGACTCAATTGATGAGCTCGAGTGAGAGCTAGTCTCAACTCGGATTGGCTTGAGAAGGGTCAAGTTGCTACGTGACCCAAATAGTCCCTTGCATGGGTGAGCTGGTTATGATCAATTAATGCTAACATGGGACATGTGTCGACTCCAAGAGGAGGATTAATACTTAGGTTAATTAATATCTTAACATTGGTCCCTTTCACTTGGACTCGGGGTAGCTGAGTTCGAGTGAAATAGGAGTGTAGTTGGCTAGGTCCCGAGGTGCATTTATGAGCGGTGCTGAAGGGTCTCTTCAGATATAATGTTGCTGAAATCAGAAGATAATTCTATTGCTACAGCCACCTCAATTCGCATGCAAGGTTTGCCACCTAATTAAGATGAGGGGCGCTTCGATTCTAGAGCTATCACCTGGTATTCTAGGAATGATCCCGGCTATTCTTTTAGAACCGAGTCTACCATTGCGATCTTGCCACCTATCAGTATTTTTTCCTATAAATAAGACTGCTCTAATGTGAAAGATTCTTCTATTCACACAAATCTTCAAACTCCTTGACTGTAAAAGAACTCCAATCTTCACATCTTCTTCTCTAGCGATCTTTGGAGCAAATCTCATGGTGTCTTCATCAGGTAGAAATGAATTCCTCATTAACCAGCTGTAGAAATTTCACTCTAAGGTGTCGTCGTTGCAACTAGAGGCTCTATTCAGGAAATTCGGCATCCCTAGGGTGTTTGTCCTAACAGCACCAGCAAAGTCACTGGAAGTCTATGACCATAGTAACAATCTGACTCTAGTGTATCTCAAATACCAGGAGTATGGCTACGCCTGTCACTACACCCCTTCCTGCATTGGGTCATCGAAGTACTAGGGGTGTCGCCATCACAAATGAAGCCAAATTCCATTACCACTTCTGTGGAATTCATCGTCATCTACCACTAGCTTGGAGTCGACCCAAGAATGAGGATCCTTGGCCATCATGTTTTTGTGAAGGTGAGCTAGCACAAGGCCCACTACTACCTCCATGTTTTGGGGGAAACAAATTAGTTGCCAACGCTCCTAAGTCTAATAAAGACTGGAAGGAAAAGTTCGTCTAGGTGTCTAGGGATGACTCAATCATGGACTGCTCCAACTGGCCCAAAATTAAGAAGGATGTCTTGAAGCCAGGGCCATAATCAAGCGTCGAGAGGCAGGCACTCAAGATGATCAGGGCGTACACCGGTTCTCGCATGATCGAGTACCTATTTGTCAACATGGTCCTATGAGTTGTCAGCACCTCTTCTGTACCTCCTAGTGTGGACGATGAGGTGAGGTCGAGTGCACTGACATTATGTTCAGATGAGACTAATGTGGCACTCATGGCTTCAACCACTCAAACTCAGGAAGGTCCTGCAATGAGGCTGAAGAAGCGCCTCTGTCCTAATCTGGCCCTTAAGGAGATTGAT
>NC_033798.1:67490499-67522301 GCF_001876935.1 Asparagus officinalis | reverse complement strand
GTGCTGCTACTGACCAGGACAAGTGGACCAAGAAGAAGAAGAGATTGAGAATGGTGGGCAGCCAAGTCCCTAAGAAGATGGCAAAACCTACGATGGAGGTTGGTGCATCCTCTGCCACTTAAGGGATGTCACAGGCTAGCTATCGATGGATATCCCACCTCCTAAAGCAGGGGAGGAGGCAACTACTGTGGCTGCTAATGGTTTTCTAGCTCAAGAAGTCAAAGTCATCATCGTTGGTGATATGTCCCTTGCCAGAGTAGAGGGGGCCGATATCCACATGGCTGAGGCCTTAGTAGAGGCTGAGGTGGCTAATGTAGCTTTGATTCATTCCTATCAGGCAAGGGAAAGAGCCAACCGCTAATGTGGGGTGCTTCCTCTCCAAAGTTTCAGGTGGGAAAATCCTTACCTCATTGATGAGGTTGAGGCAAAGAAATTGCATCAAATTAGGATGCTCTTGATGGGGTTTTATAGAATCGATCCCCGCTACGATAGAGATCCACCTCAGAAATTCAGATATGAACCCAAGTGGCACCTTGATGAGAGGGGATTGGTTCTGGAATATCGACTCACCCAAAACCCGAGCAGTTATACAGTTCTACATCAAACACGATGATCAGATCCTTAAGGAGATTCTAGATGTTAGCCTCCATCAATGCCTCAAGAGCTACATAGTCCGTGGAGCTATGGTAGAGCAGGAGTTGTTCAACCACTATGAGCGAGTCCGAACCTCTTTCTTCATACTTTAGGGAGAGATGAAGGCCCAAAAGGCTGATATGTCGAAGGCCCTTTTGTCACTACCTGCCAAGGAGGATGAGCTAGCCATCTAGAGGAGGCATGAGGAGAAGTGGCGTCAGGAGGTGGAGATGCAAAAGAAGAAGGTTGACAGCCTGAAGACTTCGAACAACAAGATGTTAGCCGAGATCAGCTAGCTCAAAGAATACCTCTTCAATCTCGAGCACGAGCTCCTTGAACATAATGATAGAATAAAATATCTATCTGAGGAGGTCATGACTAAAAAGCAGGAGAGGAATGATGCCCACGAACGAGCTCGATTGGATTATCTGGCCACCCAGAACATGTGGGCCGAGCTAAAAGAGGAGAAGATAGCTCTCAAGAAGCTCAGGGAGGAAAGCATTCATGCTACGCTAGAGGCCGAGTGGCAATGCAAGTTATTCCCTCACCGAGATCCAAGCTTTGTAGGGCTGCCTCCCTCATCTAGATTCTAAGGTCCATCGATTTGAGATTATTGAAGTCTATCGCCATAACACTCTCGAAAGGTTTGAGGTGGCATTAGCTTGCAAGGCGTAGCTTCCAGTCAAGATCAAGAATGACCCTGACCACTTCAACTATCCTCCCCGAGTGGGCAACTGCTTTAGTGCACTTTAGGAGATAGGAAAGCAGAGAGGAGAACTTGTGCTTGATGGCGGGAGGAGCGACAAGGATGGTGAGGAGTCGGTCGAGGAGGCTGGCAAGGGCTCTGCTCACAACTGTTGGGTGAGTGAGCTTAGAACAAAGAAAGGAGAAGGGATCAAGTTTTAAGGTTCAGTCAACTCCCTTGCCAACCACTGCAGCTACTCCTTCAAGTCCGATTCCCACTTCTGATGCCTGATAGGGGACAAATAATAATCTAAGTTGTAAATGCACAACTATTAAGTTATAGTATTAAAAAAAATTAATCACACGAGGAAGACGTTATAGGAAATAATCAAAATTGGTACTTAAGTTATGTGTTCAATTGACAATTAGGAGTGATGAATGTGAATGTGGATAGATATGGAGAGTGAAGTGTGATTGTATGAAAATAAAATAAAACTATATTAAGAGTGGAGAAAGAAAGATAATAATTAGAAGAAAATAAAATCAAAAACAAATAAAAAAATCAATAATAAATAGAAAAATATAAAAAGTAAAAGAATGATGATTTAATTACAGATATAGGAAATCTAGAATTGAATCCACTGGTCAATTTCAACATAGAAATTTTGAACTATTCTCTTTTTATCATATTTTACTTAAAATTTATTAAGTATAGACTATCAAACTACTTAAGGAAAGCATATCCTATCAAATTATTATTCAAGTAAAATTAACATTTATAAAAAAGTAATTAGATATTAATTATAGAATTTATAAGCATAACCTATCAAACCACTTAAGATAAGTATAAATTATCAAATTCTTCTTCTACCAATTAGTCCTCTAGTTGATTATCCGAAATGTTATCATTTTAAGCACAAGAGAATAATTCACAAATTATAAAAAAAAAAGTCAAACTAGCTTCATACAATTCTAGAGTTCCTACAAGAATTAGTTTCACATCTTAGAAAATAAATACAAAGAAATAAAATCTAGACTAGAAAGGTTAAAAGAAGGAGACTAAAAAAAAGAACTAACCACAAAGAGGAAAATAAAAACAAAGATTAAAGATTTAAACAATGAACAAAAATAAAAGAATATAAAAGGATATCTAAAATATTCAAGAATATATATCTGTACTACCAAATAAAAAAATAATGTAAAAATAAAGACATGAAAGTAAATATACTCTACAATGCATCAAAATAAATCTAAAACAAAAGGATTCTAGCCTCTTGTATATCAAAAGCAAGAAAAAAAATATTACAAGAAAAAAGATAAAAGAAAAAATTGAATTGCAAGAAGGTTCTAGCCTCTTGAAGGCAAACCTTCATCTTTATCTTCATCTTCATCTTTATTATCAAATAAAGAGAAGAAAAGAAAAATATGAAGAGTTAAAAAAATTCTTTTATTAATTACAACAAAGTTATAATTTTTAAAAGTCTTCTCAATTAAAAGTAACCTCCTCTCCATTTGGAGTTCTTATAAAAATTTTCACCCATATACCCTTTAGCCTCTACTCCTTTTTATAACCTATAGTAATGAATGACAACCTAGATATTACTTAGAGATCAAGGATTAAATCTTAGATAGAAATTTGTTTCTATTGCGAACCAATCGGTTGACAAATCGGTTGGCCAACCGATAGGTTTGCAACATATTTGGAATTTTTGATGATTTCTTGATCCGATTTCTTCATGGATCCTTGAGATTTCTTAGACCTTCTTTTGTCTTCATATTTGGGCTTCAATAAATGGTAGAAAATTAGGGAGTTTGATTCTTTTCGACTTTTATTCATTAATTCTCTATTAACCTGCAAATTAAGATAAAAAATATTATTAGTGGTATATTTATTTAAATAAGATAGATAATGAGGATATAAAATTATAATAAAAAATATGATTATTAAATACCCTCACACCTAAACTTTTGCTAGTATATTAGCGAAGAACAAATTTAAAGGGAAAGAAAGAAAAAATCCTAACGCACTTTTGTAGGAATCGCGATTGTATTTAGTATATACAATATATCATTAAACCCATAGGTTACCCTAGAAGACGAGTTATAGTTTCATGAGGGTTTATAATGAATATACCCATAAAATTCGGTCAACTTGCCAATTTAAAAAAGTCAATAAAAAATTAATTTAACTGATATATTTAAACATTCTAATTAAAGCTAATTTTTTACTCTAAAAAATATTTTAATATATAACTCTAAGGTAAATCACTTAAAAATCTTTTCATTACAGTTATACAAAACAAAGTGTAACTTAGAAATTTAATTTGAAAGTTTTGAAAAGAACATGATACCTCTTTGTTTTAAACAATTTTCATGTCTCTTAATCAATTTATTTTTCAAGAACATGTATACAAATATAATCATATATATGTGAAGTTGAAAAATTATTTTCTACACTAAGCCAAACATGAAAAATTTCATTACTTTAAATAAAAATCTAAGTTAAGACTTTAGTAAGGTATACTACTTTGAAAATTCTTTCTTAATAGACTTATTTAAAGTTATCCAAAAAGTTAACTTGAGTATAAAACTAACTAAGAATTAAAAAAATTAAAGTTTATCAAAAAGATCAATTATTGCTTATCTCTATTAAGTTGGCAAGTGACAATGTTTTTATGAAAAGAAAAAATGACATAAAATAAGAAAAATGGTAAAATGAAGAGAAAAAATGACTAGTCCACACCCCCATATCTAAATTTTACATTGTGATCAATGCAAACTTTATAATACATAAAGTAAAGCAGATAAGAATTAAAGTACTTATATTTATTCGGTTGATCTGGAACAAGAGAAAAATTGCAATTACCTTTGAACAAGATGAAGTCAAAATTTTATTCTTCTTTTTTTCTTTTTTCATCATCATTTTTTAGAAATTTGCTTCATATCTTTTTTTCTTCTTTCCTTTTATTTAGTTTTCCTTTTTTAAAAGAAACAAGAAACTCTAAATGAGAGAAGAATAAATTGTTTTTATTATTTATATTATTATGAGATAAAAAATGAAGATGATGAATTACAAATTAAAAATAAAAAAACTCATATTCTACATCAAATCCTATCTTATTGATAAAAATTCTACCTTAGATTTTTTAAAAAAATCAAGAATGATAAATTTGAAAATGTTCTTATACTTTGTATACTCTATAATTTTTAATAATTTCTGCAGCAATTGAAAGTAGGTATCATTGGTATTACACATTTTGAATGTCTGATCCTCAAAATTTAACTTTGATTCCTTATTAATAAAAGTTTATCTTAACACAACTAGTTCTTTTTTTAAAACTTTTCTCAAACCTAAGATTCATGGTTGAGGTATGAAAATTTGGTTGTTGCTTGTTTGTTAGGAAACCAAGCTCATCAGCAACAAGGTATTCGGAACTAAGATCAAAGAACATGTATCTAACATAGTTCATTTGTTCTAAAAGAGCTGATCAGATCTTATCTCTTCTATATCTCCACTCCAATGATTTCCTCAAAACTTAGATATGACTCCTCTTCAATTGAATTTTCCTAGATATAATTTATTTCTAGAGATTGATCAGTTGGCTGGTTCCTAGGTTAAAGATGTTAAGATCAGTAGTCATATTCTGAAATGACAGCTTTATTTGAATAGTTCTACAATTGATTGAAGTATTAGAAGTGGCTAAGAACGGTCGTCCTAAAATGATAGGTATCTGACCTTTGGGATTGAAAAAGGACTATGTTTCTAACTATAAAATCCACTCAAAAAATATCCTCTATCTCACCCATGGGGACTTTGACAGATCTATCTACTAACTATAAAGTGTATCTGGTTAGTTTGAGTTCTCTTACACCTAGTTGTTGGTAGACTGAATAAGTAAGCAAATTAACACTTGCCCCTAAGTCTAAAAGTGCCTTATCAATAAAGGTATTTCCAATAACACATGGGATAGTCAGACAACTAAGAACCTTATGTTTCAAAGGTAGAAAATTTGAGAACATGTCACTGATATGGTAGCAAGAAAGACTTTCACAATATTTATTATTCTCTTCTTAGTGCACAAATCTTTTAAAAATTTTACATAAGAAGGAATTTATTCAATTAAATCTAAGGGAAGAATGTTAACCTTAGCCTACTTAAAAGTTTCTAGGATTTTCTCCACCTAAGGGATGTTTTTCCTAGTCCTGAGTCTATCCAGGTAGGAAACAACTGGTTTAAACCTAGCAAAATTGAGCTCAAGTTCGGGTTTGGGTTCTTGGTCATTGGAAGGGGATGACTATTGAGTAGAGTTGTCAGAAGGATAGACAGTTTGTTTAGGTTCAAGAGTTTGACTTAGAGGCATTCTAACTTGATTATTGACCTGTATTCCTGATCGTAATGAATGGATTGCATTCACTTGAGGTTGACAGGTTGAACTTGATCCCGTGTCCTTAGGTTGGTCACGGGTTGCCTCTGATATTTTCCTTTGTCTCTCACTCATAGTACTAGCTAGTTGACCAAGTTGGGTTTCTATCCTAGCTATGGCTTGGGTGTTGGAATTGAGTATTTTTCCACTTAATTGCATAAAGAAATTTAGAGTGTTTGATGTTTGAGTTAATGAGTTGATGGTTTGTGTAGAGGTTTTAATCATGGTCTCTAACCCCTTTTCTAAAATATTGAGGCATTTGTCATGATCATAACTTGGAGAAATATGACTTACAGATTGATGGTGAGGAAATTGATTTAGATATGATAGATTTGGTTGTTGGAATTTATTTTAAGAACTGAAAGGAACTGTGTTTTCTCTAGAAAATTGTTGGGTAGAAGTGTGAGTAAAGTTTTAATGTCCGAAGTAGCCTTCCTGATTCCGTGTAAAATTTGGGTGATTTCTCCAACCTGAATTGTAGGTTGGAGAAAATGGATTATTTATGGAATGCTGGAATACAGCGTTTACCTGACTTAATGGTTGATTATTTCTTAAGAGGGAACATTCTTCTAAGACATGAGTCGGAGAAAGACAGTTGCGACAACCTAAGGCAAAAACATGATTGATTTTAGCTGGAGCTTGTTCTTTATTTTTTAAAGCTTCAAACCTACACATGGTTGTAGTCATCTTCACTTTGGAGGCTATATTTGTCTCTAAGGAAAGACCACTAGATTTGAGTTGAGGAACTAATAAAACTCTGTCATCATAGTGTTCTCACTACATGGTTTTCTCAGATAAACTCTCTAAAATTTTCCAAGCTTCATTAGCATTTTTCTTTGTAAAATCCCCTTGACACATTGATTCTAAGAAAGTTTTTAAGGAATAATCCAATCATTTATAGATGATTTAGCATAATCACTATTTTTTAAGACCGTGGTGAGGACATTGGATAAGAAAATCCTTAAATTTACCAAAATACTTTCAGAATGGCTCTCCCGAAACTATCTTAAAATTCGGATGTCGTTTCTAAGCTTAGCTATTTTATGGATGAGAATTTTTTCTTCAAAAAAACTATAACAAATTCATCTTAGGTTGAGACAGAGTTTGTGGGTAAGCTATACAGTCATTTCTTAGTTTTCTTCTTAAAAGCAAAAAGAATAAATCTAAGTTTAATTTTATCCTCAGATAAGTCCCTAATCTTAATCATAAGACAAACTTCCTAAAATTCAGAAACAAATATATAAACGTCTTAAGGTTCAATTCCTAAGAATTTCGGAAGCATGTTTATGAAATGCAGTTTAAGCTCAAAATTAGTTCCATTGATATCGAGTAGCTTAATACAAGATGGGATTGCATTCCTAGTTGGATAAATATATCTTGAAGAACGGGTAGATTAGGATTAGCCATTTCTTTAAAAAATAATTCAATACAGATTAAATGATAGTATTATCTCTAATTCAAACTTGCATAAACCAAAATAATTTTTTTTATAATTTTTTAAAAATAACTAAAACAAAAAAATTCTAAGAAAAACAAAAGTTAGGGTTATTTAGTGAAAAAACTAAAAGATCTAAATGATAATGAGAAGAAGGAGAAGGATAAAAGAAAAACCTAACTAAAATAAATCAAAAGCAATCACTTTGTGTCAATCACTTTAAATTCTAGGATTAGGCCTAGACTTAACTAGACCAGCTCCTAACTAAAATCTTCTTTAGTGAAAAGTTTAAAGTTTACTAAGTAAGTTAGCTAGATAAGAATAGTACCAAGGGAGGTCAAAGATCAATTAAATACTTCATTCCTTACGGAGTACTTTACGCAACCCCTAAACTTTGCCTTAGACACCAACAAATTCGAGTAAATTTAAACCGGTTCACTTAAGGATTTGTTGTTCCTTAATGAGCTAGAGTCCATATGGGCCAATGTCTAATGAGTTTTAAGAGGCTTGAGTTTGTATAGTGAGGAATTAGTGATTTATAGCTTAAAAAAGGGTGATAAAATCTCTCAACTTATCATAATTAGTGGGTTTTTGCCCTTAAGAATATTTTTAAGCGAGTGTCAAATTAAGATGCTCAAATCACTTTGGTGAATTTCTACTATTATATGCAATATAACCCTAGGAATTGAAATTAAATACAAAAGGATGTAAAAAATAATATCTTTTTATTTTTTAATTAAGGTCAACAATCAAACAAATGTGAGAAAAAGAGCTCTTGTTTGAATTTATTATCTTGTTAATAAATATCGAAGTGGAGTGTGGATTTATTAGGGTTGCCAAAAGTAAAAAAAAAAATAGATCCTAATTGTCTCTAATTGTGAGAAACTAATTGAAAGGGGTGGAATTGAAAATACTAGAAAGAGGAGTTACTATAAGCAAGAGGGTTCTAGCCTCTTGAAGGAAAATATTCAATCTTTAATATTTAATCTCTGATCTTCAATCATTAAAGTGGTTCCTTCATAAGAGAACATACAGCTTAAAAAACCAAAATAGAAAAGTTTTTATTACAAGCACCTTCCCCGACAACGAAACCGAAAAGTTGAAAGGGGATAAATAATAACCTAAGTTGAAAGCACACAACTATTAAGTTATCGCATAGAAAAATATCGATCCCATGAGGAAGGTGTTGTAAGAAATAATTAAAATTGGTTCTTAAGTTGTGTGTTGTGTGGAAAATTAGGAGTGATGAATATGGATGTGGATTGATATGGAGGGTAGGTGTGATTGTTTGCAAATAAAATGAAACTTGATTAAGAATGGAGAAAGAAAGATGAAGAAATAGAGGAAACTAAAATCAAGAAATAAATAAAAAATCATGAATAAAGAGAAAAGTTAAGTAAGTAAAAAATGGAGGATTTAACTAGAGATATGAGGAACCTAGAATTGAATCCACTAGTCAATTCTACTTAGAAATTATGAACTATTCTCATTTTATCACATTTTACTTAAAATTTATTAAGCATAGACTATGAAACCACTTAAGAAAAGCATAACCTATCAAATTATCATGCAAGTAAAAGTATATTCATAAAAAGAGCAACAACTAGATATTAATTCTAGAGTTTATAACAAAAAGCTATCAAACCACTTAAGATAAGCATAGATTATTAAATTCTTCTTCTATCAATTAGTTCTCTAGTTGATTATCCTAACCATGGTCATTTTAAATACAAGAAAATAATTCACATCTTCCACATCTTAGAAAATAAAAATAGAGAAATAAAATCTAGACTAGAGAAAATAAAAGAAAGAAAATTAAAATAACAACTTACTCCAAAGAGGAAAATAAGAACAAAGATTAAAGATCTAAACTATGTACAAGAAGAAAAAACATAAAAGAAAATATAAACTTGAAAAAACATAAAAGAAACTATAAACTATGTAAGAATATAATTCTATACTACCAAATAAAAAGGTAAGAAAATAGCGCAAAAATAAAGACATGAGAGTAATTCTACTCTGTAAAGCATCAAAATAAATCTAAAATATGAGTGTTCTAGCCCCTTGAATATCTAAAATAAGAAAAAAAATATTACAAGAAAATAAAAGATAAAAGAAAAAAAATTAAATTGCAAGTAAATTTTAGCCTCTTGAAAGCAAATCTTCATCTTCATCTTCATATTCATTATCAAATAAATAGAAGAAAAGAAAAATATGAAGAGATGGAAAAATTCTTTTGTTAATCATACTCCCTTTAAAAGTACGAGTTTAGAAATTTTTTTCATGGTTAATATTACCCTTAACTTTTTTTCAATATTACATTGTTATTCTAATCTATTCTAATTATCCTATGTTCTTTGAATTGGTAATTAAATGATTTATCCTATTAATAATGAATTAACATGTTATTAGATAAAAGAGATAGTTTGATGCAATTTAAATTCTTTATTTGTTTCAGTTCACAAAAAAATCTAAAAAATATATGTTAGCTAGCACCTAAAAGTTTTAGGACTTTGTAAAAAATATCCTTTAAGTTTTTTAAATAATAAAACCAACCCTAGAAATTTAAAATTTTATTAAAATATCTTAAAAATTATAAATTTTACTTAATTTAATTCAGTGAGAAATCTGAAAAACATATGCTAGCTAGAAACTAAAAGTTTTTTTGACTAAAGAGAAAGTATCTTAAAAGTCTTGAAAATTACAAAAATACCCCTAAAAATTTAAAATTTGTAAAAAACACCTTAAAAATTTCAAGCATATAAACACACTAAAAACCTACAAATAACCCCCAAAGATTTATAAAATTTGAAATAAACATTCTAAACTTTTTACAAATCGTAAAACAAAACCCATAAAATTATAAAATTTATAAAAATACTGATAAGTTCTAACCTAGCAGTACATTAAAAATATATGAATTACAAATCCCCTGCATAATTTATAATTTATAAAAAACACTCTTAGAGTTTTAAAAATTACAAACAAACACTCAAAATTTAAATTTTACAAAAAGCACCCTGAGAATTTTAAACTTATTAGTAAATTAAAAATATAGGAATTATAAATAGTCTATAAATAATTTATAATATGTAGAAAAGGCATATAAGTTTAAAAAATTGCAATACAACCCCTAGAATTCACAATTAAAAATAACCATGAGAATTTCTAACATATAGAAACTAAAATGAATATACAAATTACTAACAACCCCTAAAAATTAAAAATTTATAAAAAATTTTATACTCCCTTTAAAAGTATAGGTTTAGGAAAAACTTTTCATGGTCAATATTACTCATAACGTTTTTAAAAAGAACATAACTATTTAAAAATCTATTAAATTTAAAATTAACAAAAAAAAAGCACCATTAAAGTTTAGTACATTGTAAATTACCCCTCTATTGTTTGAAATTTTTCAATGATTTTTATAATTCCTTGATTTCAATGTAATGTTTAATAGTTTTGTGTATTTATAAATGACAAAATTTTAGGGTGTTTTTATTTACAATTTTTAAAACTTTTGAGGGTGTTTTTTTTATAGTTTTTTTATTTTCATTGTGTTTTCAGTGTAATGTATAGATACGTCAATTAATAATGATATTGAAGAGTAAGTTGTTCTTAAGATGTATTAGGCTGTAGTCAAGTGTCCACATTACTATTTCTAGGCAATATAATTTATATATGTAAAAATTTTCAGACAATCTGTATAGTAGTTAAAATGATTTTGACTTTAATATACTATTTTTAATGAAATATACTTAATGTGAACCCACCATATAATTTTGGCTATGGTCATCATAATTTTGTTACGTTTGATTGATTGATTATATATGTATATAGACCATAGATTACTTTAATTTCTCACATGAACTAATATTTGGCATTTAATAATTTAAATTATTACTTTTAAATTTAATATAAAGAGGAGCTCTAATATCATTTATTTATTTACCTATAGGATAATACAATCTCAAAACCTATATTTTTTGGGATTTATTCCATAGTTACGCGTATTAAAAAAGTAACTAAAATAATAATTATTTATGCTTAAATTAGAATGATTGTAGTTGGTCACTCACCAAGAAAATTTCTTAAAGATGTATACTTACTTTCTATAGCTATCTCCACTATCCATATATATTTTATAAATTAATTGTTAATTTGATATATTAAATTACTTATCCTTTTTAGAAATTTCTTCTTTGATTTTTGAATTATGTAATCAATATATCACCATTCTAGCATAGAAAGGACCTTATTCTAAATTGCTTCAAGCTAATATTTGAGTTGAAAGTACTGAAGTACATACAATTGCTACTATACGTATATATTTTTTAAGAAAATCATGTCAACACTTTTTTAAACATAAGAGAATATTCTAACCTCTGATATTATAAAAACTAAATGTAGCCAATTGAGTGCTTAGCAAAAGAGAACTTACATCAGAATAGCATGAATAATAAGATAAAGAGGAAAGATAATGACATTACCAATAGTAGCAAACTACAATATAAAAGTTAACCTATTTTGTCGAGTCAACTACTAAACATAAGCATCGAGGTTTCCATATATATTTTATAATTTATTGAAAAGAATCATATAATCTTATATAATAAAATTGATTTAATACTAAATAGTAATATCGTTGTAATAATATCATTATTAGAAAAAATTCTTTATGAACCAGTATGTTCTATACGATATATAAGCTATGCACTCCAAATTCTTGTGTCTTTTATAGAGATAAAAAGTATGAGTACAAGCCTCTTAACATTTTTCTCTCACAACAACAAAATCCACTTAGTAGATATGAATATTCGAGATGAGTTATATATCCTATATATAATATAATTGCCCTAGGCAAGTGAGTCATAATAGTATTTTTTTATGCACATTATTTGGTATAGGATTTGATAGAGGCCTTACATCAACGGAAAAAAGAAATTTTTTATATTTAGAGCATATAGCCAAATATATCACAATCTCCCTACTCTAATTTCGTAAGAAAATAATTTTTTATACTTTTAGTTTTACTTTTATAATACGGAGAATGAGCTATAAATTTGAATGAGGATATTAGATAATGTAAATATGAATGAAACTATAACTAAAAGTTAATGTGAATATGAGTCAAACCACAACTAAAAGTTTAATGGACATATTGCAAGTAAATTCATGTATATGCAAATTTCCTTTACTAATTGAATGATCATCCATCTTTTGAAGACTTTTTAAGATACTAATAAATAAAGATGTTATAGTAGATCAATATATTTATAACTCATTAATAGAAGATCACGTGGCTACAGTCTTAGTTGAAGGAATCAATGATAATATTTCATTGGAGAGAGAAATTATTGAGTTGATGATGAACCCCACAAAAAACTTTATTTTCTTTTTTATTTTTATTTTATTTTTATCAATTTAAATTCATGATATATAACCATGTACATTGCATGCACATCTCATCTAGTTGTAATAAAGTTATAAGTTTTGGAAGATCTTTTTAATTAAGAGTAACCCTCCTCTCCAAGTAGAGTCTTTATAAAAAAATTTACCATCAAACCCCTCACCCTTTACTCTATTTATAGCCTTCAACAACGAATGAGAACCTTTATATATTGCTTAGAGATTAAGGGTTAAATCTCAGCTAGAAATCCATCTCTGTTTTGAACCAATCGATTGACCAATTGGTTGGCCGACCGATTGGTCAATCAGTTGGCGGACCGATTGGTTTGCTACATATTTAGATTTTTTTATTAATTTCTTGACAAGATTTCTTCACGGATCCTTGATCTTTCTTGAACCTTTTTTGTCTTCATATTTGGGCTTTAATAAATGATAAAAAATGAGGGAGTTTAATTCTTTAGGCTTCTATTCATTAATTCTTCATTAACTTACATATTAGGCTAAAACATATTATTAGTGTGTATTTATTTAAATAAGATAAATAATGAGAGTATAAAATGTGACGCCCCTAGGTTCACACAAGGCTGCAGTCCAAGGTGAAACCAAGAATGTCAAACCTGCCTTGTACCACACCGTGTAATAACATGTCTCACCATCACAATTAACATCTGTCTAGTGGAATCAATAACAGGTGTAGGTACAAAAGCAAGTAAAAGATATTGCAAGGCACAACTGATGGAATAATAGTGATCACATAGTATTTCATCATCCAACATACAGGAATATAAAGTCAATATCTAAAATGAACAAACTGGAGTTCTTAATACATCCCAAATACAACAAGTCTGAGTAAAGGAAATAAGGCACACGGCCTTTACAACATCTAGGAATAAAGTCCTCAACCATCTAAACAAAGTCTATAGTGGGGCTCCATAATAAAACATAGCTAGAATAGACAGTCGAACACTAAAGTGTGTCGTCATCAACCTGCGACTCTCCGGGCTCCTGGCTCGTGACCTGAAAGGGGGAGGGACAACGAGCGTCAAAACGCTAGCGAGCAACATCACAATATATATATATATTGTATTATGTGACGTCCCACATAATTACCATGTCGTATTTGACATAAGTGTCATATCATACTCTCAAAATATGTGGTGTCATATTCTTCATAAGTGTCATGTCATAACTCATGTGAAATGCCGCATGCATGGTTAATAAAGATGTCCAGTACATGAATTAGATATAGAGATTTCCCAACACATGAGATAAATGGATAATTGCCCAACACGATGACTGAAATGGATTATAGTCCAACACGAGGACTTCTATGGATTTTAGTCCAACACGAGGACTGTGCAACTGAGCAAGTATTAGTGATATACAAGGCATGGTTTACTTATGCAAAACTCACACTCAACTCGTCGTGTGATTCTAGGCAAGTATTTCAGGCCATCTATCAGGCATAGATGCTTAGTACAACTGAAGATCAAAGTTAGGTGATCGAGGAAAGCGCTCTAACGAGTGTACTATACAGCAGAAACAAACAGGGCAAGAAAAACTGTGCGGCGGTTGACCGCAGAACCCACTCCGGTCGACCGCTCGCAGGCCCGAGAACTACTGGGCTCAGAAGCTGAGCGGCGGTCGACCGCAGAGGTCATGCCAGTCGACCGCCCAAAGCGCAGAAACGATTCTGCAGGCAGGAACGTGCGACGGTCGACCGCTGAGTCCTATGCGGTCGACCGCTGGGCGGACAGAACCTCATTTTGGGTTCTGTCAGCTACCGAACTCATACAAAAACTCGGGGATTTCTACACCCATTATACTATAACCTTAATAGAGAACTATGGCAATAAACAACAAGTTTAAATGGTTAAAACCTCATTATCAAAAATCCCAAACCTTAAACAACATGATTTTAAAAGTTCTTAAATAGTAAAAATGAGTTTAACTCTCATAAAAGCGTTTCAGATCAAAAACTCATTTAATTAAACATCATTAGTGAACTTTTTAAGACTGAAATATATGATTCTTACATCCCATGCCATAAGATCTACTTATCTACACAAAAATACGATTTTGGGCTCAATAAAAACCGAATAAAACTCAAATCCAATCATAAAACTGAAAAGGGATGAAATTGGGCGAGATGTTACTCGCCTATGATGAAAACGAAGCCCTAGATCTGAAGGGAGATGATCCCCCACGCTGAATCCACCAAGAGTTCGCTGGAAATCCCTTCAAGGCTTCTCCCAAATCACCAAGAAGTGAGAACTAGGGTTTGAGGGGGAGAGAGGGGGCTAGGGTTCTGATTTCAGATGAGAAAATGGGGCTCTTTAGGGTATGATAGTATATATACTAACCCCACCCCCCGACCCGAAACCCATTAAGACCCAACACAAAAAAACTCTCTGCCTACTGTGCGGTCGACCTCCGCGCCTTGCGCGGTCGACCGCACAGCAGGAGAAAAGTCTCCTGTGTGCCCGACTGCTGTGCGGTCGACCGCCGCGCACATCGCGGTCGACCGCACAGCAGAACAACTGCCTGCTATACCTTCTATCACATGCTGATCAATCCCCTTGATTTCTCTAACATAGAAATTCTTGCTAGGCTCCCAAACACTATTTATCACATTTATTTAACATATATATATGGTTATTCATCTCAAAAGAAATGTTTACCACTAATAACTAAATATATTAACTAATAAATTTACGGGGTTCTACATAAAATTATAATAAAAATATGATTATCAATGTTGATCCGCCTGCATCTCTCAGTCCTGTCCGTCTTCCGAGTCCTACCCCTTAGGGGTCTCAATGTATCTTTTCCCCCTTTTTAAGCACCATTCTTGTACTGTAAGTAGCTTCATATATATGAATAAAAAGATATTTTTGTTAATTTGAACTATGTATCTTTGAGATTGCGTTCTTCTTTTATATTAAAAGTTTGCAATCTACTTTGAGTACTTGTCTGCTTTTGAGTGGAGGCGACTCGGCTTCATATATGGCAAGTAGGGCGACTTGACCTCATGCCTTATGTTTGCACATGATGATACCAAGGTCTACGGTACATCCCTTGGGCTTATGAAAATGCTAAGATCTTTTTATTGATGTAGATTGACTTGACGTGCCTTAGCTTTACCATGAATAGGTGCCAAGGTCTTTTTGCTGGTGTCATGCCTTGGTTTTACCTTGAATAGACACCAAGGTATTTTTGTCGATGGTGTGCCTTGGTTTTACTCATGAAAATTATACCAAGGTCTTTTGAGCCGAAGTTGATGGAGTCCATGAAGATCAAGCGGTGAAACTGCATATAGGTACATAACATAAAAATATCTCATTCGAGAGAGTATCTTTAATTTGATTACCTTGAAGAGTTCTTTGAAGTAGTATATGTGTTGTGACCAACTTGCCATCAGAACCTGACAACGAGATCTTTTGATTGCTGTGGGACTTAGATGGAGATTCCCACTTCTTCTGATGCTCGAATATGGGGGATGATCCATCAAAGAGAGATGAAGAGGCCACATGGTAGATGCCAGTGTTGATGTATTGAGACTCAACAGTGAGATTAGCAGATAATCTCGAATTAGGTACGGGGCTTAGGGTCGATAAGTACAATGTGGGTTCCCTCATCGCCTCACATGATCGATCCCCTCTCTAAGATAAGCAAGATACAAAAATAGACATGTTAGAGGGTCGGAGTTGGGTTCTCTGGTGATTCCTCTGACGATCAAGTCAGTGTAGAGCTTCAGTGGGGAATCAGTAAATAGAATGAGTTCAGAATATGAGATTAGTTGGTCTGGATTTACATACTAGTTGCCCTAAAAGGGGCCTAAGGATCCCCCTTTATTATTGGGCAGTGAGCCCATATATATACACTGTTGAGAGAGGTAGGAGCAGAACTATGATTGATTCCAGGCAGACAACTGGATCAACAAATAGCCTTACATGTGTTGACTGTATATGTGATAAGTCACCCTTGATTAGATGTAATAGTGATAGAGGAGGTATGGGGCATGATGAGTCATGGAGACTCATGGCACTTGCAATGATGAGAATAGATAGTTGTTGGTGTGGAGTTCGAGGACGAATCGCTTTTCAATCTGGCTAGTGAGTCGGACAATAAGTACCACTTTTTTAGTCGACCTTGAAAGTTGTCAGTCCAGCTCTAAGTGAATGATCATGGTTGACTCTATTGATGACGTCGAGTGAGAGCTAGTCTCGACTCGGCTTGGCTTAGGAAGGGTCAAGTGCCCAGGTGACCTAAGTTGCCCCTGGCAGGGGTGAGCTTGTTATGATCAATTAATGCTGACATGGGACACATGTTAACTATAAGAGATAGATTAATTCTTAGGTTAATTAGTGTCATAACATATTTTAAAATATAACAAAAACCTTTAATAAATTTACCTCCAATGCAAAGTTCCTACACACATAGTAAGCGAAAAATAATAGAGATTTTGACGTAACTATTCTATAAATTTTATTTGAGGAGAGGAACATCTCTCTTCAAATTTATACATTTTGGAGAAATGATGATGAGATTAGGAGGGTGTTTAGAAAGGCGATTAGGAGAGGCAACATACTCCCCAAGGTAGCGGACGAGATTTATTAATGACAAAATCTCAATTAAGAAGGTAGTCATCTCTCTCCTCTTTTCAGGTTTAAGAAAGCTTGGCTTTCTCAACCATCCTTTAAAGATTTTATTACCCAATGTTGGGGATCTTTTTCTTGCCATGATAATCCAATTGTTGCTTTTAAATCTAAACTCAAGCTTCTTAAAAGAAGAATTAAATGGTGGGAAAAGCACATTTTTGGATCCTCAACTGAGTCTAAAAGGAGAACACGCTCCTCCATTGAATCACTTAATCTAATGGAAGAAACTAGACCTCTTATAGACTTAGAAGCTTCCTCTAGAAGGAAATACAAGTCTAAACTTGGCTTCATTGCCAAGAAGAGGAAATTCACTAGCACCAAAGATCTAGGATGACTTGGCTGAAAGAGGGCCATAACAATACCTCTTTCTTTCACAAAACTGTCTCTTATAACAGAAGAAGGAATTTCTTCCCTAACCTCATTATCAATGACCAGTTTGTATCCTCTGAATAGGGTTAACAAAATGAATTTCATAATTTCTTCTTTTCTCTTTTCTTAGCTAAGTGTAAAACCTTGTACATTTTGATAATTTATATATGTGATTATTAGTGAAAAATAACGTTTATTTATGATAAATGTTTTTATGTCATAGTTGTGCATGATAACTAGTGTTTTGAGTTTATATGAATGTACATATGCATCAGGTTTGAGGTTGGGTTTTGCAAATTTGAAAATCATGCACAGGCAGAAATGTAGCTTGTTCGGTCGACTGTGAGTTGACTGATGGGTTCGGTCGACCGTGAGTCGACTGATGGCTGATTTTAGGTTTTTACATTTCGTGTTTGTTTGGGATTTTAGGTCGGGTTTTAACTATTGGTATTGATCTTTTTTTACCCGAGAAAGACACATTCTCATCAGTCCTCCCTTGAAAACTTAGCCACCTTTCCCCTCTAAAACCCTAGCTTCGGATTTTGGGCATTTTTGGGAGATTTTCGGGGATTTTTAGCAACTTGTTATGGTTTGCAGCGAAGGGAGATGTTCTCTCACGGATCTAGGCATTGTTCAACACATCAGAGGCAAGTAGCATCTCGCCCAATCCCTCTCCCACATTTTTAAGAGTTTCTAAACATTTTTCATGAGGTTTATTAAGCCTAAGAATTATTTTCAAGTATAAATTGATGTTCTTAATAGTGTAGATGCTAAAAATCATGTGTTTCAGATCTCTAAATCCTCACCAATGAATCTTTGATGAAACCCAGATCTGGGAATTTATTTAAAAATGAGTTTCTATTTTGATTAATTGATCTCATACATGTTTAGGGATTGAATGTTAGATCTAACATGCAAGATTTTGTTTTTCATATTTTATACGAATTTTTCACTGTCTCATATGTTTAGAATTGATAATATATTGTTTGGGTTTGATGAATTAAATTTTTAGATGAATTTACGCAAAAATAACACATCATGCAAGAACAGGGAAAACCCCTCTGTTCAGTCGACTGTGAGTCGTCTGATGACCCTAGTCGACTATAAGTCGACTGTCGAGTTACAGTTCTTCTTCTTTCGATCGACCATGAGTCGAATATCGGGTTATAGTCGACTGTCGGGTCTTAGTTTCCTAAATACTAAAACCCTTTATTTGTTAGGAGTAATTATATGATTATTCTATGTATAAATCTGTATTTTCTTATACAACGAGCCCTTTCCCTTGGGGTTGGTTGTGATAATGCTCACTAGCGCTTTGACGTTCATTGTCCCTCCCCCTTTCAAGTAACGAGCTCGGAGCCCAGAGAGTCGCAGGTTGAGGGAGATACTCATTAGCGCCTATTTTTCTTTTATAGATATTATTGTATTATTGGAGCTCCACTATAGACTATTTTATTTAGACATGAGAGTTTATTCTAGAGTTGTAAAGGCTGTGTGCCTTATTTACTTCTTATCAGACACTGTGTACTCGAGACATATTGAGATCTCCAGATTGTTATTATTTATCTCCGACATTGAATATGTATTTCAGCTTGTTTGGTTGATGAGATGTATTAATTTGAGTTCTATCATTTCGTCATTTATCTGTTGTATAATCTTTTACTTGCTTTGTACCTACACCTGTAGTTGATTCCACTAGAGAGATAGTAATTGTGATGGTGAAACATGTTATTGCACGATGTGGTGCATGGCAGGTTTGATATTTCTGGTTTCACCTTGGACTACAGCCTTGCGTGAACCCAGAGGCATTACAGTTGGTATCAAAGCTCTAGTTCCAGTATCCTTAGGATCTTCCTGTGTCGAGTCGTGGAGCTAGGATAGAGTTTCTTAGGATTCATATATAGAGTATGATAGGAATTTCCTAGTATGAGTGAGGACGGTATATGCGTATATCTCAAAATTTTGAGAATTTTTTTATGACAACTAATTTTGTTTAAAGTATATGTGTGAATACTATATGTTATGAAAATCGTATTGTGATACATTATGTATGTATATATGTCTACTTTGACTCATGAACTTTTATCTTCTTATGATCAGATGGCAGGACGTGGCAGACCCCGCACTCGAAGAGCCGTTTAAGCAGAGCCCCAGCAGGCTCCACCAGAGCTATAGCAGGCTCCACCTTAGCCATAGCAGGCTACACCCGAGCAGGAGCAGGCACCACCCGAGCCGCAGTAGGCTCCTCAGTATTTGGTGGATATCATGGCTCCTCTTATTGCCAGGATGACAGCCATTGAGGAGCTGGTGGCGAATCATATAGTGCCACGGACACCACCACCACCAGTAGTTCCACCACAGGGAATACCAGCCATCCCAATCAGAGAGAGACCTAGAGGTAGGACCCGCAGCTATCCCATCAGCACCTATTCCACCAGCGGTACTATACAGAACCACAGAGCAAGAGGATTGTCTTTGATTGGTAGAGAGGTACCACAAGATGAGAGCACCAGAGTTCCAGGGAGTTTGTTTTAATTGTCACAAGGTGGGCCATAAGGCATCAGAGTATCGTAGTACACCAGCAGGAGCCCAGCAGGGCAGGGGTCCGAACCAGCAGTAGCAGCGACAGCAGGGTAGAGGTCAGGGCTAGCAGAACAGGCTTGAGGCTCTGTCAGCGGAACAGAGGACAGAGGGGTAGGTTCGAGCAGTCCAGGAGGCTCCCCAGGGGCAGATTGTCCCATATTCTCCAGTACCAACAGTAGAGCAGTCTTCAGCCACAGGCAGTGTATATGCAGTGGTTTCTCGTGATCATGGTGCTAGCGGAGCAGTTGTGGAGGGTAAGTTCCTCATGAATTCCTTTCCCGCCCGTATTCTTTTCGATTCGGGAGCTTTGCATTCTTACATTTCGTATGCTTTCATGGTTAGACTCCAGCTTGTAGCTCATCCATTAGACACCCCTTTATCGGTTTCAACCCCTCTAGTAGTGGAATCGCTTTTGGAGAGTGTTTGTAGGAGGTTTATTATCAGTTTAGACGAGTCCGAGTTCATAGTCGATCTGATAGTGTTGCATATGTCCGAGTTTGATATCATCCTTGGTATGGATTGGTTGTCATCCTACCATATTAGTATTGACTACTTTGCGAAGACAATCAAGTTGCAAGCGTCCGATGGGTCCGAGATGATTGTGGCCACTTCTCAGGGCAATCGTTTTGCGGAGTCATTTCTGGCATTCATCGATGAGGTGATGTGACAGGATCAGAGTTCTGATTTGTTGGAGACTTGAGTTATCTCGGAATATCAGGATGTCTTTCAGGACATACATAAATTACCTCCTGTAAGAGAGGTTGAGTTTTGTATTGAGTTGCAGTCGGGCACAGCCCCGATATACCCCGCACCCTATCGCATGGTACCAGCTGAGATGAGGGAGCTTTAGACCTAGTTGGACGAGTTGTGAGCTCAGGGTTTTATTCGTCGGAGTCATTCTCCGTGGGGCGCGTCGGTCCTCTTCGTGAAGAAGAAGGACAGTAGTATGAGACTATGTATAGATTATCGGGAGTTGAATAAGGTCACTATCCGGAACAAGTATCCCTTACCTAGGATTGATGACTTGTTCGACCAGTTGCAGGGTGCGTAGTTTTTCTCAAAGATCGATCTTTGTTCTGGTTATCATCAGTTGCAGGTTCAGAAGATGGATATCCCCAAGACCGCTTTTCTTACTCGATATGGATCTTTCGAGTTCATGGTCATGCCATTTAAGATGGATATCCCCAAGACCGCTTTTCTTACTCGATATGGATCTTTCGAGTTCATGGTCATGCCATTTAGGTTGACCAATGCAAAGACCGCTTTTCTTACTCGATATGGATCTTTCGAGTTCATGGTCATGCCATTTAGGTTGACCAATGCACTCACGGTATTCATGGATTTAATAAACCGGGTTTTCTGTCCTTTCTTGGACCAGTTCATGATCGTTTTCATCGAAGAACTCCTCATTTATTCAAGATCGGAGGCAGATCATGAGAAGCAATTCCGATTAGCTTTGTAGACCTTACGGGAGCACCAATTATATGCCAAGTTCAGCAAGTGCGAGTTTTGGCTTTCAGAGGTCAGATTTCTCGGCCACGTCATCAGTAGAGAGGGCATATCAGTAAACCTAGCTAAGGTTACAGCAGTTCTTGATTGGGAACCGCTGAAAACGGTGATGGAGATTCGTAGCTTCTTGGGATTAGCAAGTTATTACAGGAAGTTCATCCAGTACTTCTCGAAGATTTCAACACCACTTACACGCCTTATGAAGAAGGGTGTACAGTTTATTTGGAGCACAGAATGCCAGGAGGCCTTTGATACATTGAAGGCTAAGTTGACTACAACACCGGTTTTGACTATTCCGAGCAGCGACAGGACATTCGTCGTCTACACAAATGCATCATTGGCAGGCTTGGGAGGCATCCTTATGACTTAGAGTTAGCAGCAGTGGTATTTGCACTGAAGTCATTGAGGTCCTATCTGAATGGAGTGCAGTTTAAGTTGTTCACAGACCATCAGAGTTTGAAATATCTTTTCTCTCAGAAGGAACTCAACCAGAGACAGCGGAGGTGGATTGAGTTTATCAAGGACTACGAGTTCGCGATTCAGTATCATCCGGGGAAGGCGAACGTCGTAGCGGATGATTTGAGTAGGAAGCGTCGACATCAGGTTACGGCTTTGAGGTGCTCGTTACATCGAGATCTTCTCACCCTTAGCCAATTTGATTTTAGACTTGAGGTTAGTGGTACCAGTGCATTTTTAGGAGTTGTGTCAGTGCAGCCATCTTGGAGTGACAGAGTTGTCAGAGCTCAGTTGGAAGACTCTTGGATTCAACTCCATAAGGAGGAGATTTCCAAAGAGCCTAAGGCGGAATGGACCATTGGAGCAGATGGAGGTCTACAGATGAAGGGTAGATTGGTTATATCAGCCAGTGTAGAGTTGAAGAGGGAGTTATTTGATGAGGCGCACTGTACTCGGTACACAGTACATCCAGGGACTACCAAGATGTACAAGGACCTGAAGAGGCATTTCTGGTAGAGTGGTATGCGTAGAGAGATTGCATAGTATGTGGCTAAGTGTTTTACCTATCAGCAGGTGAAGGTAGAGCATCAAAGACCGGCAGGGACACTTCAGCCTTTACTTATTCCAGAGTGGAAGTGGACGGATAATTCTATTGATTTTATTGTAGGGTTTCCGAAGTCAAAGAATGGGAATGATTTTGTTTGGGTGATAGTGGACCGGTTGGCGAAGTCAGCATATTTTATTCCAGTAAGGACTACTTATACATCCGGGACTTATGCGAGGATCTTCATTCGGGAGATAGTTCGACTTCACGGAGTTCCAGATACGATCATGTCGGATCGAGGATCGGTTGTCACTTCGTATTTTTGGAGGAGTTTCTAGGACTCATTTGGCAGCAGACTATCTTATAGTAGTGTATTCCACCCACAGACGGATGGTCAGACGGAGAGGGTGAATTAGGTGTTGGAGGACATGTTGCAGGCATGTGTCATTGACTTTCAAGGAAGCTGGGAGGATCATATTCCATTAATAGAGTTCACTTATAACAACAGTTATCAAGCAATGATCGGTATGGCACCGTATGAGGCATTGTATACGAGACCCTGTAGTTCACCGATATGTTGGGCAACGCCGGAGGATAGTTTAATGCTTGGGCCAGAGCTTGTGAGGCAGACTACTGAGAATGTAGCATTAATCAGGGAGAGGATTCTAGCCACTCAGAGTCAGCAGAAGAGCTATGCAGATAAGAGGTGAAGACCCCTAGAGTTTTAGATTGGGGATTTGGTTATGCTGAAGGTATCGCCTATGAAAGGGGTGCAGCGATTAGGGAGGCGAGGAAAGCTTGCACCAAGATATGTTGGACCGTTTTGGATTTTAGAGCGTATTGGAGCTGTGTCATACAGACTAGATCTTCCAGCATCTATGTCTAATATACACAATTTATTTCATATTTCTATGCTTAAGAAGCACTTGCATGATGAGGAGTAGCAGCGAGTGTTGGATGCACAAGAGATTAAGCTTCAGGATGATTTGACTACTATTGAGATCCCAGTGTCTATACTTGCTAGAGAAGACAAGAGACTTAGGAACAAGGTGATTCTGTTAGTGAAAGTTAAGTGGAACCAAAGTAGAGTTGAGGAAGCTTCTTGGGAGCGCGAGGAGGACATGCGACGCGACTACCCACACTTGTTTGAGTAGGTAAATTTATTTATGATGTGAATTCTTACTTGTGCTTTTTATATCGATATTTATATTTAACTCTAGAATGAGGGTATTTTCACTTAATTCATAATCTTTCGGAACACATGGTATATATATGGGGAGTTCCTTGTTTGAATTTTTTGCCCGACGTACTAGTTTCATTAGATTAAGGGTTGAGTGAGAATGTTATCATTTTAGATCGTTAAGTATAAATATCACTATATGCTTATCTAGAGTTTAATATTACGAAATGTGTATTGTTGCTGGTTGGATTAGACCCTCGATGTGATTTTCTAGTATTATTATGCGTTAGATATAATTTCTGAATTTCGAGGTCGAAATTCTTTTAAGGGGGGGAAAATGTAAAACCCCGTACATTTTGATAATTTATATATGTGATTATTAGTGAAAATTAATGTTTATTTATGATAAATGTCTTTATGTCAAAGTTGTGCATGATAACTAGTGTTTTGAGTTTATGTGAATGTATATATGCATCAGGTTTGAGGTTGAGTTTTGCAAATTTGCAAATCATGCACAGGCAGAAATGTAGCCTGTTCGGTCATTGCGAGTCGACTAATGGGTTCGGTCGACCGTGAGTTGACTGATGGTTGATTTCAGGTTTTTACAGTTCGGGTCTGTTTGGGATTTCGGGTCGGATTTTAACTGGTTGTATTTATCTCTTTTTACCCGAGAAAGACACCTTCTCATCAATCCTCCCCATAAACCCTAGCCCCCTTTCACCTCTAAAACCCTAGCTTCGGATTGTGGTCATTTTTGGGAGATTTTCGGGGATTTTCAGCAGCTTGTTGTGGTTTGCAACGAAGGGAGACGTTCTCTCAAGGATCCAGGCATTGTTCAACACACTAGAGGCGAGTAGAATCTCGCCCAATCCCTCTCCCAAGTTTTTAAGAGTTTCTTAACGTTTTTCATGACGTTTATTAAGCCTAAGAATTATTTTCAAGTATAAATCGATGTTCTTATTAGTGTAGATGCTAAAATCATGTGTTTCAGATCCCTAAATCCTCACCAACGAATCTTTGATAAAACCCAGATCTGGGAATTTATTTAAAAACGAGTTTCTATTTTGATTAATTGCTCTCATACATGTTTAGGGATTGAATATTAGATCTAACATGTAAGATTTTGTTTTCCATATTTTATACGAATTTTTCACTGTCTCATATGTTTAGAATTGATAATATATTGTTTGGGTTTCGTTTATCGAGTATTAATTTCAGTATTGATGATTTCATCTACACATGTAAGATGACACATTTGTCATAAGCTTAGATCTGTACATCGAGACACGTGCAAGAATAGAATATATATATCTTTAACATTAGCATTCCATGTTTTATATACACAGTCCTCGTGTTGGACTATAATCCATTGAAGTCCTCGTGTTGGACTATAATCCATTTCAGTCCTCGTGTTGGACATTCACAAATTAGTCTATGTGTTGGATATTAGTTAGACCATGAGTATGACACTTAGCTGAATCAGGACATGACATGATTATATGAAGTTGAGACATGAAAGCTACTTAGGCTGGACATGACACTGGTTCCGACATAACATTTGTTTTATGTATTGTAATAGGTTGTCTCTTTTCTTGTATTAGACTTTGGGTTTGGTATTTAGGGATTTACATTTTGAGATATAAGGTATATACATGATGGTTTCCTTGTTTGGATTATTTCGCTCGACGTACCTACGCTCGTGTTGTAGTTTCCTAAATACTAAAACCCTTTATTTGTTAGGAGTAATGATATGATTATTCTATGTATAAATTTGTATTATCTTATACAATGAGCCCTTTCCCTTGGGGTTGGTTGTGATGTTGTTCGCTAGCGCTTTGACGCTCGTTGTCCCTCTCCCTTTCAGGTAACGAGCCCGTAGCCCGGAGAGTCGCAGGTTGAGGGCGATACTCATTAGCGCCTATTTTTCTTTTATAGATATTATTGTATTATTGGAGCTCCACTATAGACTATTTTATTTAGACATGAGAGTTTATTCTAGAGTTGAAAAGGCTATGTGCCTTATTTACTTCTTATCAGACATTGTGTACTTAAGGCATGTTAAGATCTCCAGATTGTTATTATTTATTTCCGACATTGATTATGTATTTTAGCTTGTTTGGTTGATGAGATGTATTAATTTGAGTTCTATCATTTCATCATTTATCTGTTGTATAATCATTTACTTGCTTTGTACCTACACCTATAGTTGATTCCACTAGAGAGATAGTAATTGTGATGGTGAAACATGTTATTGCACGGTGTGGTGCATGACAGGTATGACATTTCTGGTTTCATCTTGGACTGTAGCCTTACGTGAACCCAGGGGCGTCACACTAAGCACCCATAACCAAACCCCCTCACCCTACCCCTAACCCCTCTCTTTAGACTAGTCTTCCTTACACCCTAGCTCCATCTCAAAGCTCTAGTTCCTATATCAGCAGTTTACTCAAGAAGAGATAAAAAAGTACTATGTTTGTTCTTCACCTTTAAAAATGTCCTAGATCAGATGGTTTTCCAATCCTCTTTTACCAATAATTTTAAAAAATTGGCAAAGAGGACATTTTTGTTGTCATTGATACTTTATACCAAGATCCTTCCTTCTCCATTGTATCAACATTTCTCTTATTTCACTTATTCCAAAAGTTGAAGGGGCTTGCTTGGTTAAATAATTTATATCTATAAGTCTATTGGGTGGACTTTTTGTTAGACCCTAGTGCCACTAGGAAGGAACCCTACATGGGGGGTGAATAGGGTTTATGCTAATCTAATCCGATTTAATGCTAATTAAAACTTACATAACAAATTATCCTAGTAAATAAGATATGCAACAATTATATGCAAGGATAAGCACTATAAACAAGGGTAAAATAAACAAGCTACAAAAGTAATAAGGCAATATACACAAAGAGTATAGACAATAGCGATATAAGATAAACACAAAAGTAAATGCACCAATAACAAACTCAAACACAAGCAAATGATCACGAAGTTCGGACCTTCTGTCCTACGTCTCTACTCCCCACTCCTAGGGAGAAATCCACTATCACACCGGGTTTTTAACGCTCACTCGAAAACGTTTACACCTCACACTCAGTTTTCTAGCTCACCGAAAACTTTATAATCAACACTCTTACAATCACACTCTACACTCTCTAAGTATTGGTCTTTAGCCCGTGTCTTCATCAAGTGCTCGGATTTACAACCTCTCCTTAGGCTTTACTACCAACACCACTCCTCTTGGGACGATCCTGTCTCTCACCATACACTCCTCTCGGTGTACAAGTATATTACAAAGTGTAACTCATAAATTAACTCTCAACAATAAATGATTGTTCTCTAAATAATGTGAGAACTCAATTAAGCTCAACTCAATATTACAAACTGTCACAACCCTAATAATACTATGTATGAAAATACTAAAAGCTCAAGTGGGTGTGTGTAACAATGAGATTTAATAAATAAATAAAAATCTAAACTCAATTATAAATCAAGATTTAATAAAAATGATAAATAAACAAATATGTAAATGTAAAGCTAGATAGAGTTTAAAAACACTTCTCTAAAGATGACAAGAAAGAGAGAGAGAGATGAGTTGAATGCCTAAACAAAAATATTGATCTCCTCAAGCTCTTGTGAAAATTTCTTCACAAACAAACTTGTAAACAAACTTTGAAACCCTTAAACTCTTTTAGAAATTTTCTTAAACTTGTTTAAAAACTCTCTTAGATGGTTGAGAGGAATGATGTATGATGGGGTATATATAGGAAACCCTAAAGACAAGAAGAATCCAAGAAAAATGCCAAAACTCCCTTAAAACCAAAAATACTCAAAACTAGCCGTTACTAGCCATTATAAGCTGAAAAAACCAAAATACCCCGAAATCCAGCATTATGGAAATCTGCATATCTGGTTTTGTAAAATCAATTAAAAATAGTAAATAAACTCTAATAATCATAAAATATTGAGAGAAGGTTCTAGACATGTATATAAACATGTTAGAGAAAGAATTTCTGAAATATCAATTCTCATTTGTGAGAAATAAATATTATAAAACAGATATTCTAGATTCTAAAAACTGCTGAAACACTTGATTTTGTAAAATCAATTCAGTATAGTAAATCAACTCTAAATATAATAATATTTTGGAAACTGATTATAAACATGTAATGAAATATGTTACAAAAATAAATTTTAAAATTTCATTTCCTATTTGTGAAATATAATTTATTTTGTAAACTATTCAAGAATACAGAATCGCAAAACTTAATTTTGATGAAATTTATTCCAAACAAGTTTTGAAATACTTTCCAATAGATTAATAGACTTGAGAAAATAGAAATTTATTCCAAACAAGTTTTGAAATACTTTCCAATAGATTAATAGACTTGAGAAAATATATAAAATAGTGTAAACAAGTTTTTAATCTTTGAAATACTTTCCAATAGATTAATAGACTTGAGAAAATATATAAAATAGTGTAAACAAGTTTTTAATCCATAAACATAATATTTTCAAATAAAAAATGGTTTAACTTGAAAGCGATAAACCGAAAATGTGTATGTGTATAATATTTGAGCTTTAAGCATTAACACACAGAGTATAAACATTATACCCAAGATTGATCTTCAATAAAACTCATCTTGGTAAACATGGATGAAGCTTGAACTTGAATCTTTGACTTGAATTGTGCATAGCTTCACTCCGGTATTCCTTCCATCCTCCAATGTATATGATCGTGTAGACTCAATTCAACCAACCTCAGACTCATTGTTTGCCTAGAATAAATATAAAAACACAAACACTAGAAAAATAATATTAGTTGTAAATTGTTTGTTAAAACATCATCAAAACAAAAAGGCCAACGCTTTAAATTTTTTACTAAGGTCCAAGCTCATAGAATTGCCCCTTTTCTCCCTGATCTAGTTGACTCTACTCGATCTGCCTTCCAAATGGCAGACCCATATTAGATTCATGTATCATTGCTCATTAACTCCTTCATTATGTTCCAACAAACAAAAGAGATATGCATGATGAAAATTAACTTCATGAAGGCCTTTGACTGTGTTAGTTGGTCTTTCATTCTAGAGGTTCTCAAAGCTAGGTGTTTTTGGTCTAAGTGGTGTCCATGGATTGGTCATATCCTTGCATCCTCTAAATCAACCATTCTTGTTGATGGATCCCCTTCCAACTTCTTTAGCTATTCTAGTGGTCTAAATTAGGGTGACCCTCTCTCACCTATGCTTTTTACACTTGCTACTGATGTCCTCAACAAGAAGCTCATTCAAGTGTATCTATTAGGCACTTATCAGATCTGCACTTAAAGGAAGAATTAAATAACATTATTGTCCTTAAATCTATTTTCTACATGTTTGAGGACATATTAGGGTTAGGAATCAACTATTCCAAAACTAGTCTCTTCTAACTTAGTAAATCTTCTCATAAGGGTGTTTTGCTGGCGTCATCCCTTAATTACGCCATTGACCAAACTTCTTTTTAATACGTATATTTTTTTATGAAAAAGGCTTCTCTAACCAAACAATATTGGATAAAGTCTCTAAGAAACTATCTATATGGAAAAGCAAGCAACTATATATTAGGGGTCATTTAACTCTCATAAACTCTATCCTGACTTCCCTCCCCTTATATTAATTCTCCTTGTTTATACTCCATGTTTGGCTTTTCAAGATAATGGATAGAATTAGGAGGAACTTCTTATGGGATAGAAATACAAATAATTCAAGTGGCAAATCTCTAGTGAAATGGAAGTTGGTTTGTAAATCCAAAAAAAAGTAGGGGTTTTAAGTATTCTTAGCTTTTCTAACTTTAACTAAGCTCTTCTATCTAAATGGATGTAGAAAGGGATACAGAATGATTCCTCTGTGGTTAAGATTCTCTCCTCCTTATACTCATCAGGCTATCCAAACCCTAGTTGCACATCACTAAGCCCCTCTAGTTCTAAATTTTACCATGATATTTTTCTCTAGCAGCCATACTTTAATGGGCCTAGTTCAATGGAAACTGGGTGATGATTTTTGTATAAGATTTTGGGAGGATAAATGGTCATGACATAACTCCTTGGCATCTCTTTTTTCCATTGGCCTACAACCTATCTTTCTCTAGGAGAGGATAGGGTAGTTTTAACTCTGCAATTGAGAGATGATGAATCACAAATGAGAGAAAATTAATGAGAACTGCTTCATGTTTTTATTTTTGGTTCAATGGATTGTGGTATGCCCTCTTATACAGTTTTATTTTTGTTGTAATTTTTTATGACTTGTAGAGATACGTGCTAGCCCAAAATACTATATGTGGATTCTGCCTTTCCTTTTCTAAGCAAAGTCTTTTTTCTTTTTTTTCTTTTTGTTGTCAAACATCTATCACTTATGTTGTAGGTGAGTATATTGGTCCGCCCCCTACTAAGAGTATGAACTATTTGATAACACTACACTTAATCTTGCTTAGTTTGGGTAAATTTAGCTTTCTATAATGAACATTTTGAACAGAGCATCTTGCCATGTTTTCAGCTTCCAAAAAAAACTTCTCTCTTAAAATCTAAAAAGAAAATATGAGAATTTCAAGATATACTTATATCATTGGCAAATTGATCAAGAGAGTTTTTCCATAAATTTTGGGTACTCAACTGCATGTATACTACATAATTTTCTTTTCATGCGAGGTTTAGTTTCAACTAGCAATATAAACTGCAAGGACGAACCAAAATTTCTCTTATCGAATGGAGTTTGTATGAGACAACAGAATTGTGTAGGCTAACCAATTAAGTAAACACACATGATCTCCTAATATCATTATGGAATAAATTTTCTAACTCACTTGGAATATAAAAAGTAACTGAAGAATAGTCTAAATTAGAAAATGATAGGCTACCAAACAATGAATTAATTAAAACTAAAGAAACTTTGGCCTAATCCATTGATACATCCAATGAGTAACTAACAAACATTTATGCTGATGTTCTTTAGAGGGACAGGATCACAAATTTTTAGTTAAACTAACCCAAATGTAGTTATCATCTATATATTAAAAAATAGCCGTATACTCCCCGCTTAGCTAAGGGTTAAGGAAGAGAGGTTAAGGAGAAGTCATTCAGATTATCGAATGGCTAAATTATTAACCCATTATGAAAGTTTTATATTAGCCTTTGTGATTATTTTTAGTGTTTGGGAATAACAAGGATTTTGACTATTCTCATTATAATTAGAGGGGTTAACTCTTAATCCTTCTAAATAGGAGTATTATTAAACCCCTCATTTTGAGGGATTAACTCATTTTAATCTCTCTAGAGGGGTTAACTTAACTCTTCTGCATTTTTTACGTTTGGCAAATTATGGAGGGTTAACTCATACTTTAACCATTGTCTTGAATTTTTGTGTTTAGCGGGTTAAGAAGGGTTTAAGTCTCCTTAACCACTCTCACTTAACTTTTACCAAATGCAACCGTATAGTTTTTTTATTGCTTTCTTTAAAATACAATAATGCTTTTGACGACTTCCCTTATATATTCAAGTTATTATCGTAAAATAGGCTTCAATTTTAAAATTTTATAATTGCTAGGTGTCAAACTTTAATAAGACTAGGCTATTAAAAACGATGTAGAGAGTTTGGTTAGGATATTTTTTTTTCTATAAAGATGTTTTTACATTTGGTAATCCGTTTCTATTAAAATTGGTTAGGTCCTAATGAAAAATATATATATATAAATATCCTTTTTGTGAATAAACAATGACAGTGAGCTCTAGACTGATTAAAAGTTGAATCAGAGTTCTTATTGACATAAACAGCAACGATTGGGATAATCGAATATGGTTCTATCTAGTTGGGAGGATCTGGATCTCTCATAGGTCGTCCTCATTCATAAGTTCAAGTACATTCCAAATAAAACAAAAACATGACTCAAT
>NC_033798.1:67403667-67490480 GCF_001876935.1 Asparagus officinalis | reverse complement strand
GCCAAAATGGGATAATTGTTCTAATGGATTAATTTTATCATTTTAAGATATTTTGAGTGCGGTAGAGTTAGACAAGTTTTAATTAAATGATAGCTAGTAATTTTTGAGCGGATCTTCTAGGTGCACGTTAGCAGGCGATTTTCCCTGCTAACTTGTGCCCCCGCTGAGATTTGAATATGGCCAAAAAGAAGAGGAAAAATGAGAAGAAAATCCTAGAAATTGGATTAAGAGTGGCAAATTCATGCTTGTCTTCATCAGAGGATCTTACTGAAGCTAGTTTTGATGTTGATGATGAAGGATCCACTTCAGATCTAATGGGATCAACTGGTCCAAAGGGAGAGAAGAAGAAGGTTTTAATGGCGGATCTCTTGAATTTTGATCCAGGTCCTGTTCTTTTCTCTTCTCAAATAGCTGGTCCTCTATCTCATCGAAAGCTTTGTATGTCTCCATGTCCTCAATCTATTGCATGTAATTCTTTGAAAATTTCTTCGGCTGAAGAGGTAGAATCTGCTGCTCCTCTTTCGTATCAACATCAGAAATTGATTCCTGCTAGTAATCTTGATAGATCAATGAATTCTGCATGGAATCTTGAAACTAATTATTTAGTTCTTGATTTTGTTCCAGTGGAAATAATTAATGATAGTGTTAAGATTACTAAGTCTGCAAGGGTTTCTCTTAATGAGAATATATTGAATTCTGCACGGAATCTTGAAAATGATTATGTTCCTTTGGAAGTGACTGATGATAGCATTATGACTTCAAATCTTGCTAAAACTTCCATTAATGAGAATTCAAAGATCCCTGATGTACCTTCTAAAGATCAAGATCCTGCTAAGATGAAAAGTTGGGCCAGTCTTTTCTCTGACAACAGGAAGTTAGGATCTGAGATGAATCTGAATTTGTGTCTTCTAGTTCTAAAGATGTTGTAATTTTTGATGAGGAAGAGTGGAATGAAGGCAATGCAATGTGGTAGTTCTCTTTAATAGGACAAGTATTGGGGTTAAATGTCAAATTTAAAGCCATGGAGAATTTTGTGCACAAAGTTTGGGCTTGTTGGGTCATCCCTGAGATTTGCATTATTAAACCAGGGGTATTCCTATTCAAATTAAAAAATTAGATGGAGATGGATGATATTCTTGTGAATGGACCGTGGTTTTTTGGTTCAAGGCCTCTTCTACTGAAGACATGGTCAAATGAAGAAGGAATTGATAAAATAAATGAATGTATCTATCCGTTATGGATTCAGTTTCTAAGATTAAGGCTTAATTTATGGAATTCTAGAGGCCTAAGTAAAATAGACAGCTTAATTCGAAGGCCTGTTGCAACTGATAAGCTAACGGCTAATAGATAAAGATTGGCCTATGCAAGGATTCTTGTTGAAGTACATATGCCTTCCCCCTACCTGACCATATTGTTATACAAGGTCTAAATGGTATGATGGTTAAACAAAGGGTGATTTATGAATCCAAACCTAAATGGTGTGAAAATTGTAAGACAGTGAGTTATGATACTACCTTGTGCAAAACATTTCCTAAGTCACTAAGGTAGGTGCCAAAGCAAGGTACCAAGCCTGCAGCTGATGTTCTAGTACCTCCTCAAGTGGATTTGAATATGTGTAATAAGGTTATTGGCACTGGGAATAACTCTGAGCATATTCAGAAAGGGCCTGCACATATGGCCGGAATTGACACTCTAGTATTTCAGGGTGCTAGCAAAAGATCTGTAAAACCCCAAAATTTTGAATATTTTGTGATAAATAATAATAAATATGTTATATATTTATAAGTAACATATTATGATGTTTAAGTATGCTAGGAATTGGTTTGAGATCAATTCAATATATATATGTATATATATAAGAGCAAATGCACAATCGGCCACCCCCAGTGTTATCATCACTGGTGGGTCCACCCCCAGCGTCGTTATTTTTAGTGGGGCCACCCCAGTATTCTTGGGCGGTGCGTCGGCCATGACGATTTCGATCACCTCCGGATTGCTGCTAACTGCAGCGTTCTGGGTGCGACGGTCGGACTCAGCTAGCTGGTTCGACAAAGCTCGGATCCGTTGATCGTGCATTTGTCTCATTTCTTGCATAGCCATTTCCAGCAAATGCACAATTCATGCTCGATGTATAAATCTGGAAATTTATGACCAGTGAAGATATTTTATATTTTTTCTCATAGATGTAGTTATAATTTGGAAAAACTTAAAAGACAAAGGTTGTAGCTATCTTCAATATCTTTCCAACAAGTCTTAGATCACCTTATTCCGAGGTCCGACGTGAAAGTTATGACCAAAATACCAAATGTTATTTTCCTAGTCAGATTAGGATTCCTGGTTCGGATCAAACGGGTTTATTTCGGGTTTGCATATATACTTGAAGATTTCCTTCTGTTTAGTCAGGGCCTCTTCAATGATTTTGGCTATCTGTTCGGTGTTGGCCATGAACACCTCTCGAGCTTGCCCTACTCTAGACGTTGTATCGTCAGAGGCGAGCGCGGAATGAGAATCTGAGAACTCGTCATCAGAATGGACTTCTTCATGAACTCCACGGTCGTTGTTATATCCGACGGCTTCTAGCTGAGGCTGAGCTATTCCCGAATTGACCCTGCTTTCCAAAGAGGAACTAGAGTCGGAATCACCTGAAATAATTGGGGACTTTCCCTTGTTGACCGTGTTGATGGTAACTTCTAGGGGTTCATCATCTCGAGCAATCAATCCTCTTTGGTAGGAACGCCTTGATTTTCCTAGTCAGATTAGGATTCCTGGTTCGGATCAAACGGGTTTATTTCGGGTTTGCATATATATAAACATATGTTTTCATAAAAATTAACATATTTACATAAGAGTTTTATATCCTAGCAGCCCCTCTTCCTCTCTCTGAATCTTTAAGAATTTAGAGAGCTTTGTGAAGCAAATATCGACACGAGGGCGAGATCATCAACGTGTAGCAAGGGGAAAACGACTTGGTTGCACTTCTTTTTGGTTGCTGGTTATTTCAGAGGCTTAGAACAACATCTAAGGTAAGATTATCTTTATCCAAACCCTTCCTCATAGTTAAATAACTAGTTAGATGTTTAATATGATGTTGAATATGTGTTTTCATGCTTAAATCTTAACATGATGTGATAAAAGTTAAAATTTTGATGTTAAAACATAAACCAATGCTAGATTAGAATTTTTTTTCTTACTACCGATGATAGTATCATGATCATGATCATTAGGATTTTTTATAATTTCATTTATATATGAGAAATTTAAGAGATGTACTAAATAAATATTTTCTGCAGAAAACTATAGCAATTATACCATGTTTAACTGAGATTTTAAAATAGAAAATAAACTCCAAATTTAACCAAACTAGTGCCAAATGAAAGATATATGTATCTAGTTTCTAAAACAGAAGACTAATCTTAAAAATCATTTGTATAGAAAAAGATATGATCTTTTTACTAACAACATATCCTGCAAAAAAACGGATGCACATATATAATGTTTAACTGGAGATTTGGGATAACAAATAAACTCCAAACTGAACCAAACTTATGTCATGTGAAACATGTGTGAATCTATTTTTCAAAACAGAAAACCATTTATAAAAATGGTTTTCCTAGAGAAAGATATGCTTGTTTTACTAACAGATGTGACGTCTATTTTTACTGCTCGTTTTGTGGAGTTGTGTTGCGCCGTTTTGAGGTGCGTTCGCGGAGTTTACAACCGTTTGATGTTACACGTTTAGTCATGAATATGTTATGTATTACATTTAAGAATCCTAAGGTGATTATGATGAATTTTGATTTGGTTATATTTGAATTAGATATAGTTCATATAAATGTTGGATGTCTCGTTGATGAGCACAGCTCAATACTATATGGGATAGTGCATCGACATAACAAATATACATGGTTTATACATAAACTGAATGTTGTTGATGAGCATAGTTTAGTACTATATGGGATAGTGTGTCGACATACCTAAGATACAAAGATTTATATGAGGTGGATATCGTTAATGAGCTCAGTTCAGTACTACTTGAGGTAGTGCGTCGATATTCTACATGTACAGGCCATTGAGTCGGATTTTAGGAGGCTTGATCTAGCCGTCCATCCCGCACTAGGGTGCGATAAGGCTCGTGAGCTATATTTCGAGGATGCCTATTTGGTAGTCCGTCCCGCACTCATGTTATGCACTGAGATCGCGATGAGACTAATGAGCCGTGTACACAGTTCAGTATACCTACAGGGTAGTCCGTTGCACTGAGACAATTATTTGATAGCCTAAGTATGGTAGATACCGATTATGAATACGACCTATCATTGAACTATATGGCTGAGATATGTTACTTTTGAAAGTATACAAAATTATGTGTTAGTATTTTATTCTATCTCTCCAGTGATAGTAGAAGATATTATAAATACGATGTGTTGATATCTTATTTCTTTTACTATTTTTTTTTACTTCTTAGTTGGGATCAATGATTAGAGATTCACAACTTGAGACTTATGGTATATACATGAAGGTTTCCTTGTTTGGATTTTTTCGCTCGACGTACCAGTCTCGTGTTATGGATTTCTAATTATTGGTTTCATTATATTGTCTTTTCTTAGTTCGGTATTAATGTTTAGATATGTACAATTTGAGACTTATGGTATATACATGAGGGTTTCCTTGTTTAGATTATTTCGCTCGACGTACTACGTCTTGTGTTGTAGGTTTCTAAATGTTAATCCCACTTAGATACGGGGAAAATGAATCTAGGTAGACTATGCTTAATAGATAGATCCTCCACTCCATCTAGCAGCCCTTCCCCTGGGGGCAGATGGAGGTAATCTTGCTGTAGCGCTCTGACGCTCTTGTTGTTGTTTCTTTTTCTTTTAAAAAAATCTTTTCAGGTAGCTCGGAGTTCCGGAGAGCCGCAGGGTGACGGAGTTCTGGCATAGTCGCTGTCGCGTATTTTAACTTGTAGAGACTCCACTGTAGTTTTAAATTTTATTCAGACTTAGGGTTTATTTTCATTTTGTAAAGGCAATGAGCCTTAGTTCGAATTTCCGTTTTGATTCATGTTGAGACATCATATGTTATTGCAGACTCCAAATGTATTTCAGTTTATTTTTAGTTGAGACATGACCTTTATTTATGAGATATCATCTTCTTTATCATGTCTATTATTGTCGTTCTACTTCTTTGCCTATTTTGTACCTACGATTTTATTTGACCCCACTAGAGGATATTACTATGATTGGTGAAACTTATTGTTGCACAGTATGGGTGCATGGCAGGTTTGACATCTCTGGGTTCTCCTTGAACTATAGCCATGAGTGAAAACAGGGGCGTCACAGTTGGTATCAGAGCTCTAGTTCCAGTATCCTTAGGATCATCCTGTGTCGAGTCGTGGAGTTAGGATAGAGTTTTTTAGGATTCATGTATAGAGTCCGTAAGGATTTCCTAGTATGAGTGAGGACGATATATGCGTATATCTCAAAAATTGATAAATTTTTTTATGACAACTATTTTATGTTGATTGAAGGTATTTGTATGAATACTATGTGTTATGAATTCGTATTGTGATACGATATACAACCTATATATATATAATATATATACTATATATATTATAATATAATATATATATATATATATATACTATATATATATACTAATATATATATATATAATAGTATATATATATATATATATATAATATATAATATATATTATATATATATATATAGTATATATATATATATAGGGAGAGGTTCTAATAAAAACCTAGAGAACTAAAAACCAATCCTAACCCTACATTCTATTTCATCCAATGGCCTAGATTTCGATGGCAGAATTGTAAATATAGACAAATTTAATACACTGCATTAATGTGAAAAGGGTAAAATTGGAACAATTCATTGCATTAATGGTGACTGATTACATTGGAACAATGATACAAATTTAATACACGTCCTTTAATACTCTCTCTTACATTAATAGTGCTACATTCTTTAATACTCTCTCTCTCTAACTCGCTTCCCGATCTCTGTAAATCTCACATGAAGAACACAACAACGCATTGAATCTGGATTCACTGAATTGATCTTCAATCCAGATTCACTCCAACGAATTGAATCTGGATTCACTCCAATCGATTTGCTGCTCCACTGGATTTGTGAATCATTCTAACCATCCAAGCAGAATAAGAAACTTATGGTAAAAAACAAGCTATAAAATTTTATAACATGAAAAATTTTCACCTTTTACAGCAAAAAGTTATGATTTTTATGGTAAAAAACAAACACCTCACATAATTGAATCTGGATTCACTGCAGTGAATCGAGATTCACTGAAGTGAATCTAGATTCACTCATGCGTTTATTGAAGTAAAAACAAGCTGGATTCACTGCAGTGAATCGAGATTCACTCATGCATTTATAGAACGTGTTTGATGATTTTAAGCAAAAAGTTACAATTTTTATGGTAAAAACAAACACCTCACATAACTGAATCTGGATTCACTGCAGTGAATTCAATTATTTAGGACAGCAAAAATCGGCGATTCACTGCAGTGAATCTCGATTCACTGCAGTGAATTCAATTATTTAGGACAGCAACTAAAACAAAACAAACAACCAGGATTGCAACAAACAACCAGGATTGCAATTTCTAAAATATTTTAATAGAAACCCTAAAAAAGATTGCAAATTTTGAAAGATAATCCAACAAAACAAACAACCAAGATCGAGTATAAGAGAAACCACAAGCTAAAACAAATCCTAGAACCAAGATCGCAACTTCAACAATTACCCTAAAAAGAAACCAAAATCAAATTGAAATTAAAGAAAAACGTGAATATAACCTACCAAGAAAAACGTGAATATAACCTACCCTAAAAAGAAACCAAAATCAAATCGAGATTCACTGCAGTGAATCGAGATTCACTGAAGTGAATCGAGATTCACTCATGCATTTATAGAACGTGTTTGATGATTTTAAGCAAAAAGTTATAATTTTTATGGTAAAAACAAACACCTTACATAACTGAATCTGGATTCACTGCAGTGAATTCAATTATTTAGGACAGTAAAAATCGGCGATTCACTGCAGTGAATCGGCGATTCACTGCAGTGAATCTCGATTCACTGCAGTGAATTCAATTATTTAGGACAGCAACTAAAAGGGTAGGTTATATTCACGTTTTTCTTGGTAGGTTATATTCACGTTTTTCTTTAATTTCAATTTGATTTTGGTTTCTTTTTAGGGTAATTGTTGAAGTTGCGATCTTGGTTCTAGGATTTGTTTTAGCTTGGGGTTTCTCTTATACTCGATCTTGGTTGTTTGTTTTGTTGGATTATCTTTCAAAATTTGCAATCTTTTTTAGGGTTTCTATTAAAATATTTTAGAAATTGCAATCCTGTTACCTTGGACTGTAGCCTTGTGTGAACCCAGGGGCGTCACAGTTGGTATCAGAGCTCTAGTTCCAGTATCCTTAGGATCATCCTGTGTCGAGTCGTGGAGCTAGGATAGAGTTTCTTAGGATTCATGTATAGAGTCCGTAAGGATTTCCTAGTATGAGTGAGGACGATATATGCGTATATCTTAAAAAAATTAAAATTTTTTATGACAACTATTTTATGTTGATTGAAGGTATTTGCGTGAATACTATGTGTTATGAATTCGTATTGTGATACGTTATATATATATGTATTTTTGCTATCTCACTTACTGTGAAAATTAAGCTCTCCTTTTGATATTATAAATATCGAAACGAGGATGTGGTCGAGGTAAAACTCGTACCTGGAGAGCTGGGCATGCAGAGCCGAGCCATAGCAGGCTCCACTGTATTTGATCGACTTCATGGCGCTGTTAGCAGCAAGATCTTACAACAATCGAGGAGCAAGAAGTGTATCCATTTCCGTCAGCAACACCACTTTCAAGATATTCACCACCGGTTGTACCCATCGTGGAAGTAATGATGAAATACCAATGAGTACACCACCACCACAATCAGTTGTTGATAGAGCCGCAGAGCAGGAGATTTAACTCTGAAAGGATAAGAAAAATATCAGACAATATGAGCAACAAAATTTTAAGGAACACCAGTTTCAATTGCAACCTATAAGAGAAAGAGTATATGAAAGTTTCTTGAACATCGGCTAGGAGCCAAGCAGAAGTCAAATATATATTCAGCATTGAGGACCATCGCTGGAGGATAGCAACAACATTTAGATTTTTGACGAGACAACAATTATCACCTATTTGGGAGAATTTAGGTCATTTCTTCATCAAACAATTAGCGCTAGTCTAAGTAAAGCAGGGAGATATATCCATAGTGAAGGAAGAAATCAAAATCCAGAATAGTGACAATGACAATGGCAAGAGAACCATTGCGGAAATCTAGAGAAACCTAACAACGGGAGAATGATTTTATCCCAGCAACAAGGAGAAGATAAGAAAGGAGCACAATGTGATTAGAGAGCGCCGGAGTAGCGCAGAGATTCAGAGAAACATGTTACAATCACAACAAGGTCAAACAAATAGCAAATGACTTGTAGCAGTTCACAGCAGGAAGCTAGCATGATAAAGGTCGCAGTCGGCAATCTCAGAGTCGTAATTTTGACCAGCAGTGAGGAAATAGAAGTACTACTTGTTAATCCGAAGATTTAGGGGCCAGCAGGCCAGATTTGCATTATCCAGGAGATTTGCACTATCCAGCAAAGTCTATTCAGCTGTACTGCATGATCAGGGTACGAGCAGAGCTTTATTCGTGATTTCATTTTCAGTTTGGATCTAGTTTGATTTATGAAATTCGTTTATCTCTTATCCTTCGTACCTTTGTTGATGGGTGTCAGCTCGTGGCATTCCTTAGATTTTTCATTATCAGTGCCTACCCCTCTAGGGGGTGTCCCTTCCATCTGTAGGAGATGTGTCATCAAACTAGATGAGTCTGAGTTAGACATCGAGTTGATCGTGTTGTTGATGTCAAATTTTTGGTATGGATTGGTTATCTTCCTACCATGATAGTATTGACTATTTTACGTAGACGATCAATTTGCGAGTGTCTAATGGGTCCGAGATGATTGTAGCAACCTCCTAGGACAACCGTTTTGCGGAGTCATTTCTGACGTACATCGAGGAGGTGATGCGATGGGATCAGGGTATTGATTTATTGGAGTCTAGAATTGTCTTAGAGTATCAGGATGTCTTTCAGGACATACCTAGATTACCTCCTGTGTGAGAGGTTGGGTTCTGTATTGAGTTGCAGCCAGGCACAGCCCTGATATCCCACGCACCCTATCGCATGGCACTAGCTGAGATGAGGGAGCTTAAGACCCAGTTGGATGAGTTGTTAGCTCAGGGTTTTATTCATCGGAGTCATTCTCCGTGGGGAGCATCAGTTCTCTTCGTGAAGAAGAAGGACGGCAGTATGCGTTTGTGTATTGATTATAAAGAATTGAGCAAGGTCACTATCCAGAATAGGTACCCATTACCTAGGATTTATGACTCATTTGATCAGCTGCGCGAAGCGCATGATTCTCGAAGGCTGATCTTCGTTTTGGGTTATTGTAGTTGCAAATTCGGGAGAGGGATTTTTCCAAAGCCGTGTTTTCCTGATTCGATATGAATCTTTTGAGTTTATGGTCATACCATTTGGGTTGACCAATGCACTCGTTGTATTCATGGATTTGATGAACCGGGTTTTCTGTCCCCTCTTGGATCAGTTCGTGATAGTTTTTATCGACGACATCCTCATTTATTCGTGATCGGAGGTAGAGCACGAGCAGCATCTCCGGTTAGCTTTGCAGACTCTACAGAAGCATCAGTTATATGTCAAGTTCAGCGAATGTGAGTTTTGACTTTCAGAAATTAGATTTCTTGGTCATGTCATTAGCAGAAAGGGCATACCAATAGATCTCACTAAGATTTCAGCAGTTCTTGATTTGGAATCCGTCGAAGACGGAGATAGAGATTCATAGCTTTTTGGGTTTAGCCGGCTATTATTAGAAGTTTATCTAGGACTTCTCGAAGATTTCGACACCACTTACACGCCTTACGAAGAAGGGTGTATAGTTCATTTGGAGCATAGAGTACCAGAAGGTCTTTGATACCTTGAAGGCTAAATTGTCTACAGTGCCAGTTTTAACTATTCCAAGCAACGACAGAACATTTTTGGTCTACACAAATACATCATTGGCAGAGTTAGGAGATATTTTGATGCAGACTCAGAGAGTAGTAACATATGTATCACAGCAATTGGGAGTACATGAGCAGATCTATTTCCACTTATGACTTGGAGTTAGCAACAATGGTATTTGCACTAAAGTCATGGAGACTTTACTTATATGAAGTATAGTTTGAATTATTCACAGACATCAGAGTCTTAAGTATCTTTTCTCTCAGAAGGAACTCAACCAGAGACAAAGGAGGTGAATTAAGTTTATCAAGGACTACGAGCCCGCGATTTAATATCACCCGGGGAGGACGAATGTCGTAGCAGATGACTTGAGTAAGAATTGTTAACATCGGGTTTCGGCTTAGAGGTGCTCGTTGTATTGAGATATTCTCACCTTTAGCCAATGTGATTTTAGTCATGAGATTGGTAGAACCAGTGCATTGTAGGGAGTTGTGTCAGTGTAGCCAGCTTGGAGTATCAGAGTTGTCAGAACTCAGTTAGAAAACTATTGAATTCAGATCCAAAAGGAGGAAATTTACAAAGAGCCTAAGACTGATTGGACCGTTAGAGCATATGGAAGTCTACAGATGAAGGACAGGTTGGTTATGCCAGCCAATGCAGAACTTAAGAGGAAGTTGCTAGATGAAGCACATCGTACTCGGTACACAGTGCATCCAGAGACCCCTAAGATGTAAAAGGACCTAAAGAGACACTCTTGGACTAAGTGATATGCGTAGGAATATTTCAGAGTATGTAGCTAAGTATCTTACCTATCAGTGAGTAAAGGCGGAACATCAGAGACCGACAGGAACATATCAGCCTTTACCCATTTCGGAGTAGAAGTGGACGGGCAATTCTATGGACTTTATTGTAGGGTTATCGAAGTCGAAGAAAGAGAATGATTCGGTTTAGGGTGATAGTTGATAGACTGATAAAGTCAGCACATTTTATTCTAGGGAGGATATTTATTCAAGAGACTATTCAACTTCGTGGAGTTCCAGATACGACAGTATCAAATTGAGACGGATTGTCAGACGGAGAAAGTAAATTAGATGTTGTAAAACAAATTGCGAGCTTGTGTTATTTGATTTTCAAGGTAGCTGGGAGGATCATATTTCATTGATAGAGTTTGTTTAGAATAATAATTATCAAGTGACAATCGGTATGACCCCGTATGAAGTATCGTACGGGAGGCCTTATAGATCGTCTATATGTTGGGTAGAGCCGGAGAAGAGTTTAATACTTAAGCCAGAGCTTATGAGACAGATTACTGAGGAAGTAACATTGGCCAGAGATTGCATTCTAGCCGCTTAGAGTTGGCAAATGAGCTATGCTAATAAGAGATGAAAACCCTTGGAGTTTCAGATTGGAGATTCGGTTAGGCTGAAGGTATCGCATGTGAAAGGTGTTTAGCAATTCGGGAGAAAGGAAAAGTTTACGCCGAGATACATTGGACCGTATCAGATTTTGGAGAGCATTAAAGCTGTGTCATACAGACTAGATCTTCCAGCATCGATGTCTAGTATACACAATGCATTTCATATTTCTATGCTTAGGAAGCACTTTCATGATGTAGAGCAGCAGCGAATGATGAACGCACTGAAGATTTAGCTTTAGAATGATCTGACTACGATTGAAATCCAAGCTTGTATGCTTGCTAGGAAAGACAAGAAATTTAGAAACAAGATGTTTTTCATTTGTGGCAATTCAGCGAAACCGGAAAGGAGTTGAGGAGGTTCTTGGGATCGCGAGGAGGGTATACATCGCGACTACCCACACCTATTTGATCTAGTAAATTAAATTTTTGTATGACTTGTTTATGACTTATGGTTGCATGTATGGCGATGTTTCTACTTAACACTAAAATGAGAGTATTACCACTTATCTCCTAAATACTTGGAACATATGGTATATATATGAGGGGTTCCTTGTTTGGATTTTTCGCTCGATGTACTTGTTCCAATATAAATATCCCTATATGCTTATCAAGAGTAAATATTCTGAGATGTTTATGTTTGCGGGTTAAATTAGACCCTCTACGTGCTTTTCTAGTATTATTATTTGCTTAAGTATGATTTCTGAATTTCGAGGACGAAATTCTTTTAAGGGGTGAAGAATGTAAAACCCCAAAAATTTGAATATGTTGTGATAAATAATAATAAATATGTTATATATTTATAAATAATATATTATTATGTTTGAGTATGCTAGGAATTGGTTTGAGATCAATTCAATGTATATATGTATATATATCAGAGCAAATGCACAATTCATGCTCGATGTATAAATCTAGAAATTTATTATTAGCAAAGAGATTTTGTATTTTTTCTCATAGATATATTTGTAATTTGGAAAAACTTAAAAGATAAAGGTTATAGGTATCTTCAAGAACTTTCCAACAAGTCTTATATTATCTCATTCCAAGGTCGGACGTGAAAGTTATAGCCAAAATACCAAAGGTCATTTTCCTAGTCAGATTAGGATTCCTGGTTCGGGTCAAACGGGTTTATTTCGGATTTACATATCTATAAACATGTGTTTTCACGAAAATTAATATCCTTACATCAGAGTTTCAAATCCTAGTAGCCCCTCTTCCTCTCTCTGAATCCCTAGCCCTAAAGTTGAGAATTTAGAGAGCTTTGTGAAGCAAATATCGACACGAGGACGAGATCATCAACGTGTAGCAAGGGGAAAACGACTTGGTTGCACTTTTTTTTGGTTGCTAGTTATTTTAGAGGCTTAGAATGATGTCTAAGGCAAGATTATCTTCATCCAAACCCTTCTCCATAGTTAAATAACTAGTTATATGTTTAATATGATGTTGAATATGTGTTTTCATGCTTGAATCTTAGCATGAAGTGATAAAAGTTAAATTTTTAATGTTAAAACATAAACCAATGCTAGATTAGTAATTTTTTCTTGCTTCCTATGATAGTATCATGATCATGATCATTAGGATTTTTATAATTTCATTTATATATGAGAAATTTAAGAGATGTACTAAATAAATACTTTCTGCAGAAAACTATAGCAATTTTATCAGGTTTAACTGAGATTTTGAAATAGAAAATAACTCCAAATTTAACCAAACTAGTACCAAATGAAAGATATATGTATCTAGTTTCTAAAACAGAAGACTAATCTTAAAAATAATTCGTATAGATAAAGATATGATCTTTTTACTAACAACATGCCCTGCAGAAAAACGGATGCACATATATAATGTTTAACTGGTGATTTGGGATAATAAATAAACTCCAAACTGAACCAAACTTATGTCATGTGAAAGATTTGTGAATCTAGTTTTTAAAACAGAAAATAATTTGTAAAAATAGTTTTCCTAGAGAAAGATATGCTTGTTTTAATAACAGATATCATGTCTGTTTTTCCGGCCCGTTTTGTGGAGCTATGTTGCGCCGTTTTAAAGTGCGTTCGCGGAGTTTAGAGCCGCTTGATGTTACACATTTAGTCATGAATATGTTATGTATTAAATTTAATAATCCCAAGGGGATTATGATGAATTTTGATTTGGTCATATTTGAATTAGATATAGTTCATATACACGTTGGATGTCGTTGATGAGCACAGCTCAGTACTATATGGGAGAGTGCGTCGACATATCAAATATACATGGTTTATACATGAGTTGAATGTTGTTGATGAGCATAGCTTAATACTATATGGGATAGTGCATCGACATACCTGAGATATAAAGATTTATATGAGGTGGATATCGTTGATGTGCTCAGTTCAGTACTACATGAGGTAGTGCATCGATATTCCACATGTACAGGCCATTGAGTCGAATTTTAGGAGGCTCAATCTAGCCGTCCGTCCCGCACTAGGGTGCGATGAGGCTCGTGAGCTGTATTTCGAGGATGCGTATTTGGTAATCCGTCCCGCACTCATGTTATGCAATGAGATCGCGATGAGACTAATGAGCTGTGTACACAATTTAGTATACCTACAGGGTAGTCCGTTGCACTGAGATAATTAGTTGATAGCCTAAGTATGGTAGATGCCGATTATGAATACGACCTATCATTGAACTATATGGCTGAGATATGTTACCTTGAAAGTATACAAAATTATATGTTAGTATTTTGTTCTATCTCTCCAGTGATAGTGGAAGATATTATAAATATGATGTGTTGATATCTTATTTTTTTTTACTGTCTTTTTACTTCTTAGATGGAATCAATGATTAGAGATTCACAACTTGAGACTTATGGTAATACATGAGGGTTTTCTTGTTTGGCTTATTTCGCTCGACGTACCAGTCTCGTGTTATGGATTTCTAATTATTGGTTTCATTAGATTGTCTTTTATTAGTTCGGTATTAATGTTTAGATATCTACAATTTGAGACTTATGGTATATACATGAGGGTTTCCTTGTTTGGTTTATTTCACTCGACGTACTATGTCTCGTGTTATAGGTTTCTAAATATTAATCCCACTTAAATACGGGGAAAATGAATCTAGGTAGACTATGCTTAATAGATAGAGCCTCCACTCCATCTAGTAGCCCTTCCCCTGGGGGCGGATGGAGGTAATCTTACTGTAGCGCTCTGACGCTCTTGTTGTTGTTTCTTTTTCTTTTAAAAATACCCTTTCAGGTAGCTCGGGGTTCCGAAGAGCCGCAGGGTCACGGAGTTCTGGCATAGTCGCCGTCGCGTATTTTTACTTGTAGAGACTGCACTGTAGTTTTAAATTTTATTCAGACTTAGGGTTTATTTCCATTTTGTAAAGGCAATGAGCCTTAGTTCGACTTTCGTTTTGATTCATGTTGAGACATCATATGCTATTTTAGACTCCAAATGTATTTCAGTTTATTTTCAGTTGAGACATGACCTTTATTTATGAGATATCATCTTCTTTATCATGTCTATTATTGTTGTTCTACTTCTTTGCCTGTTTTGTACCTACGCTTTTATCTGACCCCACTAGAGGATATTACTATAATTGGTGAAACTTGTTATTGCACAGTGTGGGTGCATGGCAAGTTTGACATCTCTGGGTTCTCCTTGGACTGCAGCCATGAGTGAAAACAGGGGCGTCATAGTTTTTGAGGAATCAAGACTCTCTCTTGCTCAAAATTTGCCAAATGCCCAAGCTTATCTGCTTTAATCTGCCCTCTGTCCTTGGTTTTGTGTGTAAACAGCTATTTATAGGGATATGGGTGCATAACTGTGGAAATGAAAGTGTTCGCGGTGAAAATTGCCTTCATTGAATTCATTATTATCTTGAATAACTGTTTTTCGGCTACAAAAGATCCGGTCTTTTTTTAGATCCGGTTACAACGAAATCAAAGAAAATAAAAAGATTACAACTTTCTCCTTTAGAACAAATCGCGAGCTCCTGTTTTGCGGTCGCTCGCTTGTGTAGGTTCTTTGCCGACGCTGGGGTTAATCCGTGGACCACCGCGCGATCTAGATCCGGTCGGATCTACACGATTCGACGGGTATTATTTCGCAAAGGAAATATTAGCCAAGGGTACTATTTCGCCAAGGAAATAGTAGCCTTTAATTCTCGGGATCAAAGGCCAAGCTTTGATCCGGAGTGTGATTTCGTGTAGATCTCAGATCTGATCTTTACCTCTCTCGAAATCCTGCCTTTTGTGACGTGGACGTTCGCCGAGAATCAGATCTGAATCTTCAAGTCCTCAAGTCTTCAAAACTCTGAGCTCAATCTTCAATTCGGCAGAGTTTCGGCTCTCAAAGTTCCACCCTTTCAAATGAACAACCCTTTGCCTATTTATAGGCACTCAGATCTGTGCCTAGGCACAGATCTGGGCTGAGGTGGCTCGGCCACAAGTGGCCGGCCACCCCTGGGTGGCTCGGCTCATGCCGAGCCACCTCAGGGTGGCTCGGCCTTGGCCGAGCCACCCTGCTGTCCGTGATTCGGTTGACTTAGACTCTGATTTGGCAGTAAATCCGATTCCTGATTTGGCAGTAAATCCACTTCTGAGTTCGAGTCCGAAACTGATCTTGATTCGATCGTGATTCGTCCGAGTCTGCCCTTGGTTGGATGACTCGTTGACTCTTCGAACACTTGGCTTGATTCCACACGCGAATGGATGTATTCCGTTGCTTGCGTGCGATTCGTCAACCTCGTCGCCTCGTTGGTTCGTCGGTTTGTGCTGAGCTGTGCTAAGGGATCTATAAGCAATTTTATACGCCTACAGATACCCCCTCCAAAGTATTTCAGCCTCGTTCTTTTATAGAAGAGTCTGGAATACTTTGGATATGATTGTCCCAACCTTCAGTCGGTGTAACGGGACCTTGGAATGGCTTCTGTTCTTGATTCCTTCAATCCTCCAGGCTATTCGGTGCTTTGTCGAATGTCTGTAAGGGTTCCGGTGCTGCATTTATTGTCTGACCGTTGTCGGAATTTTAAACTTGAAGTCGATTCCTGATTTTCTAATCTTTAGCTGACCATCGATTGTTGGCATTGAGTCTTTATTTGCGACGCGTTGTCCGGCGTAGTATTGTTGAGTTATCCTTAAGAATATTTAGAAAAAGTATTCTCCAGGAACTTCTCAACCAAAAATAGGGAATAGTTTATACTCATATACCTTATTGGAGTATCAGGGAGAAGTTTAACCTTTTATACCGGTCGGAGGATTGAGAAGCAGTTTATACTCATATACTCTTCGGAGTGATTTCTGTGCCCGAATGAGCTGAACCGGCTTGATAATGAGCCAAAAAAGGCAGTAATTAGGCTCAAAAAATCTTCTGATCCTTCCGAATATGTGGGAGAGGCAAGAATAAACCAAGGACTGAACCCTCGGTCGATTTGAAGTTGTTTCAATGCTCGATCCAGCTTCAATTTGAATTCTGGTTCAAACCAGGTCTGGTCCGGTTCAACTTGGTCTGGTCCGGTTCAACTAGGCCTTGGTTCAACATTATAAAAGAGGGTTTTTTACCCCTTACTAGGGCCGGCCCCCCTCTCTCTTTCTTTTTCACTTTTCTCTTCCCTCGAGCATCTGTTCTCCCTCAAAACTTCATAGTTGCATTAGATCTAGTCTTCCTTTGGATCTTTGACTGAAGAATCCCTCAAAAATCTTTATATAGAAATTTCTCTCAGGCCCCTCGAGCACGTGGCCTGAGCCTCTTTCAAGCTTTGATTTTTGTCGGATCTTCGAGCTTTCCCTCAGGTAAATCCTCCATAATTTTAGCATATTTCCTGCTTAATTCAATTTATGAACTTATGGGATCGCATGTGAGGGTTAGGATTATGATTTGACACCTCGAGCTCCTCTTTCAGGGGGTAGAATTGCAATAAAAAGAGGAACCCTTTTTTTTTTTTTGGATCTGATCCCTTAATTTATTTTGCAGGTCACCATGTCTCGTACTGCGAGGGGTCAATCCTCTATCGCGTCGGCTGATGGCGCGCCTCCCTCTTATGCCGGTGAGCTATTTTTTTTGGAAATTTACAAATTAGTCCATTTTTTCTTGAAAATTTGCAAATTGGTCCTTTTCACCCCATTTTGTTCTCCTTGGCGAGGCAATCGGGAAGAGCCTTGATTCTCCTTGGCGAGGATCGACGCTTTAAAGATATGTTTTGCTTGGTCAAAACCATATCTCAAAATCAATAAAGGGGGCGTTTTGACGCTGCATTGTGCCTTATAAGGCAGGGATATATAGTCGATATACCCTATCTTATAAGTGCATAATGTGGCCAAATCGTCTCACCCTTTATAAGGCAGTGACTCTATCTTACCCATTCGTAGGATGAGTTCAACTTCCTTTTATAATTGAGACTAACAAATGTTTAAATGTTTGCTTCCAGTGGAATATCCTTCTGGAGCGTTTTCATCTCACGCAGTGTATGGGCGTCGTGGCGAGTATTATTCGACTTCCGACGATTTTTCCCCTATCCCAGTCACTCCTCAGTTTGCTTCGGGCACGTCGACAGAGGTTGCCCAAGTGGTGAAGGAAGGTGGACATCGAGCTCTTCGCCAGTTGATTACAGATGCGCCCCTCGTGAAGGATGCCAGTTCGATCCAGCCTCTCAAGAAGACCGACTTTTTATTTGGCGATTCTGCCAGAGATCCGGATGCCGTGTTTATTGATGCTGAGCAGTGGCTTCATAAGACTGGCAGTGGTTTCATATATTTGCCGAAGATTCCTCGGCATCGTGGCGCTTGACGGAGGAGCATGAGAGCGTTCACTGCGGCTACATCACTCATCAGGCAGCTCCTGGTTCGAGCAGGAGTCACATCACTGGATTGCATCCTGGAGTATTGGGGTTAGATGCACCGCCACGTAGCCAATGCTACCGCCATTCTTGCTTATACCAAGCTTCAGAAGGAAGAAGAGGAGAGGGTTCGAGTGGAACACGCCGAGAAACTTGCCGTTGTTAAGGCTAAGATTGCTTCCTTCAGTTTGTTAGATCTGATTTGAGATGTCTCTTTGTATCTTTACTCGGTTTGATTTTATTTGCTGAATGTTTTGACTTTTGATCTTTTTAGTGGAACTAGTTTTTATTATGATTCCTCATCCCGTTTGAAATGATTGACCATAATACTTTTAGGATTTTTGGCAAACCCTCAGCCATTAACGGGTTTGATAAGCCTTTACCGATCACCGTTTGAGTCGGGCTAGCATGCAGATTATGTAAATCCGTTCCGCACGTGACGTTGTGCTAAGAGAGTTAACGCTCTTAGTGCTACGATATTGAATACGTAGACTTCGTCTTTCTTACGGGAATAGACTACCCGGCGACGCGTGTTAGGCGTTGACTTTAGGATTTTTAGCTAACCCCCAGCCTTCAACGGGTTTGATAAGCCTTTACCGACTACCGTTTGAGTCGGGCTAGTATGCGGATTGTTTAATTCGTCTTCCCGGCGACGCGTGTTAGGCGTTGACTTTAGGATTTTTAGCTAACCCCCAGCTTTCAACGGATTTGATTAGCCTTTACCGACTACCGTTTGAGTCGGGCTAGCATGCGAATTGTCTAAATCCGTTCCGCATGTCACGTTGTGCTAAAAGAGTTAATTCTCTGAGACTTTGTGCTATGATGTCGAATACATAGACTTCGCCGTTGTTACGAGAATAGGCTGCCCGGCGACACGTGTTAGGTGTTGACTTTAGGATTTTTGGCTAACCCCCAGCCTTCAACGGGTTTGATTAGCCTTTACCGACTACCGTTTGAGTCGGGCTAGCATGCGGATTATCTAAATCCGTTTGAACTCCCTTAGACTTCGTGCTACGACATCGAATATGTAGACTTCGCTATTGTTATGGGAATAGGCTACCCAGCAACGTGTTTTAGACGCTGACTTATCCCTACTTAGGCTTTGGGATAAAATTCCCCAGAATCGAACTCTGGTGTCTTTTTCTTCGGAGAAAGACTAAACCGGCGACACGTGTTAGGTGTCGGCATATCCTTTCTTAGGATTCGGGATGAAATTCCCCATGCGTGTAAGGCATGGATTCTGGTGTTATTAATAACAACCTGTCACAATATTGAATATGTGAACGGGTGTTCTTTTTAACGGTTAAGAACTAACCGGCGGCGCGAGTTAAGCACCGACTTATCCTTGCTTAGGTTTCAGGATAAAATACCCCAGAATCGAACTCTGGTGTCTTTTTCTACGGAAAAAGACTAATCCGACAGCGCGTGTTAGGCGCAGACTTATCCCTGCTTAGGATTCGGGATAAACTTCCTAGGATGAATCCTAAATTGACAAATTTTGGAAAGATCGGTGCGGGAAAGGAAGAATTTTATATTCTATTTCCCGGTCTTCTTTTAGGGTGAAGGCAAACCTGAATAACAAGGAGGAAGAATTTTATATTCTATTCCCTGATCCTGGAAAGGAAGAATTTTATATTCTATTTCCAGCGAAGAAGAAACTAGAAGTGGGGTGTCCACTCCGAGAATCTGGAAGATCTAGATAAACTTACCTTTTATAGGATTGGTTATCTGATCGAAAGATGAATTCTTCGTTTATCGAAGCGAAATTTCAACTTTGATTATAACTATAAAAAAGTTTAACCAAAGAGAAAGGAGGGGAGTTCTTTCGTTTATCGAAAGGGGACTCCGAACTGAAAATGGACTTCTTGTTCATGGACGGAATCAAGAGGGCCGGATAAACATTTTTGTGGATTCACCGCCAGTTGGACTTGATCAGTGAAAGATTTTGGTGGTAAAGATGTTTTTGGGTTATCCTCTAGAATATTGAGTGTAATATTCTTCGAGGAACTTCCCGGTAAATGGGTTATCCTGAATGTACTAGGGATAGTACTTTTTCAGGAACTTCCCATTTATTGGCATTAATTGCCTGGCGCCTTCTTGAGTAATCAGGCGATATGCGCCGTTTGAATAGACTGTGTCTATTATAAACGGTCCTTCCCATTTGGGTTCGAATTTACCTTTCTTCTTGGAGGTGAGAATTATTGGTCGGCGAGCAGCGAGGACCAGATCTCCTTCCTTGAAGCTTCTTCGGCGGACTCTTTTGTCAAAAGCCCTTGACATCCTAGCCTGGTAGAATTCGATATGTTGTTGAGCTTCCAAGCGCTTTTCATCCAGCCTCTCGAGCTCTTCGAGACGCTTCTGATGTTGTTCTTCGGTCGTCATCTCCGTTGCGAGAGCGATCCGAAGGGAGGGAATTTGAATTTCCAAAGGTAGCACCGCTTCGCATCCATATACTAACGAGTACGGAGTAGCTCCCGTAGGAGTGCGTATGGTGGTGCGATAAGCCCAGAGTGCCTCCCCAAGTTCACATTGGGGTCGAGCCCTGGCATATCTTCATAGTTCCACGCGAAGACGTCGATGTACTCCCTGATGAGAGCAATTAACTCCTCCTTCTCATTTGAGGGAAGACTATCGCTGATGAATATCGGCTTTGGGTTGGCCTCGTCGCCCATGTTAACTTGGACTATTTTATCCTCAGTGGGGGGTTCTCTCTGTTCGAACCTGTCACCATACTGCATATTCAGATGATGAACCCACGGGTCTTCCCATGTTGGCATTTGCTCATCGTCCGTAGTCATGTTTGACATTAAGGTTTTGAACATTTCTCCCAAACTTGTGTCGGAATCCTCAGCTGAAGAATCTGGCATGTACCCATCCTTAGCTTTATTAGCAATTTGATCGATAATCTGCCAACCACATTCATCGTCGGACGAGGAAACATAACCTAAGCCTCTCCCGTATTTATAATAATCGTCGGGTTTCCCTTTTGGTATATATACCGCTTTGGCTGGATTACGAGGACCTCAGTCGAAGTATAGACCTTCTCCGAGTGTGAAATCGTACCCCTGCTTTTCCATGAGCTTCTGCGCTTCCGGACTATACTTAGATAAATGCCGACCAGGTTTGTCATCATCTTCATCTTCACTTAGGAAATGATCTGGTAATGGAGAGCTTTTTCCTTTACCGTAGATCACTTCTTTTGCACCTCCTATCTTGTTCGGGATGATCATGGTTGTTCCGAAAGAATGCTGGAGGCGTTCCTTTGTTACATAGGACGACCGAAGCGGCATATACAAGTCAGGATTATCATACAATTCTGTTATCACATCATCCAGAGACAGGGAGTACTCTAAATCATTATTTATTTCATTAGTGGCAAGTTGCTAGTTACAACAGCCCTCTGACGTTTGATCATCGTCAAGGTTGATTACAAAGGGTACAATGTCGTTTAAAACATAACCTCCATTGTAATCAAATCCGGCTTCGGTATCAGCTTCTCCTCCGCTGTCCGTGCCTTGGGCCGATGATTCAGTATCGGATTCGTTACCATAAAGGAGAGAATCAGTGAAATAATTCTCATACCCTTTAAATGGTTGCTTATCCGCGACCACCGTTCTAACCCTATTATCAGCGTCGACATATTTCAAACACTGATGTAGAGTTGAGGGGATTATAACGTTACTATGGATCCAAGGTCGACCCAATAGTAAGTTATATGATGTCTCAGCATCAATCACATAACATGTGACTTCTGTCTTCAAATCTCCCATTTGACACTTTATCCGGATTTTACCTAAAGGTCTTGACCCGCTGGTATTGAACCCGTAGATAACAGTGCCTGTGGACGCTAACTTACTAACTGGAATACCAAGGAAGTGCATCAAGCGAAGCGGCATGATACTCACAGCAGAACCCGGATCCACTTGGATTCGGTTGACTTTGCTGGAGCCGATGTACCCGATGAAGTATAGCGGTCGATCATGGTTCGAATTCTTTGTCTGCATGTCCTCTTTGGTGAAGGTAATGCAGGGAAGGTTTCTAGTCGCTATGTTGCACTGTTGACTCAGCGGTTCTGGCTGTTCAGGCACCGGCTTGATTTGAGTCAGAAACACCTCTGAATTGGCCAACGCTTCTTGCAAAGCCTCCCTGGTTTCCTTGGACAACCGCAGCAACTCATACAGCATTATCCGTGCTGGAATGTTGGCTAGTTGAGCCATTACATCGAAGATTTGCGGAGTTTTCGAGCTTTCCGGTTTGTCTCTTCCACGTGCTGGAATATTGGCTAGTTGAGCCATTATATCGAAGACTTGCGGAGTCTTTGAGCTTTCCGGTTTGTCTTTTCCAATCGGGCGACTGAAACGAAACTGCTTCGGATTCTGAATTTCCTGGGGATTCTTTGGTTTATTCACCGGCTGTCGTCGAGCCTCTTCGCCCGGTGTAGGACTTGTAATCACCCCCATCTCCGTGAGAGTTTTGGCTGGTCCCCGTTTATTCACCCCCTGCTCACTAGGTGGTGGATAGTTGTAGTGATACTCATTTCCGCTTCGGGTTGCAAAAACTTCTTGTTCTTCTTCAGAGAGCGGAAAAGCTTGTATTCTTTCGTCATCTTCTCCTGGGATAGCAGAGACTCCGCAGCAAGACTAAGACTTTTCTTTCCCTTTGGACTTCTTCTTGGATGACGATCCGGCCCATTGTTCATCTTCAATCAGGTCGGGGTGAACCCAGAGGATTTTGCCGTTTGGAGCTGTATGTGGCACAAGTCCTTTTTGGCGCTGTCCATGCGGGTCGTCGTTTACTGTCTTCATTCCCACTTTGGTGATGCGTTTTGGTTCAAACCACGCTGTGGGCACCGATCCAAAGCTGATTGAAACCGCGTTTGCTCCAACATTCTTGGACGGCTTCGGGGTTATGACGCCTACATCAATTAGCGCCTGGATCTTGTCCTTGAGGTGGTAGCACGACTTGGTAGGGTGATGGACCGCTCTATAGTATGCACAATACCTCGGCTCTGTCACTTTGCTAGCCCCTTCTTGATCCACAATCGCCGGCAGCTGAATTTTGTTGTTCTCCAACAAGTATTTAAAGATGCCGGGAACTTCGTCATCTTTGAAGGAGTACACTTTGGGAAATCTTGGCTCTGAAGACTTCTGCTTCTGAGGCCGTTGTTGCCATTGTGACTGCGATTGTTGTGGCGCTCGTTGCTACTGCTGCTGTTGCTGAGGTTGCAATTGAAAGGTTTGATTAGCATCAACTACATTAGCATGTGCCTTGAGATTGTTGGGGTGCTTGTTACTGAGGTTGCAATTGAAAGGTTTGATTAGCATCAACTGCATTAGCATGTGCCTTACCTTTCCCCCGTGGGACGAAATTCTGTTGCGGAGCATTATTCGCCTGTTGGCCTCTCTCCGCCTTCTTTCTTCTGAGGAATCGCTCTGCTTGCTCTCCTCGGACCTTCAGATCCTTCCATGTCTTGGACGGCGCTGTCCCCATTGCTTCCAACACGTCCAGTTCGAGGTTGTTGTGGCACGTCTGGAGGATGAATTCCTCGGTGATCGGGTCCCGACAGTTCATCGCCTTGTTCCGGAACCTCTTGACGAAGGTGTCCACCAATTCTCCGTCTTTCTGCTTCTCGTCCAGCAACGATCCGATGGATATCTCTGTGTCGTCGTCGAAGAAGTTGGCGAGGAATTTGGTCTCCATGTCATCCCAACTATTCACGCTACCTGGCTTGAGGCGGCGATACCAATCGAAGGCGGCTCCGCGAAGAGTGCCGACGAATGACCGCACCATCAGAGGCTCATTGCCGGAGATTACTCCCAAGTGTGATTTGAAGTAAATCAAATGTTGAGTGGGGGAACCCATCCCATTAAACGGCGTGAAGTTAATTAGGTTGAACTTCGCCGGATATGGAATTGATTCCCAATCTCTTGGGTATGGACAGGGAATGCCTGTTTTCTTCGTCTCTTGAGCGGAGATCAATGTGTTGATTTTGCTCTCGAGGTTCTTGATCTTCAGATTTTCACCTGTGTTTTCGCCAGCATTCTCGTTACCACCCCCTGCATTGACGGGAGGATTATTGGCATTATGAGCCTCATTTGCATTTGTGTCCTCATCTTCCAGATTAACCGGGTTATTCGTCAATGCTTGGATTTGCTGGTCATGCATCTCTCTCATGTTTTGCATGGCCATCTGCATTTCGAACCTGAAGGTTTCCTGCTGCTTAGCTAAGGCGTCTTCCAGCATCTTGGCCACTTGTTCCGCACTTATCATAAGTGCCTCGCGGGGTTGTCCCTCGCTGGATACTGTATTATCTGATGCGACCGCGGAGCCGGCATCAGATTCTTCATCTTCTGAAGGGAGCCTTGTTCGAACCCTACCATAGGTTGCTCGCTTGATGGTTCCGGACTGCAAACGGGTCCTAGGCCGGGATGCTTTCAGAATTGACTCGAGATTATCTCGCGCCGATGTCCCTCTGCTGGTCATATTGGTGGTGACCCTCGGAAATTCTCCCTCTTCAACCACCGTTCTTCTTCGTCGGAAACGCCTAGGCCTTGTCTTTGGCGTTTCGGTACTGAGCCTTTCGAAAACCTTTTTAGCGTTTCGGTACTGAGCCTTTCAAACACCGAAACTCTTTCGGGGACCGCCTTGATGCAGCTGCATTCAGACAATACTACCCGAATGAGTTTGGAACAGGGGCACTGAGTTTCCTGTTTTTGGGGACTCCTTTTCCTGGTTTTATTCGTACCCCCAGCACGATAGTACAACTCGTCTGCTTGACGATCGGAGTAACCTATCGTGTGTTGGCACGACTTCTCAGGTATAACACTATCGTCATCAGACGATAATGTTCTCGAAACATGCCTTTTTGGGCGTGAGTTCTCGGCGGGCTCCTGGACTTCAATGCGCAAGTTGGTGCGCATGACTGCCTTGGTCTCTTTGTCATGCTGAAGGTGACGGCGACCCCCAGCATGTTGCGTCGTCCGGGGCTTCTTCATCGGGCCCAAACGATCTTGGACAGGAGCTTTGCCTCTCTTGTCGGGAATCGGACCGAGGCGCTCCAAGACTGGCTTCTTCCTTTGGGACCATTCTGCATGATCTCCCGGAGAAGCTATTGGGATTACCGGTGACTTTGGTTGATTCACCGGAGGTTGAACTTTGGTTAGAGGCTGTTTCGGCCTCCACACTTGGCGGGTTGATGGCGGCTTCTTGGCCACTCTTCCTTTCTTCAATTCATCAGCCTTCTGCACGAGGATTCTTGCTTGTGCAAGTAATGCGCGGCGTTTGTGAATCCGCTCCTCGAGTGTCGAACGGTTCCGTTTGACCCGGATCCATTCGTTCGTCGGCGGCTTGGAGGAACCGCCATTCTTCAGTTGTTGAGGCTGTTTGCCTCTCCTATTCTTCAAATCCGCGTTGTAGCGGACCCCGTCCGTAGACTCCATCGCTTTGGCGAATTGCCGCGCAAGGCGTTGACGTCGCCTCTGGCGGGCTCTCTTCGAGAGAGTCACAACGCCCTCAACAGTAGAAGCGTTGACAAGAATAGGTTTGACCTCGTTGGAGGTCGGTGGAACTTCACCTGGCGCAACTTTGGCGTCAGCCGGGGTGAGAGCTTCGTTGGCGTTCTGAACTTCTTCGAACCAACGAGCTTTTCTCCTGGAGGAGAGCTTCTTGGACTTGCGGGGGGAGGTTGATCCGGACGAGGATGAAAAGTACGCAACGATCTCGGCAGCGAGATCGGTGGCTCCCACTATGGTCGCCAGATTGTTCGTGGTGAAAATTACCTTCATTGAATTCATTGTTATCTTGAATAACTGTTTTTCGGTTACAAAAGATCCGGTCTTTTTTTAGATCCGGTTACAACGAAATCAAAGAAAATAAAAAGATTACAACTTTCTCCTTTAGAACAAATCGCGATCTCTTGTTTTGCGGTCGCTCGCTTGTGTGGGTTCTTTGCCGACGCCGAGATTAATCCGTGGACCACCGCGCGATCTAGATCCGGTCTGATCTACACGATTCGACGGGTATTATTTCGCAAAGGAAATAATAGCCGAGGGTACTATTTCGCTAAGGAAATAGTAGCCTTTAATTCTCGGGATCAAAGGCCAAGCTTTGATCCGGAGTGTGATTTCGTGTAGATCTCAGATCTGATCTTTACCTCTCTCGAAATCCTGCCTTTTGTGACGTGGACGTTCACCGAGAATCAGATCTGAATCTTCAAGTCCTCAAGTCTTCAAAACTCTGAGCTCAATCTTCAATTCGGCAGAGTTTCGGCTGTCAAAGTTCCACCCTTTCAAATAAACAACCCTTGGCCTATTTATAGGCACTCAGATCTGTGCCTAGGCACAGATCTGGGCTGAGGTGGCTCGGCCACAAGTGGTCGGCCACCCCTGGGTGGCTCGGCTCATGCCGAGCCACCCTGGGGTGGCTCGGTTTCGGCCGAGCCCCTCAGGGTGTTTGGGTTCCGTCGTTTTGTCCGGTCTCGTGGTTGATTCGGACTCTGATTTGTTGATCTAATTTGGCAGTAGATTCGATTCCTGATTTGGCAGTAAATCCACTTCTGAGTTCGAGTCCGAAATTGATCTTGATTCGATCGTGATTCGTCCGAGTCTGCCCTTGGTTGGATGACTCGTTGACTCTTCGAATACTTGGCTTGATTCCATGCACGAATGGATGTATTCTGTTGCTTGCGTGCGATTCGTCAACCTCGTCGCCTCGCTAGTTCGTCGGTTTGTGCCGAGCTGTGCTAAGGGACCTATAAGTAATTTTATATGCCTACAGAAAGCAAGATAACTGACCAGTCACCTTCTCTTTGGGCACTGTAGCAATCACTTACGCGGCCTTTAGCGCGTCAGTCTCCATTGTCGCAGCTGAAGAGACAGTTCCAGCCACGTTCAGCCACGTTTATAACTATCTTCGCACGACCTTAAATGCACGAAATGCCACTTTTCTCAGCCTGTAACCATCCTTTCATGTTAGCACACGTTGTTCTTCTGGTATGCCGCCATGTGGACTCTCAAAAGATGTTAAAAACTGTCAACAAATCACATAGGAGATTACCCTGCTGTTTGCGTGTCACCATGCCCTACCACGCATACGCACGTCACACCTCGTCGCCGCGCCTTGCCGCGTCATCATAGGCTGCCGCACCTATGCGCGTCACCCTAGGTCGCCGTGCCTATGCGCATCACCATCTATTGTTATGTTAACACGCGTCAGTGTATTTTGTCACAGGCATGCACATTGTTCTTTTCTTAGTCTTGAGCTGTATTTCGATGTCTATAAGAATTTTTTGATGCCTACAGATACCCCCTCCAAAGTATCTCAGACTCATTCTTCTATAGAGGAGCCTAGGATACTTTGGATAAGACAGGTCTTGTTTGCAATCCTTTCAGTATTTAATTGAGGAGATTGTGTAGAAGGGCTTGTGAACGGCTTCGACTCTTGACTTCTTCATCTTTCAATCTACTCAGTGCTTTGTAGAATAGCTAAAAATCCTTCTTCTACCGCGTTTATCACTTGACTGTTTTCAAAATCTTGAGTTAAAGCTGGTGTTTAGTTCTTGTTGCTGAACCAATATTGAATTAATTATCAATGCGTCTGTATTTATAAGAACATAGTTTATACTCGTACATTGACTGGAGTCTACATAGTTTAAGCTCTTAAGGTGTTGGAGCATAGGGGGGTAGTTTATACTCATATACCTTATTGGAGTGTCGAAGGCAACCATGGAAGAGCAAATCACCACAGCTTCTGCTCAGCCCTGGTATGTCCTGTCTTTAATATGTTTTGTAGTTTGATTCACGCCTTTGGAATATTTATCTATCCTTATCTTGTTTGTAGAATCCACTTCTAAGGGATTTGTCGACCTGGACCTGAAGCCGTCAGAAGCTGTAAATAAACAATTGTCTGATGTGGCGAGTCTACTAACAAGTATCATTCATGAACAGGTTCCGGTTGTTGTAGAGACCACCACAGTATTGACAAGCCAAGGTAGCCAAGTCATAGAATCTTCCATTAAACTTGGTATATTTCTGTTCGTTGCCATATACTAGCGTATATTTTTTTTTACTTATTTATTCTCATTACAGTTCATTCTTCATCATTGTCTGATCTTCAAAGTTTCATATTTTTCTTGAATACTATTGTTGATCGAATCATACTCAAAGGATCACCTTACGAAAAATTTAGGAGATCTCTTGATCGTCATGTCTTAGGAATTAGAGAAGATGGATATGTTGAATTAGCCGATTCGGTCGAAGCTTACTTAGTCGACCTCAAACAAAACATCGAACATTTGAGGGATCCCCTTATTATATTGCTTCTCAAATGGACTTAAGGCTACAAGTGTGGCGAGATTCTCAGAAATTAGCTGAATCCAAACTCCAAAAGTTAAGGGTCCGCATTAGTCAAATTCGGGTGAGCATTGCTAAGAAGACACAAGCCAAGATTGACTTGCATCGGGATTTAGAGTCGGGTCGAGCCGAGATAGCCCGCTTGAAGAAGCAACTTATGAAGGCTGAGGATGCTCAGGAGATCTTGGAGTCCGATCTGGAGGAATTAATTCGAGTTTAGGCAAACCTGTTTCAACAACTGAATCTTCAAGACAAGATACTCGCTGAAAAAGAACAAGAGGTCATCAAACTTTAAAGTGTTGATGAAGAAAATTTTAAAGCTAACTTGATAGCTAAGCTTGAACAGGCTTATACGACAGAACTCTCCAAACTTGAAGATCAAATTTGTCATTATAAGCTTGTAAAACCCCGTATTTTGTTAGAAGTATATGTGAACTATTGGTGATAAATAGTTCTTTTTGTGGTAAATGACTTGTGGTCATGGATATACTTGGTAACAAGTTTCTAGACATGTATAAGTGTGGTTTCATAGAGTTCGTGCATTGGTTTTGGCTGAATAACAAATATGCACGAATCTGGAAATTTAGGTCTGCTCAGTTGACTTATGAGTCGACTCATGAGTCGACTAATGAGTCGACTCATGAGTCGACCTATGAGTCGACTGATGGGCTGATTTCGGATTTTCTTTTAGTTACGGGTTTGGTTGGGTTTTGTTCGGATTTTAACCGTAATATATATATTATTTTACCCGAAACCAACCCAAAAACCCATCAGTATCCCAGAGAAACCCTAGCCCCTCTCTCCACTCAAACCCTAGTTCGTTTCGGTGATTTTGGGGAATTTTCGGAGAATTTCAGTAGGATTTTTAGGGTGCTGTCGAAGGAGGATCGTTCTCCAAAGGGCTCAGGAGTTTTTCTGCATACCAGAGGCGAGTAACATCTTGCCCAACCCTACACACACTGTTTGTATATCTTATTGTGTTTTCTTTTGGATTTATTGAGCCTAAATCAATATTTTGCGTATAAAAGTATATCTCTATAGTATTTGAAGTTTTCTTTTGGATTTATTGAGCCTAAATCAATATTTTGCGTATAAAAGTATATCTCTATAGTATTTGATGCGAGAAATCAATTGTTTTAATTAATAAACTCTATAGTATTTGATGCGAGAAATCAATTGTTTTAATTAATAAAAGTTCACCAACGTTTTGTAACCTAGGTCTAGATCTGGATTTCGTTTTAAATATGGTTTCTTGTGATTTATTTTTTTCAAAACGTTTAAACATGAGTGAATATGTTTAGGGTTTTAATGCAAGATAATCATGCAAATATTTTGTTTTAGTTTAATACATATGTGTAAGAATAGTGTTTACATTGCTAAGACTGATGAAGATGATCTTTATGTTAGAATTTATTTTTTACAAATAAGTATGTATTGCAGAAAACAGGGGACTTATTGCTCAGTCGACCAATCAGTCGACCTATCAGTCGACTCATGAGTCGACTAATGGGTCGACCAATGAGTCGACTGACGGGAAACTTTCTTTCTGCTTTTCTTCTTTATGTCTGTTAAGTTGACTAATAAGTTGACCGATGATCCCAGTCGACTCATGAGTTGGTCGACTCATTAGTCGACTGACGAGGAAACTCCTAGTTTTTCCTCGTTGTGGATCTGTTTGGTTTGTTTCGTTTTTAACCGAAACTGTGTTGGCATGTTTACTATTATTGGCATACATCTATATTAGTGAAGAGTCGCCTCGAATATCTGCCTTTAGAATTTATGTTTATTTTGTATCTCCACACATGAGATAATTTGCGAACACGAGTGTAGGGTTGCATACTTAGACATGTGAGGCATTAGGGTATATGCATCTTTCATATATTTCACCTAGTCCATGTGTTGGGCTATTATGATGTGCGGTCTATGTGTTGGACAATTGTCACCCTCAGTCCATGTGTTGGACAACTTTTATATGTAGTCCATGTGTTAGGCATTCATTACAATCTAGTTTTAGTCCATGTGTTGGGCATCAGTTTAGACCTTAAAATTTGCACCTATTCTTACATAGGTCGGACATGACACGTATATGGGTTGTGATATGACCTGGTATTTTAGTTCTGAGATGATGTTGTTTTCTTTCATTACTATATATGTATAATATTTTTGGTTTTGTATTTAGGTATTTAAAATTTGAGATACAAGGTATATACATGAGGGTTTCCTTGTTTGGATTATTTCGCTCGACGTACCTATGCTCATGTTGTAATTTCCTAAATACTAAAATCATCTTTTTCATAGGTATTTACAATTTGAGCTATATGGTATATACATGAGGGTTTCCTTGTTTGGATTATTTCGCTCGACGTACTTATGCTCATATTGTAATTACTTAAATAGGATCAGTGTTTTTCTATATATATTATAACTGTATTTTCTGTATACAACGAGCCATTTTCCTTTGGGATTGGTTGTTATGTTGCTCGCTAGCGCTTTGACGCTCGTTGTCCCTCCCCCTTTCAGGTAACGAGCCAGGAGCCCAGAGAGTCACAGGTTGATGGTGAGGCGCTCTAGCTTTAGCTATTCTATTATAGTTATATTTTATTTTTGAGCTCCACTGTAGGCTTTTGTTTAGACATTTTGAGAGTTATTTCTAGAAGTTGTAAAGGCTATGTGCCTTATTTCCTCTTTTTTAGACTTTATGTATTTGAGACTTGTTGAGGAGTTCCAGTTTCTTCCTTCCAGATATTGACTTGTATTTCAGTATGTTAGATGATAAAATATTAATCTGATCTCTATTATTTCATCAATTGACTCTTGTGTTATCTTTTACTTGCTTTTGTACCTACATACCTACACCTGTTATTGACTCTACTAGAGAGATAGTAATTATGATGGTGAAACATGTTATTGCATGGTGTGGTGTATGGTAGATTTGACATTCTTGGTTTTACCTTGGACTGCAGCCTTATGTGAACCCGGGGACGTCACAGTTGGTATCAGAGCTCTAGTTCCAGCACCCTTAGGATCATCCTGTGTCGAGTCGTGGAGCTAGGATAGAGTTCCTTAGGAGTTATGTATAGAGTCCGTAAGAATTCCCTAGTATGAGTGAGGACGATATATGCGTATATCTCAAAATTTGAGGATATTTTTTTTATGACAACTATTTTGTGTAAACTTAAAGTAGTTGGATGAATACTAAATTGTTGTGAAAATCATATTGTGATATGCTACGTATGTGTATATATTTATTTAGACTCATAAACTCTTGTTTTCTTATGATCAGAGAGATGGCAGGACGTGGTAGACCTCGTACTCTGAGAGCTGGACAGGCAGAGTCGCAGCAGGCTCCGCCTGAGCCACAGCAAGCTAAAACCCGAGCCACAGCAGGCACCACCTGAGCCGTAGCAGGATCCCCAGTATCTTATTGATCTTATGGCTCTCATCGTAGCTAGGATGGCAGTAATTGAGGAGCTTGTGGCGAGTCATATCGTGCCACCTCCACCACCTCCACCACCACCAGCATATCAACCGCAGGGGATACCAGCAGTTCCTATCAGTGAGAGACCACCAGAGGTCGTACTTGTAGTTATCCCACCAGCAGTCCTAGATAGAGCCACAGAGCAGGAGGCTTGGCTCCGTATGGTGGAGAGGTATCAGAAGATGAGAGCACCAGAGTTCCAGGGGTCAGCAGATCCGCTTGCAGCCTATAAGTAGAAGGAGGATGTGAGTAATATCCTCGATATACTTAATGTGGATTCAGTCCAGAAGCAGCGATTGGCATCCTACAGTCTGAAGGGAGACGTCAGGAGATGGTATAGGCTTTAGTTCACTCCAGAGCATCGGATGACCCTCACATGGGAGGACTTTGTTTATTTCTTCGATGGGTAGTATATTTCTTCTGCAGCATAGACTGGGAAGGAGCTTGAGTTGTCCCGGCTGACTCAAGGGAATATGTTAGTGGCAGATTTTGAGAGCAGATTTATAGAGTTGCTGCACTTCACGGGCATGTGACAGATAGGAGAGAGACATGCTCAGATGTTCCTAGCAGGGCTCCGCCCTAATCTCCATCGATACCTCGTCTCGAGGAAGTTCTATTCAGTTCGGGAGGTAGCTGAGGCCGCCACTTCTCAGGAGATTGAGACTGCCATGTTTCAGAAGGATAAGGAAGGGAAGACCAAGGTAGGACAGACCAGGGATAAGGGGAAGAACAAGAGACCTATTTCTGGATCCCAGCAGCAACAAGGTCCTCATAAGAAAGGACCCCAGCATGATCAGAGAGCGCATCAGCAGTGCAAGTTCCAGGGAGTTTGCTATAACTCCCGCAAGGTCGGGCATAAGGCATCGGAGTGTCGTAGTGCACCAGCAGGAGGTCAACAGGGCAAGGGCCTTAACCAGCAGCAGCAGCGACAGCAAGGCAGAGTTCAAGGCCAGCAGGCGAGACTTGAGGCACCGCCAGCAGCACAGAAGACTGAGGGGCAGATTCGGGTAGTTCAGAAGGTTCCTCAGGGGCAGATAGTACCGTATTCTCCAACACTAGTAGAAAAGCAGTCTCCAGCCATAGGCAGAGTATATGTAGTAGTACCGCGTGATCATGGAGCTAGCGGAGCAGTAGTGGAGGGGACGGTTCTTGTGAATTCTTTTTCCGCCCGTATTCTCTTCGATTCGGGAGCTTCACATTCCTTCATTTCGTATAATTTTATGTCTAGACTCCATCTCGTAGCTCAGCCATTAGACATCCCTTTATCAGTTTTCACCCCTTTAGGTGAGATATCGCTTTTGGAGAGCGTTTGTAGGAGGTGTACTATCAGTTTAGATGAGTCGGAGTTCGTTGTTGATTGGATAGTGTTGCATATGTCTGAGTTCGATGTCATCCTTGGTATGGATTGGTTGTCTTCCTACCATGTTAGTATTGACTGCTTTACAAAGACAGTCAATTTGCGGGCGTCCGATGGGTCCGAGATGATTGTGGCAACCTCTCAGGGCAACCATTTTGCGGAGTCATTTCTGGCATACATCGAGGAGGTGATGCGACGGGATCAGGGTGTTGATTTATTGGAGACTAGAGTTGTCTCAAAGTATTAGGATGTCTTTCAGGACATACCTGGATTACCTCCTGTGAGAGAGGTTGAGTTCTGTATTGAGTTGCAGCCAGGCACAGCCCCGATATCCCACGCACCCTATCGCATGGCACCAGCTGAGATGAGGGAGCTTCAAACCTAGTTGGACGAGTTATTTGCTCAGGGTTTTATTCGTCGGAGTCATTCTTCGTGGGGCGCATCGGTCCTCTTCATGAAGAAGAAGGACGGTAGTATGAGATTGTGCATTGATTATAGGGAGTTGAACAAGGTCACTATCCGGAATAGGTACCCATTGCCTAGGATCGATGACTTGTTCGACAAACTGTAGGGAGCACAGTTCTTCTTGAAGATTGATCTTCGTTCTGGTTATCATCAGTTGCGGGTTCGGGAGATGGATATTCCCAAGACAGCCTTTCTTACTCGATATGAATCTTTCGAATTCATGGTCATGCCATTTGGACTGACCAATGCACCCGCGGTATTCATGGACTTGATGAACAGGGTTTTCCGTCCCTTCTTAGATCAGTTTATGATTGTTTTTATCGACGACATCCTCATTTATTCAAGATCGGAGGCAAACCATGAGGAGCACCTACGATTAGCTTTGAGGACTCTGTAGGAGCATCAGTTATATGCCAAGTTTAGCAAGTGTGAATTTTGGCTTTCAGAAGTCAGATTTCTCGACCACGTCATCAGTAGAGAGGGCGTAGCAGTGGACCCGGCTAAGGTGATGGCAGTTCTTGACTAGGAACCGCCAAAGATAGTGACAGAGATTTGTAGCTTCTTGGGCTTAGCCGGCTATTACAGGAAGTTCATCCAGGGCTTCTCGAAGATTTCTATGCCACTTACATGCCTTACGAAGAAGGGTGTACAGTTCATTTGGAGTATGGAGTGCCAGAAAGCTGATTGGACCGTTGGAGCAGATTGGACTGTTGGACCGTTGGAGCAGATGGAGGACTTCGGATGAAGAGCCGATTAGTAATACCAACAAATGCTCAGCTGAAGAAGGATTTATTTGACGAAGCGCATCGTACCAGGTATACAGTGCATCCAGGCACAACGAAGATGTACAAGCATCTGAAGAGATATTTTTGGTGGAGCGGCATGCGTAGAGAGATTGCAGAATATGTAGCTAAGTGCTTTACCTACCAGCAAGTGAAGACAGAACATCAGAGACCGGCAGGAACCCTACAGTCTTTACCCATTCTGGAGTGAAAGTGGACAGATATTTCTATGGACTTCATTGTAGGATTGCCGAGATCAAGGAAAGGGAATGATTCAGTTTGGGTGGTAGTAGATCGGCTGACAAAGTCAGCACATTTCATACCAGTAAAGCCGACATACACGGTAGAGACGTATGCACGGATATTTATTCAGGAGATCGTGAGATTACATGGAGTTCTAGAGACGATTGTGTCAGATCGAGGCTCGATTTTCACTTCACATTTTTGGAGAAGCTTCCAGAACTCTTTCGACAGCAGATTATCTTATTCTAGTGTGTTTCACCCACAGACGGATGGGCAGACGGAGAGAGTGAACCAAATATTGGAGGACATGTTGCGAGCATGTATCATTGATTTCCAGGGTAGCTGGGAGGACCACATCCTATTAATCGAATTCGCTTATAATAATAGCTACCAAGCGACTATTGGGATGGCACCGTACGAAGCATTGTACGGGAGGCCTTGTAGATCACCTATTTGTTAGGCAGAATAAGAGGACAGCCTATTGCTTGGACCAGATCTTGTGAGGAAAACTACGGAGAAGGTAGCAATCATTCGAGAGCGCATTCTTGCAGCATAGAGTCGTCAGAAGAGTTATGCAGATCATAGGTGACGACCGTTAGAGCTCCAAATTGGGGACTATGTGTTATTGAAAATATCACCAACGAAGGGAGTTCAGCGTTTTAGCAGATGAGGAAAACTTACCCTGAGGTATATTGGACCATTCTTGATTTTTAAGCGCATTGCAGCTGTTTCATATCGGCTAGACCTACCAGCATTCATGTCAAGCATACACGATGTTTTTCATGTTTCGATGCTTAAGAAGCACCTACGCGACGAGGAGGAGCAGCGAGTATTAGACGCACCAGAGATTGAGATTCAGGAGGATCTGACTACTATTGAGATTCCTGTATGTATTCTTGCTAAGGAGGATAAGAAGTTGAGAAACAAGGTGATACCTTTAGTTAAAGTTCAGTGGAATCGGAGAGGAGCTGAGGAGGCTTCTTGGGAACGCGAAGAGGATATACGTTGCGACTACCCACACTTGTTTGAGCAGGTAAATTAAATTTAGTATGACTTGTTTATGATTTGTGGCTACCTGTATGGTAATGTTTATACTTAACATTAAAATGATGGTATTAACACTTAACTCCTAAGTACTCGGAACATATGGTATATATATGAGGGGTTCCTTATTTGGATTTTTCACTCGATGTATTTGTTCCATTTAGTTAGGGGTTAAGTGGGGGTATTTGTATTTTAGTCTGTTAAATATAGACATTGAGGATGATTCTCGGGAGCGCGAAGATGTTATGCATCGCGACTACCTGCACCTATTGAGAAGGTGGATTGATTTATGTATGTGATTATTTGTATGGTTATATTTACATTTAACGCTAGAATGGAGGTATTGACACTTAACTTCTAATCATTTGGAACACATGGTATATATATAAGGGGTTCCTTGTTTGGATTTTTTGCCTGACGTACTAGTTCCGTTTAGTTAGGGGTTTAGTGGAAATATTAGCATGTTAGATTGTTAAATGTAGATATTGTTATGTTCATATATGGACACTAATGATGCGAGATGTGTATGTGAGGGTTTTCTTGTCTAGATTATTCCCTCAACGTGCTTTTCTAACATTATTAATCTCTAAGATACGAATGCAAAATTTCGGGGACGAAATTCTTTTAAGGGGGGAAGAATGTAAAACCCCGTAATACTAAATATTGTGAGATATAATAATAAACATGTTATATTATGATAAATAATATTTATTGATATTTGAGTATGATAGGAATTGATTTGAGATCAATTTGAGTATGATAGGAATTGATTTGAGATCAATCCGATACATATATATGAATATATGAGTGCAAATGCACAAAGATCAATCCGATACATATATATGAATATATGAGTGCAAATGCACAAAACATGCACGAGAAAAAAATCTGGAAAAAATAACTAGTTAAGAGTTTATAGATTTTACATAATGATACACTTAGAATCTGGGAAAACTCAAATAACAAAGTTGTAGGTCTTTTCAATATCTTTCCAACAAATATTATATCACCTCATTCTGAGGTCGGACGCAAAAGTTATTGCTACAATACCAAAGGATATTTTCCGAGTCAGACTAGGTTTCCTTGTTCGGGTCAAACAGGTTTGTTTCGGGTTTGCCTCTATAAATACCTATGTTTTTCATAAAAATTCCCTTCTTTTATCATATCTATGAATCCTAGCAGCCACCCTCTCCCCTCAAAACCCTAGATCTTATTCTTATGAGTTTTGAGAGCTTAGTGAAGCAATATCGACAAAAGGGCGAGATCATCGACGTGTGACGAGGAAGAACGAGTGGTTTGTGCTCATGGGTTGCTTGCTGTTTATTTCATAGGCTTGCACATGAGATTAAGTCAAGATTATCTTCATCCCAACCTATCCCTATAGTTAAATATCTAGTGTAGATGATTAATATGATTTTGAATATGTGTTTTCATGCTTTAATCTTAACCTGAGGTGTTAAAAGTCAGATTTGTTTTTGATAGTAAGCCTTAAAATAAATGCTAGATGAATAATCTTTTCTTGCTATTTATGATAGTATCATGATCATGATCATTAGGTTTTTTCATAATTTTATTCATATATGAGAAATTTAAGTGATGTACTATATATATGTTTTTTCTGCAGAAAACTGCAGCACTTATATAATTTTTAATTGAGAGTTTAAGATAGAAAAAAACTCTAAATTTAACCAAACTAGTTTTAAATGAAAGCTATATGTATCTAGATTCTAAAATAGAAGACCATTATTAAAAAGACTTTGTATAGAGAAAGATATGTTATGTTTACTATTAACATGTCTTGCAGAAAAACGACTACACATATATAATGTTTAACTGGAAATTTGGGATAACAAATCAACTCTAAACTGAACTAAACTTATGTTATTTGAAAGATGTGTGAATCTAGTTTTCAAAATAAAAAACCATTTGTAAAAATAGTTTTCCTAGAGAAAGATATACTTATTTTACTAATAGATGTCACGTCTGTTTTTTTTCTGCTCGTTTTGTGGATGTTGCGCCGTTTTGAGGTGCATTCGCGGAGTTTTGAGCCGCTTGATGTTATACGTATAGTCATAAATATGTTATGTTATACATTTAAGAATCCTAAGGGGATTATGATAAATTTTGATTTGATCATATTTGAATTAGATATAGTTCATATATATGTTGGAGGTCGTTGATGAGCACAGCTTAGTATTATATGGGATAGTGCGTCGACACACCAGATATACACAGTTTATACATGAGGTGGATATCATTGATGAGCTCAGTTCAGTACTACATGAGGTAGTGCGTAGATATTCCACATGTACAGGCCATTGAGTCAGATTTTAGGAGGCTTGATCTAGTCGTCCGTCCCGCACTAGGGTGTGATGAGGTTCGTGAGCCGTATTTCTAGGATGCCTATTTGGTAGTCCGTCCTGCACTCATGTTATGTACTGAGATCGTGATGAGACTAATTAGCCGTGTATATAGTTCAGGATACCTATAGGGTAGTTCGTTGTACTGAGACAATTACTTGATAGCCTAAGTATGACAGATGCCGATTATGAATACGACCTATTATTGAACTATATAACTGAGACACGTTACTTTTGAAAGTATACAAAATTATGTATAAATATTTTATTCTATCTCTCCAGTGATTGTGGAAGATATTATAAATACGATGTGTTGATATCTTATTTCTTTTACTGTTTTTTTTACTTCTTAGTTGGGATCAATGATTAGAGATTCACAACTTGAGACATATGGTATATACATGAGGGTTTCCTTGTTTGGATTCTTTCGCTCGACGTACCAGTCTCGTGTTATGGATTTCTAACTATTGGTTTCATTAGATTGTCTTTTCTTAGTTCGGTATTAATGTTTAGATATCTACAATTTGAGACTTATGGTATATACATGAGGGTTTCTTTGTTTGGATTATTTCGCTCGACGTACTACGTCTCGTGTTGTAGGTTTCTAAATGTTAATCCTACTTAGATACGGGGAAAATGAATCTAGGTAAACTATGCTTAATAGATAGAGCCTTCACTCTATTTAGTAGCCCTTTCCCTAGGGCGGATGGAGGTAATCTTGCTGCAGCGCTCTGACGCTCTTGTTGTTGTTTTTTTAAATACATTTTTAGGTAGTTCGGAGTTTCGGAGAGCCGCAGGGTGACAGAGTTCTGGCATAGTCGCCGTCGCGTATTTTTACTTGTAGAGACTGGACTGTAGTTTTGAGTTTTATCCAGATATTAGAGTTTCATATTCATATTGTAAAGGTAGTGTACCGTAGTATGATTCTTAGTTGATTCATGTTGAGACATTTTCATTATTCAGATATCAGATGTATTATAGTTGAGTCATGATTCTTTTCACTTATGAGATATCTCTTCTATATCATGTCTATTATATTTATTCCCTTTATTTTGCATGTTTGTACCTTACTTCTATTTGGTTCTACTAGAGGATATTACTGTGATTGGTGAAACATGTTTATGCACAGTGTGGGTGCATGGCAGGTTTGACATCTCTGGTTTTACCTTAGACTGTAGCCTTGTGTGAACCGAGGGGCGTCACAGTTGGTATCAGAGCTCTAGTTCCAGTATCCTTAGGATCATCCTGTGTTGAGTCGTGGAGCTAGTATAGAGTTTCCTAGAAATCATGTATAGAGTCCGCTAAGAATTCCTAGAATGAGTGAGGACGTTATATATGTATATTCGAAAATTTACAATTTTTTTTTGGTGACAACTACCTTACTTTGATTAAAAAGTAAATGCATGAATGATAAGTGATACGATTTTTCCTTTTTTGGTGACAACTACCTTACTTTGATTAAAAAGTAAATGCATGAATGATAAGTGATACGATTTTTCCTATTGGTATATGTTATGTTATTTATGATTGGGATCTCACTTACTGTGTCAAATAAGCTCTCCTCTTGGTATTATAAACATTAGAACGAGGACGTGGTCGAGATAAAGCTTGTACCCGGAGAGTTGGGCAAGTAGAGCTCGAGCCGCAGTATGCTCCAAAGTATCTAATGACTTAGTAATATCGATTACAAAAGCAGAGACTAGCAACACCCGGAGAGCTAGGCATAAGGCCAAGGACTGTCGCAGTACGCCAACAGGAGGCCAGTAGGGCAGAGGTTAGGGTCAGCAGCAGAATCGAGTTAACGGTCAGCAGCAGAACCGTGGTCAGGGTCAGCATCAGCCGGGCCGCGGTTACAGCCAACAGCCGTAGCAGAGGATTAAGGCACCGCTAGCTGTTCCTAGGATTGAGGGGCCAGTAGGCCAGATTCGCACGATTCAGGAGATTCCCGAGGGACAGATAGTCCCGTATATTCCACCATCGTCAGTTCAGCAGTCGCCAGCCACTGGTAGAGTCTATGCAGTCGTACCACGTGATCACGGTGTGAGCGGAGCTATAGTAGAAGGTACTTTCTTAGTAAACTCTTTTCCAGCTCGGATCCTATTCGATTCCGGAGCTTCCCATTCTTTTATATCTCATGCCTTCATGGATACGCTCCAGTTAGTCGCACATCCTTTAAATGTTCTGTTGTCCGTCTCTACTCCCTTAGGGGAGGTATCCCTATTAGAGAACATCTGTAGGAGATGTGTCATCAGCTTAGATGAGTCCGAGTTTATCATAGATTTGATCATCTTGCGGATGTCGGATTTCGACGTCATTCTTGGTATGGATTGGTTATCATCCTACCATGTTAGCATTGACTGCTTTGCGAAAACAGTCAGTTTGCGAGCGTTCAATGGGTCTGAGTTGATCGTAGTGACCTCACATGGCAAATAATTTACGGAGTCATTTCTAGCCTATATCGAGGAGGTGATGCTGAGAGATCGGAGTGCTGGTTTGTACGAGACTAGGGTTGTCTCAGATTTTCAGGATGTCTTTCACGACATACCGGGGCTACCTCCTGTGAGAGAGGTAGAGTTCTGCATCGAGTTGCAGTCAGGCATAGCACTAATATCTCGAGCTCCCTATCGTATGGCACCTGCTGAGATAAGGGAGCTACAGACTCTGCTGGACGAGTTGTTGTCTTAGGGTTTTATTCGCCAGAGTCATTTTCCATGGAGGGCGTCGGTCCTTTTTGTGAAGAAGGACGACAATATGCTTCTTTGTATAGATTATCGGGAGTTGAACAAGGTCACTATCCGGAATAGGTATCCATTACCGAGAATTGATGACTTGTTCGACCAGCTACAGGGAGCGCAACACTTCTCAAAGATTGATCTTTGTTCTGGCTATCATCAGTTGCGGGTTCGGGAGATGGATATTCCCAAGACCGCCTTTCTGACTCGTTATGGGTCCTTCGAAATTCTTGTCATGCCATTTGGGCTAACCAATGCACTTGCGGTATTCATGGATTTGATGAATCAGGTTTTCCATCCATTCTTGGACCAGTTCATGATAGTATTCATCGACGACATTCTAATCTATTCGAGGTCGGAGGCAAAGCACGAGCAGCACCTTCAATTAGCATTGCAGACTTTGCGGGAGCACCAGCTATATGCCAAATTCAGTAAGTGTGAGTTTTGGCTATCCGAGGTCAGATTTTTAGGCCATGTCATCAGTAGAGAGGGCATTGCAGTGGATCCAACTAAGATTATGGCAGTACTTAATTGGGAACCACCGACGACAGCTACAGAGATACGTAACTTTTTGGGTTTGGCTAGCTATTACAGGAAGGTCATTCAGGACTTTTCAAAAATAGCTACACCACTTACACGCCTTATGAAAAATAATGTACCTTTTGTTTGGAGCACGGGGTGTCAGGAGGCCTTTGAGACTTTGAAGACTAAGTTGACTACAGCGCTAGTTTTGACCATTCCTAGCAGTGATAAGAGGATACTGCTGCTGGCGCACTGAGACAGTCCTTGGCCTTATGCCCAGTTCTCCGAGTGTTGCTAGTATTTGCTTCTGTAATTCATATTACCAAGTCAATCAGATACTTTGGAGCATACTGCGGCTCGGACTCTACTTGCCCAGCTCTCTGGGTATAAGCTTTACCTCGACCACGTCCTCGTTCTAATATTTATAATACCAAGAGGAGAGCTTATTTGACACATTAAGTGAGATCCCAATCATAAATAACATAACATATACCAATAGGAAAAATCATATCACTTATCATTCATAAGTGAGATCCCAATCATAAATAACATAACATATACCAATAGGAAAAATCATATCACTTATCATTCATGCATTTACTTTTCAATCAAAGTAAGGAGGAAAAATCATATCACTTATCATTCATGCATTTACTTTTCAATCAAAGTAAGGTAGTTGTCACCAAAAAAAAAATTGTAAATTTTTGAATATACGTATATAACATCCTCACTCATTCTAGGAATTCTTAGCGGACTCTATACATGATTCCTAGGAAACTCTATACTAGCTCCACGACTCGACACAGGATGATCCTATCTATACTAGCTCCACGACTCGACACAGGATGATCCTAAGGATACTGGAACTAGAGCTCTGATACCAACGGTGACGCCCCTGGGTTCACACAAGGCTGCAGTCCAAGGTAAAACCAGAGATGTCAAACCTACCATACACCCATACTGTGCATAAACATGTTTCACCAATCACAGTAATATCATCTAGTAGAACCAAATAGAAGTACAGGTACAAACATGCAAAATAAAGGGAATAAATGTAATAGTTATGATATAGAAGAGATATCTCATAAATGAAAAGAATCATGTCCCAACTATAATACATCTGATATCTGAATGATGAAAATATTTCAACATGAATTAACTAAGAATCGTAGTAAGGCACATTGCCTTTACAATATGAATATGAAACTCTAATATCTGGATAAAATTCATAACTACAATGGAGTCTCTACAAGTAAAAGTATGCGACGGCGACTATGCCAGAACTTCGTCACCCTGCGGCTCTTCGAAACTCTGAACAACCTAAAAAGGTATTTTTAAAAGGAAAAAAACAACAACAAGAGCGTCAGAGCGCTACAGCAAGATTACCTCCATCCGCTCCTAGGGAAAGGACTACTAGATGGAGTGAAGGCTCTATCTATTAAGCATAGTCTACCTATATTCATTTTTCCCGTATCTAAGTAGGATCGAAATTTAGAAACCTATAACACGAGACATAGTACGTCGAGCAAAAAAATCCAAACAAGGAAACCCTCATGTATATACCATAAGTCTCAAATTGTAGATATCTAAACATTAATACCGAACTAAGAAAAGACAATCTAATGAAACCAATAGTTAGAAATCCATAACACGAGACTGGTACGTCGAGCAAAATAATCCAAACAAGGAAACCCTCATGTATATACCATATGTCTCAAGTTTTGAATCTCTAATCATTGATCCCAACTAAGAAGTAAAAAAAAATAGTAAAAGAAATAAGATATCAACATTTCGTATTTATAATATCTTCCACAATCACTGGAGAGATAGAATAAAATACGAACACATAATTTTGTATACTTTCAAAAGTAACTTATCTCAGTTATATAGTTCAATGATAGGTCGTATTCATAATCGGCATCTGTCATACTTAGGCTGTCAAGTAATTGTCTCAGTGCAATTGACTATCCCGTAGGTATCCTGAACTGTGTACACGATTCATTAGTCTCATTGCGATCTTAGTGCATAACTTGAGTGCGGGACAGACTACCAAATAGGCATCCTAGAAATACGATTCATGAGCCTCATCGCACCCTAGTGCGGGACCAACGACTAGATCAAGCCTCCTAAAATCCGACTCAATGGCCTGTACATGTGGAATATCGACGCACTACCTCATGTAGTACTGAACTGAGCTCATCAACGATATCCACCTCATGTATAAAATGTGTATATCTGGTGTGTCGACGCACTATCCCATATAGTACTAAGCTGTGCTCATCAACGACATCCAACATGTATATGAACTATATCTAATTCAAATATGATCAAATCAAAATTCATCATAATCCCCTTGGGATTCTTAAATGTATAATATAACATATTCATGACTATACGTATAACATTAAGTGGCTCAAAACTCCACGAACGCACCTCAAAACGGCGCAACACAGCTCCACAAAACAAGCAGGAAAAAAAAACAGACTTGACATCTTTTACTAAAATAAGCATATCTTTCTCTAGAAAAACTATTTTTACAAATGGTTTTCTGTTTTAAAAACTAGATTCACACATTCTTTTAAATAACATAAGTTTAGTTCAGTTTGGAGTTCATTTGTTATCCCAAATCTCTAGTTAAACATTATATATGTGTAGCCGTTTTTCTGCAGGACATATTGTCAGTAAACATAACATATATTTCTCTATACAAAGTCTTTTTAAGAATGGTTTTCTGTTTTAGAAACTAGATACATATAGATTTCATATAAAACTAGTTTGGTTAAATTTAGACTTTGTTTTCTATCTTAAACTCTTAATTAAAAATTATATAAGTGCTGTAATTTTCTGCAGAAAAACATATATATAGTACATCACTTAAATTTCTCATATATGAATAAAATTATGAAAAACCCTAATGATCATGATCATGATACTATCATAAACAGCAAGAAAAGATTATTCATCTAGCATTTATTTTAAGGTTTACTATCAAAAAAAAATCTGACTTTTAACACCTCTAGTTAAGATTAAAGCATGAAAACACATATTCAACATCATATTAATCATCTACACTAGATATTTAACTATAGGGATAGGTTAGGATGAAGATAATCTTGCCTTAATCTCATGTACAAGCCTCTAAAATAAACAGCTAGCAATCCATGAGCACAAATCATCCGTTCTCCCTTGTCACACGTCGATGATCTCGCCCTTTTGTCGATATTTGCTTCACAATGCTCTCAAAACTCATAAGAATAAGATCAAGGGTTTTTCAGGGGAGAGGGTGGCTGCTAGGGTTTATAGATATGATAAAAAGAAGGGAATTTTCATGAAAAATATAAGTATTTATAGAGACAAACCCGAAACAAACATGTTTGACCCGAACCAGGAAACCTAGTCTGACTAGGAAAACAACCTTCGGTATTTTGGCAATAACTTTCGCGTCCGACCTCGGAATGAGGTGATATAAGATTTTTTGGAAAGCTCTTGAAAAGACCTAAAACTTTGATATTTTGAGTTTCTCAGATTCTAAGTGCATCATTGTGTAAAATCTATAAACTCTTATTTGGTCATTTTTCCCAAATTTTTTCTCGTGCATGTTTTGTGCATTTACACTCATATATTCATATATATGTATCGAATTGATCTAAAATCAATTTCTATCATACTCAAATATCAATAAACATTATTTATCATAATATAACATGTTTATTATTATATCTCATAACATTCAGTATTACGGGGTTTTACAGTCTGAGGGTGGAAAACACTACTGTGTAATAATCTGCTGCCAAATAAATCTTGGAAACTCCTCCAAAAGTGCAAGGTAAAAACTGAGCCTCGATCTGATACAATCGTATCTAGAACCCTGTGAATATCCTCGCATATGTTTCGGCGGTGTAAGTAGTCCTCACTAGAATAAAATATGCCGACTTCGTTAACCGATCCACGATCACCTAAATTGAGTCATTCCCCCTCATTAACTTCGGCAGCCCTATAATAAAGTCCATAGAAATGTCTGCCCACTTCCATTCTGGAATGGGAAGAGGCTGAAGTATCCCTGCTGGTCTTTGATGTTCTGCCTTCACTTGCTGGTAGGTGAAACACTTAGCCACATATTCTGAAATGTCTCTACACATACCACTCCACCAAAAGTGTTTTCTCAAGTCCTTGTACATCTTAGTGGTTCCTAGATGCACTGTATATCGAGTACGATGTGCTTCATCAAACAACTCCCTCTTCAGCTCAACACTAGCTAGCATAACCAATAGGCCATTCATCTGAAGGCCTCCATCTGCCCCAATGGTCCAATCGTCCTTGGGCTCTTTTGAAATCTCCTCCTTTCAGATTTAAATCCAAGAGTCCTCTAACTGAACTCTGACTACTCCGTCCCTCCAAGGTGGCTGCACTGATATAACTCCTAAGTATACGCTGGTCCCACCAATCTTTGGCCTAAAATCGAATTAGCTAAGAGTGAGAAGATCTCTATACAACGAGCACCTCAAAGCCGCAACCTGGTGTCGACGCTTCCTACTCAAAGCATCTGCTATGATGTTCATCTCCCCTGGATGATACTGAATCGCGAACTCATAGTCCTTGAAGAACTCAATCCATCATTGTTGCCTCTGATTAAGTTCCTTCTGGGAGAAAAGGTACTTCAGACTCTGGTGGTCTGTAAAAAGCTCAAACTAAACTCCATATAAGTAGTGTCTCAACGCCTTCAGTGCGAATACCACCGCTGCTAACTCTAAATCATGAGTAGGGTAGTTCTGCTCATGCACCCTCAACTGCCATAAAATATATACTAATACTCTCTGATTCTGCATCAAGACACATCCCAAACCTGCTAATGATGCATCCGTGTATACAACAAATATCCTGTCACTGCTCGGAATAGTAAGAACTGGCACCGTAGCCAAATTAGTCTTCAAGGTATCCAAGGCTTTCTGGCACTCCATGCTCCAAGTGAAGTATACACCCTTCTTCATAAGGCGTGTAAGTGGTACTGCAATCTTCAAGAAGTCCTGAATGAACTTTCTATAATAGCTGACTAACCCCAAAAAGCTACGAATCTTGGTAACCGTCTTCGGCGGTTCCTAATCATGAACTATTGAAACTTTAGCTGGGTCCACTACTATGACTTCTCTGCTGATAACATGGCTAAGAAATCCGACCTCAGAAATCCAAAACTCGTACTTGCTAAACTTAGCATATAGCTTATGCTCCCTCAAAGTCTACAAAGCCAAACGTAGATGCTGCTTGTGCTCCGACTCTGATCTCGAATAGATAAGAATATCATCGATGAATACAATCACGAACTGGTCCAAGTATGGACAAAAGACCCAGTTCATCAGATCCATGAATACCGTAGGTGCATTGGTCAACCCAAATGGCTAAGAAGTCAGAAAGGCGGTCTTGGAAATAACCATCTCCCAAACCCGTAACTGATGATAACCAGAATGAAAATCAATCTTTGAAAAATGTTGCGCTCCCTGTAGCTAATCAAACAAGTCATCAATCCAAGACAAAGGATATCTATTCCGGATAGTGACTTTGTTCAACTCACGGTAGTCGATACATAATTGCATACTATCATCCTTCGTCATCATGAAGAGGACCGGCGCTCCCTACAGAGAATGACTCCGACGAATAAAGCTCTGAGCTAACCGGCGCTCCCTACGGAGAATGACTCCGACGAATAAAGCTCTGAGCTAACAACTCATCTAACTGGGCCTGTAGCTTCCTCATCTCAGTAGGTACCATACGATAGGATGATTAAGATATCAGGGTTGTGCCCAACTATAATTCAATACAGAACTCAATCTCTCTCACAGGAGGTAACCCAGGTATGTCCTGAAAAACATCCTGATAATCTGAGACAACTCTAGTCTCACATATATTCATACTCTGATCCCGAAGCATCACCTCCTCGATGTACACCAGTAATGACTCCGCAAACTGGTTCTCCTGAGAGGTTGCTACAACTAACACGGACCCATCAGACGCTCGCAAACTGACTGCTTTTGCAAAATAGTCGATACTGATGTGGTAGGAAGATAGCCAATCCATACCAAGAATAACATCGAATTCTGATATGCTCAACACTATCAGATCAACAACGAACTCAGACTCATCTAAACAGATAACACCTCCTACAAATGCTCTCCAAGAGCGACATCTCACCTAGAGGGGTGGAAATCGACAAAGGAACGTCTAGAGGCTGAGCTACGAGCTGAAGTCTAATCATAAAAGCATAAGATATGAAAGAATGTGAAGCTCCTAAATCAAAAAGAATACGAGCTATAAAGGAGTTTATAGAGAACGTACCCTCCACTATAGCCCCGCTCGCACCATGATCATGAGGAACTAATGCATACACTCTGCCTATGGCTGGAAGCTGATCTACTGCTAGAGGTGGGGTATATGGGACTACCTGCCCCTGAGGAACCTCCTGAACTACATGAACCTGTCCCTCAATCTGTGACTACCGGCAGTGCCTCAAGTCTCGTCTTCTGGCCCTGACCTCAACCATGGAATCTGTTCTACTGTTGATTCTGCCCTCTCTCTTGCTAGGCTCCTGTTAGTGCACTTCGACACTCTGATGCTTTGTAGCCAAGCTTGTGACACTTAAAACAAGTGCCCTAGAATTTGCGCTGCTGAGGCGCTCTCTGATCCTGCTGGGGTCCTCTCCTATGAGGGCCTTGGTGCTGGTGCTGGTGCTGCTGGGGTCCCAAAAATGGCCTCTTATTCTTGCCCTTATCATTAGTAATCGTTTCCTTGTCCTTCTGGTACATAGCTGACCCATTCTCCTGTAATGTGGCGGCATCCACTACCTCTCGTATTAACTAGAACCTCCTAGAAACGAAGTATCAATGAAAGTTAGGGCGAAGTCCTGCTAAAAAAATCTGTGTCTGGCGTTCTCCCGTCTGTCACATGCTTGTGAAGTGAAGCAAGCTCATAAACTTGCTCTCGAAATCAGCTACTGACATGTCTCCCTGAGACAATCTGGACAATCAAGCTCTTTCTCGGCCCGTGCCGCAGAAGAGATATACTGCTCATCAAAGAAGTAGGCGAAATCCTTCCAGTTGAGGGTCATCCTCTGATCTGGTGTAAACTGGAGCCGATACCATCTCCCTGCATTCCTTTTGAGACTATAAGATGCCAGCCACTGCTTCTGAACCAAAGTTACATTCAGTATCTCAAGAATATTACTCACATCCTCCTTCCATTTATGTGTTGCAAGAGAATCTGATGAACCCTGAAACTCTAGTGCCCTTATCTTCTGGTATCTCTCTACTAAGCGGAGCCAAGCCTCCTGTTCTGTGGCTTTATCAGCAATTGCCTGTGGGGTGGGCATCCATGTACCCTCTGGAAAATCCTCTGTAATGTGAGTAGCTGGTGCAACCGGTGGTGGAACTACTGATGGTAGTGGTGTGACATGATTCGTCACGAGCTCCTCAAGTGCTACCATCCTAGCGGCTATAGGAGCCATCAAATCTATCATTTACTGAGGAGCTTGTTGCGGCTCAGGTGGAGCTTGCTGCGGCTCTGCCTGATCAGCTCTACGGGTATGACGTCTACTACGTCCATCCATCTGAGCATATAGAAGAAGGTTGATACATCCTCGAACAAAACAAATAAAATTTTCATATCATATATCATTCACTCAAATACTTTTAATATCACAAAAAAATTATTTGTAATTTCTAAATACGCGTATATAACGTCCTCACTCATTCTAGAATTCCTAGCGGACTCTATACACGAATCTTAAGAAACTCTACTCTAACTCTACGACTCAACATAGGATAATCCTAAATATACTGGAACTAGAGCACTGATACCAACTATGACGACCCTAGTTTTAATAAGGCTGCAGTCCAAAGTGAAACTAAGAATGCCAAACCTGTCAAGCACCAAACACCATGCTACGGCATGCTTCACCATCACAGTCACTACCTATCTAGTAGAATCAACAACAGGTGTAAGTACAAAACAGGCAAAAGAGAGTATACAGAAAGGAAACTAAACAACAGATACTCAGAAGAATAATCACTACCACTGATATAAATGGATAAGTCTCTAAAAAGTAATATCTGAACTTAATATAAATGTCTCAACATAAGAATCAAATGAAATAATATTAAGACACATTGCCTATACAAATCTAGAATAAAAACTCAAATGTTTCATAAATACCTATCTACTTCCCTATAGGTATGTAGGAAAGCTAAGGAGTAAGGCAAAATCCGTTTTGATTGCTCAAGACATAATCAAAACATAAGAATCTGTTACTTAGCCTATTTAAGAAGAAGAAAGGAATGAAAGGTTGTTGATACATGCGAAGATGGCTTCATTATGCAAGCAAAGATTTATTGCTAATGTACAACTTGCATAAACATTTGTTTTAATAAATCTTCTCAAAGAGGTAAGTAAAGGTGAATTCTATAACCCTTTATTGTTATATGTATATTTTTTTTATTGCTAATGTACAACTTGCATAAACATTTGTTTTAATAAATCTTCTCAAAGAGGTAAGTAAAGGTGAATTCTATAACCCTTTATTGTTATATGTATATTTATATATATATATAATAAAACAAAATTTATCTTTCTTTCTTTTTATTTTCTTTGAAAAATAAAAAAATTGGACATGTCTATGTATATGATTTTACAAGATTGATTCAAATGATATTATATTTTGGTATATAGATATGCGTGTGTGCGCATGCGCGCGTGTGTACAATGATAAAAGTGTAGTCACCTAACACATTATTTGACTAGATATTTCATGTTATATTTTTACACAGATATTTTTTTACTTATCATGTTTTATATTGTAAAATTATGGTGAAAAGTTTTTATATTCGATTTAAAAGATATCTTTAGAATTATCAAGAGTTTTTGAGCTTGTTACTTGACTTGAATAACACACACATTTATTCTTTATATGTATAAATGTACATTTATGCTAAAAATATATCAAATAAAAGAGTGTATTCATTAAAAATGATGAAATATCCACATTCTTATGAAATCCATAGAAAATGGAGTGTATTTATTAAAAGATGGTCAAAAACCCACACTTGTGGATGATTGATAATCATATTTTATTATAATTTTATACCCTAATTATCTATTTTATATGAATAAATATATCATAATAATGTGACGCCCCTAGTTTTAATAAGGCTGCAGTCCAAAGGTGAAACTAAGAATGTTAAACCTGTCAAGCACCAAACATCATGCTACGACATGCTTCACCATCACAGTCACTACTTCTAGTAGAATAAACAACAGGTGTAGGTACAAAACAAGCAAAAGAGAGTATACAGAAAGAAAACTAAACAACAGATACTCAGAAGAATAATCACTACCACTGATATAAATGAATAAGTCTCTAAAAAGTTAATATCTGAACTGAATACAAATGTCTCGACATAAGAATCAAATAAAATGATATTAAGGCACATTGCCTATACAAAACTAGAATAAAAACTCAAATATTTCATAAATACATCTATTGTGAAGTTCTAACATAAACTACTAGCAATAATTAAAAATGGTAACTAGAACAACTCCATTAAGCTACGGCTCTCGGTGCACCTGGCTCGTTACCTGAAAGTGGGGAAACAACGAGCGTCAAAGCGCTATAGCGAGTAACATCTCAACCAACCCCAGGGGAAAGGGCTAAAAGGATAAGAAAATTTCTGATAATACATATAGATAGCCAAACAACAACTGTAAAAAAAAATAGAGGTTTGATGTTTAGAAATTTACAACATGGGCATAGGTACGCCTTCCTTAGCTGAAATTGTAAATAGCTAAATACCAAATTTAAAAGCTACAATATGGAGTAATAACTCTATCTCCAACTGAAATATCAATGACCTGTTATATGTCAATTACATACCCAACTCATGGTCAGCAATAAGTAAATGCCCAAAGTATGATCAGTAATAGCTTAAAGTCCAACACAAGGACTGTAGTGGATTATAGTCTAACACAAGGACTTTGATAATTATAGTCCATCACGAGGACTTTGATATCTTATAATCCAACACGAAGACTTTAATAGTTTATAGTCCAACACGAGGACTTGATAGCTTATAGTCCAACACGAAAACTGTAATATGTAAATAGTATCATAAATCACGTATATACCCTTCACCCTCATGCTCCGGTGAATAAATCTAAGACTAATATATGAAGTCAACTCATGTATACCAATCTCAGTGTATAACAAACCCATATAACCCAGATAGTTTGCCAGCCACACAAACCTAAGCACAACAGGACAAAAGCAGAATAAAATCCCCCAGCGATCGACCGGCCGCGGTCGACCGTGACTGGAGCAGAAGCTTACTGCTTTTGTGCATAACACACGATCGACCGCCACGGTCGACCGCGTAAAAGCAGAAACCTTAGTTTAAGTTTCTGTTCTACATGCTTTGATCCAAAAACTTTCGTACGATGTTTATATACATTATCAATCCTTCATAAGTGATTTAGCATAACCAGAACATGTGAATTTCAGTCTAATCACTATAGATAAAACGAATTAAATATTAAACATGTAAATTTCGTATCAAAATCTTCAAAAACAAAAATCTTTCTTACAAAACTCTTGTTAGAAATAAACTCAGATCTAGATCTGTATTAAGAATTTTGTGGGTGAACTTTATTAACTGAAAACACGTTCTCTTTGCAAAAATACAATATATAGATCTATTTTTATACATAATCTAGTATGTTAGGCTCACAAATCACATGAAAAATATTATGAAAACATTTAAAAACATGGGTATAGGGTTGGACGAGATGAAACTCGCTTGAGGGATGATGAACAACTCCAAAAATGCTAGAAAAATATCCTCCTACGTCGAAAACCGCTAGATCGCACTCAAACTCTTCGAAATCCGTCGAAATCACCAATGAGAAGGGGTTAGGGTTTGCAATAGGGAAGGAGGAGACTGCTAGGGTTTTTTGTGGTAAAGAAGAAGCTCTCACGAATATAATATTATATATATGAGCCCACAAACCCGACACAAAACCCAATAAGACTCGAACTAGGAAAAACTGGCAAAACTACGTACGTTCGACCGTCACGATCGACTGCACAAGAGATAGAAGCTTTTAGCTTCTGCTGCGTGCCCGACGGTTGATCGCCATAGTCGACCGCATAGGAAATTTTCTGTTGGTGCATGTTGTTTGTGTGCTGGTCTTATCACTCGATCTTTCTCATATAAATACACTCGTTTGATCCCCAAACACTTGTTATCACATTCATCTATGATATAAACATATATTTCACAATAAAAAAAATTCATTCACTGTATTTTACGGGGTTTTACAAATAATTATTTTTATTTTTAATTGCAGGTTAATCAAAAATAAAGCCAAACAACCATATCTCTCAACAAAGCCCATGTATTAAATGAAGAATACATGAAATAGCCAAAACGCCCAAACCCAAAGCCAATGGAAGAAAAAAATCCATGGGCAACAATTGGAGAAGGTTGTCCATCGATGCCAGCATCGATGGTGGCATCGATGCCAGCATCGATGCGGACGAGTCTATATGAATCAAAGGCTGAAAATGGAGGTCTTATGGATAAGCATTGATCCAAGGGTTCATATACATGGATGTTTACTATAAATAGGAGTAGAGAGTGATGGATTAAGGGTGTAAACAATTTTGTATCTCCATTTGGAGAGGAGGGTTACTCTTAATTGAGAAGATCTTCCAAATTTATAACTTTTTGTTACAATTAATAAAATAATTTTTTCATCACTTTATATTTTTCTTCTCTTTGTTGGATGATGAAGATAAAAATGAAGATCAATTTAGAGGTTTGTTTTTATTTTCTCTTTTATTTCTTTTCTTATTGATTAGTAGTTTAGATTTACATTAATGTCTTGTAGTGTAGATTTACATTCATGCTTTTATTCTTTTATTTTAATTTCTTGTATTTAATTCTTATAATTAATTGTGTAGTTTAATTCTTACAATTTATTTTATAGATTAGATTTTATCTTCTTTCACTATTCGCCTTGAGGCTAGAACCCTCTTAGGATTAGTTTTTCTTTTTTCTTGTTTTTATTTTCTTTGATTCACCTTGAGGCTAGAACCCTCTAGGGAATTACCCTTTTCTAGATGTGGAATTAATTCTTATTGGAACTCTAGAAATTGCATGAAACTAGCTTTATTTCTCTTATGATTTGTTAACAATTCTCTCATGCTTAAAATGTTCATGCTTAGGATATTCAACTAAAAAACTAATTGGTAGAAAGAATTCTAGAATTACTATTTAATTGTTATTCTTTTCATGAGTAATAATTTTACTTGGATGATAATTTGATAGGTTATACTTCCCTTAAATGGTTTGATAATCTATACTTAAAAAATCTAAAGTAAAATGTGAAAAAGAGAATGATTCATATCTTATAAGTGAGATTAGCTAGTGGATTCAATTCTAGATTTATCATATCTTTAATTGAATCCTCCATATTGACTTTCTTGAATTTTCTTTTCGTTCTTGCCTTTTAGTTTTCCTTTGATTATTTCTTCTCTCCTCTCAATCTTATTTTTATTGTCACTTGTATATATTTACAACAATTCTCATATCTCCCCACAATCACACATATCCATCACTCCTAATTATCACACACACAACATAAGAACTAGTTTTAATTATTCCTACAACACCTTCCTCGTGGGATCGATAACTTTGTATACTATAACTTGATTGGTTGTGCACTTACAATTTTTAGGATATTATTTTATGCCCCGTCAAGTATTTGGCGCTGTTGTCGGGGAAGGTGCTTAAGTAGGATTTTAATTATTTTGGTTCGTTAACTTGTGTGTTTCTTATGAAGGAACCGCTTGGATCTTAAAGATCGCAGATTGGAAATCAAGGATTGAAAATTTGCCTATGGTAACTCATCTATCTAGTATTTTCAATTCCACCCTTTTAGTTAGTTCCTTACAATTAGAGACAATTAGGATTTTAAAAAATTATTTTTTATCGACCATAATAAAATTCACCCTCCATTTGGACATTTACTAACAAGATAATAAGTTCAAACTATATCCCCCCTTCTCACATTCATTCGATTGTTAACCCTAATTAAAAAAGGATTTCTTTTTACCATCCTTTTTAGTACCTTTTAATTCCTAGGGTTGTAGTGCATATAATAGTAGGAATTCACCAAAGTTATTTGAGCATCTTGATTTGACACACACTTAAAAATATATTTTAAGGGCAAAACCCCTTAATCAAGATAAGGTGATGGATTTTGTCATCTTTTGCTTAGCCCACAAATCACTAATTCCTCACTACACAAACCCAAGTCTCTTAAAACTCATTAGATGTTGGCCCCTAAGGATTTGAGCTCATTAAGAAACAAAGAATCCCTAAGTGAACCGGTTTAAGTTTTCTTGGATTAGTTGGTGTCTAAGGTAAGGTTTAGAGGTTGTGTAAAGCACTCCGTAAGGAACAATGTATTTAATTGATCTTTTATCACCTTCTAGTACTATCCTTACCTAGCTAACTACCCGAGTAAAACTTTGATCTTTTCACTTAAGGAGTTTTTCATTAGGAGTTGGTCTAGCTGAGTTAGGCTTAACCCTAGAGTTTAGAGTGATTGAAAAGTGATTGCTTTTTATTTCTTTTAGTTAGGTTCTTCCTTTTATTCTTTTTTTCTCATAATAAAAAAACTAAACTTTTTTCCTTTAAAATATATATATATATATATATATATTATATATATATATATATATATATATATATATATATATATAATAATATATATATATATCTTTATTATAATATATATATATATATATATTAAAAAAGAAATTGTTTTGGTGTATGCGAATACCTGATGCGGGGCATAATTATGCTACCAGAAACGTACAAGTCATAATTGATCAGTTATAGTATAAAAGCTATTCGATCTCCGCGAAGAAGTGATTTTTAAGAGATTATTAGAATTGGTTCTTTTTGTGTGCGTTGACAAAATAGAATACAAGAATAAGTGGTGAGATTTATGATGAGTGAGAGTGTATTGTTTTTGAATATACTGCAAGTAATAATAAATTGAATTTGAGGCGAAGAGAGTAAGAATCAAGAATAGATAAAAAAACAAGAAAGAGAAAAATTAAGAAAGCAAAAGATGGAGGTTTGTAGAGCGGTAAAAAATACCTCTGATGGCCTATGAAATTCGCGCTGCAAGAAGTCGCCTTGTCCCTGAGCCGCTATGGTCGTCAAATGTGCTGCGTTCCAGATTTCGCTCTGAATGAATCCTTCCGCTGCACGAGTTGATGTATGCAGTTGAATAGCGAAATTCGCCTTTCACGCAAACTCGTTGCATACCGAGTCAGCAAGCCGAATCCGCTGCACAACCTCAAAGGTCGCCGGTATGCCACTATCCCACGTGCTGAGAAGGGCCTATCCATCTCTTCTCGACCCGAAGTGGAGAGGCACGGTACTCTTTCCTAGTTCAAGCGGTCGTCTACAGTACGTACAGTACGAAAGGACTGGACAGGTGTCGGGTCCGACCTGAGCATTCATAAATGCAACTCACCTCGGCTGTCTGAGTCAGGAGACGAATCCGCCAGCATTCGGCGAGCTGTCCAAACCCACTCGAGTGCCAGGAACCTGCTTTCCCGCCTCTTTTGGCCTAAAGAGAGAAGACACGGTACTCTAGGCCCGCCGGATAGCCGCTCATAGTACAAGTGAGCAGGAAGGTGTCAAAACAGCCTGCACCCTCATAAATGCGGCTCACCTCAGTTGTCCAAGCAAGGGGGCGAGAGCCGCCGGCGCTCGGTGGTTGGTCAGATCCACGTAAGCATCCGACAGCCGTTGTCACGCATACGAGGAGGGGCTTTCCCACTCCTACGTAACGTGATGCAGAGCGCAGCCCTTCGAATGACCACTGACGGTACGAATGAACAGCAAGATATCTCTGGACAACGTATGGTCACATCCCATAATTCAAGGAGTAGTCAAGTTGTCATTCTTCCATTTAAAAGCCCCTTCCAGCACACTGTAAAAAAGGGGTGGAGAGGTCAAAAAACTTGGAGAAAAGCAGTTGAGACCAAGCTGTTAGCATATCCTTACATTACAGCACCACTGCCTAGTTCGAGCTCCGATCGCTGGCGAACTAAGCAGACCCGAACTCCATCGACTCGAGCTTCTACTGCGTACTGAAGCTCTCGAGCAACCTCGATCGAACGGTCCAAGGGAAGCAGACTCGACACAAGCATCGAGCGAAGCGTCCTACAGCCACCTAAAGTCCCCACACAAAACAAAGAGGGCATTTCCTATGCTTCTGTTGTAAACATTTGATTATTAGTTTGTAATAAGCTTTCTTATTAATACAAACGAAACTCCCTGTTTTTGGGAAATCAAATTTACACCCTATAGAAGATGGCGACCACAGTAGGAGCTGTTTCATCGAACAAAATGGTAGTGGCTCAGTTTGTCGAGGTTGCTGTCAGAACAATAGTGGAGTCCCTAGAAATCGAGTTCGACCAGGCCAAGTACGAAGAGTACTTGTCTTCCTCCTCCTCTGGTGGCGATGCGTCCCGCAAACGCCACAGAGTCGTGCGCCGAGGCCGACCTCAAACGGTCAAAGCCTCTGCACCTGCGGGTTCCACCCGAGTCTCATTGGAAGAACCCACTCCTTTGCAATCGATCAAGGCCAAGCCGGAGATCGAGCGCAAGGGGCAAGGGTCTACCAAATGGGTCGCCAAGCGATCCCCGCAGACTCCTATCCCAAAGGAAACACCGGTTCACTCCGGCACAAACTGCACTGCCACTGCCTGCGGTGATGCTCTCCTCGCTAGGATAGTTAACCAACAACGACGGCAAATGCTCATCAGACAGGAGGTCCAAACCTCCGTTTCTCATAGTGGCCTGAATTATTGTACAGGCCCGAGAAACGCTAGACGAGAAGGCAAACTGCCTGACGTCGGAAGGCCCTCCAAGTCAGGAACGCCGACCGAGGAAGGCAAAGCTGCCTGCCCGGGAGGACTTCGCTTATTAGGTCACATCCATGATGCGAACAGATCTCCTCGAGCGAGCGAGCCTACCTGAGTAGGTGAATCCTCGAAGGCTGGCGAGCCTCGCCATAACCATTTGGCGGATAAATGTAAAGGTGGCGAGCCTCGCCATAACCATTTGGCGGATAAATGTAAAGGTAGAGAGGTAGGCGACTCTTCCAAACGAAGGGTTGAAACCCGCCTACGTACTAGAGCTCGCTCAAACGTGAAGACTCGCCAGTCAAGGCAAGATCATCCAACTCCAGCACCAAAGCATTCCACCCAACGCGCACCAGAGAGCGCATCCAAAAATCTCTCATGCGCTCACCCGAGCGACTCTTCCGAAGCTGGGGGTTGTCACCAACCGCCCACAGAAGACCTTAGGGAATACTTAACTCGCAAACGCACTATAAAGCTGGGGGTTGTCACCAACCGCCCACAGAAGACCTTAGGGAATACTTAACTCGCAAACGCACTATACAAGAGGTGAATCCTCAGTGCCACTGCGAGAGACTCATCCACACGGTCTTCGCTGACTGCCAATCCGTCGGAATGGCGAAACCTTCGGTGTTTGAGAGACTGTCTCAACAGTCCTCTCGACCAAGGCCCTCCCGTCAAAGGCGTCGTCATCAAAAAGGACGCGCTGCTGACGACCTAGAGCTCTCTTCCGCCACGGTTAACATGACGGATAAGGGGAAGGCGGTACTCTCCGACTCACCAGACTCGGATTCCATCCTGAGACCTAACACTCGGTTCGCTCGATGCCGTTAAGACAGCATATTCCAGCGTACGCGTAGTCACAGGGGGGGCAAGTATTGGGTTTGATTACTCCACCCTGGTACCTCCCTCTTGCGGTGAAGACGAGGTTCATTCGGCGGTAGCCACATCTCAGACCTCGCGCTCAAGCCAAGACGCGCAGGCGAGAGTACACATGACCGAACTCAACCCCGAGCAGACAATGGCTCAAAAGCTGGAGGAACAACAGGCGACCATCGACTCTCTAAGGGAGATGATGGAGCAACTGTTGAACAAGAAGAAGAAGAAGAAAAGGACCCAACGTCCCTTACCCCGGCAAACTAGGGACAAGGAGTGGGTACCTCCCCGTCGCCCAGCGACTGAGACGGAGGATAATCAGCATTCTGATTACTCCTCCAAAACGTCGATAGGAACGTCACACACTGAGGATAGCACCCGTGACAAAAGATTCGACGAGTTCCAGGACCAGCTCAACGCGCTGAAGCTTCAGCAAAACATGAACATGCTGGGGGTGGTACATCCCTACCCTATCGAATGGGACACGGTCCCATACCCAGCAAAGTTCAAGCCAATCAGCTTGGTATAGTTTGATGGCAAGGGATCACCCTCGCAGCACATCTACTACTTCATGGCGCAGACCGGATTCCTTACGGGGAATGACGCCATTCTCACTCGACTATTCATAGGTACCCTCAAGGGGGTGGCCTTTGAATGGTTCCGCAAACTGGAGCCCGGCTCTATCAAGGCATGGGCCGACGTTGAGAAGCTCTTCCTAGCCCGCTTCTTCGACGACTACATGGAAGTGTCAATGGCCACTCTCCTTGCTGAGAAGCAGCGGAAGTCTGAGTCGGTCAACGACTTCGTGAAGAGATTTCGGAATCGATCAGTCCACTGTCGGGACCAAGTTTCCAAGGAGTCGGTCAACGACTTCGTGAAGAGATTTCGGAATCGATCAGTCCACTGTCGGGACCAAGTTTCCAAGTCGACCCTGATTGAGATGTGCCGCAACAACCTGTCGATCCATATCTTGTCCAAGATCGGGGCAGTAGAGACCCGGACTTGGAAGGAGCTTGTTCGCCAAGGCGAGCAAGTCGAAAACATGATCAAGAGGCTGGAGGCCGAAGAGCCGCAGTCCAAAAAGGGAGCAGCAGAGCCAGCTGCGCCAAAGAATCCTCCTCGGTCGAGGGGAAAAGAAATCATGGCAGTCGACACTGCCCCGGCGCTGAAGGCTGCTCAAAAGCCGAAACCCAGGCAATTTGAACTACGCCCCCAGCGGCAATATGATTTCAAAGAAGACCAGGTGGTGGCGACTTTCGACACTCTACTCAAGAGTGGGCGAATTAAGCTGCCAGTAGCCTCCAAGCCCGATGAGGCGGACAAAACCGGTGACCCAAGTTACTGTGCATATCACAGATTCCTTGGGCATCACACAACCAAATGCTATGTCCTCAAGGATAAGCTCCAGGTCCTCTACGACGCAGGGGTTTTGAAGAAAGAGAAAGTCCAGAAGCAAGTGACTACGAACATGATCACTTTAAGCTTCGGGACGGATCTCCTAGAGGTTCAAGCTCCAGCGGGGGTAATCCCTATCCCTAAGGCGGTCTTGAAATTCACTAACGACGATCCTCACAACCAGCGGGAAAAGGGTTTGTTCCCGCAGACTCTGCCATCGGGGCAGGTGATGTGGGTCCATCCCGACCTCCTCCATGACGAGCAGTGGACTGCACAGCCTTCCAAGGAGGCTAAGAGGAAGCACTGCAACGTTGTCTCCGCCATCCTAGGTAGAGATGACGCGCCGATGACAGCCGTGACCGACTCTGAAGAAGACACCAACGTCTTCGCCACAAGAGCAGGGAAAGAATTCACGAAAGAATATCCTGCGAGGGTGCAGAACCCGGCAGGACCTCCCGCGAGGCCAGTCGCAGCAACCCCTCCCAATCCAGATGGGCCAAGCATAAGTCACCAGCCTTTCCGGTTCAACGTGCTCGCGCAATTGAAAAGCATCCCCGCACGAATCACCATGTATGACCTCCTCCGGTTGTCCAGGTCCACGCGAGAGGCCCTCCAAGAGGCGCTGGCCGACTCAGAGGCATTCTCTACCCATTTCCCGAAGGAAACAGAGGTAGAACAGGGATGTACGACTTGCTACCAAGTCTTTGAGAGACGAGTCCCGTGCATCACTTTCACCCCTGAGGATATGCTCATCAAGAGCACATCTCATGACCGGCCGCTGTACTTCACAGGATATGTCGGCTCGTCGAAAGTGGATCGGATTCATGTCGATCCGGGGTCGGCGTTGAGTATCGTGCCCTTGAAGTTGATCAAACACTTGGTGATACCGCCAAAGAGTCTCTCCTCGACTGCGACTATCATCTTCGGCTTTAACGTCATGGGGACTCGGCCGCTCGGCAAAATCCCCCTGAAATGTCGGATAGGCATCATGAAGACAGAAGTGACGTGCTACGTCATCGACGCCGAACCCTCATACAACATACTCCTAGGGCGTCCGTGGATCCATGACAACAGAATAGTCCTGTCCACGTTACACCAGTGCTTGAAGTATGTGGACAACTATGAGCGAGTCAGGACAGTAGTGGCCGACAAACAGCCCTTCAAAGGTGTCGAAAACTACTTCACGGATTCCCTGTTGTACTAGGACCCCAACGCGCCACCAGCAGAAGAGCCGGAGAGCGGCAACGAGGCGGATAGCGAGCCTGAGTACGGTGACAGCTTAATCCTGAATGACTTCGAGTCGATTGTAATTGGTTACGAAAGTCACCATGTAACCAACGCTGTTCAGGCGGAAAAAATTATCATGAATGGGAAATCCGACTTTGCTTATTTGTCGTCTTGTTCCACATCCGAGGATGATGCGCCAAATGAACTATGGTCGAAACTCTACAGTGATCCTTCCCTACCCTACACTTGCCAGTGTGCTCGTCATACGTCACCAAGGCGCAGCCGATCAGATCATCGCAAGCTGTGTTCGTCGTGCCGACCCGAAATAGGTATCGGAAAGACATTATCTTCGGTCAATTCGATCGTCCCCTACGCACGCTATGGGACGAATCTAAGGACGAAGACCCAGCGCCTCAGTTTTTGCAATACAGTCGAATTGCGAAACACATGATGAGCAACATGGGATACGACCTCACTCGTTTGGAGGGCCTAAATTACGGCCGAGGACGTAGGACGGTCATCCGACCCACCTACGTACCCAAAGGGAAGCCCTCAAATTACTTCAACAGGACTCGGAGAGGCTTAGGCTACTCCTCCTCCTCATCGGATCTGTGTTTTTACGTCGACGAAGACTCCGACTATGCATGTTCGGGGGACCAATCGTCAACGACTTCGGTTTGGGACTCAGACGTCAGCGTGAGGGATCTGTTCGATTGCCTTACGGGTCTCCTGCTCCAGGGCTTCCTGACGCCTGACATAAGCCAGGAAAGACTCTATGTTGGCTTCTGAACCTTCCCGTAGCAAGGTCTCTAACCCTATCATGCGTGACTCCAAGAGACGGAGCTCATGCATGCAACGGGTAGTGAGCCGATTTTTACCCGATCGCCGCAAATCAGCCACGCGATCAAAGAGAGACTGCCCGAAGCTATCAAAACTGCCCATGCCGAGTCCGACAAGGGAAATCACCTGTCTCACAGTGCTCTCGAACTCTTCGATGCGAGCCTGCCAGGACAAGGATTCGGAGGGAGCAGGTTTTTGGCCCGGAGCGAGCGCCATAATAGGCGGAACTTCGAGGCAGGGTTCAGCTCCCAGCTAGGGAGCAGAGTCTGAGGCGGCGGAGGTCGCAGGACCTTCTGATTCGTCATCCGAAATCAGGATAGGCTCGGCCGCATGCTCCTCGGCAGCCGGCACCTCTGCTGAAAAAACAACAACAACACAGAGAGGAGTTAAGGGAAGAATACCTATTCAACCCACGCGAGAGTCAGAACGAAAAGATACCTTCGACTCCGGCAGCCTCAGCAGCGCCCGAAGAAGACGGTTCTTTCCTTTTCTTAGAAGCGACCCTCTTCACCTTCGGCGCCATCAGGGGTGTGAGGAAGAGAAAATCTGGGTTTACTCTGGGGAAGACAATGAAAAGGCTATAGATCCTCTTGATAGAGGGTAAGGGTGTTAAATACCCTAAGAACTCTAGGCGGTTACTCAATACTTGATTAGACCGTTCAAGGCTAACACAGTTGAAGGGTAAGGCCGAACAAATCGGATCTTGCCTGGACGGCCAAGATCCAACAGTTTTTCTTAAGCGCAATCTTCAACAACGGCCCGAATCGGGCGCGAAGGACGAAGAGCCCCACTACGCCGCATTCAATATGGAGCGACGTGCCCACATTCTCATGGCTGACGTAAGCATAAGCCAAGACGTGGCCCACCGAAAGCGGAGCCTATCTGATGGCGAAGTCACCACTGAGATATTCCGCGAATCAGAACCAATTGCCCCTCTGGAGCTGGAGTCAATTCCAAATCTGCCTGCGAGGAGATCCGCCCGCAGAGGTGATGAGCTTACGGTCGAAATTCGTCGATAGCTGAAGACCGCCCCTCGCAACTAACACTCTAGCTAACGCATGTTAAAGAAGAAATGGAGCATGCACAGCAGTAATAATAGCCAAAAAACAAAGGAATAATTTTATTCATAGAAAGAAGTCCTAGTACAACTGGCAATCAAAGATAAAAAGAGGCGAACTACAAGGCTTTCAACCGTAGTTCCGCCTCACGAATCTCCCTAGCATGACGAAGCTCTAGCCTCCTCAAGATCTCTTGGCGAAGATCTTCCTCAGTGCGTGAGGCCAAGTCTTGGACGGTCTCTTTGACCTCCCTATAGGCTCGATCCTTTTCCCCAACGGAATTAGCCGTCAGTATCCGGTGGGATCCAATGCTTTCCAATTCCTTGACCGCCTGTTCATGAGCCTTCTCCTGAACGGCCAATGAGGCTTGCGCTTTAGCTATAACTTGCTTCAGATTCTCTACCTCCGAAGACAAGCGAGAAACGTGGTTATCGGCCTTCTGTTGCTCGAGGGCCATTCGTTCATCCTCAGCCTTGGCCTGCTCCAACTCTGCTGACAATCTTGCCTCCAGCGACAGTGTCTCATTCAGACAGCGATCGTCTTCTTCCACCGCTGCTCGGACTTCGTCGTATGCAAGATCCACAAGAGTGGAACTCCTCGCACGAAGGGCAAGCAACCGTTGAACGGCTTCCTTCACTGCCTCCTTACGCTGGAAGTAGGGCTTCGCCGCAGTATGGCCAAGTCTCTTGATTAAGAAGCACACGATGTAGTCGAGATCCTCTCCGAAATTCTCGAAGGGACAACTCTCCTCCAAAGTGAGCTTGATGCAGCCGGCTAGAGTGTCTTGGAAATCAGCCACAGATCGTGCCGCACTCCTTTTCCGCTCGCGCTCCAAGGGTGAGAGGGCAGCCTCCTCCATCGTGGATGAAATCACGGTTGAAGTACCTTTGGTCATAACCGTAGAAGTAGAGACTGGCGCCGCCAAAGCCGGTGTGACCAATGATGCCCTCGGAGCAGCAGTCACAGCACCAACGACCACCGTCGACAAGGAAGTGGTCACTTGCGGAGTAGAAGCCTCCCTTTGAAACAGAGACTCTCGCGCTGATGGACGATCCCCAGCCGACGCTTTCACAGGAGCAGGAGATCTCTCTATTTGGTCAGGCGCATCCTCACGAGCCAACACCTCTTCCTCACTGGAAAACATCTCAAGAACCGAGACGTCGTCATCCTCCTCAGATTCGCCTATCTCCCCAGACGAGCGACTCACCCAAGAGGGAGGATCCTCTTTGCCAGCAACTTCACAGGCAGGATCAGCTACGAATACACGAAGAGGGTTAACAGAGGCCCCTCGAAAGGGACCCGATGGACAGTTGGGTACGAAAGAATGAGTAATGCTAAAACCTACGCTTACCTGAGCCTATGGGCCCCTCTTCATCTCCAGCCTCCTCTTCTTCGTCAGAAGGAATGAATATCGCTTTCTCAACCGCACCTGTATAGGCCCAATACAAGTGTCAAAAAGTGTAAGATCAACATTGCGATCAAGGGTACTATTGTAAAGATTACCTCCTGATGCGGACACAGAAGCTGCTGGAACTCCCGTCTGTGGCCTCGCGCCAGATTACAGAGGAGCATTCTTCGAAATCGCCGGAACTGCTCCCGATGTAGCAGGAGAGGACCCAGACGTCGCCGCTCCGGGGATGCTTACCTGGGGAACATTATCCTGCCCTTCCGCCGCTCGGGCGGTCTCGACTGTCTCATCACGACGGGGATGCTTACCTGGGGAACATTATCCGGACCCAGGGAAGGAAACCGGGAAGATCCTGTGCGCCTTGCACCTCCGGCCAGACCGATGGCCCCGCCCTTCGGAAGGGCTTCGTCGGAAAATGTCGCTGCAAGAAAAGACACAAGAGTCAGGATAGGATCCGCCCTAAGGATAAATCCGCCAATCCAGCAAAAGTGGGTGAATTCGCTTGTCGGAAAGCGAAAACAACGCTCCCCTTTTACCAGAGAAGAGGACGAACTCGCCTATCAAGAACGAATTCGCCTCCATGCAACAAAAGTTAATTTCGCCTGTAGAGGCAGAAATCTTCCTCTATGAGCAAATGTAAAATCCGCCGAAAAAAGGGGCAGATTTTGCCCTAAATCAAGGAAGCTACCAAAGATAGCCGAACCTAAGGGGGATAAACGAGGCTCATCCGCCCGACCCAGCACCTATAACCTACGCGGAATCGTTAAAGGAACCCTTGGACTTACCCAAGTGTGTCTCAGGTATGCGTACGGGTGCACCGGAGGCGAGGCGGTCGGAACGCGACGTGACAGAACAACTCCGTCTTAGCTGGAAAGCACAAAGTCCACCAGCGGACGTGTGGCTCATCCACATCGAACCAAGTTTCGCCCGATTGGAAGGGTCTCGCCTACGAAAATTCGACCCAAATCCGCAAGCTGAACAGAATTTCGCCTCCAGAACCTAACTTCGCCTGAACGGCTCATTCGCTCATGGAGATAAACGACAAGTAACACGACTTGTCCCAAATTTTAAAACGCCAAAGAGATGACAGAACCTAAAACCATGCCTCGAACGGCTAAGGTTGAGAGTAGAAATCTTAGCATTAAGTCTAAGAGAAACTACTCGACAACTCATCATACTGAGGGGAATAGTATGGCTAGCCCGATTCGAACGGTGATCGGTAAAGGCATATCAAACCCGTTGATAGCTGAGTGTTTGCTAAAAATCCTAAAAGAAACCCAAAGGCGCTTGCTTCGCCAAAATTTTCTTCATTCAAAGTATTCCAGACCCCACGCAAGCCAGTTTAGGTCTGAAAACTTTGAAGGGGGTCTTGTAGACAGTAAAAAAATACCTCTGATGGCCTATGGGAAATTCGCCTGCAAGAAGTTGCCTGCCTAAGCCGCATGGTCGTCAAATGTGCTCGGTTCCAGATTCGCCTGAATGATCGGCTCGCCTGCACGAGTTGAGATCAGTTGGAATAGTGGAAATTCGCCTTTCACGCAACTCGCCTACCCGAGTCCAAAACCGAATCCGCCTGCAAACCTCAAGGCCGCCCGTATCCACTACCCCACGTGCTGAGAAGGGCCTTCCCATCTCTCTTGACCCGAAGGGAGAGGGCACGGTACTCCAAGACCGTCAAGCGGCCGCTCATAGTACGTACAGTACGAAGGACTGGACAGGTGTCGGGTCGACCTGAACATTCATAAATGCGACTCCCATCGGCTCTGAGTCAGGAGACGAATCCGCCAGCATTCGGCGAGCTGTCCAAACCCACTCGAGTGCCAGGAACATGCTTTCCCGCCTCTCTTGGCCTGAAGAGAGAAGACACGGTACTCCAGGCCCGCCGAATAGCCGCCTACAGTACAAGTGAGCAGACAGGTGTCAAAACAGCCCGCGCCCTCATAAATGTGGCTCACCTCAGTTGTCCAAGCGAGGGGACGAGAGCCGCCGGCGCTCGGTGGTTGGTCAGATCCACGCAAGCATCTGACAGCCGTTGTCACGCATACGAGGAGGGGCTTTCCCACTCTTACGAAACGTGATACAGAGCACAGCTCTTCGAATGACCACTGACGGTACGAATGAACAGCAAGATATCTCTGGACAACGTATGATCACATCCCATAATTCAAGGAGTAGTCAAGCTGTCCTTCTTCCATTTAAAAGCCCCTTCCAGCACACTGTAAAAAGGGGGTGGAGAGGTCGAAAAACTTGGAGAAAAGCAGTTGAGACCAAGCTGTTAGCATATCCTTGCATTACCACTGCCTAGTTCCGAGCTCCGATCGCCGGCGAACTAAGCAGACCCGAACTCCATCGACTCGAGCTTCTACTGCGTACTGAAGCTCTCCAGCAACCTCGATCGAACGGTCCAAGGGAAACAGACTCGACACAAGCATCGAGCGAAGCGTCCTACAGCCACCTAAAGTCCCCACACAAAACAAAGAGGACATTTCCTCTGCTTCTGTTGTAAACATTTGATTATTAGTTTGTAATAAGCTTTCTTATTAATACAAACGAAACTCCCTGTTTTTGGGAAATAAAATTTACTAAAAAGCATGAATGTAAATCTAACTAATAAACAATGAAAAAGAAATTACTAAAAAGAAATAAAAGAGAGAAATAAAAGAAAAGTAAACCTTCAAATTGCTCTTCATCTCCATCTTCATCATCCAACAAAGAGAAAAAAAGAAAAATTTAAAGTGGAGAAAAATTCTTTATTAATTGTAACAAAAGTTATAAATTTGGAAGGTCTTCTCAATTAAGAGTGATCCTCCTCTCCAAATAGAGTTACAATATTTTTCACACCTCTAAACCCTCACTCTCTACCCCTATTTATAGTAAACATCAGCGAATGAGAGCCCTTGGATTGAAATCTTATCCAAAAACAATAAATTCCAGTCTTTGGATTGTAACTGCCTGGCCGATGGTATCGATGCCAGCATCAATAGGCGTATCGATGCTGGCAATGATACGGACATCGGTGCTGTATCGATGCCTCATCGATGCTGGCATCGATGTGAGGTCATCTCTAATGTGATGTTCGCAGCTCCTCTTGTATTTGGACTTGGGCTTTTGGACTTTGGCATTTTTTTCTTCGTAGCTTTGGCTTTGGCATTTTTTCTTTCTTTTTAGCTATGGGCTTTTGGGCAATTTGGCATTTCTTCTTTTTGGCTTTGGCATTTCTTCATTAAATTAAGGGGCCTATATTGAGATATGGGATGTTTGGGATTTATTCTTCATTAACCTGCATTTAAAGATAAACACAATTATTAGTGGCATATTTATTCATATAAAATAGATAATAAGGGTATAAAATTATAATAAAATGTGATTATCAAATACCCCCACACCTAAACATTTGCTAGTCCTCTAGCAAGGAAATAAAAAGAAAATCCTAACCCACTTCCATAGGAATCACGATTGTATTTAGCGCATACAAAAGCCTTTAAACCCCTAGGTTATCCTAGTGGACGAGTTGCAGTCTCGTGAGGGTTTGTAGAGAATATAACCACAAAATTCTGTCAACTTGCCAAGTTAAAGAAGTCAGTAAATAACTAAAATTGCTTGATAAATTTAGACAATCTAATTAAAGCTAGTTACTACTCAAGAAAACGTTTTTATATATAACTCCAAAGTAAATCTCTTAGAAAATCATTTTCATTATAGTAATACAAAACCAAGTCAAATCTCAGAGATTTAATTTTAAAGTTTTGAAAAGAACATGCTAACTCTTTGTTTTAAATAACTTTCAAGTCTCTTGATCAACAATTGTTTTTCAATACCATATATACAAAATAACAATATATATAAAAAATGGTTAGTGTTGTGTGTGTATATATATATATATATATATACTAATAAACATATATATATATATAATATATATAGAACATAATATAATACATATATACATTATATATATATATATATATATATATATATATATATATACTACTACCCTAATATATATATAATATATATATATATGTATATTCTCTTTAAATTCTTGGTGATTTTTTTTTCTATTTAACGAGACTCTTCTAGTGACCATTGTTAACAAGCTTTGACGCAATGAATCCGGACTAATGGGTTAGGTATTAAGTAATAAAGATACTCCACTCTCGGGGCTTAATCTACTCATGTCAATCTACAGGCTTTATAAGATAGAATCACCTTGATAAAGAGTTTTAATTTTTTTTAATATTTTTTTTGCCTATTTCCGCACTCTTCTTTTGTAAGGTTAGTTTTTTTAAATATATATATATATATATATATATCTATATATATATATATATTATATATATATATATATAATATATATTATATATCTATATATATATATATAGTATATATATTTCTCACTCATATATATGTCACGCTCCGCTTCCCAAAATACCCGGGAATCGGAACATGAACAAGCCCGCGACATATTAGATTAAGAAGAAATATACACTATTATTTTTTTCCTTTTTCTTTTCTTCTCAATCCAATACGCTAAGCATCTGGAAATAAATACAATGCGAAGTCACAGGTTCCCGATCACATATTGCAAGAATATAATGAACAATACAGAATAAAATAAAATATATCACAAATGGGATAACATCCAAGACATAATATTCGGGTCAAATGTTCCCTTATACAAAAACTATCTGAATGAAATACTGGAGAATATAAAAATACACTGATAAAAAAAAATAAAGGTGCTACAAAACAAACTGAAAGGAATGACTAAGCTTCGGCTTCTTCTTCTACTACGTCTGCAAGGCACTCATGCTAAGAATCCTCTAGCTCCTGGCGATCTCCTAGCTGGACCTGTTCTTCCTCTAAGTCTGACGTACACCAGAAAAAACAGGTGTACGTCAGCGTGTATGGCACACAGCAAGACCCGACCCCACAAAACAAATAGAACGAATAAAAACCTAATGCAAAAATGAAATAACAACAGAAATGATAAAGAAACATACAACGGAAATCCAATAAAATCAATCAAGTAACAAGACGATCACGCAGATAGCGATCAGAAATCATCCAAGTCACAAGGTCATACACTAGATGAAATTAATACTTAAAAATCTACAACTCGAGACCTAGTACGTCGAGCGAAATAATCCAAACAAGGAAACCCTCATGTATATACCATATGTCTCAAATTGTAGATAATTAAATATTAATCCCGATCTATGTATGAAAGAAATACAACCGATCTACATCTCACAAGAATCATACTTAGCCAAAAAATGAGTCATGTAACAAGCCATCCTATAGTAGGTCACTGGTTCACATATCACACAGAGTCAAAGTTCACATTATCGGATATCTAGTTAACCACCACATCTCACTAGTACCTCAGACCCGCCCCAGTGCGAAACGATTCACTGGTGCGTGCCTGGAAATAATCAATAATCACAATATCCCCGCTCCTCAGACCCACCCCAGTGCAAAACGATTCACTGGTGCGAGCCTAGAAAATACCAACAACCATGATATCACTGTTCCTCAGACCCACCCCAGAGTGAAACGATCCACTGGTACGAGCCTGGAAAATACCAACAACCACGATATCACTGTTCCTCAGACCCACCCCAGAGTGAAACGATCCACTGGTGCGAGCCTGGAAAATACCAACAACCACGATATCTCAGACCCACCCCAGAGTGAAACGATCCACTGGTGCGAGCCTGGAAAATACCAACAACCACGATATCATTGTTCCTTAGACCCACCCCAGAGTGAAACGATCCACTGGTGCGAGCCTGGAAAATACATCAACAATCCCAACCGCTCACATGAACCAAGACTTCTCACCCCAATTCTCATAAATTCGAGGTCAACTACACACAAGGTTCTAGATCCTAACTATGTCATACAGGTCACTATAATCATGTACTTCTCAAGATTCTCGACACGGAATAATAAATGCAATTACGCTAAGTGTCAATGTCATGAAGTGTGAACAGGGGTCGTGATCACATGCAATAAACATCCGAGCGTAAATCTACTATTAACAATGCCAGAAGAAACTACTATTAATAGATGTTTTGCACACGAAAATCGAAATCTCAGTTATTAATTCCAAGAATAATTTCCTTTAAAATTATCTCTCATTATAAAAATCTAAAATAATTCTTTTTCACAAAACAAATTCTTTTTAAATATTATAAATTCTCTAAAATAAATCCATTATCAAATTAAATTCTTTTAACTTATTATAATTATTCCAAAAACACTATTTATCACACATCAATTATTCAGATTAATATTCTTCAGCAAACAACCCACGCAGATAAATACGTCACAAATATACTATGCAAATAATTTATAACAGGTATAGAATTCAGATCTGAGCAAGAGGGATCTTGCCTCAGGGTTTTGTCGAATGATCGACGCTGACGGCGCGGGTTGGATCGAACACGGATCTGAAGTTGACAGCGACGACTACGACGGGATCTGAACGTCGTCGATGACGAGGGGGTGGCTCGTCGGCGGCTGTAGCGGAGTTAACAGCGGATCGGGGGCACGGGTGCCCTCGGAATCTAGGACGAGAAGAGGCTGCTGGATCTGGTGAGGCGCTAGTTCAGGTGGCAGGTTGTGTGTGGTCGACGGCATCTGCCAGGCGATGAGTCGTCCTGGCACGGCGAAGCGGGAGAGGCGAGCGGTGTGGGGACGGTAGCCAGCGGGGCCTAGTGGAGAGGATTGAGATGGTCAGAGCGTGGGATCCGTGGCTGTAGGGAGGCAAAGGTGGCGTCCGCGACGGGTACTGCCGCCTGTAAGAGGAGCGGGCGGTGCTGGCAGCCAAAGGCCGCGAGCAGGAGGTGGTAGAGCTCGACTGACCACGGACGAGGGAGGGAGGCGTGCGGTCATTGGGCGTCTCTCATCGCGCACGGCTAGAAGGAAGCGACACGCAAACGGCCCAGCGGAGGGGCAGGTCGACGCGACCGGAGTGGAGGTCGAGAGAGGCTGTCAGCAGAGGCGACCGACGAGCGCGCGACTAAGAGGGCGTGTGGACGTGGGTGCCCAGAGAGACGTGCGTGGGTGCGCGTTTCGGTGTTTTTGTGGTGAACGGAACAAAGGAGCAGCAGAAAATATAAATGCATATATATATATATATATATATATAAATTAGATATATATATATATATATATAGTATATATATATATATATATAGAGAATTAGGGTTTACGGGTAATTAAGTTAAAACAAAATTAATCAAAAAGAAATAACTAATGATATTTAAAAATCAAAATAAATACAGGATAATTATCTACAAATAAAAACGTACATGTTGTGCTAATACAACAGTTGATACGAAACTAAAGAAATAATTCTTAAAATTGTATAATTAAACAAAAATAATTAATAAAACATATAATTTCTTATTTTTAAAATCAAATAATTATCTACGCGATAAAACATACAAGTTGTACTAATACAACCGATAATATGCAACAGTAGAATTAATACAACTAATTATACAAAATAATACGTAATAATAATATGACGTATTATACAGAAATATACGTAATATTAAAAATAATACAACGTATTATTTAAAATGACAAGTAATAATATCGGTATTTCAACAGATAAATTCTAGAAATATTTATTGCCCTAAATAAATTTATAAATATTTAAATCATTTAAATAAATATAAAACTTAGACTTTAAATCATAGAAAATCGTAAAAATTCGAGAGAAATATAAATACTCTTTTAAAAATCATAATTAAATATTTTAAAATACTAAAAAATTATTTTAACTAGTATCAAAATTGTAAGTATATATAGTCTTAAAAAATGTGTAAATCAAGATAACTTGAAAAAAATATTTTCAACTCTAAGTTAAGCATGCAAAAATTTCATTATTTTTAATTAAAAGTCTAAGGTAAGACTTAAGTACTGTATACTACTTGAAAAATAATTTCTTAAGAATTTTATTTGGAGTTATCATAAAAGGTGAACTTGAATATGTCACTAACTAAGACTTAGAAAAATTAAAATTTATCAAATAAATCAATTATTACTTAACTCTATTAATTTGGCAAGTGACAATATTTTTATAATTTTTTTAAAGAAAAAGGAAAAATTGACAAAAATGCAACTAAAAAGGTAAAATAAAGGGAAAAAATAACTAGTTCCCACCCCCACACCTAAATTTTACATTGTCCTTAATGCAAATTTGCTGATGCATAAAGCAAAGCAGATAAGAATTGAAGAACTTACATTTGTTCAGTCGACCAAGAACAATGATGATAAAGATATGTAATTACTTTTAGTATGAGGATGAAGAAATCAAATAAGAGAGAAAAATTATAATTATTTTTTTTCATTTATTTAATTATTTTTTAGACACCTCCTCCTCTTCTTCGAGCGTAGAAAATTCTAAAAATGGTTTTAGACGTTGACCATTTATTTTAAAAATGTCACCATTTTTAGGATTTTCTATCTCGACAACCCCACGCAAGAAAACTTGTTTGACAATAAATGGACCTGTCCATCTTGATCTTAATTTCCTAGGAAAAGATATAATTTTGAATTGTAGAGTAAAACTTTTTGTCCTGGAGAGAAATTTTTTCGTAAATTTGATTTGTCATGAAAAATTTTGGTTTTCTCTTTATAAATTTTTGTGTTTATGTATGCATCATTTTGAATTTCTTACAACTCATTTATTTGGAGCAATCTATTTTTACATGCCAAGTCTAAGTTAAAAATTCAACTATTTAATAGCCCATATTGCTCGGTGTTCCAACTCTACTTGTAGGTGACAAGCTTTTCTAAACACGAGCCTGTACGGTGACATCCCCAAATTGCCCTTGAAAGTTGTTCTATATGCCCACAGAGCATCACATAATTTTACAGACTAATCTTTTCTGTTATGATTAACTCTTTTTCAAAGATTTGTTTGATATGTCTGTTTGTGACCTCTACTTGACCACTGGTTTGAGGGTGATAAGGAGTTGACAATTTATGTGTGATTGAATATTTCCCCATTAAAACCTCAAAAGAACGGTTACAGAAATGTGTACAGTTGTCACTGATGATCGCTCGGGGTACTCCAAACCGTGCCCTCAAAAGAACGGTTACAGAAATGTGTACAGTTGTCACTGATGATCGCTCGGGGTACTCCAAACCGTGCAAAAATATTCTCTTTCAAAAACTTGACAACCACTGATGATCGCTCGGGGTACTCCAAACCGTGCAAAAATATTCTCTTTCAAAAACTTGACAACAACCTTGTTGTCATTAGTTTTTCAAGCTATCGCCTTAACCTATTTTAACATGTATTCAACGACTACTAGAATATAAACATTTCCAAAGGAATTTGAAAATGGTCTCATAAAATCGATACCCTACAGATCAAAAAGTTCAACAGATAAGATGGGTTGTAAGGGCATCATATTTCTTTTAGTGACTTTCTCTAAAAGCTGATAGTGGTTACATGTTTTGCAAAACTCGTATGAATCCTTAAAAAGAGTGGGACAATATAGCCCACATTGAAGAAATTTTTTTAGCTGTTTTTCTTGGGCCAAAGTGGCCCCCACATGCTTGCTCATGATAAAAGGATAGTACACTCCTAGTTTCTTCAGTGGGAACACACCTCCTAAAAATCTGATCAGGATAGTATTTGAACAGATATGGATCATCCCAGTAAAAGTATATTACTTGGGAGAAAAACGGGATCTATCCTGTTTAGACCAATAAGAAGGGATCTGTTTCATGACTATGTAATTCATGATGTCGGAAAACTATGAAACAGATTGGATTTGTAAGAGTTGTTCATCTGGAAAATGTTCATTGATCGGGACGGTTGATGTTGGTGCATTCGGGAGTCGAGAGAGGTGATCTGCTACAGGGTTCTCTGTTCCTCTTCTGTCAAGAATTTTAATGTAAAACTCTTGAAGTAGGAGAATCCATCTAATGAGCCATGCTTTAGCGTCCTTTTTGGTCAAAAGTTACTTTAGTGCGGCATGATCTGTGAAAACTTTGGTTAAAGAACCGATGTGATAGGACCTGAATTTTTCTCTAAGGCAAAGACTACAGCTAAAAACTCTTTTTCTGTGACAGAGTAATTTTACTGGGCATTGTTTAGAGTCCTACTGGTGTAGTAGATCACATGCAGTTTCCATCAAATCGTTATCCTAAAATAGCAACAATTGCAGAGTCAGATGCATCACACATCAGTTCGAAAGGTAAGGTCCAGTCTGGTGCATGAATGATAGGAGCTGTAGTCAGCTCCTTTTTCAGAAATTCGAAAGCTTTGAGGCATTTAGGAGAGAAGACAAATGATGTATCCTTAGTTAAGAGATTGGTCAATGGTCTAGTAATTTTGCTGAAATCCTTGATGAAACGTCGGTAAAAACCAGCATGACCAAAAAATAATCTGACATCTTTGATAGTTTTGGGAGGAGGAAGGTTAGAAATGAGATCTACCTTAGCTTTTTCTACTTCGATTCCTCTGTTGGAAACTACATGTCCTAAGACAATGCCCTGCTTGACCATGAAGTGACATTTCTCCCAATTGAGAGTAATATTTTTCTCACTATACCGTTCTAGGACCAGTTTAAGATGATGCAAACATTGGAAAAATGTGTCACCGAAAATGGAAAAGTCGTCCATGAAAATTTCTAAAAATATCTCTACCATGTCGAAAAAAATACTAATCATGCAACGTTGGAAAGTGGTAGGTGCGTTACATAACCCAAAAGGCATGCACCGGTATGCGAATGTTCCATACAGGCAAGTAAAAGTAGTTTTCTCCTGATCTTCTGGAGCGATAGCGATTTGACTGTAACCTGAATATCCATCCAGGAAACAATAGAACTCGTGTCCTGCTAAGCGCTCTAACATTTGGTCAATGAAAGGAAGAGGGAAGTGATCTTTCCGAGTGGCTAAGTTGAGTTTTCTATAGTCAATGCAAACTCACTATCATGTTTGGATTCGAGTGGGAATCAACTCATTAGCCTCATTTTGGATCACGGTGATCCCAGATTTCTTTGGAACAACTTTGATCTGACTCACCCATGAACTATCAAAAATGGGATAAATGATCTCATGATCAAGACATTTCAGAATGTCTTTCCTAACAGCTTCTTTCATCCCTGGGTTTAACCTACGTTAAGGATCTCTAGTAGGTTTGGCGTCAACTATCAAATGGATTCGGTGTTGAACAATGGTTGGACTAATCCCTTTGATATCAGCCATGGTCCATCCAATGGCTTCCTTATTCTCTCTTAAAACATCTAAGAGAGCTTCCTTTTAACTGGTAGTTAAGTCAGAAGAAAGGATGACTGGTAAAGACTCGTTCTCCCCTAAGTAGGCATACTCTAGATTTTTAGGTAGAGGTTTGAGCTCTAACTTAGGGGTTCCTCCATAGATGGGCGAAGATGGACTCGGGGTTCTATCTCCAAAGGTTCTCGTTGCCAGCCAATAGTAGAAACATGATTGACCAGCAGATCTAACTCTAGTTCGTCATCAGAAGATTCCATAAACATTAAGTCAGATGCACTTGAATCTAACTCACACTCTCCCTCTTGTTGCTCACTGGATATTCCCTGAATGAAATTCACTTCCATGGGTTGATCAGATGGATCACTAGGCTACCTTCCTAGGTTGAAGATATTGAGGTCAACAGTCATATTCCCAAAAGATAGTTTCATCTGACCTGTCCTATAATTGTTCAAAGCATTTGAGGAGGCTAAAAATGGTCTTCCTAGAATGACTGGGATTTGACTTTTGAGATTGGAAATAGGTTGTATTTCCAAGACAATAAAATCAACAGGAAAAATAAACTCTCCAACCTTGATCAAAACATCCTCTACCTCTCCTTTAGGAATTTTTACAGATCTATCAGCTAATTATAGAGTGCACCTTATCAGTTTAAGTTCTCCTACACCTAGTTGTTGATAGACTAAATAAGGATGGTAAAAAAATTTTTTTTTTAATTATGGTCAACAACAATCAAATGTGAGAAGATAGCTCTTGTTTGAATTTATTATCTTAATAGTATTTATTCAAATGGAGGGTGGATTTTATTATGGTCGATAAAAATAAATTTTTTTTTAAATCCTAATTGTCTCTAATTGTGAAGCTAACTAAAAAGGGTGAAATTAAAAACGCTAGAAAGAAGAGTTACCTACAAGCAATTCTCCAAGTTCTTGATTTTCAATCCAAGATTTTCAAGCTCTAAACGATTCCTTTATAAGAAAACACACAAGTTAAAGAACCAAAATAATAAAATCCTACTTAGCACTGTTCCCTGACAACGATGCCAAAAACTTGATGCGGCATAATTATGTACCAAAATTGCAAGTGCACAATTGATCATATTATAATATAAAAAGTTATCGATCCCACGAGCAAAATGATTTTAAGAGATTATTAGAATTGGTTCTTATGTTGTGTGCGTCACAAAATAGAATTAAAGAATAAGTGTGAGAGTTATGATAAGTGAGAGTGATTGTTTTGAATATATGCAAGTAACAATAAATTGAATTTGAGTGAAAAGAAGTAAGAATCAAAGAATAGAATAAAAAACAAGAAAGAGAAAAATTAAGAAAACAAAAGATGGAGGGTTCAATTAAAGATATGAGAAATCTAGAATTGAAAGAGAAAAATTAAGAAAACAAAAGATGGAGGGTTCAATTAAAGATATGAGAAATCTAGAATTGAATCCACTAGCTAATCGAGGGTTCAATTAAAGATATGAGAAATCTAGAATTGAATCCACTAGCTAATCTCAATTATTAAATACAAAAATTTTCTTTTTGTCATATTTCAATTTAGATTTATTAAGTATAGACTATAAAACCATTTAGGAAAAATATAACCTATCAAATTATCATCTAAGTCAAAATAAAAATCATGATAAGAACAACAAGATAGTAATCCTAGAATTCATAAGTATAACCTATCAAACCATTTATGATAAGCATAGATTATCAAATTCTTCTTCTATTAATTAGTTCTCTAGTTGATTATCCTAAACATGATCATTTTAAGTGTAAGAGAATAATTCGTACAATATAAAAGAAATTTTACTAGTTTTATACAATTCTAAGATTACTACAATAATTAATTTCACATCTTAAGAAATAAAAGCAAGAAGAAAAAGAACTAATTATAAAAATAAAAAGAAAAGAAAAATCTAAGCTATAAACAAGAAAAAAATCTAACTACAAAGAATTAAAATCTAAACTACAAAATAAATTATAAAAATTGAATGTAAGAAAATAAATCTACTCTACAAATTAAAGTGCAAAAAGAAATAAAAAGATAAGAAAATAAATCTATACTATAAGTATAAATGTAAATCTAACTAATAAACAATAATAAAGAAATTACTAAAAGAAATAAAAAAGAGAAATAAAAGAAAAGCAAACCTTCAAATTGCTCTTCATCTCCATATTCATCATCCAACAAAGAGAAGAAAAGAAAAATTTAAAGTGGAAAAAATTTCTTTTATTAATTGTAATAAAAGTTATAAATTTAGAAGGTCTTCTCAATTAAGAGTAATCATCCTCTCTAAATAGAGTTACAAAATTTTTCACACCTCTAATCCCTCACTCTTTACCCCTAGTTATAGTAAACATCAGTGAATGAGAGCCCTTGGATTGAAATCTTATCCAAAAATAACAAAATTTAGCCTCTGAATTGTAACTGCCTGGCCGATGGTATCGATGCTAGCGGGCATCGATGTTGGCATTGATGTGAGGTCCTCTCCAATGTGATGTTCGCAGCTCCTCTTGTATTTGGGCTTGAGCTTTTGGACTTTGGTATTTTTTTTCTTCTTGGCTTTGACTTTGGCATTTTTTTTTTCTTTTTAGCTTTGGGCTTTTGGACAATTTGGCATTTCTTCTTTTTGGCTTTGGTATTTCTTCATTAAATCAAGGGGCCTTTGTTGAGTGATGCGATTTTTGGGATTTATTCTTCATTAACCTGCATTTAAAGATAAAAATAATTATTAGTGGCATATTTATTCATATAAAATAGATAATAAGGGTATAAAATTATAATAAAATATGATTATCACGAACATGGATTAGGGACAACACAAATTGTTTAATTTTTTTTGAACAATTTCAAGAAATGGCCTACAATAATCTACCGGTTCTTCAAGAAATGTGTTACCCCACTAGGAATGTAATCCCTTCATTCATTAAGCTCCCTGAAGCAAATAGAACAAATTTTGAGCTTCGACCATACTATATAAACATGCTTCCAATATTTCTTGGAAATAAAACTGAAAACGGCTATATTTTTATCTCAAAATTAGAGGAAGTATGTCTTATGATCAAAATTGGAGAATTATCTGAAGATGCAATCAAACTCAGATTTGTTCCATTTTCTCTCAAGGACAAGGAAAAAAATGACTGTATTCATAAAACGGTTAAGCTTAGAAACATCATTCAATATTTTAAAATTATCCCAGAAGAACCTTTCTGGATGTATTCTGACCGATTCAAAGACCTTCTTATCTAATATCCTCACCATGTTCTCGAAAAATGGCGGTTATGCCAAATCATCTATGAAGGATTGGATTATTCTTCAAAAACTTCCATAGAGTCGATGTGCTAAGAGGATTTTATGAAAAAGAATGCCAACGAAGCCTAGGGTTTTTATAGAATCTATCTGAGAAAACCATATAGTAGGAACATTGTGATGATAGAGTTTTATCAGTTCCTCAACCTAAGTCTAGTGCTCTTTCCTTAGAGTCAAACATAACATTTGAAGTGAAGATGGCTACAATCATACGAATGTTAGAAGCCCTAGAAATCAAAGAAAGAGCCCCTGCTCAACTCCATCAAGTTTCTGTCTCAGTTTGTCACAACTGTCTTTCACCATCCTATGTTTCAGAAGAATGTCCTCTCTTAGGAAACACTCAACCACTAGGACAAGTTAACGCTGTATTCCAGCATCCTGTGAATGATCCATTTTCTCCAACCTATAACCCAGGTTGGAAAAATCACCCTAATTTTGCATGGAATCAAGGAAATCTCTCCGAAAATGAAAATTTCATTCACACTTCAAACCAACAATTTCCTTTGGGAACCACAGTTCCTTTCAGTTCTCAACCAAAATTTTAATAACCCAATTTGTCATATCAAAATCAGTCTTCTCATCATCAAGCTGTAACTCACACTCCTCTAAATTCAGATCATGATAAACGTATCAATGCCTTGGAAAAGGGTTTAGAAACCATAATTAAGGCATCTACACAAACCATGAATATGTTGACTCAAACATCCAGTACTTTGAATTCCTTCATGCAATCAACGGGATAAATACTCAACTCTAACACTCAAGCCATAGCTAGATTAGAAATCCAACTTGGTCAACTAGCTATTGCCGTGAGTAAAAGAGAGAAAGGAAAATTTACGAGTCAACTCGTGGTTAACCCTAAGGACACAGGATCTAGTTCATCATACGAAGCTCAAGTGAATAGAATCCATTCACTACGGTCAGGAAGACAGGTCGATAATCAAGTTAGAACACTTCCAACTCTTAAACCAGAACAAATTACTTTCCTTTCTGATGACTCTATTCAACAATCACCCCTCTCAGATGACCAAAAACCCAAACTTGAGCCTACTGTTGATAGGTTTAGACCAGTTGCTCCTTCCCAGATAGACTCAGGCTTAGAAAACACTCCCCTCGAGCGGAAAAGATCCTAGAAACTGTCAAACAGGTTAAGGTCAATATTCCTCTCTTAGATATAATTGAACAAATCTCATCTTATGCTAAATTTTTAAAAGAGTTATGCACAAAGAAGAGAAGAATAAATGTTCTGAAGAAAGTCTTTTTAGGTGCCAATATCAGTGATATGCTCTCAAAGCCAATACCTTTGAAACCTAAAGATCTAGGTTGTCCCATCATTTCATGTGTTATTGGAAATACCTACATTAATAAGGCGCTTTTAGACTTAGGGGCTAATGTCAACTTGCTTCCTTATTCAGTGTACCGGTAACTAGGTGTAGGTGAACTGAAACCAACCAGGTGCACGTTGTAGTTAGCTGATAGATCTGTCAAGATCTCATTAGATGAGATAAATGATGTTCTGATTAAGGTCGGGGATTTTATTTTTCCAGTGGATTTTGTAGTCTTGGAAACACAACTCGTTTCCAATCCCAAAGGACAAATACATGTCATCTTAGGATGGCCGTTCTTAGCCACTTCTAATGCTCTCATCAACTACAGAACTGGTCAAATGAAGCTGTCTTTTAGAAATTTAACAGATGATCTCAACATTTTTAATCTAGGGGACCAACCAAATAATTAGCCTGTAGAAATAAATTACATTCAGGAAAGAATAGAAGAAGAAGATGAGTCAGATCCGAGTTTTGAGGAAATTTTTGGTGAGGAGCTGGAGTTGTTAGAAAAAGTAGATCAGGTCTTTCAGAATAAGGAAACTGTGTTGAATACTTGTTTCTTTGAACCGACTTTTGAAGAACTTTTTCTTGATGAACTTAGATTCTTAGAAAATAAATAACAACCAAATTTTTATACCCCAACCATGAATGTTGGGGTTGAGAAAGTTGTTAAAGAAGAATTGGTTGATAGAGGTCAAACTTTCACAAATCGAGAATCTAAGTTCAATAAGAAATTCAAAATGCATGACACCACTAATACTTATTTCACATTGCGGCAGAAATCATTGAATACCTTGGAGTGTTCGAAATGTATGCACATCATTTATTATATCATTTTGAATTTATTTAAAATCCAGGAGAGAATTTTCAGCAATAAGGTAGGATTCGATGTAGAATATGAGCTCTTCATGTTAAACCCTCTATTCTACATTCTTTATTTTGTTTTATCTTATAATAATAAAAGAATTTATTCTTCTCTCATTTGAGAGTTTCTTGTTCTTTTCTAGTAAAAAAAAGAAAAAAAGAAAGAAAAAGAGAAGAAAAAAGAAGAAGAAAAAGAGAAAAAATAATATGAAAAAATTCTAAAAAAAAAATAAATTTTTAATTTCATCCTCCTCACATCAGAGGTAATTGCAAATTTTTTTTATTATCTAGGTCAGCCGCCAAATGTAAATACTTCATTTCTTATCTGTTTTACTTTGTGCCTTATAGAAGTTGCACTGAGGACAATGCAAAATTTAGGTGTGGGAGTGGGAAATAGTTATTTCTTCCTCTTTATTTTACCTTTTTGTTGCATACATATACATACATACATACATACATACATATACATACATATATATACATACATACATAGATATACATACATACATATACATACATATATATATATATATATATATATATATATATATATATATATATATACATACATATATATGTATATATATACGTTGCTGATTAGGTCGGGATTTTATGTTTTCCAGTGGATTTGTAGTCTTGGAAACACAATCGTTCCAATCCAAAGGGACAAATACATGTCATCTGAGCGTGATGGTCCGTTCTTAGCCACTTCTAATGCTCTCGATCAACTACAGAACTGCGCGGTCAAATAAGCCGTGTCTTTTAGAATTAACAGGTAATGATCTCAAATTTTTAATCTTAGCGACCAACCAAATAATTAGCCTGTAGAAATAAATTACATTCAGACAGAATAAAGAAGAGGATGAGGGTCAGCATCCGAGTCTGACGGAAATTTGGTGAGGAGCTGGGTTAGTTAGAAAAAAGTAGTCAGGTCTTCAGAATAAGGAAACTGGCTTGAATACTTGGTCTTTATGAATCCGACTTTTTGAAAGAACTTTTTCTTGGATGAACTTAGTATCTTAGAAAATAAATAACAACCAAATTTTGTAACCCCAACCGATGATGCTGGGGGTGAGAAAGTGTTTAAAAGAAGAATTGGTTGATAGAGCGTCAAACTTTCACAAATCGAGAATCTAAGTTCTAATAAGAAATTCAAAAATGCCATGACCACCACAATACTTATTCACATTGCTCCGCAGAAATCATTGATACCTTGGACCTCGTGTTCGAAATGTATGCACGATCATTTATTATATCATTGAATTTATTTAAAATCCAGGTGGAGAGAATTTTCAGCTAATAAGGAGGAGTTCGATGTAGAATATTGAGCTCTTCATAGTTAAACCCTTATTTGTACATCTCTTATTTGTTTATATCTATAATAATAAAAGGAATTGATATCTTCTCTCATTTTGAGGAGATTTCTTGTTCTTTTCGTAGGTTTAAAATAAAAAAAAAAAGGAAAGAAAAGAGGCAAGCAAAAAGAAGAAGAAAATGGAGAAAAAATTAAATATGAAAAGATTCTAAAAAAATAAATAAATTTTAATTCATCCTCCTCACATCAGAGGTTAAATTGCAAATTTTTATTATCATAGGTCAGCGCCAAATGTAAACTTCATTTCTATCTGACTTTGTGCTTATTAGAAGTGCACTGGGAGACAATGCAAAATTTAGTGTGGGACCAGTGCGGATAATAGTTATTTCTTCCTCTTTATTTTACCTTTTTGTGCATACATATACATAGCATACATACATACATTACATATACATACATATATATCATACATACATAGACTATACATACATACATATACATACACTATATATATATATATATTTATATATATAGTATAGTATAATAATACTACTATATATATATATATATACATACATATATATGTATATATATTACATACAATTATATATGTAGTAGTTATATACATACATACAGTACAGTATATTATCATACATACTACATATAGTAGTATAATACATACATAAATATATATATATATAATTATAACATACATATAATATATACTATATATATTATTATATATATATATTATATGTATGTTATGTATGTATGTATGTATGTATGGCTAATACATACTACATACATACATATACATACATACATACATACATATACATACATATATATACATACAACATATATATAACATACATATGTATAGTATAATAATACTATATAGTTATATAGTATTATATATATAGAGGAGACGTAGAGGGGAGAGCGGAGAGAAACTGTTGATGAGTGCGCGCTAGACCTTGTGCGCTGCAGCGGATTTTTTTGAAAATCCCTATCCGATATCAGCGTCTCATGACCCCAACTACACTTCCTCTTCTCGGGACCCCAACCCAGATCTCAAATAGACTTCCTCCTCCAGTCCCCCCTCCTCCTCCGTGAACTCAAAACCCCCCAAAAATTGTCACGAGAGCCTCCAGCCCCTCTTCCTCTAGCGCCACCACCAGCCCTTCTTCCCCGCGATCCCGAATCGGTGGCCTTCCACAAATCTCAGCATATTCAGCACAAATCTTCAACCATCGAGACCTCTCTCCGCCTCCCTACAGGTGACACGAGCATCGAGACCTCTCATCCAAGACTCTTCGTACCGGAGTAGGAAAAAGTTTGATCTTTTCTACTTTGTGATTTGAGGTATGAAAAAGTTTGGATTTTGATTTGTGGGTCTTGCTTAGTTTGTGATTTGAGGGAGACCCATTTGATCTTTTTTTTGTGATTTGGTTCATAGGGTTTTTTTTAATTTTAGTTTCTATTAGCATGGCTTTCTTTGCATTTTTATCCATTGCATTATCTGCTCTAATATCAGGACATAAACTCTCCACTCAAACCTATATATAACTACTATACAATTTTGTTCATTGTATCAATAGTTTTTGTTTCATAAAATCCGATTTCATTATTTGTTTGCTGCTGTCATGTAATAATTCGAGGAATGAAGTTCACCATGTAATTTGAGAGTTAATTTACATCATAATAAATTTGTAATCCTGCTATTGGACATTTGGACTCAATGGATGTTGTTAAAGAAAATTATTGAGCTTTAGAGATTTATCATTTATGAGAATTATTGTTCATACCTGATTTCTTTAGAATTTCCGTGAGTTTATTCATTAACTAAGTTTGTTCAAAGCAACAAGGTTCATTTTAATATCCAAATCATGCAGGTGATGGCCAACACATTAATTTTATAAGAATTAGGAAAGACAAGATTCACCCTGGAATATACTGGGTTATTAAAGATTGAACCAAAAGTAGTGAGTAGTGACTATCTGAGGATGGGAAAAAGAAAAGAAATCTAGTCCTTTTCTGCACTATTATGTAATCAAACTTTGTTGTGTTTATCTGCTTGCAATATTTAGTTTTTCTATGTTGCAGTAAACTGTGATTTTTATAATTTTTTAAACTGCAAATTAACATGTATGTACCTCCTACCGTAGTTATAATTTACTGATTATTTATTTTTAAACCACAATTTTTTAGGTGGTCCATGGCAAGAAAGCATTTTTACATTGTGAAGAGAGGTCGACGATGTGGTATTTTTTATATTTGGGAGGAGTGCAAAAAGCAAGATGATAAATTCCCAAATGCCGCATATAAAGGGTATGCAACGTACTAAGAGGTTTTAGTTGAATAGGATAAGTACATCATCGCTCGTGATTCAACATCCAACTCAAGGCGTGTCCAGACACCTGTTTATGTCCCGACACCTGATTCTGCATCGAGCTCAAGGACTACTATTCCCCCATCTAAGCTTTTGTATTAGGTTCAGTGTTTACAATATTAGTGTTTGTAGTATGTATCGTTGTAGTATTTATTTTTTTCTATATTGCAAAAATTATGTGATTGTGAGAACTTATGTATCTGGTAAGAACTTATTGTGTATCTGATGTTATGAAAATTTGAGATGCCAGAAGATGAAACGATTGAGTTGTTGTTATGTTAGGTTAGTGGGAATGTATATTGAGATGGCTGTATTTCCATATTTTGATAGTTCCAGACATTCTTATCTCTCTTCTTCTCACAGTTTTCATAACTAATCAACATCTTTTTCTTGTCTCTTAGCATTTGCACTTGTGGAAGAACTTTTGTTTATTTTCAGTAAATATGTGTTCATCTTTTAAATATTGTGCAATTTCTTAGGACTACATCACTGCTGAAGCCTCCATTGTTTTCCTATTAAGTAATAAGTCTACGGATGCTATTCTGAATCTCAGACCCACTGATATGAGGTTCAATTTCTCTTACCTGGAAATAAGTTAGGAATACTTTAGTGTTATCTTAAAACATCAAAGTATGAGATGTGGTTATAAGGCTTTAACTGGTGAAATTTTTGAAGTAAGCAGATGAGAGTCATTTTATTTGCCTGCACATCATCTTAGGGATGGTAGACCTGGCCAACGTGCATCTGGAAGCCTGCACATCATCACTCCTTTTGCATGTCTGGATTTTATTTGCGTGTCACACATTACATAGACAATTATTGGGGCATGTCAGATAAAAATGCTCTCACGAAAATTAGTACAAACAGTGATCAACTAGAAACATATGTATCGACCAGAAAATAATACATCCAAGAGTTCTCACAAATTAGAGTCATATTCATGTTTCAAAACAAAAGTACTTACAACAAAAGTTATTGTTGATACATTCGTACTTCATGCATTGAACCACAATTGCTCAGATTTTTCAAATTGCCACAATTGCTCGAACCACCCACAATTGCTTGAATTCCAATTGCTCAAATTATTATCTTGCACAAATTGGCGTTCTCTTGCACAAATTGAATCCCCTGGAATAAGTAGGATAGATTAAGAGTTTAGAATAAAAGAATTTATCAATTTTACAAAAAGGCATATTAGAGACCTCAAATTATTGATATCAAGGGACCATTTTGAGTTTGAAAATGACCTCCTGGCAAATATACAACTGGTGGCAAAATGAATATCAATATTTGTCCCAAAATAAAATGACACCAGCATGAACTTACTTCAGATCATCATAAGACATATAATGTACGCACAAAAAACTGGTATCGTTATCAAGCTCTTTAAGTTTTCTACAGGTTTGCAGTTTAAATGGTGGTATAGTATTCCAGGTTCACAGGGATTGGATTTTGTCGCCAATCAAGAAGATTGCATTCTTTTTCTCAGAATTAAATGTGTCTCAAGCATAAGTTCTTATCATCATCAATTCTTTGTTATTATTTTGTAAACGTGACTTAAGAATAAGTTCCAAATTATCTCATTCAATAGATTGAAATAAAAAAACAATAGTTCTATTAACCCCCAAAAAGAGGCTAGGTTTGATAAGAGAACAAGCATCAAAACAGAAGGAAAGGGATGGAGATTTTACCTAAGGATGACGGCGCGATTAGAAGTTCGACGGCGAGATCCGGCGGTGCTCTGCGTTTTAGGGGATCGCGTAGGAGGAAAGGGGGATGGAGAGAGAGAGATTTGGAGATCCGGCAGTGCACTGCGCTTTTGGGGCTCGCACAGGAGGAAAGAGGGTGGCGCTGGAG
>NC_033798.1:67340271-67403614 GCF_001876935.1 Asparagus officinalis | reverse complement strand
CCAAAAATCATCACGAGAGCCTCCAGCCCCCCTTCCTCCAGTGACACCACTAGCCGCCCTTTCTCCGGCGCCACCACCAGTCCCCCTTCCTCCAGCGCCAACCTCTTTCCTCCTGTACGAGCCCCAAAAGCACACTGCATCACCAGATCTCCAAATCTCTCTCTCTCCCTAACCCCCTTTCCTCCTACGCGATCCCCTAAAACGCAGAGCACCGCCGGATCTCGCCGTCGAACTTCTGATCGCGCCGTCATCCTTAGGTAAAATCTCCATCCCTTTCCTTCTGTTTTGATGCTTGTTCTCTTATCAAACCTAGCCTCTTTTTGGGGGTTAATAGAACTGTTGTTTTTTTATTTCAATCTATTGAATGAGATAATTTGGAACTTATTCTTAAGTCACGTTTACAAAATAATAACAAAGAATTGATGATGATAAGAACTTATGCTTGAGACACATTTAATTCTGAGAAAAAGAATAATAATAACAAAGAATTGATGATGATAAGAACTTATGCTTGAGACACATTTAATTCTGAGAAAAAGAATCCAATCTTCTTGATTGGGGACAAAATCCAATCCCTGTGAACCTGGAATACTATACCACCATTTAAACTGCAAACCTGTAGAAAACTTGACAAAATCCAATCCCTGTGAACCTGGAATACTATACCACCATTTAAACTGCAAACCTGTAGAAAACTTAAAGAGCTTGATAACGATACCAGTTTTTTGTGCGTACATTATATGTCTTATGATGATCTGAAGTAAGTTCATGCTGGTGTCATTTTATTTTGGGAGAAATATTGATATTCATTTTGCCACCAGTTGTATATTTTCCAGGGGGTCATTTTCAAACTCAAAATGGTCCCTTGATATCAATAATTTGAGGTCTCTAATATGCCTTTTTGTAAAATTGATAAATTCTTTTATTCTAAACTCTTAATCTATCCTACTTGTTCCAGGGGTTTCAATTTGTGCAAGAGAATGCCAATTTGTGCAAGATAATAATTTGAGCAATTGGAATTCAAGCAATTGTGGGTGGTTCGAGCAATTGTGGCAATTTGAAAAATCCGAGCAATTGTGGTTCAATGCATGAAGTCCGAATGTATCAACAATAACTTTTGTTGTAACTATTTTAGTTTTGAAACATGAATATGACTCTAATTTGTGAGAACTCTTGGATGTATTATTTTCTGGTCGATACATATGTTTCTAGTTGATCACTGTTTGTACTAATTTTCGTGAGAGCATTTTTATCTGACATGCCCCAATAATTGTCTATGTAATGTGTGACACGCAAATAAAATCCAGACATGTAACAGGAGTGATGATGTGCAGGCTTCCAGATGCACGTTGGCCAGGTCTACCATCCCTAAGATGATGTGCAGGCAAATAAAATGACTCTCATCTGCTTACTTCAAAAATTTCACCAGTAAAAGCCTTATAACCACATCTCATACTTGGATGTTTTAAGATAACACTAAAGTATTCCTAACTTATTTCCAGGTAAGAGAAATTGAACCTCATATCAGTGGGTCTGAGATTCAGAATAGCATACCTAGACTTATTACTTAATAGGAAAACAATGGAGGCTTCAGCAGTGATGCAGTCCTAACAAATTGCACAATATTTAAAAGCTGAACACATATTTACTGAAAATAAACAAAAGTTCTTCCACAAGTGCAAATGCTAAGAGACAAGGAAAAGATGTTGATTAGTTATGAAAACTGTGAGAAGAAGAGAGATAAGAATGTCTGGAACTATCAAAATATGGAAATACAGCCATCTCAATATACATTCCCACTAACCTGACATAACAACAACTCAATCGTTTCATCTTCTGGCATCTCAAATTTTCATAACATCAGATACACAATAAGTTCTTACCAGATACATAAGTTCTCACAATCACATAATTTTTGCAATATAGAAAAAATAAATACTACAACGATACATACTACAAATACTAATATTGTAAACACTGAACCTAATACAAAAGCATAGATGGGGGAATAGTAGTCCTTGAGCTCGATGTAGAATCAGGTGTCGGGACATAAACAAGTTTCTGGACATGCCTTGAGTTGGATGTTGAATCACGAGCGATGATGTGCTTATCCTATTCAACCAAAACCTCTTCGTACGTTGCATACCCTTTATATGCGGCACTTGGGAATTTATCATCTTGCTTTTTGCACTCCTCCCAAATATAAAAAATACCACATCGTCGACCTCTCTTCAAAATGTAAAAATGCTTTCTTGCCATGGACCATCTAAAAAATTGTGGTTTAAAAATAAATAATCAGTAAATTATAAGTACGGTAGGAGGTACATACATGTTAATTTGCAGTTTAAAAAATTGTAAAAATCACAGTTTACTGCAACATAGAAAAACTAAATATTACAAGCAGATAAACACAACAAAGTTTGATTACATAATAGTGCAGAAAAGGACTAGATTTCTTTTCTTTTTCCCATCCTCAGATGGTCACTACTCACTACTTTTGGTTCAATCTTTAATAACCCAGTTTATTCCAGGGTGAATCTTGTCTTTCCTAATTCTTATAAAATTAATGTGTTGGCCATCACCTGCATGATTTGGATATTAAAATGAACCTTGTTGCTTTGAACAAACTTAGTCAATGAATAAACTCACAAAAATTCCAAGGAAATCAGGTATGAACAATAATTCTCATAAATGATAAATCTCTAAAGCTCAATAATTTTCTTTAACAACATCCATTGAGTCCAAATGTCCAATAGCAGGATTACAGATTTATTATGATGTAAATTAACTCTCAAATTACATGATGAACCTCATTCCTCGAATTATTACATGACAGCAGTGAACAAATAATGAAATCGGATTTTATGAAACAAAAACTATTGATACAATGAACAAAATTGTATAGTAGTTATATACAGGTTTGAGTGGAGAGTTTATGTCCTGATATTAGAGCAGATAATGCAATGGATAAAAATGCAAAGAAAGCATGCTAATAGAAACTAAAATTAACAAAAACCCAATGAACCAAATCACAAAAAAAGATCAAATGGGTCTCCCTCAAATCAAAAACTAAGCAAGACCGACAAATCAAAATCCAAACTTTTTCATACCTCAAATCACAAACTAGAAAAGATCAAACTTTTTCCTGCTCCGGTACAAAGAGTTTGGATGAGAGGTCTCGATGCTCGTGTCGGCTGCATGGAGACGGAGAGAGGTCTCGATGGTTGGAGATTTGTGCTGAATATGATGATATTGTGGAAGGCCGGCGATTAGACCTTAAATCAAAGAGCACCAAGCTCTGCGGAGGAATGTTAGACCCTAGAGGGGGGGGGTGATTAGGCTCTTATGCTAATCTAATCTGATTAAATGCTAATTAAAATTAATTATCAAGTTATCCGAGCAAGTATGAAATATGACACGATATATAAGCTAGGATAAGCAATATGAACAATAAGATATATCCCATATGATAGAAATATATGCAAGGATATATAAACAAAATAAGGGTAAATAATCTAAACAAGATAGTGGATGATATAGAAATGAGTAATGCACAATTGGCGATATAAGATAAATGCAAACAAATACGCCAAAGACAAACTCAAACAAGCAATATGATCACGGAGTTCGGACCTTTCGTCCTACGTCTCCGCTCCCCACTCCCGGGGAGAAATCCACTATTAACCGGGTTTTCTACGTTCACTCGAATAACCTTTACACCTCACACTCGGTTTTCTAGCTAACCGAAAACTTTACAATCAACACACTATTGTAATCACACTCTACACCCACTAAGTGTTGGACCTAGCCGTGTCTCCCTCAAGTACTCGGTTACAACCTCTCCCTAGGCTCGTTAACCGACGCCACTCCTCTTGGGACGATCCCCGACTCTTACCACACACTCATCACTCGGTGTACAAGTGTATTACAAAGTGAATCTCACAATAAGGACAATATAACAAATGATTGTTCTCAACTATGGATGAGAACACAATGAAAGCACAACTCAAAGTTACAATCTCTCACCACCCAACTATACTATGTATGTAAATACTAAAAGCTCAATGTGGGTGTGTGTAACAATGAGTAAAATGAAATCTAACTCTAATAGCAAAATAGCAATAATAAGAATATGAAAATCAATAATAAAATTGCTAGAGAAAAGAGTTAGAAAACTTCTCTAAGAATACAAAGAAGAGGATGAAGGGGATTGAGAACGAATCCCTCAATTTGCAGTGAAAACTTCCTCCTTTGTAAACAGAAACCCAAACTTAAACAAACAGTAAAACCCTAAACCCTTGTTTAAACACTTGATTAAAAACTTCTTTTTTTCTCAGTTGAAAACTAAGATCAAAGAGAGTATTTATATCCTCCAAAACCTCAGCTAAAAATCCTAAGTCAAAAGACAATAACGGCCCCAGCAAACAGCTCAGGAAATAGCCGTTAGAAGCCAACGATCTATTGTTGGTTGACCGGAAATTTCGTCGGTCGACCGACGGAGAGCAAAAACACGAAGAAACAGTTCTGGACCATCATCGGTCGACCGGTGCGGTCGACCGATGGAGCTTTCGATCGACTGGACTGGTCGACCGACAAACTCTCTGTTGCCCACTGACGGCTGAACATATGAGCGGTCGACCGAAATCTGATACATGCTGAAAACTGTTTTGCTGATTTTAAAACCCTGTTTAAAAATATCAAATAAATTACAAAAAATATAAAACTTTGGGGAATGATTGTAGACATGATAATAAACATGCTACAGTGACTGGTTATCAGAAAGGACCTCCCAAATAAAAAATATCATCATTTTACAAAATAGTCCAAAACATGAAAATATGAGATACTTGAATTTTGATGTTTTGACATAAACCAACTTTTAAAACTTTGTGAAATGTTTTTATAGACTTAGTAAAACATGTATAAACTGATATTGAAGTCTACAAACTAAGAATACAACATTATAACAAAATTTCATATTCTATGCAATATTTTCAAAAACACAATAGAAAATATGAAATATATAATTTCATATATATAATCATAAAAACTTAAAAACATATGTATGTATATATATAACTATATATATGCATAGAAACCAAAACTTATGTATATATATATAACTTTATATATATACGAAGAAACCAATAAATGTGTGTGTATAGATAATTGAGCTTAACGTACTTAACACACATAATATAAATCCTAAACTAAATTACCCAAGCTTGATCTTGATCTTCATTGAGCTCAACTTGATACACGTTGTGGATGAAGCTAAACTTGGATCTTGAACTTGAATTTGCATAGCTTCACCGACATTCCGCCAACCTCCTTTGGATATGATCGTTGAAGCTCTATTCCATCCATCCTCCAACGACGTTGTTTGTCTACAATACATAGGAATGTACAAATACTAGACAAACAACATTAGTAGTAAATTGTTTGTAAATCATCATTAAAATAAGAAGGCCAATAATCTCCCCCTTTTTGATGATGACAAACAATTTACAAAAAGGATATATGCATGAAAGGAAATGAATATATAAATTTTAATTCACATGCATATAAACAAGAAAAAATGTATACTCATAATATTTCTCCCCCTTTGACAACATCAAAAAGGGGACAAAAGAATTAAGAGAGTGAAAGCTCCCCCTATCAATAAGCATAGGTGAGTATAACATATAGAAGGATATAGGGATTGCTCCCCCTATCAAAATGCCTCATGAATATATGAAATAAAGATCATGACAAACATATGTGAGCAAGCATAGATGGAAAATATGCTAAACACAACTCACATACATAAGAAGATAATGAGAACACATATAAATATGTTAATATGAAAGAAATGTCTCATTAACACAAAGAATAAAAACCATATAAAGAATAGATTTATGAAAACAAAAGAAGAGGAATATGAGAATCATGAAAAAAGTTTTCAAATGAAAACAAATCAACCAAAAAAAAATCATAAATCAAAGTTTATATTCAAAAACAATGTTTGATCAATAAAACTTTCTAACTTGATCAAAGCACTCATAGAATACATTATAAACCATATATGAAATTTGAATCATCTATTTGTGCTATATAATGAATTCAAAAGAACAAATCAAAACAAAATTTTCATAGTTCAACAATAAGATTACAAAACGTACTAGAATCATGAACTATGGATAAAAAATCTTTAGAAGTATAAAATCATGAAAACAAAAGATTTGATCAATTAAAAATTGTTTTCATAATCAAAATATTTTAAGATATAATTTTCAAAAAAACAAGAGAAGGAAAAAGTAAGAATACTAAAATTCTTGGTTTAAAATTTAAATTTGTTTTGGTACCCAAGAACTCTTGGTACCAAAAGATTTAGGGACATGACCCCTATCATTAAAGCTCAAAGCCCTAGGGTTATGAACCCTCCTAGGCATGTGTGGTGCACTAACACGGTCAAAGCAATAATCGCTTAAATGACCCTTCCGATTGCAATATGTGCAATGAAAGAGATCCATTTGTTTTTGTGGACCATTAGCTCGTGCACGAGAATCATTTGCAAATAAAGATTTTCTTTTAAAATTATTTTGCAAATGAGAACCATCATTAAACAAAGGTGGTCTACTTGAGAAATTTGGCAAGTTTGGAGTATTTTGCAAATCAAAACAAAATTTATGTATATGTGATGAAGAAACTTGATGAGATGCACAAGAAGGATTAATATTCTTATGTTTTTGTGCATCATAGCAAAATTTAGCTAAATGGCCTTTACGACCACAAATGGAGCACTTGTAAACTTTGCTATACAAGTGTGCATAGTGTGTAGGTGATTTTGTAGCACTAGACTTTGCACACTTGTCCATAAGTTTCTTATGGTTATCAATGCATATTTTCAAAGTTGAATCTAAAGATGAAATGCAATTTTTCATAAGATTCAAGTCTTCATTTTTAGGCACATATGCACTTTTAGAAGTAGAACATAAGTAGTCATTTATAAAAGAAGCAGTGTTATTTTGTATGTTCTTTACTTCTAACATGGCATTATCTCTTTCATGAGTTAAACTAGCAACGTTTGAAGTTAAAGAAACATGATCCAATTTTAATTTTTCATTGTTTTCTTTAAGGATCACATTTTCATTAGAAATAGTTTCAAACTTAGATGCTAACAACTCATGATCGGATTTCAAAATTTCATGCTTGCTTTGTAAGTTAATGAAATCATTTTGCAATTTGTTAAAGGCATGCAATAATTTTTTACTAGCACAAGCAAGTTCATCACTAGATAAATCATTAGTGGTTTCAAACTCGCAAACCTCACTAGGGCTATCGCCTAGTGCACGTGTGCATGATGCTCCATATAAACCTGAAGCGGGATCCTCCAAAGCTTGTTGGATCACCTCCAAGTCCCCTTGATGTGCTTCTATGAATTTCCATAAATTGTAAGCACTATCAAAATGAACAAACTTGTTAGAACGAGAAAAATCAAGTGCATTAAGCATATATTCTAACACAACCTTGTTCATGGTAAATAATCTTTTATCATTTTTATTCCACTTGGATTTCTCCAAAATGGGCACAATATAAGTGCACAAAAAGTTTAAATCTAGTAGCCCATTGTGCATAGGAAAAATTAATGAATTTAGGAGCAACATTAGATTCATAGCCTAACAAAAGTGCATGCTTCATGACCATGATAACTATATAAGAGTGCAAACAAGACAAATGCAATAAAAATAAGATTAGCACAAAAAGATAACTTGGATCTTTAACTCAAGGCGATTAGACCTTAAATCAAAGAGCACCAAGCTCTGATACCAATTGTTAGACCCTAGAGGGGGGGTGATTAGGGTCTTATGCTAATCTAATCCGATTAAATACCAATTAAAATTATTTATCAAGTTATCCTAGCAAGTATGAAATATGACACGATATATGAGCTAGGATAAGCAATATGAACAATGAGATATATCCTATATGATAGAAATGTATGCAATGATATATAAACAAAATAAGGGTAAATAATCTAAACAAGATAGTGGATGATATAGAAATGAGTAATGCACAATTGGCGATATAAGATAAATACAAAAACGAATACGCCAAAGACAAACTCAAACAAGCAATATGATCACGGAGTTCGGACCTTCCGTCCTACGTCTCCGGTCCCTACTCCCAGGGAGAAATCCACTATCAACCGGGTTTTCTACGTTCACCCGAATAACGTTTACACCTCACACTCGATTTTCTAGCTAACCGAAAACTTTACAATCAACACACTATTGTAATCCCACTCTACACCCACTAAGTGTTGGACCTAGCCATGTCTCCTTCAAGTACTCGGTTACTACCTCTTCCTAGGATCGTCAACCGATGCCACTCCTCTTGGGATGATCCCCAACTCTTACCACACACTCCTCACTCGGTGTACAAGTGTATTACAAAGTGAATCTCACAATAAGGACAATATAATAAATGATTGTTCTCAACTATGGATGAGAACATAATGAAAGCACAACTCAAAGTTATAATCTCTCACCACCCAACTATACTATGTATGTAAATACTAAAAGCTCAATGTGGGTGTGTGTAACAATGAGTTAAATGAAATGTAACTCAAATAGCAAACTAGCAATAATAAGAATATGAAAATCAATAATGAAATTGCTACAGAAAAGAGTTAGAAAACTTCTCTAAGAACACAAAGAAGAGGATGAAGGGGATTGAGAATGAATCCCTCAATCTGCAGTGAAAACTTCCTCCTTTATAAACAGAAACCCAAACTTAAACAAACAGTAAAACCCTAAACCCTTGTTTAGACACTTGATTAAAAACTTCTTTTTTTCTCAGTTGAAAACTGAGATCAAAGAGAGTATTTATATCCTCCAAAACCTCAGCTAAAAATCCCAAGTCAAAAGAGAAAAACAGCCCCAGCAAACAGCACAGGAAATAGCGTCGACCGGAAATTTCGCCGGTCGACCGACGGAGAGCAAAAACACGAAGAAACAGTTCTGGACCATCGTCGGTCGAACGATGGAGCTTTCGGTCAACCGGACCGGTCGACCGACAAACTCTCTGCTGCCTACTGACGGCTGAACATATGAGCGGTCGACCGGATCGGTCGACCGAAATTTGATACATGCTGAAAACTGTTTTGCTGATTTTAAAACCCTGTTTAAAAATATCAAATAAATTACAAAAAATATAAAACTTTGGGGAATGATTGTAGACATGATAATAAACATGCTACAGTGACTGGTTATCAGAAAGGACCTCCCAAGTGAAAAATATCATCATTTTACAAATTAGTCCAAAACATGAAAATATGAGATACTTTAATTTTGATGTTTTGACATAAACCAACTTTTGAAACTTTGTGAAATGTTTTTATAGACTTAGTAAAACATGTATAAACTGATATTGAAGTCTACAAACTAAGAATACAATATTATAACAAAATTGCATATTCTATGCAATGTTTTCAAAAACACAATAGAAAATATGAAATATATAATTTCATATATATAATCATAAAAACTTAAAAACATATGTATGTATATATAACTATATATATGCATAGAAACCAAAACTTATGTATATATATAAAACAATATATATACGAAGAAACCAATAAATGTGTGTGTATAGATAATTGAGCTTAACATACTTAACACACATAATATAAATCCTAAACGAAATTACCCAAGCTTGATCTTGATCTTCATTGAGATCAACTTGGTACACGTTGTGGATGAAGCTAAACTTGGATCTTGAACTTGAATTTGCATAGCTTCACCGACATTCCGCCAACCTCCTTTGGATATGATCGTTGAAGCTCTATTCCAGCCATCCTCCAACGACGTTAGTAGTAAATTGTTTGTAAATCATCATCAAAACAAGAAGGCCAACAAGGAAGAGGGGCTAGAGGCTCTCGTGACAATTTTTGGGGGGTTTTGAGTTCATGGAGGAGGAGGGGGGAATGGAGGAGGAAGTCTATTTGAGATCTGGGTTGGGGTCCCGAGAAGAGGAAGTCTATTTGGGGTCACGAGATGCTGAAATCGAATGATTTTTTTCAAAAAAATCCCTGCAGCGCACAAACGGAGTAAGCTGCCAGCACACATACAGTTATATAGTATATATATATATATACTATAATATATATATATATATATATAATTATATATATATAATATATATATATATATATATATATATATATATATATAATATATATATATATAATATATATATATATATATATTATACATATACAACATATACATATATAATAATACATATACATACAGATATATAGATACATAATTAATATCATTATATATATATATATATATATAATATACAATATAGTATATATATTATACTATACATATATATATATATATATATATATATATATATATATATATATATATATATATATATATATATATATATATGGGAAAAGTGTTCCTAAGGTGACGCTTTAGATAATCATCCAAGGACGCAGCCTAAAATCACATGATTGAGCTACATTATGGATGATCTGCTCCGTTAAACTTGATCTACATGTTCTAAAACCCCAACATACCAAGTTTGGGATGAACTCATCGTCGTTTGACCCTCTGTCGAGCCATGTAAAAAGTTCTATTCATTCGAAATCGTTAAAATTTATACAAGTGAAATACTTTGGAGGGGGTATCTGTAGGCGTATAAAATTGCTTATAGGTCCCTTAGCACAGCTCGGCACAAACCGATGAACCATCGGGCGACATATCCCAACACGAGCGTCAGTCCACAACGCTGAAGCCAAGTGACACGCAACGAAGCGGATTAACGAGGTGACGAGGCTAACGAACCTCACGCAAACAATGGAATACATCCATTCGCATGCGGAATCAAGCTAACAGTTCGGTGAGTCAACGAGTCATCCAACCATCGAACGGATTTGAACTCAAACACCGAGGCGGATTTACTGCCATATTAGGATTCGGACTGTCAAATCAGAGTCCGGATCGACAACGAAGCGCAAAACAAGACAACGGACACAACACGGCACAACACCTGGAGGACTCAGCCAAAACCGAGCCACCTCTAGGTGGCCGGCCACCTGTGCCAAGGCACAGTTTTGAGCGCCTATAAATAGGCTATGGGGGCTCATTTGTGAAAAGGGTTGGAATTTTGGACGGCGAAGCTCTGCTGGATTGAAGCCTAAAACTTAAAAAGATTGAAGCTTTGAAACTTTGAAGACTTGCTCTTTCAGATCCGGTGCTCGGCAATCGTCCACGTCAGAAAAGGTAGGAGTTCGAGAGGGATCAGATCTGAGATCCATACGGTATTACTCCGGATCAAAGCTTGGCTTTTGATCACAAGAAGGCGATTATTTCCTTGGTGAATTAATCCCCCCCGGCTATTATTTCCTTTGCGAGATAATACCCATCATACTATTTAGATCTAACCGGATCTAGATCGCGCGGTGGTCCACGGATTAACCCCGGCGCAAGCGAAGAACCCACAGAAGTGAGTGACCGCAAAACAGGAGCTCGTGATTTGTTCGACAAATAAGGAAAGAGTTGTAATTTTCTTTTTCTTTTGATCTCATTGTAACCGGATCTTATAAAAAGACCGGATTTTTGTAATCGATAAACTATTACAAGAGTGTGCAATGGAATCAATGAAAGCAATGAAAGCTATAATTTTTCCTGCGAACAATCTGGCGACCACAGTGGGAGCCACCGATCTCACTGCTGAGATCGTCGCGTCGCAGCCACGGATCTCAATCCCGGTCGAGGAGGAGGTCGAGTACAAATTCGACCAGCAAAAGTTCGAGGAGTATCTTTCATCCTTGTCCGGATCTACCTCCCCCCGCAAGTCCAATAAGTTCTCCTCCAGGAGAAAAGTTTGTTGGTTTGAAGAAGTTCAGAACGCCAACGAAGCTCTCCCCCCAGCTGATGCCAAAGTTACGTCGGGTGAAGTTCCGCCGACCTCCAACCAGGTCAACCCTACTCCCGCCGATGCCTCCACCGTTGAGGGCATTGTCACTCTCTCGAAGAGAGCCCGCCAGAGGCGACGTCAACGCCTGGCGCGACAACTCGCAAAGGCGATGGAGTCCACCGGCGGAGTCCGCTATCACGCGGATCTGAAGAGAAGGAGAGGCAAACAGCCTCAACCACCGATGAATGGTGACTCCTCCAAGCCGCCAACGAACGAATGGGTCCGTGTCAAATGGAACCGTTCGACTCTTGAGGAGCGCATTCACAAGCGATGCGCACTATCAGCGTAGGCACGGGCTCAAGTCCAAGAAGCCCGTAGAAGACTGCAGAAGGACGTGGCCAAGAAGCCGCCACCAACCCGCCAAGTATGGAGGCCGAAGTCTGAAGCGGCGATTCAGGCTAAGGCAAAATCGTTGCAGCCTTCGAAGCAAGGTCAACCTCCGGCGAGCCGACCAAAGTCGCCGGTAATTCCAATAGCTTCTCTGGGAGATCCCGCAGAATCATCCCGAAGGAGAAAGTCAGTCTTGGAGCGCCTCGGTCCAAATCCCGACGAGAGAGGCAAAACTCCAGTCCAAGAACGTTTGGGCCCGATGAAGAAGCCCCGAATGATTCAACATGCTGGGGGTCGCCACCACCTTCAGCATGATAAGGAGTTCAAGACAGCTGTGCGCGCCAATTTGCGCATCGAAGTCCAGGAACCCGCTAAGAACTCACGTCCAAAAGGGCATGTCTCGAGGCGTGTGACTTTTGAAAGCCCGAAGAAGGCAGTTCACCCTCAGAAGGAAACATTATCATCAGATGACGATAATGTTATACCTGAGAAGTCGTGCCAACACACGATAGGTCAAGCAGACGAATTGTACTATCGTGATGGAAGTATGAGAAAAACCAGGAAGAGGAGTCCTCGAGGACTAGAGACCCAATGCCCCTGTTCCAAACTCATTTGGGCAATATTGTCAGAGTGCAACTGCATCAAGATAGTTCCTGAAAGAGTTTCGGTTTTCGAAAGACTTAGTACCGAAACGCCAAAACCAAGGCCTAGACGTTTCCGACGAAGAAGAACGGTGGTTGAAGATGGAGAATTTCCGAGGGTCACCACCAATATGACCAGCAAGGGGACATCGGCACGGGATAATCTCGAGTCGATTCTGAAAGTATCCTGGCCTATAACCCGTCTGCAGTCCGGAACCATCAAGCGAGCAACCTATGGTAAGGTTCGGACAAGACTACCTTCAGAAGATGAAGAATCTGATGCCAGCTCTGCGGTTGCATCAGATAATACGGTATCCAGCGAGGGACAACCCCGCGAGGCACTTATGATAAGTGCGGAACAAGTGGTGAAGATGCTTGAAGAGGCCATGGCTAAACAACAGAAGGCCTTCAGGTTCGAAATGTAGATGGCCATGCAGAACATGAGAGAAATGCATGACCAACAAATCCAAGCATTGACGAACCAGCAAGGCGAGCCAAGTAGTCGTAACCGGGTTAATCTGGAAGATGAGGACACAAATGCAAATGAGACTCATAATGCCAATAATCCTCCCGTCAATGCAGGGGGTGGTAATGAGAATGCTAGCGAAAACACAGGTGAAAACTTGAAGATTAAGAACCTCGAGAGCAAAATCAATACATTGATTTCTGCTCAAGAGATGAAGAAAACAGGCATTCCTTGTCCATACCCAAGAGAATGGGAATCGATCCCATATCCGGCGAAGTTCAATCTAATTAACTTCACGCCGTTTAATGGGAGCACCTCTGGGTTGTCTCTGGTAATGAGCCTTTGATGGTACGGTCCTTCGTTGGCACTCTTCGTGGAGCCGCCTTCGACTGGTATCGCCGCCTCAAGCCAGGAAGCGTGAACAGCTGGGATGATATGGAGACTAAGTTCCTCACCAACTTCTTCGACGATGACACTGAGATATCCATCGGGTCGTTGCTTGATGAGAAACAGAAAGACGGGGAATTGGTTGACACCTTCATCAAGAGATTCCGAAACAAGGCGATAAACTACCGGGACCCGATCACTGAGGAGTTTATTCTCCAGACTTGCCACAACAACCTCGCACTGGATGTGTTGGAAGCAATGGGGACAACACCGTCCAAAACCTGGAAGGATTTGAAGGTCCGAGGAGAGTAAGCCGAGCGGTTCCTCAGAAGGAAGAAGGCGGAAAGAGGCCAACAGGCGAATAATGCTCCGCAACAGAATTTCGTCCCATGAGGGAAAGGTAAGGCACATGCTAATGCAGTTGATGCTAATCAAACTTTCTAATTGCAACCTCAACAACAGCCGCAGCAACAAGCGCCACAACAATCTCGGGGGCAATGGCAACAACGGCCTCAGAAGCAGAAATCTTCGGAGATAAGATTTCCTAAGGTGTATTCCTTCAAAGATGACGAAGTTCCCGGCATCTTTAAGTACCTACTAGAGAATAACAAAATCCAGCTGCCAGCAATCATGGATCAAGAAGGGGCTAGCAAAGTGACGGATCCGAAGTATTGCGCATACCATAGAGCAGTCCATCACCCTACCAAGTCGTGCTACCACCTCAAGGATAAGATCCAGGCGCTAATTGATGTAGGCGTCATAACCCCGAAGCCGTCCAAAAATGTTGGAGAAAATGCGGTGTCAATCATCTTTGGATCGGTGCCCACAACATGGTTCAAACCAGAGCGCATCACCAAAGTAGGAATGAAGACAGTGAACGATGACCCACATGGACAGCGCCAAAAAGGACTTGTGCCACACACAGCCCCAAACGGCGAAATCCTCTGGGTTCATCCCAATCTCATTGAAGATGAACAGTGGGCGACTTCCTCAAGAAGAAAGGGCAAAGGCAAATCCTACAATGCTACATCCGCAATCTTCAAGGAGGATGGCGATGAAGCTCCTACTTTCCCGCTCTCCAAAGAAGAACAAGAAGTCTTCGCCACTAGAAGCGGAAATAAGTATCACTACAATTATCCACCACCTAGTGAGCAGGGGGTGAATAAACGGGGACCAGCCAAAACCCTCACGGAGATGGGGGTGATTACGAGTCCTACACCGGGCGAAGAGGCTCGACGACAGCCGGTGAATAAACCGAAAGAGAAGAATCCCCAAGAGGTTCAGAATCCGAAGCAGTCTCGTTTCAGTCGCCTGATTGGAAGTGACAAACCGGAAAGCTCGAAGACTCCGCAAGTCTTCGATATAATGTCTCAACTAGCCAACATTCCAGCACGGATAACGTTGTATGACTTGCTGCGGTTGTCTAAGGAAACCAGGGAGGCCTTGCAAGAAGCTTTGGCCAATTCAGAGGTGTTTCTGACTAAAGTCAAGCCGGTGCCTGAAGAGCCAGAACCGCTAAATCAACACTGCAATATAGCAACTAAGAACCTTCCCTGCATTACTTTTACCAAGGAGGATATGCAGACGAAGAATTCGAACCACGATCGACCGCTATATTTCATCGGGTACATTGGCTCCAGCAAAGTCAACCAAATCCAAGTGGATCCGGGTTCTGCTGTGAGTATTATGCCGCTTCACTTGATGCATTTCCTCGACATTCCAGTTTGATGCGGCATAATTATGTACCAAAATTGTAAGTGCACAATTTATCAAGTTATAGTATAAAAAGATATCGATCCCACGAGGAAGGTGTTTTGTAGGAGAAAATATGAAATCGGTTCTTATGTTGTGTGCGTGACAAATAGGAATGATAAGTGAATGTGATTGTGAAGAGATTGAGAGAGTGAAAGTGGTGTGTAAATAGGTGCAAAGTGTAAATGAGAGTGAGTATGAACAATAAGGTGAGAAGGAAAAATGAATAAAATCAAGAAACAAATAAAAAAAATTCAAGAATGAAGAACAAAATTCTAGAATAAAAGAAAATGCAAGAAATTAAAGATGGTGGATTCAATTATAGATATGGGTAATCTAAAATTCAAGAAATTAAAGATGGTGAATTCAATTATAGATATGGGTAATCTAAAATTGAACACACTTCTTAGAAAAGGGTGATTCCCTAGAGGGTTCTAGCCTAAAGGCGAATCAAATAAAATAAAAATAAACAAAAAGAAAAACTAAACCCAAGAGGGTTCTAGCCTCAAGGTGAATAGTGCAAGAAATTAAAATCTAACTACAAAATAAATTACAAAATCTAAACTACAAAATAAAATTGCAAGAATTAAATGCAAGAAAATAAATCTACTCTATAAGCATGAAATAAATCTAAGGCAAGAGGGTTCTAGCCTCTTGGCTATTTAACAAGAAAATAAAATCTAACTACAAGCATAGAAATAAATCTAAACTAATAAGCAATAAAAGAGAAAAAGAAAGAAATGCAAACCTTCAAATAATTCTCCATCTTCATCTTCATCTTCATCATCCAACAAAGAGAAGAAGAGAAAAATTTAAAGTGGTGAAAAAATTATTATTATTAATTGCAACAAAAAGTTACAATTTTGGAAGGCCTTCTCAATTAAGAGTAGCCCTCCTCTCCAAAAGGAGTTTACAAAATTTTCACACCTCTAACCCCTCACTCTCTACCCCTATTTATAGTAATCTTCAATGAATATGAGCCATTGGATTTGTCTTGAGCCCCAAGCAACAATCTCCACCTTTGATTTATTTGATTTTCAAAAGAAAATTGAAAATCTAATTTGTAGCATTTCCAAAGTCCTTCCATATGCATCCAAGTCCGGCCATTTGATTCATGAAGAGCCGGCCCACTTTGATTTTGAAAATCAAAATTGATGAAGAGCTGCAGCAACTAGCCATTGGCATTGATTTTCGAATTTAAAAGCTAAGTCCAGCCCATGATAATGTATTTGATGAAGTTCCAAGTCTTTGGCCCATTCAAGCATCCAAGTCCAATGAAGCATTTGATTTTTTTTGGGAAAAATCCAACTCTGCAGCCCAATAAGTCCGGTCATTTGGTAATCTGCAGCACATCAAGGTCCGGCCTCAAGACATTCATTTGATTTAAAACGAAAATGAAAATCAAAATTGAAGAGCAAAGCCCATGATTCATTTGATTTTGAAAATCAAATGGAAGAGCAAAGACCGGCCCATAGCATTTCAATTTCAAAATTAAATAAAGTCCGGCCCACAACTTCCAAACTCTGCAGCAGGTTCGGTCATGAGAATCACTTCAAAGCTTTGCATAAAAACCCAATTCATTCCAACTATTTGCATCCAAGTCCACGTTTGATTTCCTTGGTGTATTTTTTTATGGGCTTTGCTCTTTGGGCTTCAATCATTTTCCTCTTTTAAGCTTTTGCTTCATGGGCTTCTAAAATGCTACAAAATAGAGAAGAGAGATTTTAAGAGGTTTTTACATTTAATAATATTTATTTATATTTTCATTCATTTAAATGCAAACTAAGTTAACAACAATTATTAATGGTATATTTATTCATGTAAAATAGATAATGAGGATATAAAATTGTAATAAAAATATGATTATTAATGGTATATTTTTTCGAGATGAAGTCAACCAAATTGACTGTTGTTCGATCTGCTACCATCTGTTTGTCGCGCGCCTATGCGGAAGCGTTGCACGCACACACAACGAACTTATGATCAAATCCAAGTTAAGGCTTAAGTAAAGTCTACTACTTTGAAAATCATTTCTTAAGAAAATTATTTAGAGTTATCATAAAAGGTGAGCTTAAGTAAATAACTAACTAGGGATTAGAAAATTTCAAATTTATCAAATAAATCAATTATTACATAACTCTATCAATTTGGCAAGTGACGATATTTTTATAATTTTTTTAAGGAAAAGAAAAAAATAACAAAAATGCACTAAAATTGTAAAATGAAGAGAAAAAAATAACTAATTCCCACCCCCACACCTAAATTTTGCATTGTCCTCAATGCAAACTCTATGATGCATAAAGTAAAGCAGATAAGAAGTGAAGCACTTACATTTGGTCGGCTGATAAAAATCTGCAATTACCTTTGGTCTGAGGAGGAGGAAATCAAACATTTATTCTTTTCTTGTTTTTTTTTCTTTTTTTTTCTTTTTTTTTCTTTTTTTTCTTTTTTTTTTAACAACTGAATAAGAAACTCTCAAATGAGAGAAGAATAAATTCTTTTTATTATTCTGAAATAAACAAAATAAACAATGTAGAATGAAATATTCAACATGAAGAGTTCCTGTTCTACATTGAATCCTACCTTACTGTTGAAAATTCTTCCCCGGATTTTAAACAAATTCAGAATGATATAATTAATAATGTGAATTTCCAAGCATTTCGGGGTGTTCAGTAATTCATGCAATAAGGTAAGGTAGGTATTATTGGTGTCATGCATTTTGTATTTCTTAATGAACTTAGACTCTTGTACTGTGAAGTTTTGTTTTCTAACAACCAATTCTTCTGTGAAGTTCTGAAAATTTGGTTGTTGATTATTCTCCAAGAATCTAAGTTCATCAAGAAAGAGTTCTTCAAAATTTAATTCAAAGCAGCAAATGTTTAACACAGTTTTATTATTCTCAAGGACCTGATCTGCTTCTTCTAAAAACTCTAACTCTTCATCAAAAATTTCCTCAAAACTTAAATCACACTCTTCTTCTTCTTCTTCTTCTTCTGATCTTTCCTGAATGTAGTTTATTTCTAGAGGCTGATTATTTGGTTGGTCCCCTGGATTAAAAATGTTGAGATCAGCAGTCAAATTCCCAAAGGACAGCTTCATTTGACCAGTTCTACAGTTGATGAGAGCATTAGAAGTGGCTAAGAACGGTCGTCCTAAGATGACAGGTGTCTGTCCTTTGGGATTGGAAACAGGCTGTGTTTCCAAGACTACAAAATCTACTGGAAAAATAAAATCTCCAACCTTAATCAGAACATCCTCTAACTCACCCATAGGGACCTTAACAGATCTATCAGCCAACTGTAAGGTGCATTTGGTTGGGTTCAGTACACCTAGACCCAATTGCTGATAGACTGAATATGGAAGCAAATTGACACTGGCCCCTAAGTCTAAAAGCGCCTTATCAATGTGAGTATTACCAATGATACATGAAATGATGGGGGAACCTGGATCTTTACGTTTCAAAGGTATGGGATTTGTTACATCTAAGAGAGGAATATTGATCTTAACCTGCTTGAATGTTTCTAGGATCTTCTCTTCCTGAGGAGAGTGTTTCCTAGACCTGAGTCTATCTGGAAAGGGAGCAACCGGTCTAAATCTATCAAAAGCAGGCTCAGGTTCGGGTTCAGGTTCTTGGTCATCTGAGGGGAGTGATTGTTGAATAGATTCATCAGAAGGAGAAGGAGAAGGAATTTGTACAGGATCAAGAGTTTAACTTGGAGGAGTTCTCACTTGATTATCGACCTGTCTACCTGACCGAAGTGAATGGATTGCATTCACTTGAGCTTCATAGGATGAACTGCATCCTGTGTTATTAGGGTTAACCACGGGTTGACTTGGAAATTTTCCTTTCTCTCTTTCACTCACGGCACTAGCTAGTTGACTAAGTTGGGATTCTAATCTAGCTATAGCTTGAGTGTTAGAGTTGAGCATTTGTCCGGTTGATTGCATGAAGGAATTCAGCGTGTTAGACGTTTGAGTCAACATATTTGTGGTTTGAGTAGAGGCCTTAATTATGGTTTCTATACCCCTTTCCAAGATATTGAGACGTTTATCCTGATCTGGATTGTGAGGAGTCTGAATTACAGCTTGATGAAGAGGAGACTGATTTTGATACTGCAGATTGGGTTGTTGAAATTGTGAATGAGAATTGAATGGAACTGTGTTTCCCCTCTGATTTTGATACTGCAGATTGGGTTGTTGAAATTGTGAATGAGAATTGAATGGAACTGTGTTTCCCCTGGGAAAATGTAGGGTCGAAGCGGGAGTGAAGTTTTGAGTTCCGGGAGAATTTCCTTTATTCCATGCAAAGTTGGGATGATTTCTCCAACCTGGATTATAGGTTGGAGAAAATTGATCATTTCTAGGGTGCTGGAATGCAGCGTTCATCTGTTCTATTGCGTTGTTATTTCCTAGGAGAGGGCATTCCTCTTGATAGGCGCCGAGTCTCGATACCCGATGATTGAGAAAGAATGCCTCGCATTGGTATTTGCAATGCAAAAGATGCGGCATTACTTGGTTGGACAGATGATTTACGTCATTTCTAACGTTAATCCAGTACGGATGTTTATGACGCAACCAGCCTCTATGAATTGGCGGTTAGTGAAGTGGGCCCTTCTCTTGTCTCAATATGATTTGCACTTCAAGCAACAGAAGTCGATCAAAGGACAAACGATTTGTGATCTTTTGGCAGCAAACCCGACCACAGATACGGCAGAAGTATATGATGACTTGCCGGCCGAAACCCACGAGTTTAACACTACGTCGCACCAACAAGTATGGCAATTATATTTAGATGGTGCTTCAAGAGCAGTTAATAGGGCAATAACCCCGGGAGGTTCTACAGTTTCCTCCGGAGTTGGAGTTGTCTTAATTTCCCCGGGGAAGCAAGTGATGCCTCGGGCTTATTCACTGACTAGTCCGTGTTCCAATAACGTAGCCGAGTACAACGCGCTTCTCATTGGACTCAGTTTCGCCAAAGAGCTGGGGGTCGAATATCTCGAAGCTTTTGGGGATTCCCAATTGATAGTCAACCAAGTCCGTGGAGAGTATGAAGTCAGGAACCAAGACCTGATCCCGTACCACCAGGAAGCCATCAAGATGGCAGACTCTTTTGAAGAATTCTTTATTGAATACATCCCTCGTCTCTAGAATGCTTATGCGGATGCACTGGCGGCACTAGCAGTATCACTCGCGCAGCCTCCCGAAACTGAACTATTGGTCACAGTAAGGACGCATCAGCTCTGCATACTCATATACGATATGGATATTGAAGAGGAAGATGATAAAAACATAAGCGCCAAGGAGGTGAATTCAACTCAAATTGGGTCTGGGTCCCGAGATTGGCATTTTCCCATCGTTGACTACGTCTAATATGGTATTTTGCCATAGGATGTAAAAGAAAGAGAATCAATCCGCCGAAGAGCACCAAGATTCTTCTATAATACCGAGACCCATACATTATACCATAGAGGGTACGATGGTTTGTTACTCTGATGCCTTTCGAACAAAGAAGCAGAAGAAGTTCTTAAGGAAGCACACGAAGGAGAATGTGGTGCGCATCAGCCCGGTCCCAAATTATATGATCACATCAGGAGAATGGGATATTTTTGGCCAACAATGGTTCGTGACGCAATCGAATACGCCCGAGAGTGTCATGCTTGTCAAATACATGCAAATTATATGCATCAACCACCAGAGCAGTTGCACACGTCAACCACGTCTTGGCCGTTCGAGACATGGGGTATGGACATTGTCGGTCCTATTTTTCCCCCTTCAGTCAAAGGTGATCGATTCATTCTCGCAATCACGGATTACTTTTCAAAGTGGGCTGAAGCGATTCCGCTTAGAGAAGTGAAGATGAACAACGTCATCAATTTCATCAAGCATCATGTCATATACAGACACGGCATGCCGAGACGGATCATTCATGACAATGGTCCACAGTTCATAAGCAACGCCTTCGTCAGGTTTTGTGACAAGTTTAAAATTCAAGATGTTTCGTCTACAGCTTATTATCCTGCTGCGAATGGATTAGCTGAGGCGTTTAACAAGACGATTACTAAAATCCTGTCAAAGCTCGTGAAGACCAATAAACGAGACTGGGACGATAAACTCAGTGAAGCACTCTGGGCTTATCGTACCACCATACGCACACCTACAGGAGCTACCCCATATTCGTTGGTATACGGATGTGAAGCTGTGCTACCATTAGAGATTCAAATCCCATCCCTTCGGATCGCTCTCACAACCGAGATGACAACAGAAGAACAACATCAGAAACGTCTCGAAGAACTCGAAAGGTTGGATGAAAAGCGCTTGGAAGCTCAATAACAAATTGAGTTTTATCAAGCCCGAATATCTAGGGCCTTTAACAAAAGAGTCCGATAGAGAAGCTTCAAGGAAGGAGATCTGGTCCTCACTGCCGGCCGACCGATAATCCTCAACTCCAAGAAGAAAGGTAAATTTGAACCCAAATGGGAAGACCGTTTGTGATAGACACAGTCTACTCAAACAGGGCATATCGCCTGATTAATCAAGAGGGCGACAGGCAATTAATGCTAATAAATGGGAAGTTCCTGAAAAAGTACTATCCCTAGTACATTCAGGATAACCCATTCACCGGGAAGTTCCTTGAAGAATATTACACTTAATATTCTAGAGGATAACCCAAAATCATTTTCACCACCAAAACCCCTCACTGATCAATTTCAATTGACAGTAAGTCCACCAAAAATGTCTTTCTGGCTCTCTTGACTCTTTCCATGAACAAGAGGTCCACTTTCAGTTTAGTGTCCCCTTTCGATAAACGAAAGAACTCCCTTCTTTTTCTCTTTGGTTAAGCCTTCCCATGGTTATAACCTAAGTTAAAATTTCATTTAGATAAACGAAAAACTCATCTTCCGATAACCAAGCCTATAAAAGGTAAGTTTATCCGGATCTTCCAGATTCTCGGAGTGGAGATCCCACTTCTAGTTTCTTTTGCGCTAGAAATAGAATATAAAATTCTTCCTTTCCAGAATCAAGGAATAGAATATAAAATTCTTCCTTCCTTGTGTTCGAGTTCGCCCTCACCCTAAAGGAAGACCGGGAAATAGAATATAAAATTCTTCCTTTCCCGCACCAATCTTTTCCAAAATTTATCAATCTAGGATTCATCCTAGGAAGTTTATCCCAAATCCTAAGCAGGGATAAGTCTGCGCCTAACACGCGCTGCCGGTTTAGTCTTTTTTCGTAGAAAAAGACACCAGAGTTTGATTCTGGGGTATTCTATTCTGAAACCTAAGAAAGGATAAGTCTGCGCTTAACCCGCACTGGCGGTTAGTTCTTAACCGTTAAAAAGAACACTCGTTCACATATTCCACATTGTGGCAGGTTGTTATTAATAACACCAAAATCCATGCCTCACACGCATGGGGAATTTCATCCTGAATCCTAAGAACGGATATGCCGACGCCTAACACGCGTCGCCGGTTTAGTCTATTTCCGTAGAAAAATACACCAGAACTTGATTCTGGGGATTTTGATCCCAAAACCTAAGTATGGATAAGTCAGCATCTAACACACGTTGCTGGGTAGCCTATTCCCATGACAATGGAGAGTCTATGTATTCGACATCATAGCATAAAGTCTCAGAGAATTCACTCTCTTAGCACAACGTTACATGCGGAACTGATTTAGACAATCTGCATGCTAGCCCGATTCAAACGGTAGTCGGTAAAGGCTTATCAAACCCGTTGAAGGCTGGGGGTTGGCCAAAAATCTTAAAGTCAACACCTAACACGTGTCGTCGGGTAGCCTATTCTCGTAACAATGGTGAAGTCTATGTATTCGATATCATAGCACAAAGTCTCAGAGAATTCACTCTCTTAGCACAACGTGACATGCGGAACGGATTTAGACAATCTGCATGCTAGCCCGACTCAAACGGTAGTCGGTAAAGGTATATCAAACCCGTTGATGGCTGGGGGTTTGCCAAAAATCATGTAAGTATTATAATCGTTGGGTTCACAATCAACAGAGAAACATAATGATAAAAAGAGGAGTGCACTAAAGAAAATACTTTATTTCATTAATAAAATCAGACCAAGTGGAGATACAAGAAGACGTCTCAAATCAGATCTAACAAACTGAAGGAAGCAATTTTAGCCTTAACAGCGGCAAGTTTCTCTGCGTGTTCCGCTCGAACCTTCTCCTCTTCTTCCTTCTGAAGCTTGGCATAAGCAAGAACGGCGGCAGCGTCGGCAGTTACGTCTTCTCGGCACAACGCGTGAAAAGCCTCCAGCTCTCCTCTATAAACATTTTGAACTCTGGTGCTCTCGAGCTCAAAATCTTTTAGAGTCCTCTCCCCTTGGACGGTCCTAATCCCCGTACTATCAGCAATGTTGTTATAAGCATCTATCTTAGTCCGCAGATGACGTTGTCGTTCGTACAAGTTCTCAATGATGATTTCTTGCTCTGATATGCGTCTCGCTCGGGCCTTACACTCGTGCATCCTCTGAATCTGAGCATCGATCTTGAGCGGTGTGCCCTCATCATGTGGGTCGGAGTATACTAGCTCTTCCAAACGATACATGAGTTCCTCTAAGCAAGTCAACCTTAACTCACATCGTCTAGCTAGCCGGATGCCACCTATACGCCGAATGTCTTTAAGACTATCTGCTATGAAAGGGAGCAAATCATAAAATCTTCCCCGTCCAAGACTAATGGCGGTGGCCGTTTGTTGCATAACTTTCTCTAATTTTTGGAGGATGCCCTGCACGGATTCGGAGACCGGGAGGACAGATTCTTGGCCAGGCATAATTGCAGCAATGGGATCCTCTTCCCCTTCATCGTCGGATATTAGGATGATTTCGGGTCTCACCATATTCCTAGACATGGTGACCTGCAAAAATAAATCAGAGGATCAGATCAAAAAAAATTCCTTATTTATTACAATTAAGCCCCTCAAATCTCCAAATTCAACCCCCTGAAAGAGGAGCTCGAGGCGCCAAATCATAAACCCTAACCCTCATATGCAATACCACAAATTCATGTACTAAATTAAGCATGAAATATGCTAAAATTGTGGAGGATTTACCTGAGGGAAAGCTCGAAGATCCGACAAAAATCAAATCTTGAAAGAGGCTCAGACCACGTGCTCGAGGGGCCTGAGAGGAATTTTTATATGAAGATTTCTGAGGGATTTCTCAGTTTGAACCAGTCTTGAACCAGTTCTGAACCAGCCTTGAACCAGGTTGAACCAGTCTTGAACCAGGTTGAACCAGTTTGAACCAGTCTTGAACTAGTTCTGAACCAGCCTTGAACCAGGTTGAACCAGTCTTGAACCAGGTTGAACCAGTTTGAACCAGATTTGAACCAGATTCGAACCAGAATTCAAATTGAAGCTGAACCGAGCATCGAAACAACTTCAAATCGACCGAGGGTTCAGTCCTTTGTTTATTCTTTCCTCTCCCACACATTCGGAAGGGTCGGAAGATTTTTTGAGCCTAGTTACTGTCTTTTTGGGTCATTATTAGGCCGGTTCGGTTCATTCGGACATGAAAAATACTCCAATAAGGTATACGAGTATAAACTATTCCCTATTTTTGGTTGAGAAGTTCCTAGAGAATATTTTTCTAAAAATATTCTTAAGGATAACTCAACAACACTACGACGGACAACGCGTCGCAAATAAATACTTAACGCTAACATTCGAGGGTCAGTTCTATGTTGAACCAACAAACACGAGCTAAAAGATCAGAAAATTAGGAACCGACTTCAAATTCGAAATTCCGACAACGGTCAGACAATAAATGCAGCACCGGAAACCTTACAGACATTCGACAAAGCACCGAATAGCCTGAAGGATTGAAGGAATCAAGAACAGAAGCCATTCTAAGGTCCTGTTACACCGACTGAAGATTGGGACAATCATATCCAAAGTATTCCAGACACTTCTATAAAAGAACGAGACTGAAATACTTTGGAGGGGGTATTTGTAGGTGTATATAAAATTGCTTATAGGTCTCTTAGCACAGCTCGGCACAAACCGACGAACCATCGGGCGACATATCCAAACACGAGCGTCAGTCCACAACGCCGAAGCCAAGTGACACGCAACGAAGCGGATTAACGAGACGACGAGGCTAACGAACCGCACGCAAACAATGGAATACATCCATTCGCATGCGGAATCAAGCTAACAGTTCGGTGAGTCAACGAGTCATCCAACCATAGAACGGATTTGAACTCAAACACCGAGGCGGATTTACTGCCATATTGGGATTCGGACTGTCAAATCAGAGTCCGGATCAACAACGAAGCGTAAAACTAGACAACAGACACAACACGGCACAACACCTGGAGGACTCGGCCAAAGCCGAGCCACCTAGAGGTGGCTAGGTGGCCGAGCCACCGAGCCACCTCTAGGTGGCCGGCCACCTGTGCCAAGGCACAGTTTTGAGCGCCTATAAATAAGCTATGGTGGCTCATTTGTGAAAATGGTTGGAATTTTGGACGGCGAAGCTCTGCTGGATTAAAGGCTCAAAACTTAAAAAGATTGAAGCTTTGGAACTTTGAAGACTAGCTCTTTCAGATCCGGTGCTCGGCGATCGTCCACGTCAGAAAAGGCAGGAGTTCGAGAGGGATCGGATCTGAGATCCATACGGTATTACTCCGGATCAAAGCTTGGCCTTTGATCCCGAGAATGTGATTATTTCCTTGGTGAATTAATCCCCCTCAGCTATTATTTCCTTTGCGATATAATACCCGTCATACCTGTTAGACCCTAGAGGGGGGGGTGATTAGGGTCTTATGCTAATCTAATCCGATTAAATACCAATTAGATCTAGATCGCGCGGTGGTCCACGGATTAACCCCGGCGCAGGCGAAGAACCCACAGAAGCGAGTGACCACAAAACAGGATCTCGTGATTTGTTCGACTAATAAGGAAAGAGTTGTAATTTTCTTTTTTTCATTTTTCTTTGATTTTATTGTAACCGGATCTTATAAAAAGACCGGATCTTTTGTAATCGAAAAACAGTTGCAAGGATATACAAACAACACAAGGGTAAATAATCTAAACAATATAGTGGATGAAATAAATGAGTAATGCGCAATTGGCGATATAAGATAAATGTAAAAACAAATACGCCAAAGACAAACTCAAACAAGCAATATGATGACGGAGTTCGGACCTTCCGTCCTACGTCTCCGCTCTTTTGTAATCGAAAAACAGTTACTCAAGAGTACAATGAATTCAATGAAGAAAGCTACGATTTTTCCCGCAAACAAAGGATTTTGAGAGAGGAGGGGGCGGATTTCTGTTAGGACCGAAAACAAGAGAAGGAAAAAGAGAATAAGATGAAGTCGGTCTTGGGGGGATTTAAATGACCCGAACCGGTCTGAATCGGGCTTGTCTGAACCGGCCCGAACCAGTCTGAACCGATCCAGATCAGTCTGAACCAAACCAGATCGAATCAGCCCTAATTACAAGTATCTTTTGATGGTTCACATGCGTATGAGGTGCGAAATGTTGGTTCGAACGTGTAGAAAGATTCGGGAACAATTTATATACACTTTGACCCCCTTTAAAGTTCCTAGAAAATATTACGCGTAATATTCTTAAGGATAACTCAGCAACCTCTGACGGGTACACGAGGTTAGACCGATTCCCAAAACTCCCAGGAGTACACGAGTATAAACTGGTTCTCCTTAGGTTAACGCCGGTCAACGCGTTACGATGAGAGTCAACGCCGATCGATTCGAAACCCTAAGGTCAACGCCGGTCAACGCGTAGCCCTAAGTCGACGTCGGTCAACGCGTTATGATGAGAGTCAACGCCGATCGACACGAAACCCTAAGGTTAACGTGGATCAACGCGTAGCCCTAGGTCAACACTGGTCAACGCGTTGCGATGTAGGTAATTAATCCAAAAGTTAGCTCAGCGAGACGAGCCAAAATTAACTCACCAAATTCTGATTCGAGACTTCGGCAACGGTCAGACGATAAACGAAGCACCGGAAGCACTTCAACTATTCGATAAAACACTAAACAGACTGAAATGTGTAGAAGTCAAGAACTAAAATCGGTTATAGGTCCTTTAATACCGACTGAAGGTGTAGGCCTATCACGTCTAAAGTATTTCAGACTCCTCTTTAAAGGAATGAGGCTGAAACATTTTGGAGGGGGTATCTGTAGGCGTCTAAAAATACCTATAAGTTTCCGTATACGGCTCGATACGAAGAGGAGGTGATAAACATCGTCATCCAAGTCGAGAAGATTCAACCGAGCGGCCCACATACACATCGGTTACCACCAAGTGTCCCGTACGCTCAATGACCATAGGAATGACGAACCAGGTGTCTCGTTCGCTCACCGGCTATTTCTAATTGGACCGCGTACTCATTAGCCAGTTCCAAGTAACCCACGCATTTGCTGGCCATCGGAACGACAAGCCAAGTGACATAAAAATTAGCCCAACCACCGTCAAAACGATCCGCGCGTTCACGAAACGCGCAAAGCGGATCGAGGAAGCGTACCGGTAGGCGAAACAATGGGATACATACAAACGATGGAACGAGCCGAACTCTAGAAATCCACAAAAGCCTCTGGCGATCAGTACGCGTCGAAATGATCCGGTCAGACCAGTGGCTCGGCCACAGGCCAAACCACCATTTGGTGGCTCGGCCGGCAATGGCCGAGCCACTTCGGTGAATTGGCCAGAATCGGTTTTTTCAGTTCTTTTATGGATTCTTTCAGGATTTGGGTGTTCCAACTGATCTGATATAGTAGTTATGCAGTTGTTAACTGAAGATAGAGGGGATCCCTCGTTTTGATCTAAAAAACCATCAACCAAGCCTATAAATAAGAGCTCGAGTGTTCATTTTTGAGGATCTAGAAATCAAGAGGACGAAGTGCTATCAAATTGGAGATAGGAGCACAAATTTCAGAGAGTTAACAGATCTTGGCGGAGTTCTTCAACAAAGTAAGAGTTCAAGAGATCTGGGACTCATTCCATCCTCCTCCGGATTTAATCCTAGTCTTAAATCCCAAGAAGAGCCGTGATTTTGCTTAGTCAAAATCGCCGCTATTGCAATCACTTCCTTCGTGAAGCGAAAGCATTGATTACCCAAACTTCTGCTCACCGGATCTGATCTGTAGGTGGTCCACGGATAAACCCCGGCACTGACAACGATCCCGCACAAGCAATAGGCGATAAACTTCTATTGCATGTAGTTTGAGAGAAAATTATAACTTTTGATTTAAAAGTCTTATAAAAAGCTTATTTATCTGAGTTTATTGTAAGTGTTTAAAGCTGTAATGGACTCATCAACAAAATCAATTTTCCACCCAAACATCTTCGATCTTCGAACCTAAAGTCTAGCGAGTGTTCCTGGAAGAGGAGGCCTTCCTACGCTTGCTAGGAGAGGTGGATCTGGAGGAGGAGGAAGAGAGATACTCTTCAAACTTCTGCTAGTCGAATTTATATACGACCTCTTCGTTCACCCGGATCTTAATTGCCGGTTGCGTCACGACAGCCTCGGCAGCGAGGCTGTTAGCTCCCACTGTGGTCGCTAGTTTCTTTCCTTTGAAAGTTACCTTCATTACTGATTTTATTATAATTTTAATCATTTACAAAGAATTCAAGTAACAAAAATAAAAGAATTATAACTCTCTCGAAAATAATACAAGATCCGTTTATCGTCTCTTGCTCACGTGGGTTTCTGGCCGGTGACGGGGACGTCAATATCCGTGGACTGTAGGCATATAAAATTGCTTATAGGTCCCTTAGCTCAGCTCGGCACAAACCGACAAACCAACGAGGCAACGAGATTGACTAATCGCACGCAAGCAACGGAATACGTCCATTCGCGTGCGGGATCAAGCCAAGAGTCAACGAGTCATCCAACCAAGGGCATACTCGGACGAATCACGATCGAATCAAGATCGGTTTCGGACTCAGATTCAGAAGTGGATTTACTGCCTAATCAGGATCCGGATTTACTACCAAATCAGGTCAACGAATCAAGTCTGGATAAATTAACCACAGAACCAAATCACAGATAGAACCAAGGCGGAAAACACCAAACCCACCACCTAGAGGGGCTCGGCCGAAGCCGAGCCAACTTCAGGTGGCTCGGCCCAAGCCGAGCCACCTCAAGGTGGCTCAGGCCCAGCAGACCGAGCCACTTGTGGCCGGCCACCCTGTGCCCAAGGCACAGTGAGGGTAGCCTATAAATAGGCCACCCCCTTGTTCATTTGAGAAGGTTGGATTTTGGAGGAGGCGAAGCCCTGCAGGATTGGAGACTCAGATCTAAAAAAGATCTCAACTTTGGGACATCAAGGACTTGCTCATCCAGATCTGGTGCTCGGCGATCATCAACGTCAAATAAGGCAGGTGTTCGAGAGGATCGGATCTCAGATCTACGTTGCTACACTCCGGATCTAAGCTTGGTCTTAGATCCCGAGACTCGGACGATTGTTTCCTTGGTGAAACAATCCTCCCCGGCTATTATTTCCTTGGTGAAATAATACCCGTTGTACTGCGTAGATCCGACCGGATCTAGATCGCGCGGTGGTCCACGGCAAACAACCCCGGCGCAGGCAAAGAACCCACAAAGCGAGCGACCGCAAAACAGGAGCTCGCGATTCGTTCGACAAACAAGGAAACAAAGTTGTAATTTTCATTTCTTTTCAATTTGATTTTCGTTGTAACCGGATCTTATAAAAAGACCGGATCTTTGTAATCGATAGACTATTACAAGAGTGTACAATGGAATCATTAATGAAGAAAGCAACGATTTTCCCCGCGAACATGGACCACCTGACGATCAGATCAGATCCGAAGCTTCGTCGATTCGCGAAGGAATCAAGAAGCCGAAGTGCTTATCTCGGTAATAATGAGATAATTGCTCTTCTTAAGGATCATCGCAACGGGGTAAGGGATGGACACGGGAACTGTAGATCTGATGAACTCTTCTTTCCTGTGTTGAAGAACTCGATCCTACTACTCCTCTCTTCTAAAATTCGTGCACCTTTAGTCTTTAGTCAGGCAGGGCTTCGCCAACGCTTGAGAATTCCAGATCTCAAAAAATAAAGCCCTTGGGGCTATATTTATAGGCTTCAGGAGCCCTGTATTCGGATAAGAACGGCTGATTCCCTCTTATCTTCAGTTGAAACCACTCAACCACATTATCAGATTAGTTGGAGCAAATCCAGGAGGTTAACGATCGAAAAACCGCTGAAAACAACCAAAATCAGTATTTTTTGTATTGCAGACACTTCTGAGTGTCTCGGCCAAGCCAAGACACTTGAGAGTGTCTCCTACTTATAGGTGTCTTGGCCAAGACACTTATAAGTGTCTTGGCCAAGCCAAGATACCACAGAGTGTCTTAGTTTAGTTTTTTCTGGTTTTGGTTCGTCGAGTTTGTTTCCACCATAAATTTGTCCTCCGGACTCGGAATTACGTGATTCAATATGCGTTGGAAAGCTGGCGAGGAGATCTATAGGCTCCCATGATTAAATTATATGTAGAGTAAATGTGATATAAGCAGTGCTCTGCCTTTCATAAATGACGCAGGGCTCCCGATCAGCTCTTGTTCCCATTATTCTAAAGTTTCGTTGCTTCGTATGGTCCGTCGACTCACTTCATGTCTTGTGACTCGGATAGCGACGTTCATCATCATCTCTCTGTCTTGAGCCATGTGTGAGGACCTATAGGTAATTTTTGACGCGTACACACCTGCTTCGCGGCATTTTCAAACTCCTTGATACGAGCCTGTAGGGACAAAGAACCAGAGGGAACGGGCTCTTGACCCTGAGCAAGCACTGAAATGGGAGGAACCTCAAGGCAAGGCTCCACTCTAGGTTAGGGAACAGGTTGCAAAGCGGGAGAAGATGTAGCTCCCTTGGATTCATTATCGGAAGCGGGTATGGGCTCAGTCCCCCGCTCTCCGGTAATGGTCACTCCTTCACGAACTGCACAACGGAAAAAAAAGGGTTAAGAGCAGGGGGTATCACCATACTCACAGACCCATAATCGAACTGGACAAGGGCCTAAATGCCAAAATACCTTCAGCAGCGGCAGCTTCGGTGACGGTAGAGGAGAAAACACTATTGCCCTTCTTTGAAGCGGTCCTCTTCACCTTTGGCGCCATCACAAGCGTAGCAAAAAGGAAGTGTGTGTTTCTCTTCTGAAAAGACAACTAAATCTATGGCTCCCCTCAATGCAGAGGGACGGGCATTAAATACATTGCATGGGTGAACGCCCACCGTTCGATTGGACTGTTCGGATCGAACAGTCACAGATAAGGCGAGGTGATACCAAATCTCACACGAACGATCGAGATATGTCAGTTTCCAACATGATCTTTGGCCGACGGTTTAGGCCGGGCGTGAAGAACAAGGAACCCCCACTACGTTGCCTTTAACGAGAAAAGACAAACCCACATCATCTTAATTGGTAGGCATGTAGCCCACCAAAAACAAGGCCCGCCTACGAATTGAATTCATTAGGCGAACTCATATATATTGAGTTCACCTGAAGGCTCAGACCTGCACACTATTGCGATCTGCCTAACTAAGGCTTAATCACAGTTGGGGTTCAAACCACTTTCAAGTTCACCTGAAGATTGAACCCAATTGGGATTCAATCAAAGCTTGAACTATTCGCAGTTTCACCTAAGGCTGAAATTCACCTACAGCAGGGACTTACCCACGGCCAGGAGTCACCCGGTGCAAATCAACCAACAGTCGACTCAACAGCGCTCGCTGTAACCAGCGGCAAAATGCACACACAGAATAAAAGGAACAATGATTGGAATAAAAACATGATTCCATTCATTAAGAGAAATTTGAATACAACGAAATAATCAAAAGCAAATTATAAATCTCTAAGCCGCGACTCCAACTCGCGAATCTCTTCGGCGCGCTTGAGTTCGAGCCTCTTCAGGATCTCTCGACAAATATCCTCTTCAGAGCGCGAAAGCATGTCTTGGACAGTGTGTCTCACCTCCTTGAGGGCTCGGCCCTTCTCCTCAATAGCGTCAATAGCCAGCTACTGTCGAGGCCCGAGTTCCTCCAACTCCCCTATCACCTGTTCGCAAGCCTTCTCCTGGGTAGCCAGTAAGGCCTGCGTATTAGCGATGCTTTGTTTGATCTTCACTATCTCCGAAGACAGACGGGAGATACGGGAATCAGCCTCTTGGCGTGCTAGGGTCATTCGCTCGTTCTCAGCCGTAGCGCACTCCAACTCTTTCATCAACCTTGCCTCCAACGACATTGTCTCCTCCAATCTATGATTGCGCTCCAGCAATGCTATCTGGACCTCACCGGATGTAAGATGAAGGATCTCGGAACTCGTGGTGCAAAGGGCAAGCAGCTGTCAGATGGTCCACTCTGCCTCCTCCAAACGTTTGAAGTACGGATTGGCAGCGGAGGGACCCAGTATCCTGATCAAAAGGCCCACGTGATATTCAAGGGCCTCCCTGAACTCCTCAAAGGGGCAGCTTTCCTCCAATGCGAGCCTGATGCTGTCTACAAGGGTGTCTTAGAGGCTAGCAATGGTTTGATCCACCAACTTTTTGCGCGAGCGAGCCAAGGGAGAGAGGGTGGCCTCATCGACTGCCGATGTTGTCACCAGAGTCGGGGCCAAAGCACTGATAGCCACAACAGCGGGAGTAGTAATAGACACCGCTGAGGCTGAGACACGAACCGACACCATCGGGATCTCTACCACGGATCTGAGCGTGACCTCAACGGTCATTGAGATACGGGGCGAGGGATCAACCACCACATGGGTAGATGCTTCCCCTCGGGCAGAAGCCCCCTGGGCTGACGACCCTATAAAGATAGATCAACGACGTTCGACCATGCTCTTACCTGAGTCGCCGAGCTCTACCTCATCTCCTGTTCCCCCATCTTCATCGGAAGGAATAGGGATCGCCTCCTTAACCATACCTGCATTAAGTCAACGCAAACGTCAGAGAATGCTAATTCGACCCTGCACCCGAGGATACAGTACTAAGGGTTACCTCTCGACACAATGGTGGGAGTCGTTGAAACCACCACCTGCTGTTCCATAGCAGAAGATGAGGGAACAACCTCCGAAGTTGCCAAAACCATCCCCGAGGTAGCAAGAGAAGCGGGCGTAACACCACTGGCCATAGGAGTAGTCACCACGTGAATTACCACAGGGGTTGCGTCATCCTGGCCTCTCACCACTCCTATAGCCTCATCTGCCTCCTCGTGACGGGCCTTCTTGGCCACCTCCACCCTGGAACTGTCGGTCGCGGCCTCACGTTGTCGCTTGGAAAGAAGTGAGCTGCTAGGAGCCAGGAGCGGCATCCCCAGCCACCCAGCGATTGCTCCCCGGGCCTATTCTAGGTGGTCACCCACCCGAGCTAACTCATCAGATCCTCCCGACACGTCGACGGGATCCAATTAAGGATGAGGGGACGAGGCGCGAGCCGCGAATTCCCTGAAGTCTCCTGAGCCAGCGTGAAGATCCTCGGCCTCCTCTTCAAGGACCCCTTCAAACCATTCCTCCATAGTTTGGCGACCCTTTCCCCTTGAGGAGTGGAGAGCTGCCCTCGAGTGGCACCCGCACTCTGCCAGACAAGAACTTTAAAACCGAAAGCCCTCAGGATTCGTGGTGGCACCTTGATGCCACTGATAATAGAGGAGCGAATGGCGAAGGTCGTGATCCTTAGCCGGCAATTCGAAGTGCGCATTAGTGCTACTGGCGTAGGTCTAGAACCACCCTCATCCACCATCAACCAAATCTCCTTCGTAATAAAAATGAGGATTGGCTTTCCCAACATAGAGCTGGTCATACCCGAACTGACGGGCAAACCTACAAGGGAAATAAGGCTCGAGGTAACACACGGAGGTCATTCACAAGATGTGATACCCCGACCAGATGTTAACTAACCATCGGAAGGCGCCGTAAAAGAGAACGATGTTATAGCCCACCGTCGATACTTCCCGAAGCGACTCGCCATAGCCACCCCCAGTGAAGTAAGGGAAGAATGGTCGGAAGTTGTAATGATCGAAATAAGACAACATCTTCCTTATGTCAGGGACGTCCTTACACTTCCAAGAGCATCCTTTCAGACGTTGGACGAACGGGACAGATCCCTCCTCCTGTAGAGTCGCTGGGGCACTCATCAAACACTCATAATGGTATACGAACTACGCCATCAAATAAGTGTATGGCAGCCCCACTCTTGGATTAGAGGTCTTAGCGACTTCTCCTTTGCCCTCGTCAATATACGACACACGACAAAACTGGTTTGTCAGTGTGCGAAGCCCCCTTTGAATACAGGCTACCGTTGCCGACACCAACGCGTATGGCCTCCCATAGGCTAAGCGTACCGCAGGGTAAACCACTTCCACCGAAAGTGTCTCGAAGGAGTGGGTGGGAAACACACACCTCTTCAACCATAGCATGAGGTATCTTGCAAGCAGAGCCTTTGCGGATATAGGAGACTTGGCATGGTGGTGGAACGACTGGAAGGTCGTCACGAATGGGAACCCACCCTCATCATGCTCAAGGGTTATAGCGGATTCCCCTTTGGCCATCCGACTCTTCACCTCGGCCTGGTCACACTCACCCAGTAGTAGAGTAGGCCTCCCCTTGAAATTATTCCCTGGGAACAGGTAGTCAGTCTAGTTCTTGTGACTAATCTTGGGAGCCCACTTCTTCTTGCCCTTATGGTCCACTATGCCCAAGGTGTCAATACATATGTGGTAGTGGCCGAGCAACTAACATTAGGTCTCAACCATCATGGGGAATCAACCCGAAAGATAGTCGATCTTGTCCTGACCTGGTACGTACTTCTCGTTGGGGAAGCTCCCCAAAGGCAACCCCGACACATCATACATCTTGTGGAGGGTTATGCCAAGCTCGCGATTGGGAGTCAAGAACGTACCACTATCCGGACAGTAAAGTTCTAAGATACTGTGGAACTGTAGGGCATTGATCTTCAGGCCATGCTGGGTGGCTCGGATAGCCACGAACAGCTTTGAGCCCGCAAGGTCAGAGTACTCCATCAAGACATACTCGGTGATCTTAGACCACCAAGTGCCACTACCAGGCGTAGAATGAATCCATCCTGAAGTCCTGAAGTCCTTTGGATGGAATTGCCCCCGGCCTGGAAGAGATGGTGATGGAAAGTTTCCGCCACTATAGTCGTTTCCCCTACGGGCCATTTATTTTTCAACAAGCCGGGACGCAAGGCGACCACACGCTTACAAGAGCTGTCGACCCCGTACCTAGCGGACGACCCTGTGAAGACCCCGCAAACTACCCCCATCTTAAGTAGGGGTCAGATCCCAGTTCATCAGTCTTGGGACTGCAAGCGACCGCAACTAGATGATCGAAAACCCCCTCGGCATATTAGGAAGATAATAATGGACTCCATCCACGATACGAAGCCATTTACTCTCTCCAAGCAGCAGAGCCGAGGGGTCAGTCGCGGCATCGCCAAACATGAACTGGGGCTTTTTCAGCTCCGTCCTAGCCATGTCTGTCAATGCTACATCGGTGATCAACTCACGCAACGTAAGATGATGCCCATTAGTCACTCTCTTGACCAACTCATCCGGCTTGTCAGCAGCAAATGCGGGCACTGGATCAAGAAGTGGAAATCGGGAGGGCGTCGTATAACCCGAGCTGCTGGCAAGGCTAATGGCAACACCCTGTGGGAGGTCCTCATCAAAAAACATGGCTGTAAAACAAGGCCAAAGGATTATAACTGAATTCGCATTTGGAATCAGAAAATTTCCATGACCTCCAAGCAGGCGAATCTCAGCAAACAGATCCCGCCTGGCGAAACTAAGTCTACCTGGCCAGTACTGAGTTCGCCGGACAAAGGCAGAACCTGCCCGACAAAGGACAAACCCGCATGTTAGGATGGATCCACCTAACGATAATCGAACCTGCCTGATAAAAGACAAGACTGTCTGACAGGAACTGAATTCGCCTAGCAAAGTCCGAATCCACCTGAAAAGGGGGGAGTTCACCCGAATCAGGGAAATTGCCAAAAATAGAAAAATCTATAAAGGAAGATGAACAAGCAGTGCTCATCTTCTCGACCCAGCGTCGACTAGCAATGCGAAGTTGTTAGACAAACCTTTCGACGTATCCAAGTGTGTACCGGGCACGCTGGCGGTCGCGCCGGCGGCCCGGCGGCGATGCTGCCAGGATAGCGAGCGGGACCCTTTCCCTTCATAATGTATTTCTTGGATTTCGGTGCCATCTTGGAGAGTCGGAGACAAGGTGGGAGTTCTTTCTCTCTAAACATTTTACGCAAGAAAAAGTTCCTGAGCACGGTAGTTCTCAACGGAAGGGGACGAAGCCTATTTAAAGGCGAAACATTTGCGGTTGAAAGGCATGGCCACGATCAAAATCAACGGCCCAGGTCGCTCTCAAGAGGCAAGGCGTTAGCAGTTGAGAAACATGGCCACAATCAAAATCAACATCCCGGATTCCTCTCAACAGTTCTTTTTTTGGCGGTTACAGAGGAACCGTCAAGATAGGGAACAGGTCGAGCGAATCGAAACCCGGAACTCACACCGGAATTCATGGCCGAATCTAACGGCCGGGATCAAAAAATTACGGCCATGATTCGTCATCGAGCGAGGCACACAAAAGCAATGTTGCCTTGTCAAATCGCATTTAATGCGATCTAACGAACCGACGCGACCTTAGCTGGAAAGCACGAGGCACAAGGCTTTGTTGACGAACACATGGCTCGCTTTCTACCAATTCGAATTTCGCCTAAATAAGAATTTTGCCTGCAAACTAATGGCAAGCTCGCCCTCCACAATTTCAAATTTCACCTGTGAAGCGAAGTTCGCCTGGAAATGTCAAGTTCGCTTCGCCAGTGGAAATGAGTTTTGCCCGAACAGCTCGTTTGTTGGGTCTAGTTCACCTCTGAAGATGAATCTCAAGTGGTCCGACTCATCTAACGCTTCGAACCACCGATGTAATAGTCTCATCTACATGATCAGACCTACCAAGCGATGCAACCCATTGATGCACCCTCCGGATGCACCAATGGGTAACGGTCGTTTAGTTAAAATCGTTACGATACAACCAAACTACAACCTGATAGTTACAATTAACTCAAACCCATGCCTCAAATGGCTAAAGGTTATAGCAAAAATCTTAGCATTAAGCCTAAGAGAAACTACTCAACAACTCATCATACTGAGGGGAATAGTATGACTGGCCCGATTCAAACGGTAATCGGTAAAGGTAAATCAAACTCGTTGATAGCTGAGGGTTTGCTAAAAATCCTAAAGAGAGACAAAAGAAGGAAAGTATATACACATAATGTTGAGCAATAAAAAGCATAACACTCCATTCAGCCAATCTTGAAAACGATTAGAGTTGTGACGAATTGTTCCGACAAGTTAACAACAAGCTATCCAAACAGAGTTGTAACAAATCAACACCGAAAAAAAGCCTAAGGACTAATCCTCTATCGACTCTAGTTTAGCTCGATTAGAGAGGTGAGTTTAGCTTTGATCTCGGCTACTTTCTCCACTCGATCCGCTTGAACCCGGTCTTTTGCCTCCTTGCGGATCCTGGCATCACGAGTAGCAGCGGCAGCGGTGCTCTCTTGACGAAGCGTCTGAAGAGTCTGCATCTCCTACTCAACGGCATCGCGGACGTCCGCATTCCTGAGCTGTAAGTCCCTCAGAGTCGCCTCTTTCACCGCCAGCTGAGCCCTCATTCGGGTGATATCAGAGGTTGAAGCATCGATTTCCGCCCACGGTTGACTTCAACGGTGGAGCAAATTCGAAACGAGATCCCCTTGATGCGATAGCTCCTTCTCTTGAGCCTCCCACTCGCGCGCCCCACTAACTCGGGCCTGAGCCATGAACCTCTCTACGTCCGGTTTCGAGTCGGTGCATGACAGAGCTTGTAGGTGTGCTAAGATCAGCTCGAAGCGAAGGAGCGTGGCCTAGGCTACGCGATGCCTCTCAAGCCTCCCCCATGCGCCTGAGAGCAGTAACATAGTGCATCAGGAAAGGTTCAAACTCGGCATAGGTGCCCCAGCCGAGGCTATCAATAGAGACCGCCTGCCTCATGGCATTTTGCAATTGCCGGAGGACGCCCTGTGAAGATCTAGAGCTCGGAGAAGCAGATTCTTGATCGGCGGGGATCATGGCAATAGGCTGGATCAAAGGGACCGTACCTTCATCATCGATAGAGGGTTAAGGGGCAGGAACGTGTTCTTCCTCCTCGTCATCGGAGTGGATGATGGGTTCTAGCTGAGCAGCCTCCCTCTTCCCCTTTGAAGCATATGCTCCCGCTCTAGAAGCCATTTCGAAGCCGAGAAGTCTTAAGTTTTCTCTAAGAAGGTCTGAATGAGAGAACTTATGAATGTGGTGATCCTCATGCAAAAGGGATGGATCAACACTATATACATAGGATCTTGACCGTCAAGATTCATCGAGCTCTCTAGAGCAGACAATCTCGATTCTACGATTCAAATCGAACGGCCGCGAGCAAGGCGGGACGTTTGGATTCCTACGTGAATGGCCAGGATCTGGCAGTTCAAGACACGATCCCCATCGAATTGATGGCTAGGAGTAAAAGCAAGATCAAATCCGTGTCTTGAAGCGAGCGCGTAAAGACAAGGCGTCGTTTTAATGAACGAACGAGGGAATTTCACCACGGACGTGCAGCCTGCCCCCATGCGCCTGTCTTTTTTCAAGAGGGACCCAACTCTAACGACACTAATCCCACCTGCGTGGGTTTGCACCACTCGAATTCACCCAAAAACCTCGACCTATCTGAGGGAACCAAATTTGCCCTAACTCATCAGGGACCTCTTTATTCAAAGTGTTCCAGACCACACGCAAGTTAGTTTAGGTCTGAAAACTTTAAAGGGGGTCTTGTAAATGGTAAAAATTACCTTAGCAGATAAACATGAAATCCGTCTGTGTATTCAAGTTGCCCACACGAATTGAAAATAGGGCTCACCCGCGTACTTGACTCCCCAGCACGAGCCAAGACCACGCGGTCACCAAATTTGCCCACAGTTGGCAATCATAGATTCGCCTGTATGTTTGACTCATCCGCACGAGTCAACATCATCCAAGTGACTGAAATCCGCCTGCTTACTTGGTTCGCCTGCACGAGCCAAGAGTCGAACTCACTTATAAACAGCAAACTCGCCAAACCCGCCAGAGTACTTGGCGACTACTATACCACATATAGGGAAGGGCCTTCCCACTTCCCACGATGTGAATGGACTGAGCATAGTACTCCGAGCCCATCAAGTAGTTGCTCACAGTACGAGTGATTGGTCAAATCCATGCAATCGCCAAGTCCGCCTGCATGAAGCTCGCCTTGCTTGCACAAGTCAAGAGCTGAACTCACCTATGATCAGTAAGCTCGCTGAGCTAGCCAGAGTACCTGACAGCCATAGTATCACGCATACAGGGATGGGCCTTCCCGCTCCCGCAATGTGAAAGAGAGAGGGTACAGTGCTTCGAGCCACTCAAACGGCTGCTCACAGTACAAGTAAGAAGCATGGTATCTCCCAACAGTACATGGTCACATCTCATGATTTAAGAGTGACTATGTCGTCTCTCTTGTATTTAAGAATTTCTTCCGGCCACGGAGAAGGGGTTCAGCAATTTGGTTAGCTCATAGTTAATTGATTAATTCAATCAGTTAGCTGAACCACAGCCCTCAACTCTCGACGGAGTTGACGACAGGCTCTTTGCATGACCTTTGCACTGTAGCATCCTCTCCTAGCTTCATGCCCTGACCGCCATCGAACTTAGAAACTCGAACTCAACTAGCACGAGCTTCTACTACGTGCTGAAGCTCACCAGCAACCTCGGTCGAATCGTCCAAGAAAAGCAGACTTGGTGCGAGAACCGAGTGAGGCGTCCTATAGCTATCAAAGTCCCCATGTTAAACAAGGAGGGCCTTCCCTCCGCTTCTATTATAATTTCAATTCATTAGTTTGTAATAATCTATTCTTATCAATACAAACAAAATCCCAATTTCAGGAGATCAAAATTTACACCTACACACACATCTGACAATCAACTTATCAACTCTCTAATAGAGCGATGGTCCTCAAAGTTGCGTCGATCGCAACAAAATTCTGTCACATTAATATCACACCTCTGACAATCAATCCTTTCATCACGTTAATATTACACCACTGATAATTTCATGTTAATACTACACCTCTGACAATCAACTTATCGACAATCTTTAATAGAGGGATAGGTCCACAATCTTATCACATTAATAAAATATCTCTGACATTCAACTTATCAACTATCTTCAATAGAGCGATAGGTCCATAATCTTGTCACGTTAACAGAACACTTCTGACGACCAAATCAACTTATCGACTCTATTCAATAGAGCGATAGGCCCATAAAATACTGTTAGGTTAACATCACACCTCTAACAGTAAACCTCCTAATAAACTTGTTAATCTTTTTTCAACAAGAATAGCAAGTTTTTATTATAAAATCCCCAGCGGATTAAAGATTTTTTAGAATTATCCTAGTGATAAAGAAGAAAATTTTAGAATTCTACTTTAAGTAAAAATTCATGCCAGGTTAATACTACGCCTCTGGTACTTCTAACTTTCTTTTAATATTTCAAGTGAAAACATAATACAAAAAGAAACAATAACAAAAGTCTACATATTCAACATTGTAGCACCAAAAATCCATGCTTTTTACGCATGGGGGACTTCATATCGATCCCCAATTAGAGATAATTCTATGCTAACATGCGTCGCCGGTTAGTCTTTTCCCATAAAAATAATAAAAATCTACGTATTCAATATCATAGCAGGTTCTTATTAATAACACCAAAATCCATACCTTACATGCATGGGGTACTTTATCTCGATCCCTAATTAGAGATAAGTCTGCATCTAACACATGCTGTCGGTAGCCTATTCCCGCAATAATGGCGAAGTCTACGTATTCAATATAGTAGCATCAAAAATCCATGTCTTTCACGCATGGGAAACTTTACCTCGATGCCTAATTAGAGATAAGCCTATGTCTAACACGCGTTGCCGGGTAGTCTATTCCTGTAAAATTAACAAAGTCTATGTATTCGGCATCATAGAACAAAGTATGAGAGAGTTCAGTCTTTTAGCACAACTTTATATGTGAAATGGACTTAGACAATCCACATGCTAGTCCGACTCAAACGGTAGTTGGTAAAGGCTTATTAAACCCATTGATAACAGAGGGTTTGCCAAAAATGTTATGAATGTTTACAGGCCCATTAGCTAAATAAATGTGAGCCGTGATGTGACACTTGAGAGCTTTTGCTTATGAGTAGCTTGTACCGTCGTTACAATTTCTCTTTGAAGCTCATCTTCACACAGGTCTTCATGGTAAATCCCTTTAACCAAGATGCCTTTGAAGCGGGTGCAGAGAACAACTCATTTATGACAAGGAATCAATAGCTCCAAGGTCAGAGTTAAGATTCAAAGTATTTTGAAAATTCATCCTAATCAACTACGAACTTTCAAAAACTTTAAAGAGGGTTCTGTAGCCTGTCTAAAAATTACTGTAGATAATTTATCTCCATCAAACACTAATGATGGAAGTTACAATTTAACGACTTCCAAAAGGCTACAATTTAAAAACTTTCACGTAGATCAATGGAAGCTTTAATTCAACAGCCTTCATAATTAATATCGAGAGTTATAATCTGATGACTCTCATATTTTCCAGGAGCCAATACGAAGGTTACAAGATAACGATCTTTGCAACGCTCTAGCAAAAGAGACTACAAATTGATGGTCTCTTCAAATCAAAATTCAGATATCTCTCAAACCGTAAGGAATTTGGCAAAATGGATGAGAGAAAACTGAAGCCTTAAGATAGGTCTGGTTGGCTTTGTCTCATCGAGATAGTTGATTTTTATATGTAATTCATCCAATTCCGACTTACAGTTTGAAAGTTATGACCTATTATTCGCAGAAAATTATATTCTAAAGTCCGTCTGTAAGGCTGGACTTCGCTTGAACATTGGACTTAGCCTAAAGCTCGTTTAGCTTAGCTGAGGCTACCTGGGCATTCAAGAGTCAAAACGCTGAGTTTATTTCTGCGTCCTAATGACAAAACGCAAAGTTTGTGGACTCAAAATACAGAGCCTAACTCTACGTCCCAAGCCCAGAACGCAGAATTCATGCATTTTCAGGCTCAAATGCAAAGCCTAACCCTGTGTCCCAGGTCTAGAACATAGAGTTCGTGCCCAGAACGTAAATTCTGCATTTAAATCATTCATATACGAGTTGATCGGTTCTAGAAAACATTTTCTCCCCACGATTTGAGGGGATGACTACCCTATCAAGGAGAGATTTATAGGGGAAAGTTACACCTATTAAACCCTCATTAAGGAGATATTTAACTAGGTGGTTACACCCCTTAATCCCCTATAAATAGCTGACAACTCAACTGAGTTTGGGATTTCAAATTCATCCTCTTTTCGACAGCAAAGAAGAGATCTTTTGGCAGATCATCTTTAAGGGAGATTGTCATTTATCCTTGGAGAGCTTAGAGCATTCTTAGACAATAGGAGCTTTCTTCATCCTTGGCTTCCAAACCGATTTTGGTTAAATCAACTCTTTCATAGAGTTTCAAACTCGTTCAGAGTTATCAACTCGTCAATAAATTCAAACTTGCTTTGCAAGTTCGTCTAAGACGTTGAGTCAAGAGGTGAAGACAATGTTCCAGTGAGGAATTTGGATCATCAACGGGAAACAAGAATCTAAACTCCCATCGACACCAAGAATAACCCAGGTTAAACAAAGAGAAAGATCTTCGTTGATCTTTCTCTCTTTTGTAAATTGGGAATCTGATACAAGAAGATTGTAATTTCTTTTTCTAAGTATGTTAGAGAGAGATTGCATTGAGAGAATTATAGTTAATTCTTTTTCTAAGTTTGTTAGAGAGAATAACACAAAATTCAATTCTTAATTTCTTCTTTCAATTTTCCTACCAAACAATGCCAACTTCTAAAAATTCGTTATCATGACCGGGGGGTCCTCTGCACAAGCGTCTTGATTTGGAATTAGATGTTTTGGTGAGATCCTTTCGAATACCGAGACCCTCCATGGAGCGGTCTTAGGGGAGCTACACGCTGATAATACTACCCTAATTAACTTTTCAAACAAACAATGAGAGTTCGATTTTGAGAAACTTCTCTTTCGAGATTTCTTTGTACCCCTAGCCTGATAGTACAACTCGTCGGCATGATGATCGGAGCACTCCGTGTTTGTTGGTGTGATCTCCTAGGTACATTGTCACCTTTTGACGGATATGTCTTCTTCTGGGAATGTACAGCCTTATTGGCACTCTCAAGAGTCGTACGTTTGAAACCACCTGTCAAACCCTAAAAATTTGTGTTAATATAATTAATATGTAATTAATTATGATATATGGATATTTAGTATGATAAATATCATTAAATGGTATTTGAGTATGATACTATGTTAATTATGATATATGGATATTTAGTATGATAAATATCATTAAATGGTATTTGAGTATGATACTATGTGTTTTGAGTATGAGCGATATGATAAATATCATTAAATGGTATTTGAGTATGATACTATGTGTTTTGAGTATGAGCGAGTTCATACATAGGAAAGAAAAGAGTCAAAACATGCACAATGGCCGAATATATGAGAAACTAGAAAATTCCAGTCCGGTCAACCGTTCCGGTCGACCACAAAACCTGTAGAGAGTAGATTTTTAGTTTTGAGTTTGTTCTGGTTTTCTAAAGCCCATATTCGTTCTCTCTGGTTACATATCAATTATACATGATATTTTTAATTTTCTAAGAACCCTAACAGCCACCAAACACCTCATAAACCCTAATTTGATTCTTGGAGAAGATTGGAGGCTTTCGAGTGGGATTTTTGTGTAGTTTTCGGCTTTCGGATTAGAGATTTTCCTTTGCTTTGCATCTTAAAAATTTTTCTACAAATCTCAGGCAAGTTCATCTCTGCTAATCCCCATCCTAGTTTTTAAAACGTTTTTAAAATAGTTTTCAACATGTTTGAAAGAGCCAAATTGACTAGTTCGTGAATAAAAGTCAATTCTTTAATATTATATTGTATAAAGACTAGGTCTTTCCATGTAAAAAAGTTTGAGAATGAATTTACAGAAGTATTTAAGATCTGAAAATAATTTAAAACATTGTTTAAATTGAAGAAAGATGATTTCCTCTTCGTTTTGAGTTTCTATGCATGATTTAGGGTTTTGAATATGAATTTAATGCGAATAATCATGATATTTATGTTGAGTTGTTTCCAGAAGTTTTTATCTACTGTTGACATGCTTTTATACAAGTTTCACATGTTTAAAACAAGTTTGAAATACTGAATAATCAACATGAACACAACATGGTGCAAAATCTGCACAAACAGGAAATTCGGCCCACGGTCGACCGCGCCTTAGTGACGATCGACCGCGTGTAGAACAGAGGCCTGAGTAGGCCCTGGAACCCATCGCGGTCGACTGCCGCATAATTGCGGTCGACCGCCGCATAATTGCAGTCGACCGCCAATCAGTCTTGGCTTGTGCATGTTTGTTTGACTTGTTTTAGTTTTCGAAAGAGTTTCTCGACCTTGTGCTAATGTATTGTGATGTTTATGAGTTGTTTAACACCTGGGATGATGGTGAATACCATATATGGACACGCTCACTAAGATATGTGCATGTATGCTTAGAATATGTTTCGTTAACATACTTTTTGTTGCAAATTAAGTAGATAAATAAATATGATGAGTATGGTAAGTGCATGTATCCAGAATAGAGAGATAAAACATATTTCCGCAAAACGATTGAGTAAGAGTACTACAAAAGTATCGTTATTTCATGTGTCCGAAATAGGGAGATTAAACTTATTTTCGCAGAGCGATTGAGTAAGAGTAATACAAGAGTATCGCTATTGTATAAGGAGATGCACACTTGTATGTATTATCAGTTGTACTTTGATTCCATGTTAGATCACCCATGAGTAGGGTACAATCTTTGAGATCGTGACATACACGACATGGCCTATGATGAACTTTTGATTTGGATGAGAGCCTCTTATATTGGATCCGACTACTCGAGTGTAGTTTTGAGATGATATATTTATTCTACATGTTTGAGGTTTGGAATGTTTTGAGATGATATATTTATTCTACATGTTTGAGGTTTGGAATATTTATTCGACGTACTAACTCTTGTGTAATGGATTACTAAATACTAATCTCCAGTTAGAGTTATATCAATGATTTCATACTTATATGTATTGACTCTATTTTCTATATATTCCTAGCCCTCCCCCTGAGAGAGGTGGAGATGATCTCGCTATAGTGCTTTGACGCTCGTTAATTTCCCCCCTTTCAGGTAGCGAGTCCGTTGCACGGAGAGTTGCAAGTTGATAGGATTTCTTCATAGATTCCATCTAGATATTTATTATTTTAATAATTATTTTAGAACTCCACAGTTAGTTGTTTATGTTCAGACTCTAGACTTGTATTTTATTTTGTAGAGGCTAAGAGTCATAGTGATACTTTATTTGACTTATTATACTTGAGGTTTATTTCAGACTCAGAGATATTTCTATTCGATTTTAGTTGGGCTCACTGATGATTATTTTCTTATTGCTTCCATGTATACATGGTTTGTTCTATCTCTATTATTTTGCCTGTCATTACTTTCACCTATTTGTTATTTTCACTAGAGAGATAGTGACTGTGATGGTGAAACATGGCATAGCATGGTGTTTGGTGCTTGGTAGGTTTGGCATTCCAGATTTTACCTTGGACTACAGCCTTGCGTGAAACCTGAGGCATCACACCACCCTCTTGTGGGTGTGGAGCCTTAACGGGCTCCTAGACTTCGACACGCACCCCCAAGAGAGAAGTGATAGGAATTCTCGTGGAAGGGGAGGCTTCCTTACCTCTTTTGTGCACGTCGCACGAACAACTACATTGACGTGTCCTAGTTTGTTTGGCAGGACACCTTTGAGCGGTATTTGGCTTGAAGGAAGTGTTTGTACAACCCCCAGTCTAAGGAATTTCTCAGGTTTTAAACACCAGAGCTTTGCCTTGATCCTTGTGCAGAGAACTGAGTCGATCTACCATCCTTACATTGAGTTTTGACAGATCAACACTGCCGTAAGGCTTCATCAGAGGTACAAAAGTAGATGTAGCAGCAAGAGATGCCGATGGAGGCTGAGAAACGCCCACGGAGTTGGACCCCTGTGCGAAATAGTGTGGACTGTTTCGGCTGGTGGGAGACTTTTTGGATAATTTCCAAGTTGATTTTGACGTTGTTTTGGCCTTTGGCACCCAGACTTGTTTGGATTTCGGTGGTTTTTTGGCAACCTCTTTCTTCTATAGTTCTTGTGCCTTTGACACAAGAATACGTGGCATGCGCGAGAAGTGAGCGACGTTTCTGTTGGCCTCATATTTATGAGCCTACACCCTATCTTGTTTTGATGATTACAAACAATTCCTAATGTTATTTGTCTAATGTTTGTGTTTTCTTATTAGGTATTCTAGACAAACAATGTGAAGGAGGTTGGTTACAATTGTGCTATAATGATCATATCAAACAGAGGTTGATGTATATAGTGGTATGAAGTCATTTGCAATTCAAGACAAATTCAAGATCAAGCTTCATCCGCATAGTTTTCCAAGTTGAGCTTCATCGTAGATCAAGATAGCATGGGTAATTTAGTTTTGGAGTTTATACTTTGTGTGTTGGTACTTTAAGCTCAATTATATATACACATACATTTACACATTTTTGGTTTTGATAGTTTACAAGTTTATATAAATATGAATCATATATTCTTGTTTACATATATACACAATTGTTTCATGTTTATACATGCTTACAATGATTTCATCAATATCAAGTTTTAACAATTCAAAAAAATCATATTTATTTGCAAAATTATGTGCTTATAGATTTAAGACTTGTTTATATCATTTTATATCTTTTCCTAAGTCCATAAATCCATTCAAAATGTTTCAAGAGTTTGTTTAAGTCATTTTGTAAAAAAACATGTGTTGTTATGTTTTCATGTTTTTGGACTATTTGGTAAAATGATGAGTTTTCATAATTGGAAAGTGCAATTCTAAAAAGTCTTTTTGTAATATATTCAATTTTATGTTTATAAGCTTTCCCTAAAGTTTTATATTTTTTGGAATTTATTTTCTATTTTTAAAAAGGATTCAAAAAAAGATTTACTATTCATTACAGGCTGAGTATGCGTTATCAGTTGACTGATGCAAGGGATCAGTCGACCGAAGAACTCGGCTGGAATTGCCAAAAGTTTTTGTTTTCACGACTGATAAACTATCAGTCGACTGATGAGGTTATCAGTCGACCGATGAGCTCTTCATTCGACCGATGGGCTGTAAGCTGCCTATATTAGTCAGCTCATCAGTCGACTGATACTGTTTATTAGTCTACCGACGACTTTACAATGGCTAGTTTCCCGATTTTTATGTTTTCATTTTTTTGTCTTTTTCCTTGATTTTTTCTTGGTTTTGGGGTTTGTTTTATGATCCTATATATACCCCATACCCTCTAACTTCTGAGGGTAATCAAGAGAGCTTTAATCAAGTTTAAAAGGATGTTTTAAGATTTTTTAAGTGTTTGTTTACAAGTTTGGTTTGTATTTATTTTTTAAGTGTAACTTAAATAGATTTTTTAAGTGTTTGTTCACAAGAAGAGGAGATCAATATTGGTTTGAGTTTTCAATTTCACATCTCCATCTCTCTTGTTCTAGAGAAGTTTTTCTAAACTCAATTCTATCTTTGTATTTATTTTGTTTATTGTTTATCATTTCTATAAGCTAGATTTTCATATTGAGTTGAGTTTGAGTTTTACTCATTAAACACACACAACCTTTGAGCTTTTAGTATTTAACATTAAGTATAATTTGGGTTATGGTGAGTTGTTCTTAAGTATGAGCTTACATTGAGTTCTCGTCTATTATAGAGAATAAATTTATATTTAAGCCTTTATTGTGAGATTCACCTTGTAATACACAAGTACACCAAGAGGAGTGTGTGGTGAGAAAGTAGTCGATTCAAAGAGGAGTGGCGTCGGTAATAAAGCATAGTGAGAGGTAGTAAAGCCGAGCACTTGAGGGAGGCGATACGTGAGGACCAACACTTGAGGTGGTAGTTTGTGTGATTACATTGTGAGTGATTGTGAAAGTTTTCGGTGAGCTAAAAAACCGAGTGTGAGGTGTAAATGTTTTGGGTGAGCGTCAAAATCTCGGTTGTGATAGTGGATTCTCCTTGGGAGTGGGGAGCGGAGACGTAGGTCGAGGGGACCGAACTACATGATCACATCACTTATTTGAGTTTGCATTGGCGTATTTATTTGTGCTCATTGTTTGTTTATTCTATATTGCCATTGCTCATGTTTATGTGCCCATAGTTTACATATCCTTGCACATATAAGTTATTGTATATCTTATTTGCTAGGATAATTTGTTAATAAGTTTTAATTAACATTAAATCAGATTAAATTAGCATTAACCCTATTCACCCTCCCCCCTAGGGTGATTTTAATTTGTATCAGAGCTTGGAGCTCTTTGATTTAAGGTTTAATCATCTTAAGTTAAAGATCCAAGTTTTTATATTTTGCTAATTTAGTTTTGATTACATTTTATCTTGCTTGCATAATATAGTTATGGACATGAATGGTGCACCTTGTTTAGGCTATGATATTAATGTTGCTCCAAAATTCATTAACTTTTATTATGCTCAATGGTGTTTTAGATTTAAAATATTTACTAGATCAAAAAATATCGATATGTGGGAAGTTATTGATAGTGCTTATATTGTGCCTACATTGGAGAAATTCAAGTGGAGTAACTATGATAAAAAGATGTTTACAATTAACAAGTTAGTGTTAGAATTCTTGCGTTAATGCTTTTGAACCATGTATTTCTAACGAACTTGCTCATTTTGATAGTACTTACACGATATGAAAACTTTTTGAAGCACATCAAGGAGACTTGGAGGAGATTCGACGCGTTATGGCGAAATCGACTTCAAGTGATAGTGGAGCATCATCATCATGCACATGGCTACTAGGCGATAGCCCTAGTGTGGTATGCGAATCAGACTCTGAAAGTGAAATATCTATTAGTAATATCGCATGTGCATATGATAGGTTAATACATGCCTATACTAAGTTGCATAAAGCTTTTATTGATTTAAAAAGCAAGCATCTAGAGTTAAAATTCGATCATGAGAAGCTATCTTCCAAATTTATTATCATTGATAAGGAGAATATACTGCTTAAAGAAAACAATGATATGGTAAGTTCGAAAAATAAAAATTTAACCTCATCAAATACTAGCCTATCTCATGCTAAGATTGATGTCATGCTAGAGGTAGAAACAATTAGAAATGAATTTAATTCATTTAAGAATGATCATGCTCTTTCTACTTCTAGTGTTAATGCATATGTGCCTAATGACGAGTTGAATGATATTAAAAATCGTATTTCCTCTTTATATTCAACCCTAACTAAATGCATTGACAACCATAAAAAACTTGTGAATATGTGTGCTAAGTCTAAGACAAATAATTCAAAATCATCCACTCACTATGTACACATATATAGTAAAGTTTATAAGTACTCTATTTGCTGTCGTAAAGTTCATTTAGCTAAATTTTGCTATGATGCACACAAACATAAAAATATTAATGCTTCTTGTGCATCTTATAAAATTTCTTCGTCATCACACACACGTGCACATGCACCCATTGTTAATTATAAGCATGTTCATGTGTTTAAATGTAATCTTTGTGGTCATTTGGCTAAATATTGTTTTGATTTAAAAAAGAAATCTCGTTTGCCGAATGTTTCTAGTAGTCCACATATTTTTAAATGTGATGTTTGTGGTAGATTTTGCCATGTGGCAAAGTTTTATTTTAATTTGAGAAAATGTTCAAACTTGCCAAAATTTTCAAATAAACCACCTTTGTTTAATGATGTTTCTCATTTATAAAATGTTTCTAAAAGAACAGCCTTGTTTGCAAATGGTTCCTGTGCATAAGCTAATGGTCCACAAAAATAAATGGATCACTTTTATTGCACATATTACGATCGGAAGGATCATTTGAGTGATTATTATTTTGATCATGTTAGTGCACCACTTGCGCCGAAAATGGATCATAACCCTTGGGGTTTGAGCTTTAATGATAGGGGTCATATCCCTAGACTCTTAGGTACCAAGATGTGACGCCCCTAATTTTACATAAGGCTACAGTCTAAGGTGAACCCAAAGATGTCAAACCTGCCATGCACCCACACTGTGCATAAACACGTTTCACCAATCACAGTAATATCCTCTAGTGGAATCAAATAAAAGTGCAGGTATAAAACAAGCAAAATATGCAAATGGACGTAATGGACATGATATAAAAAAGATATCTCATAAATAAAAGAATCATGTCTCAACTGTAACCCATATGATAACTAAAATAATAGGAATGTCAATATGAATCAACTAGAATCGTACTAAGGCACACTGCCTTTATAATATGAGAATAAAACACTAATGTCTGAATAAAATAAAAAATTATACTGTGGAGTCTCTAAAATTCATATGACAGCGACTATGCAAGAACTTTGTCATCCTATGGCTCTTCGTACCTCTGTACCACCTAGAAGAAAAGAAAATAATAGAAAGAACAACAACAAGAGCGTCAGAGTGCTATGGTAAGATAACATCCATCCGCCATAGGGGAAGGGTTGCTAGGTGAAGTGAAGTCTACCAAGATCATTTTCCCCCGTATCTAAGTAAAATTAATATTTAGAAACCTACAACACGAGACATAGTACGTCGAGTGAAATAATCCAAACAAGGAAACCCTCATGTATATACTATATGTCTCAAATTATAGATGCCTAAAAATTAATACCAATCTAGAAATTAAAACAATCTAAATAAAATCAATAATTACAGAAAAATAAACAATCTAAATAAAATCAATAATTAAAAATCCACAACACGAGATATAGTACGTCGAACAAAATAATACAAACAAGGAAACCCTCATGTATGTACCATATGTCTCAAATTATGAATCACTAATCATTAACCTCAAACTAAGAAATAAAGAAAGCGGTAAAAAAAATAAAGACATTAATACATCGTATTTATAATATCTTTCACTATCACTGGGGAGATAGAATAAATACCAACATATAATCATGTATACTTTCAAGAGCAAAATTTCTCGGTATTATACCTCAACAATGAGTCTTACGCATAACTAGAATCCGCCATGGACTCAGGCTATCAAGAAATCGTCACCATGCAAATCCATATAAGTTATGATTCATCGTAGTATCATGCAGTACGGACTACCAAGTCAGCATCCTAACTGTATACTCGGCTCATTAGTCTCATCGTAACTTAGTGCATAACATGAGTGCGGGACAGACTACCAAATAGGCATCCTAGAAATACGACTCACAAGCCTCATCCAACCCTAGTGTGGGACGGACAGCTAAATCATGCCTCCAAAAATCCGACTCAATGGCATGTACAATAAGTATATCGGCGTACTACCAAATGTAGTACTGAGCTATGAATTAGCAATCTCTAATTCCAATATAAACGGAATAAAACCTGTCATACTCCTGTTCGAGATACTCATTTTTGTGCAACAATACTATACTTATCTACTCGTGAATAAACGTGTATAAAAGTATGGCTCAAACCCCTCGAACGTGTCTTAAAACAGTGTAAAAACAAACTGGGAACAATCTGAAAATCTACCCGTAAGTTGACTTATGACTGGCATAAGTCTACTTATGGCAAGTCGACTTATAAGTCGACTTAGTCAATTTCTAGATTGCTGTTTTGATGTTTTCTGCGATATTTCTCAAACAAAAACTCATTCTAACTATCATGGATTATAGAAAACAGGCTATAAACATCCAAACTAATTAACAGAGGTCATAACACATGGTTTAACACTTGCATTAAAAAGAAATAGGGTTAACTACATTATTATCCAAGATTTTCAATATTGACATGAAAAATTACATAATTATCATAGCATGATAAATTTTTGACAAAGGGGCAGAAGCATAAAAGTTCATTTAAACATGATTAGACAAATTAGGAAATATTGGACTAAGGATTAAGCATGATTAATTAGCATAAAAAGACAATTAAACATCAAACTAGGGTTTACACATGAATTAAGCATATTTAAAATATTAAAAATGAAATTAAATGAAACCCTAATGATCATGATCATGATTCTATCATAAACAACAAGAATAACTAACAGATCTAGCATGTATTTAAGTTTAAACATAAAAAATCTAACTTTTAATACTACAAGTTAAGAATTAAACATAAAAACACGTATTAAACATCATATTAACAACTAAAATGAGTTATTTAACTATGGGTATGGGTTTGGATGAAGATAATCTTGCCTCAAGTTGCTGTTGATCCTCCAAACACGCGTGCAAGATATTTTCTTTTGCTAAAACACATATCTCGCCTTCCTCTCGACAAAACTCCTACCAAAATCTTCCAAAAACTCAAGATTCTAGGCTAGGGTTTGAGAGGATGGTGGCTACTGGATTCTCACGAGAAAGTGTAGAAAAAACAGGTTTAAAAGAGTTTATATAAGTCTGGGATCGAAACAAAGCAGATATAACCCAAAACACAAAAGAAAACTAGAAATCATCCTATAAGTCGACTTACGTATCTGATAAGTCGACTTATGGTAAGTTGTCTTACGGCTTTGATAAGTTGACTTATTGTAAATCGACTCATAAGTCGACTTAGCAGAGATTTTATAGTTTTTCTTCTGTTTCGTGCATATTTCGTGCATGTTTCTCTACTCCACTCACATATATACACTGAATTGATCTCAAATCAATTCCTAACATACTCAAACATCAAAATATATTATTTATCACCATATAACATTTTTATTATTATTTATCACATAATATTCAAATTCACGGGGTTTTACAGTCTGCCCCCTTTAAAAGAATTTCGTCCTCGAAAGTCCGCAAGTGTATCTTAGGGATTAATAATATGAGAAAAGCACTAAGAGGGAATAATCGAGACAAGAAAACCCTCTCGTACACATCTCGTATCATTAATCCCTAGATATGAAACATATCAGTATCTACAGTTAACAATCTAGAATGCTAATATTTCCACTCTACCCCTAACTAAACCGAACTAGAACGTCGGGCAAAAATTTAAACAAGGAGCCCCTCATATATATACCATATGTTCCGAATGATTAGGAGCTAAGTGTCAATATCCCCATTCTAGTGTTAAATGTAAATCTAAACATATAGATAATCATAAATATCAAATTAAATCAATCAATCCACCTGCACTAACAGGTGTGAATAGTCACGACGAATAACATCTCCTCGCTCCCGAGAATCCTCCTCGATATCTATACTTAACAGTCTAGAATGCAAATACTCCCATTTAACCTCAAACTAAACGGAACAAGTACGTCAGGTGAAAAATCCAAATAAGGAACCCCGCATACATATACTATGTGTTGCTAATGATTAGGAGCTAAGTGCTAATATCATCATTTTAGCTTTAAGTATAGATATGAGCATATAAACAAATCATACACATGGATAAATCATAATCAATCAATTAATTTACCTTCTCAAACAGGTATGGAAAGTCGTAACGTATATTCTCCTCGCGCTCCCAAGAATCCTCCTCAATGTCTATACTTAACTGTCTAGAATGCAAATACTCCCACTTAACCCCTAACTAAGCAGAACAAGTATGTCGGGTGAAAAATTCAAACAAGGAACCCCTCATATATAAACCATGTGTTCCGAATAATTAGGAGCTAAGTGCTAATACCGCTATTCTACAATTAAGTATAGATATGAGCATGTAGATAATTATAGACATAGGAAAATAATATCCAAACAATTTAGCTCGAATAGGTGCAAGTCGTCGTGATGCATATACTCATTGCACCCTAAGAAACATCCTCAGCTCCTTTCTGATTCTATTGAACTTTAACTAAAGGAATCATTGTGTTTCTAAGTCTCTTGTCCTCATTGGCAAGAATACACATATGAATTTTAATAATAGTCATATCATAAAGAATCTCAACCTTTGGTGTGTCTAACACTCGCTGTTGCTCCTCGTCACGTAGATGCTTCTTAACCATCGAAACATGGAAGATATCGTGTATACTCGACATCAATGCTAGAAGATGTAGCCGATATGAAACGGGTCCAATGCGCTCCACTATCCTGAACGGACCGATATATCTCGGGGGAAGCTTTTCCTCATTTACCAAAACATTGAACCTTCATTGGCGATATTTTCAACAATTCATAGTCCCTATGCTGGAACCCTAATGGTCATCATCTCTAATCTGCATAATTCTTTTGACGACTCTGCGCTACAAAATGCACTTCCGAATTATTGATACTTTTTCTGTAGTCTGTCTCACTTACTTCGGTCTAAACAATAAGCTGTCCTCTGGTTCTGCCCAATAAATAGGCAATCTACAAGGCCTCCCGTACACATCTCATACGGTGTCATACCAATTGTCACTTAGTAACTGTTGTTATAAGCTAATTCAATCAATGGGATCTGGTCCTCCCAGCTGCTCTAGAAATCTATAACACAAGACTGCAACATATCTTCCAACACTTTGTTGACTCATTTCGTTTGTCTATCTGTCAACGGCTGGAAACCAATAGAATACAACAACTGGCTACCGAAAGAGTTTTGGAAGCTCCTCCAAAAGTGCAAAGTGAAAATTGAGCCTCGGTCAGATATAATTGTCTCTGGAACTCTATGTAATCCCTCTATCTCCTGGATGAATATCCTCGAATACGTCTTTGTCGTGTACGTCATCTTCAACGGAATGAAATGTTTTGACTTTGTCAACCGATCAACTGACTTCGTCAACCGATCAACTATTACCCAAAATGAATCGTTTCCCTTCTTCGACCTTGGCAAATCCTACAATGAGATCCATAGAAATATCTGTCGACTTTCACTCCGAAATGGGTAAAGGCTGTAGGGTTCCTACTGGTCTCTGATGCTCTGCTTTTACTTGCTGGCAGGTTAACTATTTAGCCACATACTCTGCAATCTCCCTACACATGTCTTTCCACCAAAAGTATCTCTTCAGGTCCTTATACATTTTAGTTGTGCCTAGATGCACTTTGTACCTGGTATGATGCGCCTCGTCAAATAAGTCATTCTTCAACTGCGGATCACTCGGCATCACTAACTAGCCCTTCATTCGAAGTCCTCCATCCGCTCCAATGGTCTAATCAGCCTTTGGCTCTTTGGAGATCTCCTCCATTCGGGTTTGAATCCAAGAGTCTTCTAGCTGTGCTCTGACCACTTTATTACTCCAAGATGGCTACTCAGATAATGCTCCCAAAAATGTGTTGCCTCTGCCGATCTCCGATCTAAAATAAAATTGGCTAAGGGTGTGAAGATCTTGATATGAGGAGCACCTCCAAGCTACAATCCGATGACAACACTTCCTACTCAATACATTTGCTACAACATTAGCCTTCCCCGGATGATACTGAATCGCAAACTCGTAGTCTTTGATAAACTCAACCCATCGTTGTTGTCTCTAATTTATCTCTTTCTGAGAAAAAAGGTACTTCAACCTCATATGATCCATGAAAATCTTGAAATGCACTCCATACAAATAATGTCTCCATATCTTCAATGCAAAGACCACTGCTGCCTGGTCCAAATCTTGTGTGGGATAATTCTGCTCATGTGTCCTCAACTGTCATGATATGTATGCCACTACTCTTTGGGTCTTGCATCAAAACACCTCCTAGACCTAATAATGATGCATCTTTATAGACCACGAAGGTCCTGACACTACTCTGAATGATCAATACCGGCGCTGAAGTTAACTTAGCCTTCCAGGTCTCAAAGGCCTTCAGGCACTTTGTGCCCCAAACAAACTATACATCCTTCTTCGTAAGACATGTAAGTGGCATTGCAATCTTTAAGAAGTCCTGAATGAATTTCCTATAATAGCCAGCTAAATCTAAGAAATTAAGAATCTCTAAAACGTTCTTTGGCAGTTCCCAATCTAGTACTGCCTCCGCCTTAGTGGAATCTACTGCTATGCCCTCTCTGCTGATGATGTGACCTAAAAATCTAACATCGGATAGACAAAACTCATATTTGCTGAACTTAGCATACAATTAATGCTCCCTCAAAGTCCGTAATGCCAAATGAAGATGTTGCTCGTGCTCTGCCTCCAATATCGAATAAATAAGGATGTCGTGTATGAATGCGATCACGAACTTGTCAAAATAAGGACGAAAAACCTAATTTATTAAATCCATGAATACCACGGGTGTATTGGTCAACCCAAATGACATGACTAGAAATTCGAAAGACCCATACCGAGTCAGAAAGGCAGTCTTGAGAATATCCATCTCCCGTACCCGCAACTAATGATAACCAAAATGAATATCTATCATTGAGAAACACTACGCTCCCTACAACTGGTAGAATAAGTCATCAAGTGGATATCTATTCCGTATAGTGACTTTGTTCAATCTCGTGATAATCTATACATAAGTGCATGATGCCGTCCTTCTTCTTCACAAAAAGGACCGATGCTCCCCACGGAGAATGACTCTAGCGAATAAAACCCTAAGGTAATAACTCGTCCAGCTAAGTCTGTAGCTCCCTCATCTCAGTAGGTGTCATATGATAGGGTGCTCAAAATATGGGTGTTTTACCAAGCTGTAACTCGATGCAAAACTCAACCTCACTCATAGGAGGTAACCCAAGTGTGTCCTAAAAGACATCCTGATAATCTGAGACAACTCTAGTCTCACACAAATCAGCACCCTGATCCCTCAGCATCACCTCGTTGATGTACGCCAAAAATGACTTCGTAAACTGGTTACCCTGTGAGGTCACTACGATCAACTCAGACCCATCGGACACCTATAAGTTGACTGTTTTAGTAAAACAGTACATACTAACATGGTAGGATGATAGCTAATCCATACCTAGAATGACGTCGAACTCTGACATCCACAAGACGATAAGATCCATGATAAAGTCGAACTCATCTAGACTAATGACACATCTTCTACAGACACTCTCCAATAAGGACACCTCCCCTAAAGGAGTAAAGATAGATAACGAAACGTCTAAGAGATGTGCAACTAACTGAAGCCTATCCATGAAGGTATAAGATATAAAGGAATGCGAAGCTCTTGAATCGAATAAGATCCGAGATGGAAAAGCATTCACGAAGAAAGTACCTTCTACAATGGCTCCACTCACACCATGGTCACGTGGTATGACTACATAAACCCTGCCAATGGCTGACAATTGCTATGCTGATGGTGGTGGAACATATGGGATGGTCTGTCCCTCAGGAAACTCCTGGATGGCACGAATCTGGCCTACTAACCCCTCAATTCTCGAGACGGCTAGTGGTACCTCAAATCCTCTGTTGCTAGCCGTAACCATGACCCTGAGATTACTCACTCTGACCTCTATCATACTATCCTTTTGCTGGTGTACTGTGACAATCATTCGCTCTATATCTGATCTTGTTACAATTGTAATAAATATTCTTAATTCTATGCTATTGTGGCGCTCTCGAATCATGTTGTAGGTTGTGCTCTCTTCTTATGTTGTTCTTTTTATTGGCGGTAAAATATGCTGAATATAATTCCATAATTAACTACAGACATATCTCTCTACTTTAATCAGACTAGTTCTAACTTCTTGTCAAAGAAGCAACCAAAATTCTCTCAAATAAGTGGTATTCGCTGCTCCGATGAAAATCTAAAGTCAGTGCCATCCTTCGCTGCTATCTCCCAGTGATACCATTTACGCTGAATACATCTAACTTCTGTTTTAGTACTGAGTATACGTTAAGAAACTTTCACATATTTCTTCTATTTATAGGCTACATATGAATCCGGTGTGCCCTGAAACTATGATGCTTTCTGTGTCTAATGTCTTTCTTACTCTTACAGAGCCAATCCTCCTACTCTACAGCTCTATCAATAGCTAGTTGTGGTGATGGTAAAATTATTGATATTGGCTATTCAATAGGCACGACTGGTAAAACTGGTGGTGGAACTCCAGAAAACGTAATGTGGATCGATACTCACTTCGTGAGAGTTGCTAGTCTCTTCTTCTGCAATCGGTATTATCGAGTCGATCAGATACTATGGAGCCTACTACGGCTTAGGCTCTGCTTACCCAGATCTCCATGTACGAGTTTTACCTTGACCGCATCCTCGTCCCGATATTTATAATATTAAGAGGAGAGCTTAGTAGACACAGTAAATAAGATCACAAACATATATACATAACATAACCTATCACATAATATTCACGCAAATACTTTTCAATCAAAGTATGATAGTCATAAAAAAATTCATAATTTTTGAGGTAAATGTATTACGTCCTCACTCATTCTATGAATTCTTAGTGGACTCTATACATGAATCCTAAGAAACTCTATTCAAACTCCACGACTTGACACAGGATGATCCTAAGGATGCTGGAACTAGAGCTCTAATACCAACTGCGACACCCCTGGTTTCATACAAGGCTACAGTCCGAGGTGAACCCAGAGATGTCAAACCTGCCATGCACCCATACTATGCATAAACATGTTTGACCAATCACAGTAATATCCTCTAGTGAAATCAAATAAAAAACAAGCAAAATATGTAAATGAAAGCAATAGACAAGATATAGAAAAAATATCTCATAAATAAAAGAACTATGTCTCAATTGTAACCCATCTAATAACTGAAATAATGGGAATGTCAATATGAATCAACTAGAATCGTTCTAAGGCACACTGCCTTTACAATATGAGAATAAAACTCTAATGTCTGAGTAAATTAAATAAAATCTACTGTGGAGTCTCTAAAATTCATATGATGGCAACTATGCAAGAACGCAGTCATCTTGTGGCTCTCTATACCTCTGTACCGCCTGGAATAAAAGAAAAAAACAAAAAAATAACAATAAGAGCGTCAGAGCGCTAGAGTAAGATTACCTCCATCTGCCCCTACGGGAAGGGCTACTAGGTAGAGTGAAGGCTCTATCTAATAAGCATAATCTACTTAGATCATTTTCCCCGTATCTAAGTGGAATTAATATTTAGAAACCTACAACACGAGACATAGTACGTCGAACAAAATAATCCAAACAAGGAAACCCTCATGTATATATCATATTTCTTAAATCTTAGATACCTAAACATTAATACCAATATAGAAATAAACAATCTAAATAAAATCAATAATTAGAAATTCACAACACGAGACGTAGTACGTCGAACGAAATAATCAAAACAAGGAAACCCTCATGTATATACCATATGTCTCAAATTGTGAATCGCTAATCATTAACCTCAAACTAAGAAATAAAGAAAGCATGAAAGAAAATAAAGACATTAATACATCGTATTTATAATATCTTCCACTATCACTGGGAAGATAGAATAAATACCAATATATAATCCTGTATATTTTTAAGAGTAAAGTATCTCGGTATTATATCTCAATGATGAGTCTTAGGCATAATTGGCATTCGCTATGGACTCAGACTATCAAGTAACCGTCACCATGCAAAACCATGCAAGTTATGATTCATCGTAGTATCATGTGGGACGGACTACCAAGTCGGCATCCTAATTGTATACTCGGCTCATTAGTCTCATCGCAACTCAGTGCGTAACATGAGTGCTGGACAGACTACCAAATAGGCATTCTAGAAATATAGCTCACGAGCCTCATCGCATCCTAGTGCGGGACGGACTGCTACATCAAGCCTCCAAAAATCCGACTCAATTGCATGTACAATAAGTATATCGGCATACTACCCCACATAGTACTAAGCTATGAATTAACAATCTCTAATTCCAATATAAACGGAATAAAACCCAGAACATGTACAATAAGTATATTGGCATACTACCCCACATAGTACTAAGCTATGAATTAATAATCTGATTCAAAAAGATGAGCCTTTTTACAAGACTTCTTTACACAAAAGAAATAGGTCAATAATTTCCTAGAAACACACATAGAATCGTTTATCGATCACTGCATGCGTGGGATCTTTGCCTATGCTGGGGACTCTTTGATCCGTGTACTGCCGAGTATCACATCCAGTTGATCTCGCTTCACAAAGGAAACAAGAACTAAAATAAATATCTCAACAAGGTGATCAAAACAAAGTCTGATCTTAAGGAACTGATGCAGGGGTGCCAAAAGGCTGAAGATCTACAGAACTCCTCCTCTTTATGCTAAAGAATTCACCAAGATCTCCTCCTCCTCTCTGAAATTCGTGTTCCTTTGCTGTTCAAACATCAGGGCTTCACCTCCAGCTCCAAATTCCAGATCCCCGTGTATAAGGACCCTAGGGCTATATTTATAGGTTTTGAGTGCCTCGTTTTTAGATAAAAATTCACAATTTGATCTTATATTCAGTTGATAACCACCTTTCCACATTCAAAGATAGCCTCAAGTCTATTGGGGAGGCTCTGGAATGAACGAATCCTAAAATTCTATCGAAATACGCATCGTCGGGAGTCTTGACTGGGCAAAACAACCTGTGTGTTTCTCCGATGTGGGCGAAACACACATAGTGTTTTCTGTTGTTTTAGTGTTTCGCACATTTTATTGACTCGTACGCTTTGTCGACTCGCTTCGTGTGCTTGTTGGCTTCTCTTTGACATCGGATGATCCTCTTTGACTTGGTTAATAATATTCATCGCATTCTCTTCATCTTGAATTGCGTGCGGTAACCTATAGGTAATTTTTGATGCCTATGTTCGCGTGGAAAACTGTTTTCTTTTTTATTGAAATGATTGTCATCTTGGGTTACAAAGATCCGGTCTTTTATAGATCCGGTTACAACTAAATCAAAGAAAAAAATAAAAATTACAACTTTCCTCTTGTGAACAAATCGCGAGCTCCTGTTTTGCGGTCGCTCGCTTGTGTGGATTCTTTGCCAACGCCGGGGTTAATCCGTGGACCACTGCGCGATCTAGATCCGGTCGGATCTACACGAGTATGCGGGTATTATTCCACGAAGGGAATAATAGCCGGGAGGGATTAATCCACCAAGGGAATAATCGCTCAGATCTCGAGATCTAAGACCAAGCTTAGATCTGGAGTGTAGTCTCGTGTAGATCTCAGATCTGTTCTTTCTTCCTCTCGAGATCCTGCCTTTTTTGACGTGGATGGTCGCCGAGGATCAGATCTGAATGTGCAAGTCTTCTGGTCTTCAAGCTCCGGGTTCACTCTTCAATCCGGCAGAGTTTCGGCTCTTGAAAGTTCGACCTCCGAAAATGAACATCTCTAGGCCTATTTATAGGCTCTCAGGACAGTGGCTGCAAAAAGAGAATTGTCGGCCACCTCTGGCCACTGTCGGCCACCTCGGGCCACTGTCGGCCACCTCGGGGTGGCCGACACTGTGCCTAGCCACCTTGGGGTGGCTCGGCTCATGGCCGAGCCGGCTTCGGCCGAGCCCCTCTAGGTGGTGGTTTTGGTGTTTTCCGCCTTTGGTTCTGTCCGTGATTTGATTAACTTAGTCTCTGATTTGATGATCTGATTTGGCAGTAAATTGGATTCCTGATTTGGCAGTAAATCCGCTTCTGAGTTGGAGTCCGAAACCGATCTTGATTCGATCGTCATTCGTCCGAGTATGCCTTTGGTTGGATGACTCGTTGACTCTTCGAACCCTTGGCTTGATCCCGCACGTGTATGGATGCATTCCGTCGCTTGATGCGATTCGTCGATCTCGTCGCCTCGTTGGTTCGTCGGTTTGTGCCGAGCTGTGCTAAGGGACCTATAAGCAATTTTATATGCCTACAGATACCCCCTCCAAAGTATTTCAGTCTCGTTCTTTTATAGAAGAGTCTGGAATACTTTGGATATGATTGTCCCCACCTTCAGTCGGTGTAATGGGACCTTGGAATGACTTCCGTTCTTGATTCCTTCAATCTTCCAGGCTATTCGGTGCTTTGTCGAATGTCTGCAAGAGTTTCGGTGCTGCATTTATTGTCTGACCGTTGTCGGAAATTCGAACTTGAAGTCAATTCCTGGTTTTCTGATTTTTAGCTCGTGCTTGTTGGTTGAACACAGAACTGACCCTCGACTGTCGGCGTTGAGTCTTTATTTGCGACGCGTTGTCCGGCGTAGTGTTGTTGAGTTATCCTTAAGAATGAAAATATTCTCCAGGAACTTCTTCTCAAAAATTAGGGAATAGTTTATACTCATATACCTTATTGGAGTGTTTAAGAAGCAGTTTATACTCGTATACTTTTCGGAGTAAGGAGCAGTTTATACTCGTATACTTTTCGGAGTGTTGATTCTTTCGTTGCAACGCATTGATTGGCGTTGACCCAGGGTTACGCGTTGACCGGCGTTAACCTTAGGGTTTTGGATGTCGTACGTTGAATTTTTTGCTTGCAACGCGTTGACTGGCGTTGACCTAGGGTTATGCATTGACCGGCGTTAACCCTAGGGTTAACGCGTTGACTGGCGTTGACCTAGGGTTATGCATTGACCGGCGTTAACCCTAGGGTTTCGAATTTTTTACTCGCAACGCGTTGACTGGCGTTGACCTAAGGTTACGCGTTGTCCGGCGTTGACCCTGGGGGTTTTGACCGTCGTACGTTGACCTTTTGATCGCAACGCGTTGACTGGCGTTGACCTAAGGTTACGC
>NC_033798.1:67322618-67339271 GCF_001876935.1 Asparagus officinalis | reverse complement strand
AAGAAACAACGGTCAAACGGCCGCCTACAAACAAGTTGGTGTGGGTACCCAAATCAGAGCCAACACCTCTAACAGGGATGGGTGGAGTTGTCACCCGAAGTCTTTCCAAACCAGATATCATTTCTCCTGCTCCAGAGCCTTCAACAGGGTCAGGTATGAAAACGGACCCTTCAACATCCAGGGTTCCTGTGAAAGGTCGCCTCGGTCCCTTACCAGGGAATCGAGGTAAAGTACCTATCAAGGAGCGATTGGGTCCACTGAAAGGTCCCCAAGTTTCGAATCAAACTGGGGGTCGAATTAATCTCCCCAAGAAAGATGACAAAGGGAAAGCCCCTATCACCGACCGCATCGGATTGCGAGTCGAAATACAAGAGCCCGTTCAATTTTTGTGCTCACAAAAGCGTAAACTTGAACGGGCCACTTTTGAAAAAGCTAACAAAGCATCGCATGCCCAAAGGGAAGCACACTCATCTGAGGATGATGGTGTTTTACCGAGGAATACATGCCAACACTCTATAGGTTGCTCCAGTTATCAAACTGATGAGTTGTACTATAGAGCTGGGGGTATGGGAAAATCTCGAAAGAAGTATGTGCAGGACATGGAGTCTCGCTGCCCGTGCGCCAACATAATCAAGGCAGTGCTATCAGAATGCTGCTGTGCTCAAACCCCAAGGAGAATTTCGGTGTTCGACAGAATTTCCACCAGAACATCTGAAGCTAAGCCTAGGCGTTTCCAGCGAAGAAGAAGGGTAGTCAAAGACGGAGAATTCCCGAAGGTCACCATTAACATGGCCAGCAAGGGAGCATCGACAGGGGACAATCCCGATTCAATTCCGTTGGTACCCTGGTATCTAACTCACCTACAGTCCGGAACCATTACACGAGGGACTTATGGTAAGGTTCGGACGAGATTACCATCGGAAGACGAAGGATCAGATACCGGCTCCGCGATCGCTTCGGACAACACAGTATCCAGCGAGGGACAACCCCGCGAAGTACTCATGATCAGTTCCGAACAAATGAACAAGATGCTTGAAGACGCCCTAGCTCGGCAGAAAGAAGCTTTCAAGTTCGAGATGGAGATGACCCTGCAGCGGATGAGAGAGATGCACGACCAACAAATCGCAGCTCTGACAACTCATCAAGAGGAGCCCACTCGACCCAATCATCAGAACCAAGAAGAGAATGAACGGGAAGGGAATAATGTCATTATTCCCCCTGTCAACAACGACAACGGAGGCGGTCCTGCAGATGATAACGCAAAAGAGGACCACATTACCTCTCCCCAAAGCCACTCAAAGATAGAAACGAGTGAAGACAAGAAGATGAAGGACTTGGAGAGCAAAATCAACGCGTTGATGAACGCTCAAGAGGTAAAAAGGTCAGGTATACCATGTCCATATCCAAGGGAGTGGGAATCTATTCCATATCCGGCGAAGTTCAATTTAATCAACTTTACGCCGTTTGATGGGAAGGGTTCCCCTACCCAACACTTGATATATTTTAAGTCCCACTTAGGAATAATCTCCGGCAACGAACCCTTGATGGTACGGTCATTCGTTGGCACTCTCCGAGGAGCGGCCTTCGATTGGTATCGTCGCCTCAAGCCGGGAAGCATTGGCAGTTGGGACGACATGGAAGACATGTTCTTGACGAACTTCTTTGATGATGACACTGAGGTCTCGATCAGCACTCTGTTTGAGGAGAAACAGAAAAATGGTGAGACAGTCGAAAACTTTGTGAAAAGGTTTCGAAATAAAGCGATGAATTGCAGGGACCCGGTCAGCGAAGATTTCATCCTCGAGACCTGTCACAACAATCTTACCTTGGATATCCTTGAATCTATGGGAACGGCGCCATCAAAGACCTGGAAGGACCTGAAGGTGCGAGGGGAAAGAGCCGAACGATTCATCAAAAGGAAGAAGGCGGAAAGGGGCCAAATAGCAAATAACGCTCCGCAACCGAACTTCACCCCTAGGGGTAAAGGAAAAGCGCATGCGAACGCCGTGAACGCAAATCAAACGTTCGAGGTGCAAGCGCAACCGCAACAGCAGCAGCAAAAGGCTGCTATGCTCTTAAGGACAAGATCCAGGCTCTCATCGACGTCGGAGTCATCACAATGAAGCAGCCAAAGGAGAAGAAAGTGGGTGCGAATGCAGTCACGATTAGTTTCGGCTCCTTTCCCGTGAACCAGTTCCAGCTTGAGCCGGTAATAAAAGCAGCAGTGAAGACGGTGAACGATGATCCTCACAAGCAGCGCCAGAAAGGACTCGTGCCACACACAGCCCCTAATGGCGAGATTCTTTGGGTTCATCCAGATCTGATCGGAGATGAGCAATGGACTGGAACCTCTTCCAAGAAAAAGTCAAAAGGAAAAGGTAAATCTTGTTATGGAGCTTCCGCTATTCCAGGAAAAGACGATGAAGAAATCCCTGCCTTCCCGCTTTCTGAAGATGAACAGGAGGCCTTTGCGACTCGAAGCGGGCATGAATATCACTACAAGTACCCGGATGCTTCCGAGCAATTAGGTACCAACACTCCTCCTTCCAAGACATTGGCAGAACTGGGAATAGCAGCAATTCCCCCAACACCTGTAGCTACGGAGAAAGTCCAGCAAAAGGAGAAGGAGAAAGAACCTTTACGCCAAGAGGCCCAAAACCCGAGGCAGTCTCGGTTCAATCACCCGATTGGAAGAGACAAACCGGGAAATGCAAGCTCCCCGCCCCATTTCGACATCATGGCGCAGTTGGCCAATATCCCAGCTAGGATAACCCTATATGAGTTATTGCGCCTGTCCAAGGATACAAGGAAAGCACTACAAGAGGCCTTGAGCAATTCTGAAGTTTTTCTAACTCAAATCAAGCCATCTCCTGAAGGGCCAGAGCCGTCAGCTCAGCACTGCAACCTAGCGGCACATCATTTTCCATGCATCTCTTTCACCAAAGAAGATATGCAGACAAAGAACTCGAAGCATGATCGGCCCTTATATTTTACCGGGCACATAGGCTCCAGCATGGTCAACCGGATCCAAGTTGATCCGGGTTCCGCTGTCAGCGTTATGCCATTCTGATTGATGCATCATCTCGGAATCCCGACGAGTAAATTAGCCTCCACTGGCACTACGATTTACGGATTCAACACCAGCGGGTCTAGACCCTTGGGGAAGATCCGAATCAAGTGCCAGATCGGAGATTTAAAATCAGAAGTTACTTGCTATGTAATTGATGCAGAAACGTCCTATAATTTGCTGTTGGGTCGACCTTGGATCCACGGTAACCTTATAGTTCCGTCAACTCTGCATCAATGCCTCAAGTACATAGACTCGAATAATGAAGTCAAGACGGTGGTCGCGGATAAGCAACCGTTTAAGGGATTGGAAAACTATTTCACCGATTCCCTTCTATACGGCGCTGAATCCGATACTGAATCACCGGCCCAAGGAACGGACAGCGGAGATGAAGCTGATACCGAAACTGGGCTTGATTACGATGGTGGTTTTGTACTTAATGACATTGTACCCATTGTAATCAATCTTGATGATGAAGAATCATCGGAGAATAGTTGTAATTGGCAACTTGCCGAAGAACTATCAATAAACGATGATTTAGAGTATTCGATGTGTCTTGATGACGTCACTAAAGAGCTTTGTGATAATCCTGACCTGCATATGCCTCTTCAGTCATTTTGTCTGACGAAAAAGCAGGTACAAGATCCATGCGGAGCGACGCTTGTCATCCCCGCGGGAAAATGGAGTGGAAAAGAAGTCGTCTACGGCAAAGGAAAAGAAGCTCCGACACCCGATCACTTCTTAGAAGAAGAAGAAGATGAAGATAAACCTGCTCCTCATCTATTCAGATATGACGCAAAAGCGCGCGATATGATGGAAAAGTATGGGATGTCGAACATGGTTACGGTCGATCCTACTACCATAGAGGAAGACGACCAGATGCCGACATGGGAAGATCCTTGGGTTCATCACCTAAACATGCAGTATGGTGATAGGTTTGAGCAAAGAGAGCCTCCTACCGAAGATCAAGTACTCCAGGTAAATATGGGCAGCGAAGAAAATCCAAGACCGATATTCATTAGCGATAGTCTACTACCCGAGGAGAAAGAAGAGCTGATCTCTCTCATCAGGGAGTACATCGATGTGTTTGCCTGGAATTATGAAGACATGCCAGGGCTCGATCCAAACGTAGCGGTGCATCGTCTCAATGTCAAGACGGATGCCAAACCTGTCAAACAACAATAAAGACGGTTTCGTCCGCAAATGATGGAGGCGATCGAGTCCGAAGTTAAAAAGCTTATTGACTCGGGCTTCGTTCGAGAAGAGCTTGTCAATATCGTCCCGGTCCTTAAGAAGAACAGGAAGGTCAGGATTTGTATCGACTTTCGGGATCTCAATGCTGCTTGCCCGAAAGATGACTTTCCCCTCCCCATCACGAATGTTATCATCGACAATACGTGTGGGTTTGAGAGGATGTCTTTCATGGATGGTTTCTCTGGTTATAACCAGATAAAGATGCATCCAGACGATGAAAAGCATACCGCATTCAGAACGCCTTTCGGCGTCTTCTGCTACACGGTTATGCCCTTCGGTTTAAAGAATGCAGGTGCTACATATCAGCGAGCTATGTCAAAGATCTTTCAGGAGCATCTCCGAAAGACTGTCGAATGCTACGTAGATGATCTGGTCGTGAAAAGTCGTGATAAAAAGGATCACATCAAAGATTTGAAGACCATGTTCGACTTAATGCGAGCCCATCAATTGAAGATGAATCCTACCAAATCTTTCCCAGAATGTCGAGTGGAAAGTTCCTGGGATTCGTTGTCACCACCAAAGGTATCCACATCGATCCTGATAAGGTAAAGGCGATCAATGAATTGCAACCTCCGAGGAACCTCAGGGAACTCAGAGGATTGCAAGGGCGATTGGCTTATATCCGTCGGTTCATTTCGAACCTCTCAGGAAAATGCCAACCATTCTCCAGGCTCGCAAAGAAGGGCGTATCTTTCGTATGGGATGAAGCTAGTCAAAAGGCATTCGAGAGTATTAAAAAATATCTCTCAAAACCTCATGTACTCGTTGCACCGAAATCGGGCAAACCGTTCTTGATTTATGTCAAGGCGACGAGCCACTCATTAAGTGCATTACTTGCACAAGATGACGATAGCGGTCACGAGCAGGCAGTGTATTATTTGAGCCGAACCATGGTAGGCGCAGAATCTCGATATCCCATGATTGAGAGAGAATGCCTCGCCTTGGTATTCGCTATTCAGAAGATGCGGCATTATCTGGTTGGACAGACCATTTACGTCATCTCTAAAGTTAATCCGGTTCGAGTATTCATGACTCAACCGGCTTCCATGAGCTGGCGGTTAGCAAAATGGGCCTTACTCTTGTCCCAATACGACTTGCATTTCAAGCAACAGAAGTCGGTCAAAGGACAGGCCATATGCGATCTCCTCAACTTCTCACCAACAAATATGGCGCTTATACTTCGATGGCGCTTCGCGAGCAACTAATGTTGCAAGTGCTCCTGGAAGTTCTAAAATCTCCTCCGGAGTTGGAGTAGTTTTAGTTTCCCCAGGAAAACATGTGATGCCTCGCGCCTACTCGCTAACCGAGCCATGCTCGAATAATGTAGCAGAGTATAATGCCTTACTCATTGGACTCAACTTCGCTAAGGAGCTGGGGCTTGAGTATCTCGAAGCCTTCGGCGATTCTCAACTGATAGTTAAACAAGTTCAGGGAGAGTACGAGGTTCGAAGCCAAGATCTAATACCATACCATAAGATGGCAGTGGAAATGGCAGAATCATTCGAAGGATTCTTTATCGAACATATTCCACGGCTACAGAATACCTACGCAGACGCGTTAGCAGCATTGGCCGTATCTCTGGCACAACCTCCCGAAGCAGAGAAGTTTGTTACGGTAAGAACGCACCAACTCCTAATACCGCTTTACAATGAAGATGCCAAGGAAGAAGAGGTTCAAGAGGTGCACGCTACTCAAGTCGAGTTCGAACCACGAGATTGGCGTTTCCCCATCATCGACTACGTCTTGCATGGAATCTTGCCAGAAGATGTGAAGGAAAGAGAGTCAATCAGACGAAGAGCACCAAGATTCTACTATAATACGGAGAATCGAACGCTATACCGCAGGGGGTACGATGGGTTGCTAGCACGTTGCTTATCAACCAAAGAAGCTGAAGAGGTCCTTAGGGAAGCGCACGAAGGAGAGTGTGGCGCACACCAACCTGGTCCTAAGCTTTATGACCACATCAGAAGAATGGGATATTTCTGGCCTCACATGATGAGCGAAGCAATCACATATGCCCGGAAGTGTCATGCGTGTCAAGTACATGCGAATTATATGCACCAACCTCCGGAGCATCTGCATCCCTCGGTAACATCTTGGCCGTTCGAGACTTGGGGAATGGACATTGTTGGTCCTATAAATCCCCCTTCAGTCAAGGGCGACCGGTTCATCTTGGCAATTACCGATTACTTCTCCAAATGGGCCGAAGCAATTCCACTCAGAGAAGTTAAGACGAGCAACGTCATTGGATTCATCAAGCACCACATCATCTATAGGTATGGTGTTCCAAGACGAATCATACATGACAACGGTCCTCAGTTTGTCAGCAACGCCTTCATAAGGTTCTGCGAAAAGTTTAAAATTCAGGACATCTCGTCGACGGCTTATAATCCTACAGCGAATGGATTAGCTGAAGCCTTCAACAAGACCATCATCAAACTCTTGTCAAAGATCGTGAAAACTAACAAACGAGACTGGAATGACAAGCTTGGCGCAGCTCTATGGGCCTATCGGACCACAGTGCGCACACCAACGGGAGTGACCCCGTATTCACTAGTATACGGATGTGAAGCTGTTCTTCCATTGGAGATCCAAATACCATCTCTTCGGATTGCTCTTTCAACCCAGATGTCGACCGAAGAACAACATCAGAAACGCCTCGAAGAACTCGAGAGGCTCGATGAAGAGCGCCTCGTGGCTCAACAGCATATTGAGTTCTTTGACAAAAAGGTCCGACAGAGAAGTTTCAAAGAAGGAGATTTGGTCCTAGCTGTGAGACGGCCTATGATCCTTAACTCCAAGAAGAAGGGTAAATTTGAACCCAAATGGGAGGGACCATTCGTAGTGGAGACAGTCTACTCGAGTGGCGCCTATCGCCTCGTCACCAAAGACGGCAACCGGCTCATGATGCCGATAAACGGCAAGTTCTTAAAAAGATACTATCCTTAGTATCTTTTTGAATAACCAATGCATCGGGAAGTTCCCGGAAGAATACCACACAGGTATTCTTAGGGATAACTCGGTCATTGTGGAATTGACAAATAAGAGATCTGCATTCGAACTCTGAAGGTCAGAATGTCTCTTCTTATTCTCATCAAAATTCTCTAACTCTTATGAGTTACTTTTGTGAGATGAGATCTGATCCTCTGATAGGTTAATCTTTCCTCACCAAACCATCCGCTGATCAAATCAAACGACAGTGGACCCACCAACATTTTCATCTGCCAGTCATTGGCATTTCTCAGACTCAGCATGTTAGGTCAGAATCACCTAGCATTGAAGTTTCCCTTTGAGTGGTAATACGAGTTGGCACTCTCTTTGCTACCCGTATTCCACTTTCTTTGCTTTCTGGTCAAACCTATAAAAGTTAGGGCCAAAGCCAAAATCTCCTCTCGATTCCTCCAATGAACGAGAGGTCCACTTCCAAATCGAGTGATCAAACCTTCCGACAGTTAGGGTCATCTCAAACTCCAGTTTGGTCAAACCTCCCTACAGTTAGGACCAAAGCCAAAATCCCCTCTCGATTCCTTCCATGAACGAGAGGTCCACTTGGAACAGTCAAACCTATAAAAGTTAGGATTGTTTCCAATCTCGCTTAGTCAAGACTACACATAGTCAAGACTAAAGTCGAGTCACTCATTTTTCGATAAACGAAAATCCACCTTTGTCCCCTTTTTCCACCAAACCTATAAAAGTTAGGGTTGAAATTGGGTTTTCTCCTCAATGAATGAGGGGTTCTTTGGGTTCGGATGACCAATCCTATAAAAGGAAGTGTCGTTCGAACCTTTCCGATTCTCGGAGTGGAGATCCCACTCTTAGTTTCATCTTGCAGGGTTCTGGGGGTGGAGATCCCACCTCGAGTTTCCTTTCCGCCTGAAGATAGAATATAAAATTCTTCCTCTTCAGCACCGGGAGATAGAATATAAAATTCTTCCTCTCCTCGGACCTTTCCGATGCTCGGAGTGGAGATCCCACTCCCAGTTCATCCTTCCAGATTCTGGGGGTGGGGATCCCACCTCGAGTTTCCTTTCCAGCCGAAGAAAGAATATAAAATTCTTCCTCTTCAGCACCGGGAGATAGAATATAAAATTCTTCCTCTCCTCGGACCTTTCCGATGCTCGGAGTGGAGATCCCACTCCCAGTTCATCCTTTCTGATGCTCGGAGTGGAAATCCCACTCCCAATTCATCCTTTCGGATTCTGGGGGTGGGGATCCCACCTCGAGTTTCCTTTCCAGCTGTAGGTAGAATATAAAATTCTTCCTCTTCAGCACCGGGAGACAGAATATAAAATTCTTCCTCTCCTCGGACCTTTCCGATGCTCGGAGTGGAGATCCCACTCCCAGTTCATCCTTCCAGATACTGGGGGTGGAGAATCCCACCTCGAGTTTCTTTTCCAGCTGAAGATAGAATATAAAATTCTTCCTCTTTAGCACCGGGAGATAGAATATAAAATTCTTCCTCTCCTCGGACCTTTCCGATGCTCGGAGTGGAGACCCCACTCCCAGTTCATCATTGAAGGCTGGGGGTTTGCCAAAAACCCCAAAGTCAACGCCTAACACGCGTTGCCGGATAGTCTATTCCTGTGAGAAAGACGAAGTCTATGTATTCAAAGTCATAGCATCAAGTCTAAGCAATTTTCTTAGCACAACGTTACGTGTGGAACGGATCTAGACAATCCACATGCTAGCCCGATTCAAACGGTGATCGGTAAAGGCACATCAAACCCGTTGATGGCTGGGGGTTTACCAAAAATCCCATAAATCTGTTATTCGGAAGAAATACAGAGAAATCACAAAAGAAGCAAATGCAGAGTTTCTATTTCAAGTCAAGAGCATACAACAAAGAGCTCATTAGCCCGAAGGCAACTGACGGCTAAGAATATGAGACTTTAAGCTAAAAAGTCTATCTGCATAACTCTGCTCAAGTCCCGCCTGCAGATCTGCTCGGGCAGATTCCTCAGAACAGCTCAAAATCTCCGCAGCTTCACTCTTCAACTTCATCAGTCCCTCCTGAGTAGATTCGAGCTCCTCGAGTACCTGGTCACGAGAACGCTCCAATCCAATCAGGTCATCGGCAATAAGAACGGCGGATTCCTCGGCGCGCTTCAAGGCCTCCTTCAACCTAGTCGCTTCCTCGCGATTCGAGTCCAAGGAGCGGAGTAACTCAGCTTTCTCCCTATCCTTCCTCGCCATGTTAGCCATTAGATGCGCAATGGAGCTCTCACGTGACTGAAGCTCACACCCGATGGAAGATCTCAGGTCACGCCACTGCGCCATAATATGCTCCAACTCGGAGGACACGAAAGAAGAAGCCCCGGTAACCTCCAGTTCCTTCAACTCTTACGGACACGTTCGTACAAGGAAGATCGAGATCCTACAAGCAACAACATGGAAGCTCAGTGGATTATCGAATATGAAAAGGAAAGTCAAAAGGCAAGTTCTGAACATACCGACACCAACAGACGTCCCCTCGGGTTGAGGTCTGACAGGCTCTGGGATAGCAGCAGAAGAAGGTACGTCAGTCCCTGCAGGCGGATTGCTCGCACCACTCGGCAAAGACGGGGAGGCGCCACTGCTATGAAGACTTTCAGCCCCGGGAACTGTAGTGGTATCGGGCCCGACGCCTGGTCCTACAGTAACACTCCTATGTTAACCAAATGGAAATTTGGATAAGTAAGGAGAATCGGGACAAGAAAATCGTATGCATACCTGCAATCCCCCCGTCCTCAGGTACAGCCGGGATGCCAAGAGTCATAAGAGTATCGGCCCAAACGGCTGGTCCTATGATGGCACTCTCTTATTAGTCAAAATGAAAATTTAGACGAATAAGAAGAATTGGGATAATACAGTCATCTGCATACCTGCAGATCCATCATCCATAGGCATTTGAGGGATGCCAGGAGTCATATGAGAATCGGTCCTAGTGGCTGGTCCTATGATTGCACTCATATATTAGTCAAAAGACAGATGAACATAAGAAAATACGATATCCCTAAATCGTATGCATACCTGCAAGCCCGTCACTCTGAGGCAAACTGGATATGCCAGGGATAGATACCGGGCTAACTCCAATAGTTGACGCTGCGATAGTCAATCATTCATTAGTCAAATAAAAGATCGGGCAAGAGGAGAAGAATCAGATATGTACCGGTAGACGAATCATTCCCAAAGAATGGTCCCTCGGTCCCTCTGGAAGTTTGCTCAGCCAACATGTCAGCTAATAAGCCGGCATCCGGCTTCGAGAAGCTTGGCCCCTCCATCGCAACATCTGCAGGGTAACCTGAATGATGAAAGATGAGGAAAGCTCGAGAAGATACTTTCAGCAAAAACGAGAAGTCTTCCTTCCCCATGCTTTGAGGAAAATGACATTGAATGTGGACGTACCTGAACAAGGGACTGCGGGCTCAACATTATTCATCTGCTCAAGGTCGATGTTTAGATCGATGCCCAAGTTGCAAAAAGATCCATGTTGTCAACACCAGGGGACGCTGAACCCGGAAGGAGTTCGCCCTCTTCGAAGAAACCTGGAGCACGAAACATGGTTATAAGTCCCAAAAGGTAAACAACCTTGAAGCAAGAGCAATTGAATGTTCCCTCCCCCGCCATCGATAAAATTCTTCCTCTCCTCGGACCTTTCCGATGCTCGGAGTGGAGATCCCACTCCCAGTTCATCCTTCCAGATACTGGGGGTGGAGAATCCCACCTCGAGTTTCTTTTCCAGCTGAAGATAGAATATAAAATTCTTCCTCTTTAGCACCGGGAGATAGAATATAAAATTCTTCCTCTCCTCGGACCTTTCCGATGCTCGGAGTGGCGACCCCACTCCCAGTTCATCATTCCGGGTGCTCGGAGTGGAGATCCCATTCCCAGTTCATCCTTCCAGATACTGGGGGTGGAGAATCCCACCTCGAGTTTCTTTTCCAGCTGAAGATAGAATATAAAATTCTTCCTCTTTAGCACCGGGAGATAGAATATAAAATTCTTCCTCTCCTCGGACCTTTCCGATGCTCGGAGTGGAGATCCCACTCCCAGTTCATCATTCCGGATGCTCGGAGTGGAGATCCCGCTCCCAGTTCATCCTTCCGGATTCTGGGGGTGGATATCCCACCTCGAGTTTCCTTTCCAGCTGTAGATAGAATATAAAATTCTTCCTCTTCAGCATCGGGAGATAGAATATAAAATTCTTCCTCTCCTATTTTGACACAACTTTCAACTTCCAATCCGCGCACTTGGTGCATGGGGAATTTTATCCCGAATCCTAAGTAGGGATAAGTCAACACCTAACACGTGTTGCCGGGTAGCCTATTCCCGTAACAAGGGCAAAGTCTACGTATTCAAAGTCGTAGCATTAAGTCTAAGGGAGTTCATTCCTTTAGCACAACGTTACATGCGGAACGGATTTCGACAATCCGCATGCTAGCCCGATTCAAACGGTAATCGGTAAAGGCATATCAAACCCGTTGAAGGCTGGGGGTTTGCCAAAAACCCCAAAGTCAATGCCTAACACGCGTTGCCGGGTAGTCTATTCCCGTAAGAAAGACGAAGTCTATGTATTCAAAGTCATAGCATCAAATCTAAGAAAAGCAATTTTCTTAGCACAACGTTACATGTGGGACGGATCTAGACAATCCACATGCTAGCCCGATTCAAACGGTGATCGGTAAAGGCATATCAAACCCGTTGATGGCTGGGGGTTTGCCAAAAATCCCATAAAATCTGTCATTCAGAAGAAATGCAGACAAATCACAAGAAAGAAGCAAATGTGGAGTTTCTATTAATAGGTCAAGTCAAAAGCATACAACAAAGAGCTCATTAGCCCGAAGGCAACTGACGGCTAAGAATATGAGACTTTAAGCTAAAAAGTCTATCTGCATAACTCTGCTCAAGTCCCGCCTGCAGATCTGCTCGGGCAGATTCCTCAGAACAGCTCAAGATCTCCGCAGCTTCACTCTTCAACTTCATCAATCCCTCCTGAGTGGATCCGAACTCCTCGAGTACCTGGTCACGGGAACGCTCTAGTCCGATCAAGTCATCTGCGATAAGAACGGCGGATTCCTCGGCACGCTTCAAGGCCTCCTTCAACCTAGTCGCTTCCTCGCGATTCGAGTCCAAGGAACGGAGTAACTCAGCTTTCTCCCTATCCATCCTCGCCATGTTAGCCATTAGATGCGCAAGGGAGCTCTCGCGTGACTGAAGCTCACGCCCGACGGAAGATCTCAGTTCACGCCACTGCTCCATCCTATGCTCTAACTCAGAGGATACGAAAGAAGAAGCCCCGGTAACCTCCAGTTCCTTCAACTCTCGTATCTCTGACTCCAGGGCAGCGAAATCAGCAGTGAAGGAATCAGCCAGTTCCGGGTATCCTTCTTCCCTCATCATCGTCATGTGGCGAGAGAAGGAACGCCGGAACTGATCGAAGCCGCCTCCTCGGTGGAGAAGCTTCTCGATCAAGCCATTATACCAGGCGGTGAAGAAGCTGAGGTCCGTACGGAAAGCCTCTCCGTCAGGATCAGTATCGGCCAAAAGGCTACGGACACGCTCGTGCAAAGAAGATCGAGATCCTACAAGCAACAACTTGGAAGCTCAGTGAACTATCGAATATGGAAAGGAAAGTCAAAAGGCAGGTTCCGAACATACCGACGCCAACGGATGTCCCATCGGGTTGAGAGCCGACAGGCTCCGGGACAGCAGCAGAAGAGGGTACGTCAGCCCCTGCAGACAGATTGCTCGCACCACTCGGCAGAGACGGGGAGGCACCACTGCTATGAGGACTTTCAACCCCGGGGACTGTAGCAGTATCAGGCTGAACGCCTGGTCCTACAGTGACATTCCTATGTTAACCAAATGGAAATTTGGACAAGTAAGGAGAATCGGGATAAGGAGGTCGTATACATACCTGCAATCCCCATGTCCTCAGATGCAGCCGGAATGCCAAGAGTCATAAGAGTATCGGCCCAAGCTGCTGGTCCTATGATGACACTCTCTTATTAGTCAAAATGAAAATTTAGACGAATAAGAAGAATTGGGATCTGCATACCTGTAGATCCATTATCCGCGGGCATTTGAGGGATGTCAGGAGTCATATGAGAATCAGTCCTAGCGGCTGGTCCTATGATTGCACTCATTAGTCAAAAGACAGATAAACATAGGAAAGTACAATATCCCTGAATCGTATACATACCTGCAAGCCCGTCGCTCTGAGGCAAACTGGATATGCCAGGGATAGATACCGGGCTAACTCCAATGGTAGACGCTGCGATAATCAATCATTCATTAGTCATATGAAATATCGGGCAAGAGGGAGAAAATCAGATATATACCGGTAGATGAATCGTTCCCGAAGAATGGTCTCTCGGTCCCTCTGGAAGTCTGCTCAGCCAGCATGTCAGCTAATAAGCCGGCATCCGGCTTCGAGAAGCTTGGCCCCTCCATCGCAACATCTGCAGGGTAACCCAAATGTTGAAGGATGAGGAAAGCTCAAACGAGAAATCTTCCTTCACCTTACATAAGGAAAATGACATTGGATGCGGATATACCTGAATAAGGGATTGTGGGCTCAACATTATTTATCTGCTCAAGATCGATGTTAAGGTCGATGCCCAAAGACCCATCGTGAAAAGCGTCGCACATTTGTTGCACAAAGCAATCCATGTTGTCAACGCCAGGGGACGCCGAACCCGGTGGGAGTTCGCCCTCCTCGAAGAAACCTGAAGCACAAAACATGGTCACAAATCCCCAAAAGGTAAACAACCTTGAAGCAAGAGCAATTGAATGTTACCTCCCCCTCCATCGGCGGTGCTCCCTAAGTCCACTCCACAGGGACGCTGATCGTCATGGGGCTTATGGGCGGTCTTCTTCCTCTTCGGGGCACCAACCCTCCGAGGGCCAACGGGTCGAACATGCGTAGGCCTATCACACGTTTCAACGTGTGTAGGAGCTGGTGGCTCATGATCATTGACTGCCCTACCTAAAGTGACAATAGCCATTTCAATGAAAAAGAGCTGTCATTTATGGAAAATGAAAATTAAAAGAGATGGGACAAACCGGTATCGAGATCCCCTCTGCCGGTATCTGCATCCACATACTCTTCCTCGGAGGTCTCGTCATCGTCACCCGTAGGGAGAAGTTCTTCTTCGTCTGAGACAAGAGATTTGGCATGCCCTTTTCTCCGCTTCTGAGCAAGCTCAGCTCTGCGACCAGCCATCATAGCAGCCCGGACCGCGTACTCGGACTGCAACTCTGAGAGGCTCCTCACGCTGATGGACTCATATGCAGAAAGGAACCACTTGCAGCTGAGGAAAGTGATCAATGGCTTACGCCGGTACGAAGGAAGAGCAAAACGGGCTCCAGTACAGCCCACCATCGTCCATAGCCACGCTCGAACGCCATCAATCAATCCTCCCTCAACCCGCAGGCTGCGGCTCGGATTCCCGACATACAGTTGGTCATAGCCGAATTGTCGAGCAAAGCGGCAAGGGAGATAAGGCTCTATGTGGCACTGGTTCTTCACCCGAAGGACGAGATAGCCTACACGGATGTTCACTAACCACCGGAAGCAACCAGCGTCAAGAACGGTCCGGTCACTTCTAGGTTTCTCCTCATCAACCAGCACGTCGCCATAGCGACCTGAAAAGTGAGGGAAACACTTAAAGAACTCCCAACTCTTGCGGACCCGGAGCTCTCGCTGAACATCACTAAATTTGCTCCCAAACCATCTGCTCTGCTCCAACAATTGCATGAAGGGGACAGGGATGTCAACAACGCTGGGGGTCGACATCAAGTCGGGACGGTGAAGAACGAGCCACGCCATCAAATATGCGTAAGGGAGCTCAACCTTTGGGCAAACCAGCTCAGCTGATGGTTCAGAACCCATATGTGTGAAACTGCTGACCAGACCCCTGAGCCCGCAATGGATACTAGCAACCATTGCTGGGAGCAGGGAAAGCTCTCTCCCATAAGCCAGCTGAACTGCAGGGAAGAGCACCTCGATGGGTAGAGCGTCAGAAGGTTGGTGCGGGACGACACACTTCTTCAACCAAAGGGCAAGGTAGCCTGCTAATAGCGCCCGGGACCCTATAGACCTCTGTGCGCGGCGGAGAAAAGAGCGAAACTTTGTCCCCGCGGGAAAAGCCCCCTCAGCACTGCCGATAGTGTAGGAACGAACCTCAGCCTTTTCCAACAACTCATTAACGGCCGAAGGAGTCATCACGTCTAATTCATGAATGGGCGCACTAGAATCACCATCCAAGTTCTGAAACAAGTAGCTGGCAAACTGCTTCAAGCTGATCTGCCTCTTCCTTCTCGCTTGGGGAGAAGTTTGGATCAAAGAAGTGTAGTAGTGGCAAGTAAGATCCCAGAGTGTGTCATACATATCCGGAGTATCTTTCTTCATACACTCCAGCTGCTGGTTCGAGGGGAAGTACTCCTGATACGGACAATCCCCCATCCCCCATCGGAAGACCCGAAACGTGGTGCATCTCGTGCAAAGCCAACCCTAGCTCACCACCACTAGTCAGAAAGGTGTTGCTGTCAGGCATGTAGGTCTCCAGCAAAGCCAAGAAATGGCGACAGCTGACTGGGATTCCGTACATAGTAGCTCGTATGGGTGCATACAACCCACTGCTCTTCAGATCCCTCTCCCAGCGCGCCAAGACGAAACCAGTCATGCGCGCCCACCACCCCTTGGCTAGCGAGGAAGCCCAACCGTAACATCTGTACTCTGGTGGAGGTAACCGTCTCCCGAGAAGAGCCAGACGGTTACTCACAGTAGAGGCAGCTGCTGACACCTCGCCTGGGGGTGCGGTGTTAAGGCCCATAATCCCGGGCCGAAGACCACGAACGTCTTGATACCCGTTAGAGCCAGGGGTCTTATGGTGAGTGGCATATCCACACTGAACTCGCTCAGCATTTTCAGTAAGGTGCCAAGACATCTGTCTTTCCACGGCCTGCCCCTTCAAGTGACTGAAAGAATATTGGCGTGGAATCGAGGGGATATACAAACAAGCTCCCCCGTCGAGAGTCAGCCAATGCTCCTCGCCAAGGGTCAGCGTAGCAGGATCCTCGACATGATCTCCAAACAGGAAACTCGGCTTCTTTAAAGCCTGAGTGGAGGTAGAATCCGGGGTGAAGGAGGCATCTGTAATAAGCTGGCGCAAGCAATGGCGCCCTCCTTCCCGTATCAAGCGGCAAGAGTCGTCTGAGCGATCTCTATCGAACCGAGGAAGTGGGCTAACAGCCTGCCTAAGGGAAGCTGAAGAGAAGACCTCCCGACTACAACCAGTGTTGGCGTGAGGAGGAAGGCTACCCGCGAGAAATTCCACTGCAATAAAGCA
>NC_033798.1:67313801-67322396 GCF_001876935.1 Asparagus officinalis | reverse complement strand
GAATGAGGGTGTCGGTTCTTCCTTCATGGCCCGCAAAGAGGTCAATCAGGGGTACAAGAAAGGATTTATATAAATTCTCACCCCCGAAGAACGAGGCCGCGGGGGAAGATGTCGCGGGAACCTCTTCCTCACTATGCTGTGAATGAGAACGACTCCTACGAGGTCGAGATCGGCGTGGAGACATTGGAAATCTGCAACGAAAAGCAGCAAGTCAGGTACAATCTAAAATATGAATACACGAAATTTAAAAGGGAAATTAAGAACTTTAATTAAAATCCTATACATAAATAGGATTTCATAATTGAAGTCTAGTTAAACCTACAAATTTCGTGCATGCAAAACAATGATTGTCATCTTTCACGGTAAATTTTGGTGAAATACCCAAAATACCCTTCGTGTTCAAGGCCAAAATTCAGGTCAAGGACACACCCGGTTCGGGTCATGATCGTCATATCCGATCATTTAGCACCCCCGGTACCCCACCATTTTGGTTAAATTTTGCAAATAAGCCCTTTTTGCAGAATTTAGCCAATCTTGCATAAAAGCCCCTCTACAAATTTTGCATTTGGTCTCCACATGCATTTATCAAAATTTGATCAGGGGCTTGGGGTTTAGACCCCTTGGATTTCAGCCTCAGTAACCCTTAGGTTGATGCATATATATCCCTTCATCATAGTCTCCGTACAAGAAGGTCGTCTTTACATCGAGTTATTTCAGCTCAAGATCACCATGACTAACAATACTCAATAGCACCCGAATTAAAGTGTGTTTCACCACTGGAGAAAATATCTCATTGTAATTCATACCCTCTCTTTGTGCAAATCCTTTAGTCACTAGCCTCGTCTTGTACCTTGTACCACCAAGCTCTGAAGGATTTTTCTTTCTCTTATACACCCACTTACAACCAATAACTTTTTTTTTACGGGCAATAGGACCACCTCCCATGTTTGATTCTTTAGAAGAGATTTCATCTTCTCCTCCATTGTAGCCAACCAACTCTCACTATCCTTGTCCCGAATAGCTTTCTTGAAGGAGACCGGCTCATCTTCCTCCACCGAGAGTGCATATTCCACCAAATTAACTTGTTCATAGTGCTTCAAGGGTTGAACAGCCCCTAGCTTTAGTACCTGCTTGTATGCTCGTCTTGGTCTAGTGGAAACTAAACTATCCTCGAGCTGTTGTTTTTATAGTGCTTGTGTATTCTCTTGCTGAACATCCTCCTGCTCAAGCTCATCATCTACCTGATTTCCCACTTGAGCATGACTAGAACATGGTTGGTCTTTAGGTTCTATCTCAATAACCTAGGACTTTAAAGTCCCAAAATCATCATCCTCGGGCGCCTTAGCAATCATGGATTTCTCATCAAAGGTAACATCCTTGCTGATCACGAACTGCGAATCTTCTGTATATCAAAGACGATAACATTTTACACCCTTTGCATACCCTAAGAATATCACCTTCTTGACCCTCTCGAACTTCTAAGCCTCTCATAATCTGCATGCTCCCCTGACCACACCCTATAGGGTGTATCACCATCCAGTGTAGAATGTGGAGAACGGTTCACAATATAACAAGCTATCGCCACCGCTTCTGCTCACCATTGTTTGCCCAATCTAGCATAAGATCGTATACTTATTGTTTTCCCGTAATGTTCGGTTCAGCCTCTTCGCGACCATATTCTGCTGTGGTGTAGATCTGACTGTCTAGTGTCTAACAATGCCCTCCTGATCACAGAACTTCTTAAAAGTACCATTTGTATACTCTGTACCATTGTCAGATCTCATTATCTTCAATTTCTTGTATGTCCTGTTCTCAACCATTGCTTTCCACTTCTTGAATATCTAGAATACCTCATTCTTATGCTTAAGAAAATAAATCCAAGCATACCTCGAATGATCATCTATAAACGAGACTAAATACCTAGAACCACCATTGGAAGTTGTATGAGCCGCACCCCACACATCTGTATGCATATAGTCTAATATACCTCTACTCTTGTGATTACTTTTCAAGAACTAGACCCTGTGCGCCTTCCCATACACACAATTCTCGTAAAAATCTATACAAAGTTTCTTCAGATTCTTCAGCAATCCCTCCTTACCAAGCAGATCCAGACCCTTCTCTAACATGTGCCCAAGCTACCTATCCCATAATCGTGTGTGCTCACATGGGTCTCCACCACTTCTTTCAGTTCCAATCACTGCATCTCTCGTCACTGTCGTACCTGAGAGAGTATATAAATTACTGTGATGAACACCTTTCATCACTACTAGGGACCCCGAACAACCTTCTTCACTCCGTTCTCTGTAATAATTCTGCAACCACCGAAGTCTAATGCACTAACTGAGATAAGATTCTTCCTCAAGTTGGGAACGTGCCTCACATCCGTCAAGGTTCGGAACACTTCATCATGCATATTAATCTTGATATTACCTATCTCTACCATTTTACAAGCATGATTGTTCCCCATCAATACGGTTCCCCCATTAATGCTTCTATAGGTAGTAAACCACTTCCTATTTGGGCATATGTGGTAAGAGTAACCTGAATCAAGAATCCACTTTCCGGAGATATCATCGCCACCCATGACGATACAACATTCCTTCTCGCTCCCTTCCTCTGAAACATAGCTCGTTTCTTCCTTGCCTTCTCTCCTCTCAGTCTTGTTGTTGTTCTTCTTCCCACCTACTCTCTCATTTGGACAGTCGACCTTGAAATGCCTAACTTCACCATATTTGAAACACACTCTTCTAGTAAGAGGTCTTGATTTAGATCTAGACTTTCCTCCCTTGTCTTTTCCTCGCTCATTGCTCCTTCCTCTAGCAAACAATCCATGCGCTTATTCTTTGCTACCACTAGTAGTCATTGTTAGACCCTAGAGGGGGGGTGATTAGGGTCTTATGCTAATCTAATCCGATTAAATGCTAATAAAAGCTAATTAATAAGTTATCCTAGCAAGTATGAAATACCACAAGATATATGAGCTAGGATAAGCAATGTAAACAATGAGATATATCCTATATGATAGAGATATATGCAAGGATATATAAACAACACAAGGGTAAATAATCTAAACAAGATAGTGGATGAAATAAATGAGTAATGCACAATTGGCGATATAAGATAAATGCAAAAACAAATACGCCAAAGACAAACTCAAACAAGCAATATGATCACGGAGTTCGGACCTTCCGTCCTACGTCTCCGCTCCCCACTCCCGGGGAGAAATCCACTATCACAACCGGGTTTTCTACGTTCACCCGAATAACGTTTACACCTCACAGTATCGGTTTTCAACGCTCACCGATCAACGTCACTCCTCACAATCGGTTTTCTAGTTCACCGAAAACTTCACAACACACTCGGTTTCTAGCTCACCGAAAACCTAACAATCTCACAATGTAACAAATATAAATTGTTCTCTAATATGGATGAGAACACAATAAAAGCCCACACTCAATGTTACAACTCTCACAACCCTAATATATTATGAATGCAAATACAATAATCTCAAGTGGGTGTGTGTAAACAATGAGTGAAATCAAATCAAAACTAAACTCAATTAAAATCTAGCATATAGAAATTATAAACAAAATAATAAGTAGCTAGAAATGAGTTTAGAGATTCTTCTCTGAATAACAAGATGGAGAGATGGAAATTGAAGCCCAAACAAGAAGATGATCTCCTCCACTTGTGAAAACTTCTTCACAAACAAAACAAACCCTTAAACACACTTTAAACCCTTGTTTAAAACTTATTTTAAAAACTTCTTTTCATTCTTTTCATTTGTCAAAAAAGAGATCAGCAATGGGGAATTTATACCCACTCAAGATCTCAACAAAAACCCCAAACCAAATGACAAAACAGTCCCCAGAAGACAGCTCAGAAAAATAGCCGTTAGTGTCTAACGAATCTATTGTCGGTCGACCGGAAATTTCGTCGGTCAACCGATGAGAGCAAAACCACGAAGAAAACAAACTGGACCATCGTCGGTCGACCGGTGCGGTCGACCGATGGAGCTTTCGGTCGACCGGACCGGTCGACCGACCTGTCGCCCAGTGAGCATATGAACTCAGGTTCGATCGACCGGTGCGATCGACCAAAATCTGACACAGATCCGGTCGACCGGTGCGGTCGACCGCATTCTGATACAAACAAAAACTGTTTGGCTGATTTTAAAACCCTGTTTAAAAATATCAAATAAATTCCAAAAAATGTAAAACTTTGGGGAATGATTGTAGACATGATAATGAACATGCTACAGGACTTCCCAAATGAAAAATATCATCATTTTACAAAATAGTTCAAAACATGAAAATATCAGATACTTGAATTTTGATGTTTTGACATAAACCAACTTTTGAAACTTTGTGAAATGTTTTTATAGACTTAGTAAAACATGTATGAACTGATATTGAAGTCTATAAACTAATAAAACAATATTTTCACAAAATTGCATATTCTATGCAATGTTTTCAAAAACACAATAGTAAATATGAAAACTCAAAAACTATGTATGTATATATATAACTATATATATACATAGAAAACAAAACTTATGTATATATATATATATATAACTATATATATATATACTAAGAAACCAATAAATGTGTGTGTATAAATATTGAGCTTAATGTATTAAACACACATAATATAAATCCTAAACTAAATTACCCAAGCTTGATCTTGATCTTCAATAAGCTCTTCTAGATAATCTCGCGGATGAAGCTTTAACTTGGATCTTGAACTTTGAATAGCAAGGCTTCACCGACATTCCGCCAACCTCCTTTGGATATGATCGTTGAAGCTCTATTCCATCCATCCTCCAACAACGTTGTTTGTCTATAATAAATAAGAAAACACAAATACTAGACAAACAACATTAGTGATAAATTGTTTGTTAAACATCATCAAAACAAGAAGGCCAACAATCTCCCCCTTTTTTATGATGGCAAACAATTTACAAAAAGAAATGTATGTATGAAGGAAATGAATATATAATTTATAATTCACATGCATATAAACAAGAAAGAATATACTCACGATATTTCTCCCCCTTTGACAACATCAAAAAGGGGACAAAGGTATGAAGAGAGCGAAAGCTCCCCCTATCAATAAGCATGGGTGAGTACAAAGTAAATATAGGGAATAGCTCCCCCTATCAAAAAGCCATATGAAATATAAGCAATAAAAGATCATGGCAAACATGTGAGCAAGCATAAATAATATGCCAAAAATCACTCACATTCAAGAGATAATGAGAACATATAAATATATCAAGATGAACATATTGTCTCATATCATAAAAGCCAATGTATAAAATAGATTTATGAAATCAAAAGAAGAGAAACATGAGAATCATGTAAAAAGTTTTCAAATGAAAACAAATCAACCAATTGAAATCATAAATCAAAGTTTAAATCATAAAACCAAATCATCATTGATTTTCAAAAATCAAGAGAGGCAACTCTATCTAGCTCTTGAGCTAGTATTAACCCATATGAACATTTTAGCATCCGGTAAACATGATTTGGGAATAAACACCCAATAAATCCGGAGGGTTATATAAAAACAAACCTCTCATCAAAACAAAATTAATAATCATGAAAACAAAAAGAATTTGATCAAAGAAAATTTATTTTCATAAAAAGTTTCAAAGCATAATTTTCAAATAACCAAGAAAAAGGAAAAATAAGAATACTAAAATTCTTGGTTTAAAATTTAAATTTGTTTTGGTACCCAAGAACTCTTGGTACCAAAAGATTTAGGGACATGACCCCTATCATTAAAGCTCAAAACCTTAGGGTTATGAACCCTCTTAGGTATATGTGGTGCACTAACATGGTCAAAACAATATTCATTCAAATGACCCTTCCGATTGCAATTTGTGCAATGAAAGAGATCCATTTGTTTTTGTGGACCATTAGCTCGTGCACGGGAATCATTTGCAAATAAAGATTTTCTTTTAAAATTATTTTGCAAATGAGAAACATTCTTAAACAATGGTTTATTTGGAACATATTGCAATTTAGAAGCTTTTTGTATATCAAAACAAAATTTAGCAAGATGTCCAAACCTACCACAAACATCACATTTAAAAACATGTGGTCTATTGGAAGCATTTGTCAAATGATATTTTCTTTTCAATTCAAAGCAATATTTGGCCAAATGACCAAAATGACCACAATGATCACACTTGAACACACTAGCATGCTTATGATGAAATTTGTGAGAATGAGCATGTGAGTGTGTAAGTGTACAAGATGAAGAAGCTACATGAGATGCACAAGGAACATTAGAATTTTTATGTTTGTGTGCATCATAACAAAACTTAGCTAAATGACCTTGACGGCCGCAAATAGAACACTTATAAGTTTTGCTATACATGTGTGCATAATGAGTGGATGATTTAGACATATTCTTAGCACACATGTCCATAAGCCTCTTATGATTACTAATGCATATTTTTAATGTTGAATCTAAAGATGAAATACTATTTTTCATAAGATTCAAATCTTCATTTTTAGGCACATATGCATTTTTAGAAGTAGAACATAAATAGTTATTTATAAAAGAAGCTGTATCATTCTTTATGTTCTCTACTTCTAACATGGCATCAATCTTAGCATGAGATAGGCTAGCAATAGATGAAATCAAATTTCCATTTTCCAAATTTAATAAGTCATTGTTTTCTTTAAGCATAGTATTTTCATTTTCAATGACATCAAATTTGGACACTAGCTTCTCATGATCGGATTTTAAAACATCATGCTTGCTTTTTAAATCATTAAAATCATTTTGCAATTTGTTAAAGGCATGCAGCAATTTTTTACTAGCACAAGAAAGTTCATCACTAGATAAATCATTATCGGGTTCAAACTCGCAAACCTCACTAGGGCTATCGCCTAGTGGCCGTGTGCATGATGCTCCGTATGAACTTGAAGCCGGATCCTCCAAAGCTTGTCGGATCGCCTCCAAGTCCCCTTGATGTGCTTCTATAAATTTCCAAAATTTGTAAGCACTATCAAAATGAACAAACTTGTTAGACATAGATGAGTTAAAAGCATTTACCAAATATTCTAACAAAATATTGTTCATTGTAAACATACGATGATCATTCTTATTCCATTTGGATTTCTTCAAACTGGGCACAATATAAGCATCATCTATAATTTCCCATAAATCAAAATGTTTAGATCTAACAAATAGTTTAAATCTAACACACCATTGGGCATAGGGGAAATTATCTAATCTAGGAGCAATATTGATGGCATAACCTAAACCATGCATATCCATAATACAAAAGGCAAGCAAGATACAAATAAAGCTCAAAATTAGATTAGCACAATAAGCTAACTTGGATCTTTAACTCAAGGCGATTAGACCTTAAATCAAAGAGCACCAAGCTCTGATACCAATTGTTAGACCCTAGAGGGGGGGTGATTAGGGTCTTATGCTAATCTAATCCGATTAAATGCCAATTAAAATTAATTAACAAGTATATTCTTGCAAGATAGATATAAAAGAGTTATGTGCAAGAATAAGCAATATGAACAAAGGTAAATATCCTAGCAATGAGATATACTATGAGATATATGCAAGGATATATGAGCTAACACAAGATGATATATCCTATCAAAGAGATATACAATATGATATATGTATAGGATATGTAAACTGACACAAGGGGTAAACAATCTAAACAAGATAGTGGATGATATAGATAATGAGCTAATGACAATGGCGATATAAGATATGAACATAAATATGAATGAACGCCAAAGCACACTCAAACAAGCAATATGATCACGGAGTTCGGACCTTCCGTCCTACGTCTCCGCTCCCCACTCCCGGGGAGAAATCCACTAACACAATCCGGTTTGGAAGCCGGAACTTCTTCTACACACTCGGTTTTCTAGCTAACCGAAAACTCTACAACTCACACTCTTGCAATCACACTCTACACCCACTAAGTGTTGGACCTAGCCGTGTCTCCCTCAAGTGCTCGGTTACAACCTCTCCCTAGGCACGTCAACCGACGCCACTCCTCTTGGGACGATCCCCGACTCTCACCACACACTCCTCACTCGGTGTACAAGAGTATTACAAAGTGATTTAACAATTAAGCACAATATAGCAAATGATTGTTCTCTCTAACAAGGTGAGAACTCAATTAGGCTCAACTCAATGTCACACTATCCCACAACCCAATTATATAATGTATGCAAATACAATAAGCTCAATAATCAGAAAGGACTTCCCAAATGAAAAATATCATCATTTTACAAAATAGTTCAAAACATGAAAATATGAGATACTTGAATTTTGATGTTTTGACATAAACCAACTTTTGAAACTTTGTGAATGTATGAACTGATATTCAAGTCTATAAACTAATAAAACAATATTTTCACAAAATTGCATATTCTATGCAGTGTTTTCAAAAACACAATAGTAAATATGAAAACTCAAAAACTATGTATGTATATATATAACTATATATATACATAGAAAACAAAACTTATGTATATATATATATATATATATAACTATATATATATATACTAAGAAACCAATAAATGTGTGTGTATA
>NC_033798.1:67216101-67313776 GCF_001876935.1 Asparagus officinalis | reverse complement strand
AGGACGAAATTCTTTTAAGGGGGGAAGAATGTAGAACCCCGTATTTTGTTAGAAGTATATATGATTTTTTAGTGAATAAATAATTTTATTTGTGATAAATGACTTGAGGTCATAGATATACTTGGTAACAAGTTGTTAGACATGTATGAGTGTGGTTTTATAGAGTTTCGTGCATTGGTTTTGGCTGTACATCAAAACATGCACGAAATCTGGATTTAGTGTCTGCTCAGTCGACTAATTAGTCGACTGATGAGTCTACCTATGAGTCGACTGACGGGCTGATTTTAGGTTTTTCTTTCTGTTGCGGGTTTGGTTGGGTTTTGTTCGGGTTTTAACCGTAATATATATATATTATCTTACCCGAAACCAACCCAAAACCCATCTGAATCCCAGAGAAACCCTAGCCCCTCTCTCCACTCAAACCCTAGTTCGATTTGGTGATTTTGGACGAGTTTTTCGACGGATCTTTGTGGTGCTGTCGAAGGGAATTGTCCTCTTATCGGATTCAGGAGTTTGCAACTCATCAGAGGCGAGTAACATCTCGCCAAATCCTACACCCACTGTTTGTATGCTTTTATTTGGTTTTATTTCGGTTTTATTGAGCCTAATTCACTATTTGTGTATAAAAAATAGATCTTTATAGTATATGATGTGAAAATCAAATGTTTTCAGTTTATAAAAGCTCACAAACGAATTTGTAAATTTAAACCCAGATCTGGAATTTGTTTAAACATGGGTTTTATTATGATTTAATGGTCTCAATATTTTTTTCAAACATGAATAAATATGTTTAGGGTTTTAATATAGAATATTACATGTATCTTTCGTTTCTGTTAATATACATGTGCTAGAATCGGTATCATATTGCTGGACATGATTAAAGAGAACTTCATTTAACGTTTTTGTAGAAAATCATCGAAAGCAGAAAACTAGGGATTTTCTGCTCAGTCGACCAATGAGTCAACTCATGAGTCGACTTATGAGTCGACTGATGATCCGACTAATGAGTCGACTGATGGGAAAATCTTAGTTTTGTGTGCTTCGTCTGGTCGACTTATGAGTCGACTGATGAGTCGACCAATGAGTCAACTGATGAGGAGTTTCCTTCTTTTGTACTTCTTCAGTTTGAATCTGTTTGAGTTATTTCAGTTTAACTGGAATTGTTTATGTTTGTTTATTGTTTGCTGCGTGCTTAAACATGAACGAGGAGTCGCCTCGAATGACGGGTATTAGAAATTTATGTTTAACCTGTATCATTACATATGAGATATCATGGAGACACTAGTTTAGTTTACACACCGAGACATGTGTGAAATTTGTGAAGTTTATCTTATTGCATATCACTTTGTGTGAAATTTGTGAAGTTTATCTTATTGCATATCACTTCGATATTAGCATAGTTTGTTCAGTCCTCGTGTTGGACTATAATCCATTGATGCATATCACTTCGATATTAGCATAGTTTGTTCAGTCCTCGTGTTGGACTATAATCCATTGAAGTCCTTATGTTGGACTATAATCCATTGGAGTCCTCGTGTTGGACTATAATCCATTCCAGTCCTTGTGTTGGACATTTACCTATTAGTCCATGTGTTGGATACTAGTTTAGACCTTGAGTTGACACTGTACTTGCATAGGCTGGACACGACATTTATATGAGTTGTTACACGACATCGTAATTAAGTCTGAGATGAGTTGCCTTCTGTTATTAATGTTCTTGTATTAGATTTTGGGTTTGGTATTTAGGGATGCACAATTTGAGATACAAGGTATATACATGAGGGTTTCCTAGTTTGGATTATTTTGCTCGACGTACCTATGCTCGTGTTGTAACTTCCTAAATACTAAAATCCTCTTATACATAAGTACTTACAATCTGAGCTACATGGTATTTACATGAGGGTTTCCTTGTTTGGATTATTTCTCTCGACGTACTTATGCTCACATTGTAATTACCTAAATAGGATTTGTGATTTTATATATATGTTATAACTGTATTTTATGTATACAACGAGCCATTTTCCCTTGGGGTTGGTCGTGATGTTGCTCGCTAGCGCTTTGACGCTCGTTATCCCTCCCCCTTTCAGGTAACGAGCCAGGAGCCCGGAGAGTCGCAGGTTGATGGCGAGGCACTCTAGCTTCAGTCATTCTATTATAGTTGTATTTTATTTTTGAGCTCCACTGTAGGCTTTTGTTTAGACATTTTGAGGATCAGTGATTATATATATATATATATATATATATAAACTGTATTTTCTGTACACAACGAGGCCTTTTCCCTTGGGGTTGGTTATGATGTTGCTCGCTAGCGCTTTGACGCTCGTTGTCCCTCCCCCTTTTCAGGTAACGAGCCAGGAGCCCGGAAAGTTGCAGGTTGATGGCAAGGCACTCTAGCTTCAGTTATTCTATTATAGTTGTATTTTACTTTTGAGCTCCACTGTAGGCTTTTGTTTAGACATTTTGAGAGTTAGTTCTAGAAGTTGTAAAGGCCGTGTGCCTTATTTCCTTTTATTCAGACATTTGTATTTGAAACTTGTTGAGAAGTTCCAGTTATTCATTTCAGACATTGACTTATACTTCAGTATGTTACATGATGAAATATTAATTTGATCTCCATTATTTTATTAGTTGACTCTTATATTAACTTTTACTTGATGTTGTACCTATACCTGTTATTGACTCTACTAGAGAGATAGTAATTGTGATAGTGAAACATGTTATTGCACGGTGTGGTGCATGGCAGGTTTGACATTATTGGTTTCATCTTGGACTGCAGCCTTGTGTGAGCCCATGGGCGTCATAGTTGGTATCAGAGCAAGGTTCCATTATCCTTAGGATCGTCCTGTATCGAGTCGTGGAGCTAGGATAAAGTTTCTTAGGATTCATGTATAGAGTTCGTAAGGATTCCCTAGTATGAGTGAGGACGATATATGCGTATATCTCAAAATTTGTGGATATTTTTTTTGTGACAACTATTTTGTGTAAACTTAAAGTATTTGAGTGAATACTAAATTGTTGTGAAAATCATATTGTGATATGCTATGTATGTGTATATGTCTATTTGGACTCATAAACTCTGGTTTTCTTATAAACAGAGAGATAGCAGGACGTGGTAGACCTCGTACTCGGAGAGCTGGATAGGCAGAGTCGCAGCAGGCTCCACCTGAGGCACAGCAAGCTCAACCCGAGCCACAGCAGGCACCACCCGAGCCGTAGCAGGCTGCACAGTACCTTATTGATCTCATGGTTCCCATTGTAGCTAGGATGGAAGCAATTGAGGAGCTTATGGCGAGTCATATCGCGCCACCGACACCACCACCACTACCACTAGCAGATCAGTCGCAGGGGATACCAGCCATCCCTATCAGCGAGAGACCCCTAGAGGCCGCACTTGTAGTCATTCCACCAACAGTCCCAGATAGAGCCACAGAGCAGGAGGCTTGGCTCCGTATGGTTGAGAGGTATCAGAAGATGAAGGCACCAGAGTTCCGGGGGTCAGCAGATCCGCTTGCAGCCCACAAGTGGAAGGAGGATGTGAGTAACACCCTCGACATACTTAATGTGGATTCAGTACAGAAGTAGAGGTTGGCATCCTACAGTCTGAAGGGAGATGCCGGGAGATGGTACCAACTTCAGTTCACTCCAGAGCATCGGATGACCCTCACATGGGAGGACTTTGTCTATTTCTTCGATGTGTAGTATATCTCTTCTACAATACGGACTGGGAAGGAGCTCGAGTTGTCCTGGCTGACTTAGGGGGATATGTCAGTGGAAGATTTTGAGAGTAAATTTATGGAGTTGTTGCACTTCACGGGCATGTGGCAGACGGGAGAGAACCAGGCTCAGATATTCTTAGCAGGGCTCCACCCTAAGCTTCGTCGATACCTCGTCTCGAGGAAGTTGTACTCAGTTTGAGAGGTAGCTGAGGCCGCCACTTCTCAAGAGATTGAGACTGCCATATTTCAGAAGGACAAGGAAGGGAAGACCAAGGCAGGACAGACCAGGGATAAGGGGAAGAACAAGAGGCCTTTTTCTGGATCACAGCAGCAGCAGCAAGATCTTCATAAGAAAGGACCCCAGCATGATCAGAGGGCGCATCAGCAGCGGAAGTTTCAGGGAGCTTGTTTTAACTGTCGCAAGGTCGGACATAAGGCATCAGAATGCTGTAGCACACCAGTAGGAGCTCAGCAGGGCAAGGGCCCGAACCAGCAGCAGCAACGCCAGCAGGGCAGAGTTTAGGGCCAGCAGGAGAGACTTAAGGCACCGCCAGCAGCACAAAGGATTGAGGGGCAGATTCGTGCAGTTCAGGAGGTTCTTCAGGGGCAGATAGTGCCGTATTCTCCAGCACTAGTAGCAAAGCAGTCTCCAGCCGCAGGCAGCGTATATGTGGTAGTACCGTGTGATCATAGAGCTAGAGGAGCAGTGGTGGAGGGTACGTTTCTTGTGAATTCTTTCCCGCCCGTATTCTCTTCGATTCGGGAGCTTCGCATTCCTTCATATCGTATGATTTATGTCTAGGCTCCAGCTCATAGCATAGCCATTAGACACCCCTTTATCAGTTTCCACCCCTTTAGGTGAGATATCGCTTCTGGAGAGCATTTGTAGGGGGTGTACTATCAGTCTAGATGAGTCAGAGATCGTGGTTGATTTGATAGTGTTGCATATGTTCGAGTTCGATGTCATCCTTGGTATGGATTGGTTATCTTCCTACTATGTTAGTATTGACTGCTTTGCGAAGACAGTCAATTTGCGGGCATCCGATAGGTCCGAGATGATTGTGGCAACCTCTCAGGGCAACCGTTTTGCAGAGTCATTTATGGCGTACATTGAGGAGGTGATGCGACGGGATCAGGGTGTCGATTTATTGGAGACTAGAGTTATCTCAGAGTATCAAGATGTCTTTCAGGACATACATGGATTACCTCCTGTTAGAGAGGTTGAGTTCTGTATTGAGTTGCAACAAGGCACAGCCCTGATATCCCGCGCACCCTATCGCATGGAACCAGCTGAGATGAGGGAGCTTCAGACCCAGTTGGACGAGTTATTAGCTCAGGGTTTTATTTGTCGGAGTCATTCTCCGTAGGGCACATCGGTCCTCTTCATGAAGAAGAAGGATGGTAGTTTGAAATTGTGCATTGATTATAGGGAGTTGAACAAGGTCACTATCCAGAATAGGTACCCATTGCTTAGGATTGATGACTTGTTTGACCAGCTACAGGGAGCGCAGTTCTTCTCGAATATTGATCTTCATTCTGGTTATCATCAGTTGCGGGTTCGGGAGATGGATGTTCCCAAGACCGCTTTTCTTACTTGATATGGATCTTTCGAGTTCATGGTCATGCCATTTGAACTGACCAATACACCCGTGGTATTCATGGACTTGATGAACCGGGTTTTCCGTCCCTTCTTAGATCAGTTCATGATTGTTTTTATCGATGACATCCTTATTTATTCAAGATCGGAGGCAGACCATGAGGAGCACCTACGATTAGCTTTGAGGACTCTGCAGGAGCATCAGTTGTATGCCAAGTTCAGCAAGTGTGAATTTTGGCTTTCAAAAGTCAGATTTCTTGGCCACGTCATTAGTAGAGAAGGCATAGCAGTGGACCCGGCTAAGGTGACAGCAGTTCTTGACTGGGAACTGCCGAAGATGGTGACGGAGATTCGTATCTTCTTGGGCTTAGCTGGTTATTATAGGAAGTTCATCCAGGACTTCTTGAAGATTTCGATGCCACTTAAACGCCTTACGAAGAAGGGTGTACAGTTCATTTGGAGTATAGAGTGCCAGAAGGCCTTTGACATCTTGAAGAGTAAGTTGACTTCAGCACCAGTTTTGACTATTCCGAGTAGCGACAGGACGTTCATCGTCTACACAGATGCATCGTTGGCAGGCTTAGGAGGCGTATTAATGCAGACTCAGAGAGTAGTAGCGTATATATCATGGTAGTTGAGGGTGCATGAGCAGAACTATCCCACTCATGATTTGGAGTTAGCATAAGTGGTATTTGCATTAAAGTCGTGGAGGCACTACTTGTATGGAGTGAAGTTTGAGTAATTCACAGACCACCAGAGTCTGAAGTATCTTTTTTCTCAAAAGGAACTCAACCAGAGATAGAGGATATGGATTGAGTTTATCAAGGACTATAAGTTCGCGATTCAGTATCATCCCAAGAAGGCGAATGTCGTAGCAGATGCTTTTAGTAGGAAGCGTCAACATCGGGTTGCGGCTTTGAGGTGTTCATTGTATAGAGATCTTCTTACTCTTAGCTAGTTTGATTTTAGACCTGAGATTGGTGGAGCCAGTGCATTTTTGGGAGCAGTGTTAGTTCAGCCATCTTAGAGTACCAGAGTAGTTAGAGCTCAGCTGGAAGACTCTTGGATTCAAATTCGAAAGGAGGAGATTTCCAATGGGCCTAAGGTTGATTGGATCATTGGAGCAGATGGAGGTCTATGGATGATGGGTAGACTGGTTATGCCATCCAGTGCCGAGCTGAAGAGAGTGTTATTTGATGTGGCACATCGTACTAGGTATACAGTACATCCAGGGACCAAAAAGATGTATAAGGACTTGAAGAGACACTTCTGGTGGAGTGGTATGCGTCGAGAGATTGCAGAGTATGTAGCTAAGTGTTTTACCTATCAGCAGGTGAAGGCAGAGCATCAGAGACGGGTAGGAACACTTCAGCCTTTACCCATCCTAGAGTAGAATTGGACGGACATTTCTATGGATTTCGTTGTAGGGTTGCCGAAGTCGAAGAAGGGGAACGACTCAGTTGGGGTGATTGTGGATCGGTTGACGAAGTCAGCCCATTTTATTCCAGTGAGGACTACTTATACCGCCGAGGCATACGCAAGGATATTTATTCGGGAGATAGTTCGACTTCATGGAGTACCAGACACGATCGTGTCAGCTAGAGGTTCAGCGTTTACTTCATATTTTTGGAGGAGTTTCCCGGATTCGTTCGGCAGCAGGTTATCTTACAGTAGTGTATTCTACCCACAGACAGTTGGTCAGACGGAGAGGGTGAACCAGGTGTTGGAGGACATGTTGCGGGCTTGTATTATTAACTTCCAGGGTAGTTGGGAGGAGTATATTCAACTGATAGAGTTCACTTATAATAATAGTTATCAAGCGACAATCGGTATGGCCCCTTTTGAGGCGTTGTACGGGAGACATTATAGATCACCGATATGTTGGGCAGAGCCGAAGGATAGCTTAATACTTGGAGTTTAGCCTTGATCAGAGAGAGGATTTTAGCCACCCAGAGTCGGCAGAAGAGCTATGCAGATAAGAGACAAAGACCCTTGGAGTTTCAGGTTGGAGATGCGGTTATGCTGAAGGTATCACCTATGAAAGGCGTTCAGCGATTCGAAAGACGGGGTAAGCTTGCAATGAGATATATTGGACCCTTTCGGATTTTAGAGCGCATTGGAGTTGTGTCATACAGACTAGATCTTCCAGTATCGATGTCTAGTATACACAATGTATTTCATGTTTCTATGCTCAAGAAACACTTGCATGATGAGGAGCAGCAGCTAGTATTGGATGCACCAGAGATTGAGCTTCAGGAGGATTTGACTACTATTAAGATTCCAGTTGGTATTCTTGCCAGGGAGGATAAGAGGCTTAGAAACAAAGTGACTCCTTTAGTGAAAGTTCGGTGGAACCGAAGAGGCATTGAGGAGATTTCTTAGGAGCGTGAGGAGGACATGTGTCGCGACTATCCACACATGTTTGAGCAGGTAAATTAAAGCTTTTGTATGATTTATATATGGCTTATAGATTTATTTATGACGATGTTTATACTTAACACTAAAATGAGGATATTACCATTTATCTCCTAAGTACTTGGAACATATGGTATATATATGAGGGGTTCCTTGTTTAGATTTTTTCCTCGATGTACTTGTTCCATTTAGTTAGGGGTTAAGTGGGGGTATTTATGTTTTAGATAGTTAAGTGTAGGCATCGAATATGATTCTTCGAGAGCGCGAGGGTAGAATGTAGCGCTATTTCCTGCATTATTAAGGAAGTTAATTGATTCATGTGCATGAGTATTTGTATGATTATATTTAGATTTAACGCTAGGATGAGAATATTTCCGCACAATTTTTAACATTTTGGAACACATAGTATATATATGGGGGGTTCCTTGTTTGGATTTTTCGCCCGACGTACTAGATCCATCTGATTAAGGGTTGAGTGGGAATATAGTCATCCTGGATTGTTAAATATAAATATCATTTTATGCTCGTCTACAATGATACTATTTGTTTGAATATGCTTTTTGAAATTTCGAGGACGAAATTCTTTTAAGGGAGGGAGAATGTAGAACCATGTATTTTGTTAGAAGTATATATGAATTTTTAGTGAATAAATAATTTTATTTGTGATAAATTACTTAAGGTCATAGATATACTTGGTAACAAGTTGTTAGACATGTATGAGTGTGGTTTCATAGAGTTTCGTGCATTGGTTTTGGCTGTACAACAAAACATGCACGAAATCTGGATTTAGTGTCTACTTAGTCGACTGATGAGTCGACTCATGAGTCGACTAATGAGTCGACTGATGAGTCGACCTATGAGTCGACTGACGAGCTGATTTCGGGTTTTTCTTTCAGTTACGGGTTTGGTTGGGTTTTGTACGGGTTTTAACCGTAATATATATATATATTATCTTACCCGAAACCAACCAAAAACCCATCTGAATCCCAGAGAAACCCTAGCTCCTCTCTCCACACAAACCCTAGTTCGTTTTGGTTTTGGAGGAGTTTTTCGGTGGATCTTTGTGGTTCTGTCGAAGGGAATCATCCTCTCATCGGATTCAAGAGTTTGCAGCTCATCAGAGGTGAGTAACATCTCATCAAATCCTACACCCACTGTTTGTATGCTTTTATTTGGTTTTATTTCGGTTTTATTGAGTCTAAATCACTATTTGTGTATAAAAAAAGATCTTTATAGTATATGATGCGAAAATCGAATGTTTTCAGTTTATAAAAGCTCACAAACGAATTTGTAAATTTAAACCCAGATCTGGAATTTGTTTAAACATGGGCTTTATTGTGATTTAATGGTTTCAATATTTTTTTCAAACATGAATAAATATGTTTAGGGTTTTAATATAGAATATTACATGTATCTTTCGTTTCTGTTGATATACATGTGCTAGAATCGGTATCATATTGCTGGACATGATTAAAGAGAACTTCATTTAACAGTTTTGCAGAAAATCATCGAAAGCAGAAAACTGGGGATTTTCTGCTCAGTCGACCAATGAGTCGACTTATGAGTCGACTTATGGGTCGACCAATGAGTCGACTAATGCGAAAAATCTTAGTTTTGTGTGCTTCGTCTGGTCGACTTATAAGTCGACTGATAAGTCGACCAATGAGTCGACTGATGAGGAGTTTCCTTCTTTTGTACTTCTTCAGTTTGAATCTGTTTGAGTTATTTTAGTTTAACTAAAATTGTTTATGTTTGTTTATTATTTGCTGCGTGCTTAAATATGAACGAGGAGTCGCCTCGAATGACGGGTACTAGAAATTTATGTTTAACCTGCATCAATACATATGAGATGTCATGCAGACACTAGTTTAGTTAACACACCGAGACATGTGTGAAATTTGTGAAGTTTATCTTATTGCATATCACTTCGATATTAGCATAGTTTGTTCAGTCCTCGTGTTGGACTATAATCCATTGGAGTCCTCGTGTTGGACTATAATCCATTCCAGTCCTTGTGTTTGACATTTACCTATTAGTCCATGTGTTGGATACTAATTTAGACCTTGAGTTGACACTGTACTTGCATAGGCTGGACATGACATTTATATGAGTTGTTACACGACATCGTAATTAGGTCTGAGATGAGTTGCCTTCTGTTATTAATGTTCTTGTATTAGATTTTGGGTTTGGTATTTAGGGATGCACAATTTGAGATACAAGGTATATACATGAGAGTTTCCTTGTTTGAATTATTTCGCTCGATGTACCTATGCTCGTGTTGTAACTTCCTAAATACTAAAATCCTCTTATACATAGGTACTTACAATCTATGCTACATGGTATATCCATGAAGGTTTCCTTATTTGGATTATTTCACTCGACGTACTTATGCTCACATTGTAATTACCTAAATAGGATTTATGATTTTATATATATATATATATATATATATATATATAACTGTATTTTCTATACACAACGAGCCCTTTTCCCTTTGGGTTGGTTGTGATGTTGCTCGCTAGTGCTTTGACGCTCGTTGTCCAATCTAGCTTCAGTTATTCTATTATAGTTGTATTTTACTTTTGAGCTCCACTATAGGCTTTTATTTAGACATTTTGAGAGTTAGTTCTAGAAGTTGTAAAGGTTGTGTGCCTTATTTCCTTTTATTCTGACATTTGTATTTGAGACTTGTTGAGAAGTTCCAGTTATTCATTTCAGACATTGACTTATACTTCAGTATGTTAGATGATGAAATATTAATTTGATCTCCATTATTTCATCAGTTGACTCTTGTATTATCTTTTACTTACTGTTGTACCTACACCTTTTATTGACTCTACTAGAGAGATAGTAATTGTGATGGTGAAACATGTTATTATACGGTGTGGTGCATAGCAGGTTTGACATTCTTGATTTCACCTTGGACTACAGCCTTGTATGAACCCAGGGGCGTCACAAATTTATAGCCAATATGTTTTCTAGTTTTTGTGGTTTGTTTTTCTCTTTACAGGATTTCAACACACGACAATCAAGAGTTAAAGATTCAAGTTCATATGTGTGCATTCACCTAGGTATAAGAGTAGTTTGCTTACATATATCGTATGATTATATTTAAGCTTAATATGTAAACACAACAAACGTTTGAATTTTTCTATCATACAAGTGATTTTCTATCAAACTTTGTTACAATAGCTTTTATTTCATGTTTACATATCTTTCATACTTCATAATATATATATAATGTATGCATGATATATATACACAAGTTTACAAGTCATGGTTTAATTTTTGTGTTCACGAAAAACAGGTTTTATGAATTCTCTTCAAAAATAGTGAGTTTTCACAAACGAAAATTGTATTTCCAAAAATTCATTTTCAAACATGTTTTTTTTATCATTTTGAAACTTTTCCCCAAGTTTTACTATTTTTGAAATTGATTTTGTTATTTTTAACGTATTTTCAAAATCGGCCAAAAACCTGTATTTCAGCATGTATCAGTTTGCGATCGACCGTCACGGTCGACCGCCAGTAGTTCAAAGTCTATCTTTGCCTTTTATTTGATCGCGGTCGACCGTCACGGTTGACCGCCTGTGTTTCAAAGTTGTTTGAACTGTTCTTTGTGCTTCGCGGTGGACCGCTAGTTTCTCACGGTCGACCACCATATAAATGATTGTGTTGCAACAACTATATTCTGATTTGATTCTCTGGGGGTATTTTGGTCTTTTCAATGTTGTTTTGGCTGATGTCTTGAGTGGGTATAAATACCCTATTGCTTTCTTCTTTCTACATACCAAGAGTTTGTTTTACAGTGAGTTTTTAACAAAAGATTAAGAGCTGTTTAAGAGCTATTTAAGCTAATTTTGGTTGTCTGTTTCAAAAGAAGTTTTCTATAACAAGAAGAGGCTTTCAATTCTAACTTAGGATCCTATCATCATCATCATCTACTATTCTTCTTGTTTATTAAGAAGTTTTCTAAACTCTTTCTTATATAGTTTATTGATTCATTTTCTTAACTTAGCTATATTTAAATTGAGTTGCATATTTTCTATTTACTATTATCACACACACTGTATTGCGCTTATAATATTTCCATACTTATATATTTTTGGGTAGTGGTGTGTGATTTAGTGAGAGTAAGCTTCATTGTGTTCTCATTTGTTATCGAGAACAAATCATTGTATTTAACCATTATTGTGAGTATCACTTGTAATACACTTGTACACCGAGAGAAGTGTGAGGCATGAGACGGGGTCGAATCCTATAGGAGTGGTGTCGGTTGACGAACCTAGGGAGAGATTGTATCTGAGCACTTGAGGAGGAAGACACGGGTTAGGTTCCTACACTTAGTGTGTAAAGTGTGATTGCATAGTGTTTGTTGCATTAGAGTTTTCGGTAAACTTATAAACCGAGTGTGTAGAAGTTCTAGTTTCCAAACCGGATTGTGATAGTGGAGATCTCCTCGAGGTGAGGAGCGGGGACGTAGGTCGTGGTGATCGAACCTCATAAACATGTCGTGTGTTTGTGTTTTGCTTAGCGTATATTTTTATTTGTGCTTATTCTTATCTTTCTTGTTCATATCCATCTCATATATTTCTTGCAAAAACAAATTAATCAATATAATTTTAATTGGAAGTTAATCGGGATTAGATTAGCATAAGACCCTAATCACCCCCCTCTAGGGTCTAATGATTGGTATCAGAACTTGGTGCTCTTTGATTTAAGGTCTAATCGTTTATTGTAATTTTATACCCTCATTATCTATTTTATATGAATAAATATACCACTAATAATTATTTTTATCTTTTAATTGCAGGTTAATGAAGAATAAATCTCAAACTCTCATCTCTCAACAAAAACCCATTGATTAAATGAAGAAATGAAGCAAAGAAGCACATTGGAAAATCAATTTCCAAATTATCCAAAAGCCCAGAATGAAGTCGTGTAGCCTGTAGAAGCCGGAGAAAATCAAAAATCCAATATGAAAAGAAATCATATTCAAAATGGTTGGCCACAAAGAAACGACGATATCTCCTAATCCGGAAGGCGAAATTTAACATATAATATATGAAAATCGCCTATCTCGACGAGATGAAGCTATCCGTGAAATCAGAATTTGGAAATAGTGGGCATCGATGTCAGCATCGATGTGGGCATCGATGCTGGCATCGATACCTGCATCGATGCCTGCATCGATACCAGGTTACTGTAGCGCGCGTCAATGCCTTATTTTGCTTGTCTTGGGGCTCAAGTTTTATCCAATGGCTCTTATTCACTGATGTTTACTATAAATAGGGGTAGAGAGTGAGGGGTTAGAGGTGTGAAAATTTTTGTAACTCTTTTTTGGAGAGGAGGGCTACTCTTAATTGAGAAGGCCTTCTAAAATTGTAACTTTTTGTTGCAATTAATAATAATAATTTTTTCACCACTTTAAAGTTTTCTCTTCTTCTCTTTATTGGATGATGAAGATGAAGATGATGATGGAGAATTATTTGAAGGTTTGCATTTCTTTTCTTTTTCTATTTTATTGCTTATTAGTGTAGCTTTATTTCTATGCTTGTAGTTTAGATTTTATTTTCTTGTTAAATAGCCAAGAGGCTAGAACCCTCTTGTCTTAGATTTATTTCATGCTTATAGAATAGATTTATTTTTTTGCATTTAATTCTTATAATTTTATTTTATAGTTTAGATTTTGCAATTTATTTTGTAGTTAGATTTTAATTTCTTATACTATTCACCTTGAGGCTAGAACCCTCTTGGGTTTAGTTTTTCTTTTTGTTTATTTTTATTTTGTTTGATTCGCCTTTAGGCTAGAACCCTCTAGAGAATCACCCTTTTCTAAGAAGTGGGTTCAATTTTAGATTATCCATATCTATAATTGAATCCATCATCTTTAATTTCTTGCATTTTTTTATTCTAGAATTTTGTTCTTCATTCTTGAATTTTTTATTCATTTTTCCTTCTCACCTTATTGATCATACTCAAATCCACTCTCACTTATACTTTGCATCTATTTACACACCATTTTCACTCTTTCAATCTCTTTACAATCACATTCACTTATCACTCCTACTTGTCACGCACACAACATAAGAACCGATTTTATATTTTCTCCTACAAAACACCTTCCTCGTGGGATCGATATCTTAAATACTATAACTTGACACGGTTGTACGTGCACTACCTTTTTGGTACATGTTTATGCCGCATCAAGTTTTTGGCGCCGTTGCCGGGGAAGGTGCTTAAGTAGGTTTTAATTATTTTGGTTCTTTAACTTGTGTGTTTATTGTGAAAGAACTACTTGGAGATTAAAGATCAAGAATTGGAGATTGAGGAATTAGATATTCGCTTGTGGTAAGTCTTCTTCCTTATATTTTCAATTCCACACCTTTAGTTAGTTTCTCACAATTAGTGACAAATAGGATCTTAAAAAAAAGATTTTATTTCCGTTGACCATAATAAAATTCACCCTTCACTTTGACATTTACTAACAAGATAATAAATTCAAACAAATCCCCCCTTCTCATTTGTTTGATTGTTAACCCTAATTAAAAAAAAAGATTTTTCTTTTCCATCCTTTTTAGTTGCTTTTAATTCATAGGGTTGCATTTCATATAGTTAGTAGGAATTCACCAAGTGATTTGAGCATCTTGATTTGACACACACTTAAAAATATTTTTAAGGGCAAAACCCCATAATCAAGATAAGGTGAGGGATTTCATCACCCTTTCCTTAGCCCAAAAATCACTAATTTCTCACTACACCACCCAAGCCTAATAAAACTCATTAGACGTTGGCCCCTAAGGATTCGAGCTCAATAAGGAACAAAGAATCCTTAAGTGAACCGGTTTAAGTTTTCTCAGATTAGTTGGTGTCTAAGGTAAGGTTTAGTGGTTGCGTAAAGCGCTCCGCAAGGAAAGAGCTACTTAATTGATATTTGATCACCCTCTAGTACTATCCTTACCTGGCTAACTACCCGGGTAAAACTTTTATCTTTTAACTTAAGGAATTTTTACTTAGGAGCTAGTCTAGTTGAGTTAGGCTTAACCCTAGAGTTAGAGTGATTAAAAAGTGATTGATTTTGATTTGTTTTAGTTAGGATTTTCCTTTTTCTTCAAAAAAAAAATTAACTTTTATTTTTCCAAAACAAAAAAAAAATTATATAAAAAGTAATTGTTTTTGGTGCATGCAAAACGTGGATTAGGGACAATACACATCAACAAATTCATTTTGAACAAATAGCCAATCCACAAGTTTTTCAAAATTTATGTTATCCCAATAGGATTGAAATTTCCAATGAAGTCCAGGAGTTTGTAGAGAGTCCATATCAGTATTCGGTAAATGATTCATTTTTTCCAACCTATAACCCAGGTTGGGCAAGTTACACAAACATTGCATGGAATCAGGAAAACCACTCCGAAACTCAAAACTTCACTCCCTCTTTGACCCAACATTTTCCTAGGGAAAATACAGTTCCTTTCAATTCTCATCCACAATTTCAACAACCCAGTCTGTCACATCAAAATCAGTATCCTCATCATCAACTTGTAACTCACACTCCTCTTGATACAGATCATGATGAACGTCTCAATATTTTGGAAAAAGGTTTTGAAATAATAATTAAGGCCTCCACACTAGCCACGGATATGTTAACTCAAACATCCTACACGATGAACTCCTTTATGCAATCAACCGAACTCATACTTAACTCTAACACTCAAGTCATAGCTAGACTAGAAACCCACATTAATCAACTAGCTAGTGCTATAAGTGAAGGAGATGAAGGAGAAATTCTGAGTCAACCCGTGGTCAATCCTAAGGACACTCAAATGATTACACTACAGTTAGGAAAACAGGTCGATAATCAGGAAAGAACACCTTTAAGCCAAATTCTTGTTCTAATTCATTCTTCCCCTGATAATTCAATTCAGGAAAGACCGAGGGAAGAAGAAGAAGAGTCAGATCTAAGTTTTGAGGAAATTTTCGGTGAGGAGCTAAAAATATTAGGAGAAGCAGATCGGGTTTGTCAAAATAAAGAAACTGTGTTGGACAATTGCTGTTTTGAACTGAATTTTGAAAAACTCTTTCTTGATGAACTAAGATTTTTGGAAAATAAACAACAACCAAATTTTTACACATCAACCATGAATCTTGGGGTTGAGAAAATTGTTAAAGAAAAATTGGTTGTTAGAGAACAAACATTCACAAATCAAGAATCTAAGTCCAATATGCATGACACCAATAATACCTACCTTCCATTGCCACAAAAATCATTGAATACCCTGGAATGCTTAGAATTTCAGCACATTGTTGATTATATCAAGTTGAATTTATTTAAAATCCCGGGAAGAATTTTCAGCAATAAGGTAGGATTCAATGTAGAACAAGAACTCTTCATGTTGAATATTTCATTCTACATTGATTATTTTGTTTATTCCAGAATAATAAAAAGAATTTATTCTTCTCTTATTTGAGAGTTTCTTGTTCAGTTGTTAAAAGAAAAGAAAAAAAAAGAAAAAAGGAAAAAAAAGAAAAAAACAAGAAAAGAATAAATGTTTGATTTCCTCCTCCTCAGACCAAAGGTAATTGCAGATTTTTGTTTGATTTCCTCCTCCTCAGACCAAAGGTAATTGCAGATTTTTATCAGCGAATCAAATGTAAGTGCTTTACTTCTTATCTGCTTTACTTTATGCATCATAGAGTTTGCATTGAGGACAATGCAAAATTTAGGTGTGGGGGTGAGAATTATTTATTTTTTTTCTTTATTTTATAATTTTAGTGCATTTTTGTCATTCTTTTCTTTTTCTTTAAAAAAAATTATAAAAATATCGTCACTTGCCAAATTGATAGAGTTATGTAATAATTAATTTATTTGATAAATTTGAAATTTTCTAATTCCTAGTTGGTTTTTTTATGATAACTCTAAATAAATTTCTTAAGAAATGATTTTCAAAGTAGTATACTTTACTTGAGCCTTAACTTGGATTTTTATTTAAAATAATGAAATTTTTGCATGCTTAACTTAGAGTTGAAAATAATTTTTTCAAAGTGTCTTGATTTACATATTTTTAAATATATATACATATACAAAAAAAATTGCAAAAGAAATAATACTCTTGAATTCTAGGTGATTCTATCTTATAAAGCCTAAGCTGACCGAGTAATTAAGCCCAATGAGTATTTCCATACTTAATGATCTAAGCCCAATTGTGTTGGGATCCATTGGCCCAAAACTCGTTAAAAGGTCACTTAGAAAGCCCGTTAAAGTAGAAAAAATCATATTCTTTAGATTATGATCTAATTGGGCTTAGATCTAATTGTAAAGCCCGTTAAAAGGTCACTTAGAAATTAATTGGAAAATATTTTAAATCAAGCAACTTAAAAATTATTTAAAACAAAGAGTTAGCATGTTCTTTTCAAAACTTTTAAATTAAATTTCTAAGTTTGGCTTGGTTTTGTATTGCTACAATGAGAAGATTTTCTTAAAAATATACCTTAGAGTTATATATAAAAATGTTTTCTTGAGTGATAACTGGCTCCAATTAGATTATCTAAAAGTTATCAAGTGAATTTAGTTATTTACTGACTTCTTTAATTTGGCAAGTTGACCGAATTTTGTGGGTATATTCACTGCAAACCCTCACGAGACTACAACTCGTCCACTAGGGTAACCTAGGGGTTTAAAGGCTTGTTGTATGCGCTAAATACAACCGCGATTCCTGCGAAAGTGAGTTAGGATTTTCTTTTTATTTTCTTTGCTAGAGGACTAGCAAAAGTTTAGGTGTGGGGGTATTTGATAATCATATTTTATTACAATTTTATACCCTCATTATCTATTTTATATGAATAAATATACCACTAATAATTATTTTTATCTTTTAATTGCAGGTTAATGAAGAATAAATCTCAAACTCTCATCTCTCAACAAAAACCCATTGATTAAATGAAGAAATGAAGCAAAGAAGCACATTGGAAAATCAATTTCCAAATTATCCAAAAGCCCAGAATGAAGTCGTGTAGCCTGTAGAACCCGGAGAAAATCAAAAATCCAATATGAAAAGAAATTATATTCAAAATGGTTGGCCACAAAGAAACGACGATATCTCCTAATCCGGAAGGCGGAATTTAACATATAATATATAAAAATCGTTTATCTCGACGAGACGAAGCTATCCGTGAAATCAGAATTTGGAAATAGTGGGCATCGATGTCAACATCGATGTGGGCATTGATGCTGGCATCGATACCTGCATCGATGTCTGCATATATACCAGGTTACTGTAGCGCGCGTCAATGGCTTATTTTGCTTGTCTTGGGGCTCAAGTTTGATCTAATGGCTCTCATTCACTGATGTTTACTATAAATAGGGGTAGAGAGTGAGGGGTTAGAGGTGTGAAAATTTTTGTAACTCCTTTTTGGAGAGGAGGGCTACTCTTAATTGAGAAGGCCTTCCAAAATTATAACTTTTTGTTGCAATTAATAATAATAATTTTTTCACCACTTTAAATTTTTCTCTTCTTCTCTTTATTGGATGATGAAGATGAAGATGAAGATGGAGAATTATTTGAAGGTTTACATTTTTTTTTCTTTTTCTATTTTATTGCTTATTAGTGTAGCTTTATTTCTATGCTTGTAGTTTAGATTTTATTTTCTTGTTAAATAGCCAAGAGGCTAGAACCCTCTTGCCTTAGATTTATTTCATGCTTATAGAATAGATTTATTTTCTTGCATTTAATTCTTATAATTTTATTTTATAGTTTAGATTTTGCAATTTATTTTGTAGTTAGATTTTAATTTCTTATACTATTCACATTGAGGCTAGAACCCTCTTGGGTTTAGTTTTTCTTTTTGTTTATTTTTATTTTGTTTGATTCGCCTTTAGGCTAGAACCCTCTAGGGAATCACCCTTTTCTAAGAAGTTGGTTCAATTTTAGATTATCCATATCTATAATTGAATCCACCATCTTTAATTTCTTGCATTTTTTTATTCTAGAATTTTGTTCTTCATTCTTGATTTTTTTTTTGTTTCTTGATTTTATTCATTTTTTTCCTTCTTGTTTTATTGATCACACTCATTCTTTGTCACATCCACTCTCACTTAAATTTTGCGCCGTTTCACACACTATCACTTTCACTCTCATTATCTCTCCACAATCACATTTACTCATCACTCCTTTTTGTCACGCACACAAAATAAGAACCAATTTCATATTTTCTCCTACAAAACACCTTCCTCGTGGGATCGATATCTTAAATAGTATAACTTGACACGGTTGTGCACTTGCAACCTTTTTGGTACATGTTTATACCGCAACAAATTAATCAAAATAATTTTAATTGGAAGTTAATCGGGATTAGATTAGCATAAGACCCTAATCACCCCCCTCTAGGGTCTAACAATTGGTATCAGAGCTTGGTGCTCTTTGATTTAAGGACTAATCGCCTTGAGTTAAAGATCCAAGTTATCGTTTTTGTGCTAATCTAGTTTTGATTGCATTTTATTTCTTGCATATAATCATTATGGATATGTATGATGCATCTAGTTTAGGTTATGCTATTAATGTTGCTCCTGATATGTATGATGCATCTAGTTTAGGTTATGCTATTAATGTTGCTCCTCATTTGGATATTTTTTCCTATGCTCAATGGTGTGTTAGATTCAAACTTTTTGTTCAATCTAAACAATTAGATTTATGGAAAATTATTGAGGATGATAATATTATTCTCACTTCGGAAAAAATCCAAGTGGAATAAAGATGATAAAAGAATGTTTAATATGAACAAGCTTTTGTTAGAATATTTGCTTAGTGCCTTTCACTCATCTTATTCTAACAAATTTGCTCATTTTGATAATGCTTACACCTTATGGAAATTTATTAAAGCACATCAAGGGGACTTGGAGGCTATTCAACAAGCGTTGGAAAATCCTGCTTTGAGTTCTAAAGAAGTCTCATCTCCATGTACACTACCACTAGGTGATAACCCTAGTGAGGTACGCGAGCTTGACAACGATGATGTTATTACTTTTGATGAGCTTGCTCTTGAGTTTGAAAAATTATACAATTACTATATTGATGTAAAAAGTAAGTATGTTAATATAAAATCCACTCATGAAACACTAGTCACTAAGTTTGATTTCATTGCAAATGAAAATATAATTCTTAAAGAATGCAATGAAAATTTGAGTTTAGAAAATGCTAGGTTGCTTCATAAAAAATATGATGTCATGTTAGAAGTAGATAAATTAAAATCTATGATAAATAATCATGCTTATCCTACTTCTAGTAGCAATGCTTGTATGCACAATGATGAGTTGAATCAAATGAGAAAACGCATATCTACCATAGATTCAACACTAAACAATTATATTGCTAATAACAAAAAGCTTATGGACTTGTGTGTAAAGTTCAATGTTAATTCTTCTAAGAAACCTATTCACTATGCATACATCTATGACAAAATTCACAAATGTTCTATATGCGCTCTTAAAGGCCATTTAGCCCAATTTTGTCATAATGCACAAAAGATTGACAAGCCTATTCATGATTGTACATCCCATCAAGCTTCTTCATCTCATACACATGTACACACATATAGTATAAATCATAAATATACTCATGTGTACAAATGTGATTATTGTGATCGTTTTGGTCATTTGGCCATGTTTTGTTTTGATTTGAAAAGAAGTTCTCGTTTGTAAAATAATTACAAAGAAAAATCTATTTTTGTAAATGAACCACGTGCATATTATTTCGGTCAACGTAAACCATTCAAACCCCTACATTACACAAATTGCAATCGTATGGGTCATGTTTACGATTTTTGTTTTGACCGTATCGGTGCACAAAATCACCCAAGCGGGTTCATAACCCTGGGGCCTTGGATTTATATGATAGGGGTCATGTCCCAAATATTATTGGTACCAAAATGATTTGGGTACCAAAATGAGCTTTATTTCACATTTTTGTTTTTGTTTTTTGAATAATTGGTTTTTACCCTTAAATGTTTATTTTCTTTGATGTTAAGACAAAATAATTTTTTTTTCATGGATTACTAAGTAAAAGCTTTATATATATAGATATAATTTTTATAAAACAAAATTATTTAATGATCCAAATCAAACTTTTCTCAAAATCCAGATTTTACAATGTTTTTGCTGATATTTTTCTCACGGTCGACCGCCACGGTCGACTGCCACGGTCGACCGTCAAAGTTTCTGCCTCAGAGCTTAGGCTCTATGATTTTCGCGGCCGACCATCACAGTAGACCGCGAGGGAATTTTTCTGTTTCCTGTTTAATTTCTTATCGGGTTTCGGTTTTTGTTTGATAACGTTTCAAACCCCGATTCTTCTATCACCCTTGATTTCATTTTTGAGCTGATCTAGGCCATTGATTCTTCCTCTTTTGACCCGACCCTCTCGATTCCCCTCATTTCAAAATTTTCTTCCCCAAAATCGATTTCTGCTCAGATTCTCCTCACGGTCGCCCGCTGTTCGCCTTCGATCGACCGCGGTCTCCCTTGAGGATCTCTCTTCATCGATTCCTGTTGGGAATTAGTTGGGTAATCTCTCCTCTCTCAATCTTGTGTTCTTTATCTATTCTAGGGTCTCATTGTCAATTCTAGGGTTTCTGCTTAAATCTTATCTGTCAATATCCTATTTTTGATCCTATCTTGTTATAATGCCTCCTAGAAAGAAATCTAAACAAGATACCGGCTCTTCATCATCTATTGCCTCTAACTATGAGGATTTTCTACTATTCAAATCCCTAGTTAAGAAATATAGGGAACTTTGTAAGCTGAAATTTTATCTGGCAGATATATCAAATATGAGGAATTAGCCATCTATAATATTCATGAAATTCTATCTGTTGTTGGGTTGTATAAATTGTTAGATGTGGAACGTAAGGTTCCCTATTACCCATTTCTTGTTTATCTATTTTATGCAAACATGTCTATTTCATCTTCAGCTGATGGTCTTCAAACCATCAATACATTTGTTAAGAATGTTCATATATCATTTTCTGCTGACAAGCTTGTGGGAATCCTTAAGATCCCGTCAAGTGATGTTGAGCTCATGTCTATTGAACACACCGATCAGGATGTGAACGATATTTTGTTTAAGCCCAGTTGCTTTTATCCTATGAACAACAATTCTCTTAATCCCACAGACAAAATCATAGCACGAATTGTTGTTCAGAATCTCATTCCTAAGATCGGTAGCTTTGATCACTTTGCTCCTGACAAAGTTAATGTTGTGTATGCTATTTTTGCCAAAATAAAAGTGAATTGGGCAAATGTTTTCCTTAAAAACATGACATGCAAGCATTTTAAGTTCCTCCCCTTTGGTTGCTTTATCACTCTTATCCTTTAACACTTCTGTGTTGATCTATCTCATGAACCCAAAGTTGATCCTAGTAGGGAATATTTTGATAGAGTTTCCTTCTCTCCAATGCAACTTTCAGACTCTTTATCTGATCCTACAAAACCATCATCTTCCCGATCTCGCTCTAGAGCTTCTACTATTTTAGCTTCTGAGGTCTTTGACCGTCTGGATCGTCTTGAGACTCAGGTCTCAAGTATTCAGAAGGATGTTAGGACTCTCCTTAGCTATCAGCGTTAGTCTCTTGGGATTCAGAATCCCTCTTCCAACTCTGACACTGGTTCTGAAGAGGGCTCTGAAGAAGGATCTGCTTCTGGTTCGGGATCTGGCTCTGCATCTATATCTGATGATGGTGATGATTGATACTTGCTGTTTATGGATTTATGCTTTGTAGAACTGAAACTGGATATTTAACCTTTATTTTGAAGTTGTAATAACCTTATGGTGTGCGTTTGAAACCATGTGATCTTGTGGAACTATCTATGTTTATTGTAGTTATGATAGTTTATGACTATCTTTTTATGGTTTTTATATCCTCTGAACAATGTATTGTGAAAACATGCTGTTAAGGATGCTTTTTTGTTAAAAATCTGGTTTGGCTTTTGAATGTATTGTGAAAACATGCTGTTAAGGATGCTTTTTTGTTAAAAATCTGGTTTGGCTTTTGATTCATATGCTTATGCTCTTAGTAGCTTGTTCAAATTTTGGCTTTTGATTCATATGCTTATGCTCTTAGTAGCTTGTTCAAATGTTTATGGATGTTTATGGATGTTTATGGATGTGTATGGATGGTTATGGATGTTTAGCTTCCATATATGTTCCTTTTATGTTATTTATGCAAATTGACAGGGGGAGTATTGGCCATATATTTATTTATAATCTGTGCATGAATGCAGGGGGAGCGTTGATCCTATTTTTCCCATTTTTGATGTTGTCAAAGGGGGAGAAAAACTACATATTGTTGTTTAATTTATTAGTTTATTCATGTTGATTTTTGATGTTGTCAAAGGGGGAGAAAAACTACATATTGTTGTTTAATTTATTAGTTTATTCATGTTGATGGAAAAACTACATGTAATGTTGTTTAGTTATGTGGTTTATTCATATATGGTTTATTCATATGTAACGACATAATTTATTTGGTTTATTCATATGAATTTCATATCCTTAAATAAATTGTTTGCCATCATCAAAAAGGGGGAAATTGTTGGCCCTATGGTTTTGATGATGATTTGTCAAACAATTTATAGCTAATATGTTTTTTATTTTTTGTGGTTTGTTTTTATCTTTATAGGAGTTCAACACACGGTAATCAAGAGTTAACGATTCAAGTTCATGTGTGTGCATTCACCTAGGTATAAGAGTAGTTTGCTTATATATATCGTATGATTATATTTAAGCTCAATATGTAAACACAACACAAGTTTGACTTTTTCTATCATGCAAATGATTTTCTACCAAACTTTGTTACAATAGATTTTATTTCATGTTTACATCTCTTTCATACTTCATAATATATATATATAATGTGTGCATTATATATATACACAAGTTTACAAGCCATAGTTTAATTTTTATGTTCACGAAAAATAGGTTTTATAAACTCTTTTCAAAACAGTGAGTTTTCACAAACGAAAATTGTATTTCCAAAAATTCCTTTTGAAACATGTTTATTTTATCATTTAGAAACTTTTCCCAAAGTTTTACTATTTTTGAAATTGATTTGATATTTTTAACGTATTTTCAAAATCTGCCAAAAACCTGTATTTCAGCATGTATCAGTTTGCGGTCGACCGTCACGGTCGACCATCAGTAGTTCAAAGTCCATATTTGCCTTTTATTGGATCACGGTCGACCATGACGGTCGATCATGGCTCATCCAGAGACTTTCGCGATCGACCGCCACAGTCGACCGCCTGTGTTTCAAAGCTGTGTGCTTCGCGGTCGACCGCCAGTTTCTCACGATCGACTGTCGTATAAATGGTTGTGTTGCAACGGCTATATTCTGATTTGATTCTCTAGGGGTATTTTGGTCTTTTCAATGTTGTTTTGGCTGATGTCTTGAGTGGGTATAAATACCCCCATTGCTTTCTTCTTTCTACATACCAATAGTTTGTTTTACAGTGAGCTTTTAACAAAAGATTAAAAGATGTTTAAGAGCTGTTTAAGCTGATTTTGGTTGTCTATTTTAAAAGAAGTTTTCTACAACAAGAAGAGGCTTTCAATTCCAACTGAGGATCCTATCCTCATCATCATCTACTATTCTTCTTGTTTATTGAGATGTTTTCTAAACTCTTTCTTATATAGCTTATTGATTCATTTTCATAACTTAGCTATATTTAAATTGAGTTGCATATTTTCTATTCACTGTTATCACACACACTATATTGAGCTTATAATATTTCCATACTTATATATTGTTGGGTAGTGGTGTGTGATTTAGTGAGAGTGAGCTTCATTGTGTTCTCATTTGTTATTGAGAACAAATCATTATATTTAACCATTATTGTGAGTATCACTTGTAATACACTTGTACACCGAGAGAAGTGTGAGGCGTGAGATGGGATCAAATCCAATAGGAGTGGTGTCGGTTGACGAACCTAGGGAGTGGTTGTATCCGAGCACTTGAGGAGGAGGACACGGACTAGGTTACTACACTTAGTGTGTAAAGTGTGATTGTATAGTGTTTGTTGTGTGAGAGTTTTTGGTAAACTTGTAACCGAGTGTGTAGAAGTTCCGGCTTCCAAACCGGATTGTGATAGTGGAGATCTCCTCAAGGTGAGGAGCGGGGACATAGGTCGTGGTGACCAAAGCTCATAAACATATCGTGTGTTTGTGTTTTGCTTAGCATATATTTTTATTTGTGCTTATTCTTATCTTTCTTGTTAATATCCATCTCATATATTTCTCTCAAGAATAAATTAATCAATATAATTTTAATTGGAAGTTAATCGGGATTAGATTAGCATAAGACCCTAATCACCCCCCTTTAGGGTCTAACAATACATACATACATACATACATACATATATATATATATATATATATATATATATATATATATATATATAGTATTATATATATATATATATTATATTTATATATATAATATATATATATATATATATAATATATAAATATATAAATATATACATATATATATTACATATATATATATAACATATATAATATACTATATACATATAATATATATTAAATATATATATATATTATTTTAATATATATATATATATTATATATGATATATATATATATATATATTATATATAAATATATATGTATATATAGATATATATATATTATATATATATATATATATATATATATATATTTTATATATATATATATATACATATATATATATATTGTCACTTGCCAAATTGATAGAGTTAAGTAATAATTGATTCATTTGATAAATTATAAATTTTCTAATCCCTAGTTTGTTATATACTCAAGTTTACCTTTTATAATAACACTAAATAAATTTCTTAAGAAATAATTTTCAAAGTAGTTTACTTTACTTATGCCTTAATTAGACTTTTATTTAAAGTAATGAAATTTTTGCATGCTTAGTTTAGAGTTGAAAATAATTTTTCAAAGTGTCTTGATTTAAATACACATATATATAAAAAACTAACCTTACAAAAGAAGAGTGCTGAAAATGGGCAAAAAAAACTCTTGAAATCAATATGATTCTATCTTATAAAGCATAAGTTGACTGAGTAATTAAGCCCAGTGAGTATTTCCATACTTAATAATCTAAGCCCAATTGGGTTAGGATTCATTGGCCCAAAACTCGTTAAACGGTCACTTAGAAAGTTCGATTAAATAGAAAAAAATCACCAAGAAATAAATAGATTTGTATATATAGTCTTGAAAAATAATTTTAGATGAAGATACTTGAAAATTATTTAAAACAAAGAGTTAGGATATTCTTTTTAGAACTTTTAAATTAAATTTCTAAGTTTGACTTTGTTTTGTATTGTTATAATGAAAAGATTTTCAAGGAGATTTACCTTGGAGTTATATATAAAAATGTTTTCTTGAGTAATAACTAGCTTCAATTAGAATGTCTAAATATATCAAAGAAAATTAGTTATTTACTGACTTCTTTAAATTGGCAAGTTGATCGAATTTTATGGGTATATTCATTATAAACTCTCACGAGACTACAACTCGTCCACCAGGGTAACTTAGGGGTTTAAAGGCTTGTTGTGCGCTAAATACAATCGTGATTCCTGCGAAAGTGAGTTAGGATTTTTAATTTCCTTCTTTGCTAGAGGACTAGCAAAAGTTTAGGTGTGATTCCTGCGAAAGTGAGTTAGGATTTTTAATTTCCTTCTTTGCTAGAGGACTAGCAAAAGTTTAGGTGTGGGGGTATTTGATAATTATATTTTATTACAATTTTATACCCTCATTATCTATTTTATATGAATAAATATATCATTAATAATTATGTTTATCTTTAATTACAAGTTAATCAAAAACAAAACCCAACAACTATATCTCTCAACAAAGCTCATGTATTAAATGAAAAATACATGAAAGAGCCAAAAAGCCTAATCCCAAAGTCAATAGAAGTAGAAAATCTACGGGCAACAATTGGCGAAGGTTGACCATCTATGCCAGCATTGATGGTGGCATCAATGTCAGCTTTATGGTGGCATCAATGCCTGCTGTAGGCGTCAAAAATTACCTATAGGTACCCGCACGCAGCTCGAGACAGAGAGAAGATGATGAACGTCGCCATCCGAGTCATAGGAGCTTGTTTGACAATGACAAACACATGAAGTGAGTCAACAGATCATACGAAGCAACGGAACTTCGGAATAACGGGAACAAGAGTTGATCGGGAGCCTCGCATCGATAACGAAAGGCGGAGCATCCCTCGTGTTCCATTTACTCCACATATGACTCAATCATGGAAGCCTATAGATCTCCTCGTCGACTTTCCAATGCATATTCAACCGCGTAATTCCGAGTCCGGATGACGAATTTACAGTGAAAACAAACTCGACGAACCAAAACCAAAAAAGCCAAACTGAGACACTCCGTAGTGTCTTGGCTTGTCCTAGACACTTATAAGTGTCTTGGCTTGGCGAAGACACTCAGAAGTGTCTGTAATACAAAAAAAACGCTGATTATGGTGTTTTCGACGGTTTTTTCGATCGTTAACCGTCTAGATTTGTTCCAACTGATCTGATAATTTGGTTAAGTGATTTTAACTGAAGATAAGAGAGAATCAACCATTCTTATCCAAACACAGGGCTCCTGAAGCCTATAAATAGAGCCCAGGGCCTTCATTTTTTTAGATCTGGAATTCTCGAGCGTTGGCGAAGCCTTGCTGGATTGAGGACTGAAGAGCCACAAATTTCAAAGAGAAGGAGGAGACTTCAGTGGATTCTTCGATATAAAGAAGAGGAGTTCGTCAGATCTGCAGTCTGGTTCGTCCCTTAAGACTACCCTGTTACGGTGATCTTAAGAAGAGCAATTATCTCGCTGTTGCCGAGATAAGCGCTTCGGCTTCTTGATTCCTTTACGAATCGACAAAGTTTCGTATCTGATCTGATAATTTGGTGGTCCACGGATATCAACATTCCCATCATAAGCCAAGATCCCACGCAAGCAGAAGACCGATAAACGATCTCTGCGCTGTTTGATGAGAATTGTATTTTCATTGTGTAAAAGTCTTATAAAAAGACTATCTTTTTATATTTTCATTGTAACGAATAAAGTTGTAATGAGTACCTCAATGAAGAAACTAATTTTCTCCCCAACCAAGCTGGTGACCGTAGTGGGAGCCAACAGCTTCACTGCCGAAGCTGTCGTGCCGCAGCAGACGATCAAGATCCTGGTGTTCGAAGAGGTCGAATACGAATTCGACCAGCAGAAATTCGAGGAATATATTTCCTCCTCCTCCTCCAGATCTTCTTCTTACAAACATAGGAAAACCACTGTCGTGAAGAACATGCCTTTAGATCTGAAGACCAGGGCTGATGATCTGAACCCGAATGCAGTGGAAGACCCCTCTCCGACCTCTAAACAAATTCGTGACAACTCTTCGAAAGTCAAAGAGTTGCCCATTAAAAGTGCACCAGTGCTGACGAAGAGGGCTCGTCAAAGGCGTCGTCAACATCTCGCACGCCAATTTGCCAAGGCTTTGAAGCCTATTGACGGGATCTGGTATGATGCGGATCTGAAGCTCAGAAGGCGCCAAGTGTTCCAGTAGCAAGCTTCGGGAACCTCCTCCCAACCACCTACTAATGAATGGGTTCTTATCAAACGGAACCGTTCCTCTCTTGAGGAGCGCATTCAGAAGCGTCACGCACTTCTTGCATATGCCCAGATCCTGGCGCAAAAAGCACAAGAAATGCAAAAGGAAGAGGCCGTTAAGAGATCGCCGAGATCCAAACAAACTTGGATGCTAAAGGCTAAATCAATACCTAAGGCAAAAGCAGGTGACGTTGCTCCCCAGCTTTCGTCAACTTCGGATCCCGCTCCTTCCGCTCCCACACCTCTGGTAGAACCCTACGACAGTATGGACCTCCCCAGAGTTAGAATTCCATTGAAGGATCACCTTAGTTCTCTACCTGAAGATCGAGGCAAGGTGCTTGTTAAGGAACGCTTAGGACCGTTGAAGGAACCCCGAGCAAACATCCAGACTGGGGGTCGTAAGCAACCTCCTAACAAGTTGATTCCTGTAACCGCCCGCTTGAGGGTGCATACAGAAGGCTAGGAGCCCGCTAAGGTTTCACCCTCAGAAAAGTATTATTCCAAACGAGTGACTCCTGCAGACGCCAACAAGGCGTTGTTTACTCAAAAGAAAACGCGTTAAGCAGACGAACGCGTTATACCTGAGAATTCATGTAAATAGCCGATAGGTTACTCTGACCGCAACGTCGATGAGTTGTACTATCGGGCTAGGGGTACGAATAAATCTCGAAAGAGAGGTACCCGGGAAGCGGACTCTCATTGTCCGTGTACCATAATTATCAGAGCAGTATTATCAGTGTGTAGCTATCCTAAGACCACTCTACAGAGGGTTTTAGTATTCCAAAGGCTTTCCTATAAAGCGTCGGAAACTAAGCCAAGGCGTTTGCGTAGAAAAAGATCAGCTGCGCAAGACGACGAACTGCTGAGATCCGATCACGGAGGACTTCATCCTCCAGACATATTATAACAACCTATCTATTGAGATATTGGAAGTTATGGGAGTCGTACCGTTCAACACTTGAAAAGACTTGAAGGTGCGTGGCGAATAAGCCGAACACTTCCTCAGAAGGAAGAAGACCGAAAGAAGCCAGCAGTCCATGCCTGTGGTTGCCGGTGATAATTATCAGGTGTCACAACAACAACCTCAAAAACAGCAAAGGACTCTAAATCCGAGACTCCAAAAAGAGTACTCTTTCAAGGATGAGGAAGTTCCAGATATTTTCGAGTACCTCCTGAATAATGGTGAGATTGAGTTACCACCTATTAAAGATCAGGAGGGAGCTAAGAGGATTACGGACCCAAACTACTGTGCGTATCACAGGAGGGTTCTCCATCCTACTGAGGTCTATTTCGGTCTAAAGAACAAGATTCAAGCTCTAATCGACTCTGGCGCCATAAAGCTAGAATAAGTCGAATGACGGTGCACGACTCCAAAGAGTATACGAGTATAAACTGCTTCTCAAAACTCCAACAAATATAAGAGTATAAACTGCTTCTCAACACTCCGAAGAGTATAGAGTATAAACAGCTTCTCAATCCTGCAACCGGCATAAGAGGTTAAACTGCTCCCTGACACTCCAATAGGTATATGAGTCTAAACTATTTCTTTTCTTTTAACGGGAAGTTCCTGGAGAGTGCCATGCCTGGTATTCTTAAGGATAACCTGATCATGCAACTGAGTATAATGTTAGACCCTGTTTCGCGAAGAAAGCTGGGGGTGGATAATTCATGTACAGGAAGTTCCCGAGAGAATTCTATATAGTGTATTCTTAGGGATAATCCGGTCACTATAAGAAGGTGATGAATAAGAAACTCCCACTAAAACTCCCGCTACGTCTGTGCACTCAATATTCTCATTGTTAGAGTCCGGACATAGTATTCAGAATTTTAATCTCCTGATCATTGACTATTATCAAACCCCTCCGTGTTAAGTATTTGTCACTTAACACTAGGAACCCCCTTTGAGTGATTTGTACGAATCAACACTCCCACTATGATTTGTACTCTCACTCTAACTGCTCACTTGGTCAAACCTTCCTATAGCTAGGACCATAACCAAAATCCCCTATTTATTCCTTCAATGAACAAGAGGTCTACAAATTAAGTGATCAGACCTATAAAACTTAGGATTGTCTCAAAACTCCCAGCTTGGTCAAACATTTAAACAGTTAGGATCACAACCAAAATCCCCTCTCGATTCCTTCAATGAACGAGAGGTCCACAAATTGAGCGATCAAACCTATAAAAGTTAGGATTGTCTCAAATCCCTGCTCGGTCAAACCTGTAGACAGTTAGGGCGAAAATCAGAATTCCATTTCGATGAACGTCTTTCCCCTTCGGTCAAACCTATAAAAGTTAGGACTGGAGTCGGAATTTCATTTTCGAATGAGGTAACCAATCCTATAAAAGTAAGGGTTATCTGAATCTTTCTAATTCTCGGAGTGGAGATACCACTCCTAGTTTTACCTTTTCGAATTCTTAAGATGGAGATTCCACTTCGAGTCTCTTTTGCAACTTAAAATAGAATATAAAATTCTTCCTCTTCAGTTTTGGAAGAAAGAATATAAAATTCTTCCCCTTCCATTCTAGGTCCGTCTTTGCCCTAAGAGAAGACACCGCTTATTCTCAACACCAAATCCGTGTACTTCATGCACGAGGAATTTTATCCTGAATCCTAAGTAGGGATAAGTTAGCGCCTAACACGCGTTGCCGGTTAGTCCTTGACCGTAAAAGGACAAAAACCCATATATTCGACATTGTGGCAGGTTGTTATTAATAACATCAAAATTCGTGCTTCACACGCGTGAGGAATTTTATCCTAAATCCTAAGTAGGGATAAGTCAATGCCTAACACGCGTTGCCGGTTTAGTTTTTCACCGATTGAAAAAGACACCAGAATTCTAGTCTGGGGAATTTTATCCTGAAACCTAAGTAGGATGAGTCAGCGCCTAACACGCGTTGCCGGTTAGTCCTTGACCGTAAAAAGGACAAAAGCCCACATATTCGACATTGTGGCAGGTTATTATTAATAACACCATAATCCGTGTCTTACACGCGCGAGGAATTTTATCCTGAATCCTAAGTAGGGATAAGTAAACGCCTAATACGCGTTGCTGGTTTAGTCTTTCACCGATTAAAAAAGACACCAGAATTCTAGTCTGGAGAATTTTATCCCGAAGCCTAAGTAGGGATAAATAAGCGTCTAACATACGTTGCCGGTTAGTCCTTGATCGTAAAAAGGATAAAAGCCCACATATTCGATATTGTGACAGGTTGTTATTAATAACACCAAAATCCGTGCTTCACACGCGCGAGGAATTTTATCCCGAATCCTAAGTAAGGATAAGTCAACGCCTAACACGCGTTGCCGGTTTAGTCTTTCACTGATTGAAAAAGACACCAAAATTCTAGTCTGGGGAATTTTATCCCAAAGCCTAAGTAGGGATAAGTCAGCGCCTAACACACGTTGCCAGTTAGTCCTTAACCGTAAAAAGGACAAAAGCCCACATATTTGATATTATGACAGGTTGTTATTAATAACACCAAAATCCGTGCTTCACACGCGCGGGGAATGTTATCATGAATCCTAAGTAGGGATAAGTCAACACCTAACACGTGTTGCCGGTTTAGTCTTTCACCGATTGAAGAAGACACCAGAATTTTAGTCTGGGGAACTTTATCCCGAAGCCTAAGTAGGGATAAGTCAGTGCCTAACACGCATTGACGGGTAGTCTATTCCCATAAGAAAAATAAAGTCTACGTATTCAATATCATAGCGCTAAGAGAGTTAACTCTCGTAGCACAACATCACATGCGGAACAGACATAAACAATCCGTATGTAAGCCCGACTCAAACGGTAGTCGGTAAAGGCACGTCAAATCCGTTAATGGCTAAGGATTGGCCAAAAATCCTTAGTCTACGTCTAACACACATCGCGGGGTAGTCTTCCCGTAAGAAAGATGAAGTCTACGTATTCAATATCGTAGCACTAAAGGAGTTAACTCTTTTAGCACAACGTTACATGTAGAACGAAGTTAAACAAAATGCATGCTAGCCCGACTCAAACGGTAGTCGGTAAAGGCTAATCAAACTCGTTGGTGGCTGAGAATTTGCCAAAAATTCTATAAATATGAGTCATTGACGCATCAGCTTCATTAGTTGGTCTCGTGACTTAAGCATCCAACGACTTCGGGATAAGATTCATATCTACAGACGAATTAATTTTAACAGTTCGTCCTATAGCCCTAATTGTTGGGACCGCCATGTTCCAATACCTTAAGAGCATAAACTGTGTATACTCCAGCAAACGTACGAGTATAAACTATGTTAACGTCGGGCGATCCGAAACCCTAGGTCAACGTCGGTTAACGCGTAACCCTAGGTTAACGCCAGTCAACACGCGACCCTAGGTCAACGCCAGTCAATGCGTTGCAATAGAAAGTCAACGGCAGGCGATCCGAAACCCTAGGTCAACGTTGATCAACGCATAACCCTAGGTAAATGTCAGTCAACGCGTTACGATAAAAAAGTCAATGCCAGGCGATTCAAAACCCTAGGTTAACGCCGGTCAATGCGTAACCCTAGGTCAACGCCAGTCAACGCATTACGATGAAAGTCAATACGAGTCAATATATCATGATGGAGATAGTCAGTTCAAAGTCAACTCGACGATAGGAGCCAAAATTAACTCACCGGTTTTGATTCAAGATTTCGACGATGGCCAGACGATAAACGCAGCGCCGGGAGAACTTCAGCTATTCGTCAAAACATCGAATAGATTGAAAATCGAAGGAGTCAAGAATCAAAGCTAACTACAGGTCCTTTTACACCGACCGAAGGTTGGACCAATCATATCCAAAGTATTTCAGGCTAATCTATAAAAGAAACGATATTGAAACACTTTGGAGGGGGTATCTGTAGGCGTCAAAAATTACCTCTAGGTCCCTGTACGCGGCTCGAGACAGAGAGAAGATTATGAACATTGCCATCCGAGTCACAGGAGCTCGTTTGACAATGACAAACACATGAAGTGAGTCGACGGATCATACGAAGCAACGGAACTTCGGAATAACGAGAACAAGAGCTGATCAGGAGCCCCGCGTCATTTACGAAAGGCAGAGTATCCCTCATGTCCCATTTACTCCACATATGATTTAATCATGGGAGCCTGTAGATCTCCTCGTCGGCTTTCCAACGCATATTGAATCATGAAATTCCGAGTCCGAATGACGAATTTACGGTGGAAACAAACTTGACGAACCAAAACCAGAAAAAGCCAAACTGAGACACCCCATGGTGTCTTGTCTTGGCCAAGACACTTATAAGTGTCTTGGCCAAGCCAAGGCACCACGGGGTGTCTTGGTTTGGCTTTTTCTGGTTTTGTCTCAGCAAAGCCGAGACACTCTCAAGTGTCTTGGCTTAGCCAAGACACTCAGAATTGTCTGCAATACAAAAAAACACTGATTTTGGTATTTTCGACAGTTTTTTCGATCGTTAACCGTCTGGATTTGTTCTAACTAATCTGATAATGTGGTTAAGTGGTTTCAACTGAAGATAAGAGAGAATCAACCATTCTTATTAGAACACAGGGCTCCTGAAGCCTATAAATATAGCCCAGGGCCTTTATTTTTTTAGATCTGGAATTCTCAAACGTTGGCGAAGCCCTGTCGGATTGAGGACTAAAGAGCCACAAATTTCAAAGAGGAGGAGAAGACTTTAGCAGATTCTTCGGCATAAAGAAGAGGAGTTCGTCAGATCTGCAGCTTGGTTTGTCCCTTAAGATTACCCCGTTGCGGTGATCTTAAGAAGACCAATTATCTCGCTGTTGCCGAGATAAGCGCTTCGGCTGCTTGATTCCTTCACGAATCGATAAAGCTTCAGATCTGATCTGATCATTTGGTGGTCCACGGATATCAATGTCCCATCACAGGCTAAGATCCCACGCAAGCAGAAGACCGATAAACGATCTCTGCGCTGTTTGACGAGAATTGTATTTTTATTGTGTAAAAGTTTTATAAAAAGACTATCTTTTTGTATTTTCATTGTAACGACTGAAGTTGTAATGAGTACCTCAATGAAGAAACCAATTTTCTCCCCAAACACCTGCATCGATACTGACGAGTCGGTTATGAATAAAAGGCTGAAAAATAGAGGTCTTATGGAGAAGCATTGATCCAAGGGTTCACGTTCATAGATGTTTACTATAAGTAGGGGTAGAGAGTGAGGGATTAAGAGTGTGAAAAATTTTGTATCTCCATTTGATGAGGAGTATTACTTTTAATTGAGAAGACCTTCTAAATTTATAACTTTTTGCTACAAGTAATAAAATAATTTTTTTCACCACTTCATATTTTTCTTCTCTTTGTTGGATAATGAAGATGAAGATGAAGATAAATTTGGAGGTTTGTTTTTATTTTCTCTTTTATTTATTTTTTCTTATTGCTTAGTAGTTTAAATTTACGTTAATGTCTTGTAGTGTAGATTTACTTTTATGTTTCTATTCTCTTGCTTTATTTTCTTGCATTTAATTCTTACAATTTATTATGTAGTTTAGTTCTTACAATTTATTTTGTAAATTATATTTTATCTTCTTACACTATTCGCCTTGAGACTAGAACCCTCTTGGAGTTAGTTTTTCTTTTTGCTTGTTTTTATTTTCTTTGATTCACCTTGAGGTTAGAACCCTCCAGGGAATTGCCCTTTTCTTAGATGTGGAATTAATTCTTATTGGAACTTTAGAAATTGCATGAAACTAGCCTTATTTCTCTTTTGATTTGTTAATCATTCTCTCATGCTTAAAATGTTCATGCTTAGGATATTCAACTAAAAAACTAATTCATAGAAAGAATTCTAGAATTACTATTTAGTTGTTATTCTTTTTATAAGTAATAATTTTACTTGGATGATAATTTGATAGGTTATACTTCCCTTGAGTGGTTTGATAATCTATACTTAATAAATCTAAAGTAAAATATGAAAAAGAAAATGATTCATATCTTATAAGTGAGATTAGCTAGTGGATTCAATTCTAGATTCATCATATCTTTAATTGAATCCTCTACCTTGACTTTCTTGAATTTTCGTTTCATTCTTGCTTTTTAGTTTTCCTTTGATTATTTCTTCTCTCCTCTTAATCTCATTTTTATTGTCACTTGCATATATTCACAACAATCCTCATATCTCCCCATAATCACACACATCCATCACTCCTAATTGTCACACACACAATATTAGAACCAGTTTTAATTATTCCTACAACACCTTCCTCGTGGGATCGATAACTTTTTATACTATAACTTTATTGGTTGTGCACTTGCAATTTTTGGGATATCATTCATGCCCCATCAATTATATTTGTGAAAATCAAGTTTGGCCATCCTGTACTGAATATTTTTATATTTAGTGATAGTGTGAATCGCCCGTCAAATATACTATCATTCTTCCTCATAAATCCTACACGGTTGAGGTGGTAGGGCGATAATTTTTTACTTAGTTTCGAATGTTGAGATAGTTTAAGTGTTATTATTGCTCATTATTCTCTTTGATATGTCTAAATTTGACATATGAACTAGTATAATTCTTCTACTATATATTTCATATACTTTACAATGATATTTCATTATTTTATGTATGATTTTTTATGTGATTTCTCTCATATTCAAGTATTTTACTATTGGATTTTAATCTTGTGTGCTATTTTTCTATAAATTTCTGTGTGAACCGGTATGTATTTCTCTTCGTTACAACTTTGGATGATTTTTATTTGAATTCCCGAGTACAAAGTGTAACCATTGGTTTGTTTTTAAACTCTTGATAGTAAAAAAAAGGGGAAGAAATATTGAAATTGATTTTGAAAGATGAGAGTTTTATAAAAAAAATTTAAAATTTTTTAAACAATTTAGTTTTTTGGGGAGAAGGGAAGGAGTTTTGAAATAAGTGATGTCGAGTTGTAAGGAGAGCTTGATAAAGATATACCTCATATTTCATATATGTACACATGTAAGGGGAGCTTGAATATCATATTTCATATGTCATGAACTAGGAATGTGCATAATTCATATATATCAAACATCCATGCTTGTGATTTCAATTTTCGATTTGTTATCATCAAAAGAGAGAGATTGTTATGACCATGTCCATACAATCGAATTAGTTTGATGAATAATAAACTTTCGTAATGGTCTAATATATGTTTGAGGTGTTTTATACAAGTTACAATAAGTTAGACTCAAGTTGGATATTAAAAAAAATAAGACCATATATTAATCACAGCTTGTGATTAATTTATTATGTTTGAGGTGTTTTATACAAGTTACAAGAAGTTAGAATCAAGTTCAATATTAAAAAAAATAAGTCCATAAATTAATCACAACTAATTCTAAAAAACTATCAAGAGTAAAAATCATGTTTAAGTGTATGGATGTGTTCATCTCATTGTCACGAATCTATAGGAACAACATAACACAATTTGGATATGTATAGCTTGAGAGATGAATGTTTTAGTTAAACAATATCAAAATAATCAGTAGTAGCCTTAAAACATACACCGACTCTGAAACTTGTGCGAGCCATAACTTTTGACTTGATTATCTAAATCGCTATTATAATATTTTTTTTATATAAAGCCCTTGATCTAATCTATCTAATCATTCATGGTAGGTTGAGATCATCGATTGTATAGAGTGACTAATCGACGATTTACAATTACACATTGATGTTTTCCCAAGAGTTGAGCAGTAACCATCAATAGGCAAAAAATATCATTTCTAGTGAACAGTAATCCATTGATGGTTAAATCCAACCATCAATGGTTGAGCACCAGATTTGCAATTTTCATCTTTTTTGGTCTCAATCTTGCGTGTTCATTGCTGAGAGTATATAGACTCTTTCCTCATGATTTTCAGAGATTTTTCTGACCTAATTTAGAAAAAGAAACGAGAAAAGGAAGAGAGATCTTGGGTTTCAAGTTGGTGAAAGGATCTTTCTCATGCTTCTCAAAAAACGTCATCAACGTCATTCTTCATCATCTGATCGTTAACCTTCGTGGAGTGCTACCTTTTGATCTCATCATCACTGTCATTCTTCTAGATCTCCACAATAAATTTTTTTGGAGAGCGGTCTTAATAAAAAAGGCCTACAAGATCTCTTTATCTTGCGCTTAATTGTTATTTATTTTTATTGGTTTAAACTTTTTTTTATAGCATACTCAAGCCGGTGTGAATTGCGGGTTCACGGTGTACTCAAATTAGGGTGAATTGAGGAATTTTGTCAGCTTAGGGCTAGGTGTTACTCATTGTGAGGAGTAAAATTAGATGACTGGTTTCGAGTAGTAACTAGGGTGTGATTTTCGGAAGCCTACTGAATCGGGTTATGATTCAGGAGAATTATTAGCATAGTGCGGAAGCCACTTCGTAAGAAGGAAGAGTAGACTTAGGATTGTTATCCGAACCACTATAAAAAATTTGCATTCTTGGTTGGTTTTTGGTTTTGGTTGCTTGTTTTTGTTTTTCTATATTTTCGCTGCAAATTCTGTGTTTACTAAAAAATTACAACAATCCTATTCAACCCCCCCCCCATCTCAAATCAAAAAATTTCTATCTTCTTATGCAGTTAATATGACTTAATTTGTTGGGAATGTTACTCACTCTTATTACTATATCTGCTACCCGAAAATGAAATCACAAGCTTATAAGATACTAATAACAGCTTGTGCGAGAACACCGAGATTTAAGCAACTTAATTAGCCAAATTCGGCTTATTTTTATGAGGCAAAATACAAGAAATTTACTATGTTAAGAAAAATCACTCATCTCTCTCAATCTTTCAAGCTCGGATGACATGCATATGTCCAGTAGCGTTGTCAATGTGGTCGTTTTTCTCGTAGTCTAAATTTGAGCACGTAGACTACTTTATTGCAAGTTTGATAATATCTTTTGACTGGGCTAGCTAGTGCAAATGACAGGGCGTTGCCTTTCTTACCCAAATAGGTGGGATCAAGAAACATAGGCCCATTTATGACCATATAGGCCTATATTTCTCAATAAGAGCCCAACTATAAATTTCTTGTAGTTTTAAGTCTTTAGTAGTAACTTTTTGATGTTACACGTTATGATTTTTGACTACATCCTTGGAGTTGGGATATAATCTTGCTTTTGTATAGAACCACTTCGTTTTAAATGTAGTTGGCTAGGGTTTTCGACTTTAAGCCTTTGCTTAATTTTTTGGCTTGTAAGCCACAAGGTTTGGCCAAGTAAAAGTCCACTATACCCCTCATATTTCGCAAAATTCCAAACTCTATTTTATTTATCTCCAACACTAATGAATGCTTTTGGTTATTTTGACAATAATGATAGCTTGTAAGCCACTCATTTTCCAAATACTCTACTATTTAAAGTAGATTTTAATCCATTAAATTTACCAAATACTTTCGCTTATAATCCACTTTATTATAATTTTTTTGTGTCTTATAAGCCAAGTGGATTATAATTCAAAATTGCCAAACATGTTCTTTGAGACCTCATCCTTTTCCTCAAGAAAAAAGTTGATAACAAGGCTCTGTTTCGAAATAGGAAAATAAATAATAAAAGAAAATAAAACATAAGTAGTTTCTCAAAAGAACTCACTAGTACAAAACATGTCTGTCTAAACGGTTATTGGAACCGTTTGGACATGTCGAAATAGCCCAAACGGTTTAAACCATTTGGGTTAATTATTCCAAACGGTTTAAACCATTTGGGCTATTCAAAATTCCCAAACGGAGCTCCCAAACGGTTTAAACCGTTTGGGATACTTTAACCTACACGGTTAAAACTGTTTGGGCGTTAATGTTAGGATCTTTTGAAAAAATTTACAATTGCTTTTCTGAACCCGCTCGTTCTCCCCAAAATTTTCACCAAATAGCACCAAAAATTTCATGCCCAAATATTTCACCGCACCCTCTCAAACCCGCCTCCACCTCCCTCATCATTTGAGCAGAGCAGCGAGAAAGAAAGAGAAGAGAAGCCCCTGCCATCCGTTTACCCCCTTTCCTCCAAACTCAATCCCGATCCCTCATTCTCCTCCAAAGAAAAAGGAAAAATTTCACCCAAATCGATAAAAATCCGAGCTTTTCCAATGGATTCCGACGAAGATGATGACCTGATTCCTCGCTCCCGCAAGTACTTCAGCCAGCCCCTCGGCCGCGACGCCGCCATCCTCTCCTCCCCCGCCAGGGCCCCTCCCGCCAAAAACCACAGCCTCGACTCCTCCTCAGATAAAATACGTATGAATGACTAAATAAATTTTCATTCTAAAGATATTTTGTTTCTTAATTAACTTATATTGAAGCAAACATCCCCTTTCATACATTTCCTTCTCTTTGAATATTATATCTTGGTATATACTTGTATCAATTGACGAAAAATAAAAGTGTATATGGTACTATAACTAGTAGCTAGTCCCTTTGATCTAAATGCTGTCTTATTATTGTAACTCTATAATTGCTTCTGTGTATACTTAATGATCGTTTTAGGAGATACTCCAGCCATGTTCACATTAATCTACTCAAAAGCTTATATATCTATTGTATTTGTAGGTTATGAATCTGATAGGGGACGTCAAAGAAAAAGTTGCTATAATGGTGGATGATATGATTGATATTGCTGGTTAAGTTACTTAGTTTTCCCCTGATACGGGTGTATCTTCTTGAGGATAGATGATTCTCATACTAGCATGAGAATAGGGGGTGTCAAACAGTATAAGGGAATACAGGAGAAAGCGTGGAACGAGACGACGAGCAGAAGAATCGAAGTACCCAGTTTTCAGCCTGTGAGTCGACTCATGACTGTTATGAGTCGACTCATCAGGTTGAGTTGACTCATGACTGTCATGAGTCGACTCATCACTGTTATTGAGATTTCTCCAGTTTCTGTCGAGTCGACTCATCTCAGTCATGAGTCGACTCATCGATGGTTTCCTGGTTCGTTTGGGATTCTGTTCACGCGTTTTCCTGTTGGTTTTGGGTCTGGTTATTTACCAAACTGCCATCCACGTTTGTACACCCATATAAGGGATTGTTTTAGAGTTTCTAAAGATCTTTTAGATCAGAGAGTTTAATCAAGAGAGATTAGATTCTAGATTGAGATTTCGAGAGCTTGTTCTTCAATTCTAGAGTGAGATTGTGAGGGAGAGATTGTAATCTTTTGTTCTTCATAATCTAGAGAAGGTATTTTCCTTCGCCAAACTGAATTGTTCTTGTGTTTTGGTCGTCCTCTTCTCAACCCACCTTTTGGTAATTCCGCGACCAAAGGGTGCTCGCACGGCAACTCGTATCAAGTTGGTATCAGAGCGAACAGATCCTACGAAGGGGGCATCCTGTGCATGGTCCTGACTCGTTCGCAATACAAGGAGCTTGGCGAGATCCTTATTTCATTGGAAGGAGTCCGAGTTTTAAGGAAGAAGAAGGTGGCTGAAGGAGACAATTCAACGAGGATTGATGCATTGGAGAAGCAGATCGAGACGATAGGTTCGACTCTCACACAACTCGTCAGTCTTATCCATGGAGGTGGCAAACAAGGTGAATCTTCTTCGAAGAAAATTGTTGAGTCCGATGTGGAAAGAGTAGATTTAGATTCCGACGAGGAGGAGGAGACCGTTAAGGCTGCGTTGCATCAAGGGGGTAAGAATTCTTATCAGAACCTGAAGATTGACTTTAGGGTGGAGATTCCTGTTTATGATGGGAGTGTTGACGTCGAGAGGCTTGATGACTGGATCGAGCGGATGGAGACGTATTTTACTCTTTATGGCTATTCGTCGAAAGAGAAGATTGTGTTCGCGACTTTGAAGCTTTCAGGGCACGCGTTGACGTGGTGGAAATCCTACTGCAAGCAGGAGAAGAAGGCGGTGTCGTGGAACAAGTTCAAGGAGCTACTCAGGAAACAGTTCTATCCGGTGGGATTCCTTGAAGAACGTTGGTACAAGTGGTACGGCTTGCGTCAAAGGGTCAATCAAACCGTTCAAGAATACACCACAGAGTTCCAGCAGCAGGCGATGGTCCTCAACATTGCGACAGAGGAATATTCCGTGTTTATGAAGTACTAGTTTGCGGTCCGTGCAAAGCACAGTATTTTTTTCTACAGTAATCCCGTTTTTTTAATATGGCATGATTTGAATTTTTGAAAGTGCTGCAGTATCCCGCTCTGCTACAGTAACCTTTTAAATGTTACAGTATACCCGTGTGCTACAGCACTATTTTCAATTACTTATTAGCTACAGTAATAATGCTACAGTAAATGCTACTGTAGTGTTTACTATAGCATGAACAGTGAATCTCTGATCCTCCTATTTGTATAAAGAAATAGATATGGCGGGTTTGAGTGATCACATCTGAAAGGAGATGAGGCTATTCACGGTGGAATCAATTGCAGAGGCGAGCGTGAAGGCCATTGCCATTGAGGGTAGGCAAAAGAAGGACAACGAGGCTAAGGGAGACTCCAAACAGACGGGAGGCGAGTCTAGTGGTTCTCAATCTAAGGAGGAGAAGAAAAAGGGTGATCCAGGGAAAGCAGGGCTGATTTGTAGTCACTGCGAGAAGACAGGGCACGAAGCTGATCGGTGCTGGGAGAAGTATCCTCATCTGAAACCAAGAGGGTTGAAGAGGAAGGAGGAGAAAAAAGCATACATGATAGCTCAAGGTCCGAAGGAAGTCCCGGGGATGACAGAGCCTAACAGCAGTCTCAATCTTATAACGGGAAAGTAGGCCACGAAAGAGGACGACGACCCGAGAGAGCAACTCTTTGTTCTTAAGTTGCAAGTGAAGACCAGTTTGGTTGATGCCATTGTTGATTCGGGCAGCGAGAAGAATTTGATATCCGAGGCATTGGTGCAGAAACTAGGTCTGAAGACGGTCAAGCATCCGAAGCCCTATCCATTGGGGTGGATTCAGAAGAAGGAGAAACTGAGTGTAGTTGATCAATGCACTGTCAGATTTGCGCTCCACGGGTCGTATATTGACGAGGTCACATGCGATGTCGTTCCATTGGATGTTTGTCAGATTATACTGGGCAATCCGTACTTATGGGATAGAGATGCGATCTACGAGAGGCGGGCTTAGAAGTACACCTTCACTAAGGATGGTGTAAAGTTCATATTTCGTTCGGCATCTCTTCCGAAGGAGACAAGCTTGGGAACGGTGACGCGAGTGAAGAGACTAGTGAATGCAAGCAAGAAGTTTGTCTCGCTGTGCATTGGATTTCCAGAAAAGCCATCGACAAAGGATTGCTACTTCGAGCGAACGGTGACCATGACGAGACGCGGGACGAATGAGTTGTTTCCGATCGGACGTCAAGACCGAATTCCTAGCAAGGCCAGGTGGTGCAGAAAAGATGGAGGAGCTCGAGAGTTTCCTCAGCTGAAGTTCTAACTTGAACGGGACTTCAAGTTCTTAAAGAGGGGACACATGATACGGGTGTATCTTCTCTTCGGAACTTAGCGATCCTCATGGGAGCTTGAGGATAGATGATTCTCATACTAGCATGAGAATAGGGGGTGTCAAACAGTATAAGGGAACACAGGAGGAAGCGTGGAACAAGACGACGAGCAGAAGAATTGAAGTACCCAATTTTCAGCCTGTGAGTCGACTCATGACTGTTATGAGTCGACTCATCAGGTTAAGTCGACTCATGACTGTGTCGACTCATGACTGTTATGAGTCGACTCATCAGGTTAAGTCGACTCATGACTGTCATGAGTCGACTCATCGCTGGTTATTGAGATTTCTCCAGTTTCTGTCGAGTCGACTCATCTCAGTCATGAGTCGACTCATCGATGGTTTCCTGGTTCGTTTGGGATTCTGTTCACGCGTTTTCCTGTTGGTTTTGGGTCTGGTTATTTACCAAACTGCCATCCACGTTTGTACACCTATATAAGGGATTGTTTTAGGGTTTCTAAAGATCTTTTAGATCAGAGAGTTTAATCAAGAGAGATTAGATTCTAGATTGAGATTTGGAGAGCTTGTTCTTCAATTCTAGAGTGAGATTGTGAGGGAGAGATTGTAATCTTTTGTTCTTCATAATCTAGAGAAGGTATTTTCCTTCGCCAAACTGAATTGTTCTTGTGTTTTGGTCGTCCTCTTCTCAACCCACCTTTTGGTAACTCCGCGACCAAAGGGTGCTCGCACGGCAACTCGTATCATCCCCCCTCTCTTTTAGTTTTTCCCCCCTCTCTTTTCCCCTTGTTATACAAATTCCACCATCATGACTACATGCCTCCATTATCTGTAGACCATATTTTGTGTCGTAGTTCATGCTTCAGTCCACTGTGCTCTGTGGTAATTTAAATTTACAATGTCTTGTTTGCAGTTACTTATGTAAGGCACCAAGGAAGTTATCTTTGTAGCATGCAATTGTATGACCATTTAAGCGCCAATTTTATATTCTTTATTTTTGGCTTTTATTTTATTTACTTAGTTTTTGTAACAGGTTAAGTGAGAGTAAAATTGGCGCTTACATGGTCATACAATTGCATTTGTTTGTTTTGAGTATTTCAAGCTTGTGATACCTTTTCAGCCTATTGCACCGTATGAGAGACCAACGCTAAAGAAAGGCTATTTGTTTCCACCAGATAAGAAACCTGCACGTCTACCGGTAAGGGCTGGTTAATTTTTATTACTTTTTTTGCTATGTGAAGTGTTTGCATATTTGACTTTGCGTCTGACTGGGTGGCTGGTCAATTTGATGAAGTTAGACTGTTAGAGTAGTATTGCACATTTGTGTTATACACATCTCATAGTTACTTCTGTCCCGAACTAGGATCCAATGAATTTCTCAATGCCTTTCTCTATTTTTTGCGAAAGGGAAAGTAGCATCCTCAATGTCTCATTTCTGAATTTTATTTGTGAATGACTATCATTCTTTGATCATCTATCTTGGTTGCATACTGATTTGAAATTAGTGTTAAATATAAAGCACACATGTGTTAGATCTAAATCAAAACTTGAGATCTAAAACCATATAGCCATGATTAATTCAAAGAGATTAACAAGAATCATAAATGAGCGGAAGCTTATACCTGAATCCATAGAAGAAATCTTGATTTGGGTTTTTGATGATCTTCTAACCTTAGGGTTGCTCTAAATCCGAATTTCTCTTTCTAGATGGGGGTGTAGAGAATTAGAGAGTGTAACCCTAGGTTAGGGACCATAACCCCTTATTTATAGATGTTGTACTTTTGTAATTTAGCCCCTCAATAAATCACAATTACAACCTGGTATCTGCACATATAACCCCATGACTTATTTAAATACCAAATTAACCCAACTTAATTGATCACTTTAGTGGGTTATCCTGAAAGATAGCAATACACATTGATTAATCATATGTGCCCACAAATAGATTTATTAGATTAAATCCAACAATCTCCCACTTGGGCACCATATGATTCCTTAAATTGTGTATAACCTTATGAGCTCAAAAATTGCTATCACTGAAAAGGTATTTCCGAACAATCTCGTCCATTGACTATATCAATATAGGATCAAAGCGGCCTTCGTCACATTTATCGTGACTCGACCCATCAATGGTCACATATACCAATACAATCAAACGACATAGATCAATCATGGATGTGCAGCATGAAAATTACATGTAATGTGATCAGTACATGTCTATTTTCAACTGGTCCTCCTTAGTGAGGTCAAAACCAAACATAATGTAACAGAGTGTCTTAACTGAATACTTTATTCTGATCAGACAATACAACCAAACATAAAGCACCACAAATACAAACTCCCACTAAAACATAATATCCTCAAATAATACCACACCCATATGAGCAGTATGCTCATGAAAGACCTTAGGTGGCAATCCCTTAGTAAGAGGATCAGCTATCATGGAGTTTGTCCCAATGTGCTCTATGGATATCTGTCCACTCTGTACCCTTTCTTTCACAACCAGGAACTTAATGTCAATATGTTTTGACTTAGTTGAGCTCCTGTTGTTATTGGAATACATTACTGCAGATTTATTGTCACAATATAACCTTAGTGGTCTTTCAACATTTTCCAAAATGCGCAGTCCCGTGACAAAATTTCGCAGCCATATTCCCTGATTGGATGCCTCATAGCAAGCTACAAATTCTGCTGCCATAGTGGAGGAAGCTACTAGTGTTTGTTTGACACTTTTCCATGATATAGCTCCTCCTGCTAACATATAAATGTAGCCTGATGTAGACTTCCTGCTATCTTGGCATCCAGCAAAATCAGAGTCCGAATACCCAATGACCTCTAATTTCTCTGATTTTCTGTATGTGAGCATGTAATCTTTTGTTTTCTGAAGATACCTCATAACCCTTTTGACTGCTATCCAATGATCCATACCAGGGTTGCTTAAGTATCTGCCTAACATCCCAACAATGTACGCAATATCCGGACGCGTACATACCTGAGCATACATTAGACTTCCTACAGCCAAAGCATAAGGAATCTTCTGCATTTCCTGAATTTCAAGGTTACCTTTAGGGCACTGATTGAGACTAAACTTGTCTCCTTTAGCAACAGGGGTGTCACCTGGTCTGCAATCTTGCATTCCAAAACTTTTAAGTACCTTATCGATATAGCTTTTTTGTGATAATCCAAGAATACCCCGAGAGCGATCTCAATGTATCTGGATCCCTAATATAAAAGAGGCGTCCCCAAGATCTTTCATCTCAAAATTCTTTGATAGAAATCTCTTGGTTTCGTGCAACATGCCTATATCATTAGTGGCAAGCAAGATGTCATCCACATACAGAACCAGAAAAATATACTTACTCCCACTGAACTTGTGATATACACAGTCATCAACAATGTTCATCTCAAAACCGAACGAGATAACTATTTGTTGAAACTTATGATACCATTGACGAGGAGCTTGCTTGAGTCCATAGATGGATTTCCTTAATTTGCAAACCATATTCTTTGGGTCTTCTAACACAAAGTTTTCTGGTTGCACCATATAAATCATCTCATCAATGTCTCCATTGAGAAATGCAGTCTTGACATCCATCTGATGTAACTCAAGGTCATAATGAGCAACAAGTGCCATGATTATTCTGAAAGAGTCTTTCGATGAAACCGGAGAGAAAGTCTCTGTATAATCAATGCCTTCCTTTTGAGTATAGCCTTTAGCCACAAGACGTACCTTATACCTCTCACCTTCTGGTAATGGGACAAGTTCCCAAACCTTATTGTCTTGCATAGACTTATACTCTTCATTCATGGCATCAATCCACTGTTGAGAGTTAGAACTTTTCATGGCCTGAGAGAAGTTGATTGGATCATCTTCCAACATTCCACTACTTTCCTCATGTTCTTGGAGAAATACAATATAATCATCCAGAATAGCATTTCTCCTTTCCCTCGTCGATCTCCTTAATGGCACTGGTTCTTGAGGTTGTTGAGTTTGTTCTTCTGGAACAGGGAGCTGTTCAACATTATCATCTTGAGGTTCCGGATTTACTTCTTGAGCAACAACAGGTATAGGAACCTGAATATTGTCAAAAGTAACTGTATGGATTGGATCTGAAGCCAATTCCTCCTCAAAACTAATGTCTCTAACCTTATTTCTCCCCCCAAACTTAACATCCTCAAAGAATGTTGCTGTTCCCGTCTCAAAAATATTCCTTATAGTGGGATCATAAAACTTATAGCCCCTAGAGCGTTCAGAGTATCCAATAAAGTAGCTGCTAACTGTTTTGGAGTCCAATTTCTTTTCATTTGGCCTATAAGGCCTTGCCTCAGCTGGACATCCCCAAATATGTAAATGCTTTAAACTGGGCTTTCGACCAGTCCAAAGCTCATAAGGTGTTTTAGCAACTGCTTTACTTGGTACTCTATTCAGAATGTAAGCTGCTGTCTTAAGTGCTTCTCCCCAGAGTGACTCTGGTAAAGAAGAATGAGCAATCATACTTCTTACCATATCCTTAAGAGTCCTGTTTCGTCTTTCAGCTACACCATTCATGCTAGGTGAACCCGGCATGGTGTACTGTGGGACGATACCGCATTCCTCTAGGTATCTAGCAAATGGTCCTGGACGTTGTTCACCTGAACCATCATATCTACCGTAGTACTCACCACCACGATCAGATCTAACGGTTTTAATTCTTCTGTTGAGTTGGTTCTCAACTTCAGCTTTATAGGCTTTGAACATGTCCAGAGACTCAGATTTTTCATGAATAAGATATAGGTACCCATAACGTGAGTAATCGTCTATGAATGATATAAAATATTATTGACCATTCCAGGATTCCGTAGGGAATGGCCCACAAATATCCGTATGTACCAATTCTAAGACATCCGAAGATGTGTTGGCACCTAATCTTTTCACTTTGGTCTGTTTTCCCTTGATACATTCAACACATACGTCGAAGTCCGAAAAATCAAGGGAATCCAAAATGCCATCAGACACAAGACACTCAACTCTACCTTTTGAGATATGACCCAAGCGCTTATGCCATAATGACGCTGAATTTTCTTTATTTAATTTACGCTTAGTACCACGTGATTCCACATGCAAGGATTCATTATAAGAAGCAATTGTATCGAACAAATATAGGTTGTCATAAGTACTTAAGTAACCAGTTCCCATAATATTTGAATTAAAAGATAAACTGGATTGTTTGTTTCCAAATGAACAAGAATAACCTGATTTGTCCAATACAGAAACTGAAATCAAATTCCGTCTAAAAGACGGTACTACAAAAGTATCTTTCAAATCCAAATAAGAACCAGTTCCTAACAACAACCTAAAGTGCCCAATTGCTTCCACATCTACCGATTGTCCGTCGCCCACAAAGATGTGTCTTTCAACATCACTTGGCTTTCGGTAGCTTAGGCAACCCTGCATAGAAACACTTATGTGAGTAGTAGCACCAGAGTCTAACCACCAAGTGTTTCTAGGTACTGAAGCTAAATTAGCCTCAGAACAGACCAAAGCAAGGAACGTACCCTTATTATCACGCCAGGCGTGATATTTTGTACAGTCCATCTTTACATGTCCAGGCTTCTTACAGAAGAAACAACCCTAGTTATCCTTATGTTGTTTCTTCTCAACTGGACCCTTAGCAGCTTCCTTATCATTCTTCCTTTTCTTGCCCTTATCCTTAGAGGTATAGGCCAAATGAGCACTTTCTGTCTTATCTTGCTTCAACCTGTCTTCTTCTTGCACACAGTATGAAATGAGCTCATTTAGAGTCCATTTCTCCTTTTGACAGTTATAACTGACCTTAAATTGGTTAAACTGTGCAGGAAGAGACAACAAAACCAGATGCACTAATAACTCGTCACAAAGATCGAGTTTAAGTGCCTTAAGCTTTGAAGCAATATGAGACATTTCCATAATGTACTCCCTGATATTTCCTTTGCCCTTATACTTCATTGAAATCAAGCGAGCTAAAAGCGTGCTTGTTTCTACCTTATCGTTTTTCGCAAAACGCTTCTCAATTTCGGCAAGGAAATCTTTAGCCTTAGTAATCCCTTCGGATTCTATGCCCCTGAAGGCTTCCGGAACGCCGCGCTTAATGATCATAAGACTCATGCGATTTGAACGCTCCCACTTCTCATGCTCCTTCTTTGCATCAGGAGTGCTATCCGCATTGAGAGGTTGGGGTTGTTCAGTTCTTAATGCATAGTCAAGATCCATGCAGCCAAGAACAATTAATATGTTCTCTTTCCAAACCTTGAAGTTTGTCCCATTTAGCATGGGAATTGAGTTGATGTTAGCAGAAATTGTTGCAGCAGATGCATTAGCTGAAATAAAACAAAAATGCTCACATCAATAACCATAATCAATAAAATTCAAATAATGACAATCCCCATCCAAGATACCGGCACAACATTAATATCAAGTCTTTGGACAGTAATATTAACTTGTAAGTGATACCTTGTTGCAATGATCAAACATTGACAATAACTCATGTCAAATAATGAAACTATCTTTGGATCGATTCATTTTTCACATGTAAACCTTATAATTGTCACACGCTTATCATCGCAGATGTGTATATAGTCTAAATAAATAATAACCTTCCTTTGGGCCGATTAAATATTTACACGAAAGCATACACACAAACATCTCACATTCCTCATGAACAATCTACACAAGAGAGGTTATTTTGGCAACTTATTGTTTCAATTAATCAATTGGAGTGAGAGACAACCTTAATTCCTTAGTATCATAATATTTGAATTAAATAATTAATTAAAAAACCAAATTAGATTTAAATTAAAAAGTTTTAATTTAAATCAACTGAATTTCCAAAGAACTTAATTGGGGTCTCACAGCTTAATTAGGGCCCATAACTTAATTGAATAAACTAAGTATACCAAAGTGGACCCATGAAAAGCTGAGCATTAACCATAGTGAACACGAAGTTCGCTTGACTTCGAATGCGAGGTTCGACTGTATTGAGTACGAGACTCACTTAAGCACGAACGCGAGGTTCGTTTGAAAATGAACGAACGCGATGTTCGTTTGATAAAAGAACGCGAGGTTCAACTTGGGAACGAACGCGAGGTTCGGTTTAAAAATGAACACGAGGTTCGTCTGAAGTTCGAACGCGAGGTTCGTCTGAAGTACGAACGCGAGGTTCGTCTGAAGTTCGAACGCGAGGTTCGTCTAAAGTACGAACGCGAGGTTTGTCTGAAGTACGAACGCGAGGTTCGTCTGAAGGACGAACGCGAGGTTCGTCTGAAGCACAAACGCGAGGTTCGTTAAACTTGAGCGCGAGGCTCACCTTAATCCTGAGCGCGAGGCTCACCTTAAGAACGAACGCGAGGTTCGTTAAACTTGAGCGCGATGCTCAACTGAGAACTGAACGCGAAGTTCGGTTAAGTTTGAGCATGAAGCTCACTTGAGAACGAACGCGAAGTTCGTTTGAGGTAACCACCTCCTTAATTTTCGCCATGAACCCTTAGGGTTTCAAACTGAAACCGCCGCCGCCAAACCCAAAAAATTCCTCGATTTTTTTATTTTCAAAACCAGATCCAGAATCAGAAAAGCAAAAGATGATTTCTTGTTCCAGATCCCAAAAAATTAAAGGAAAAACCGAAGAAAAGATACTGTTCACCGGCGATTTTTCAGTTACTGTTCATCCGAAAAAAATTTTGTTACTGTTCATCCGAACAAAAAATACTATTCATCCAAAAAACAAAACTGAATCTTTAACCAGAGATTTAAGATCAAAAAACCCAATAAAACTTAAATCTCTAAGAATTAATCAAGGTGGCTCTGATACCACTTGTTAGATCTAAATCAAAACTTGAGATCTAAAACCATATAGCCATGATTAATTCAAAGAGATTAACAAGAATCATAAATGAGCGGAAACTTATACCTGAATCCATAGAAGAAATCTTGATTTGGGTTTTTTTGATGATCTTCTAACCTTAGGGTTCCTCTAAATTCGAATTTCTCTTTCTAGATGGGGGTGTAGAGAATTAGAGAGTATAACCCTAGGTTAGGGACCATAACCTCTTATTTATAGATGTTGTACTTTTGTAATTTAGCCCCTCAATAAATCACAATTACAACCTGGTATCTGCACATATAACCCATGATTATATTTAAATACCCATTAACCCAACTTAATTGATCACTTTAGTGGGTTATCCTGAAAGATAGCAATACACATTGATTAATCATATGTGCTCACAAATAGATTTATTAGATTAAATCCAATAGTCATGTCTTCAGGTGAATGTGACGGGCAATCCATCCCAAGGTAGCGCAAAAGGCGAGAACTGAATTTCTCTTCCAGGACCTGATAATGTCCATCTGAAAGTGTTGACAACACATCATCAGAGACAAAAAGGATAAAGAATGCCATCCATATGTTGCGGAAGCAATTAACTGAAACAAAGTGAAACTTAAAATGATGCAGTAGTTGGTTAGTGCCTGGGACCTGTATTTTGTTGTCAGGTGATGGAGGAGAACAAGCATCTCTAGCTTTGCTAGCTCATTCCCAGGGCATGAGTAGGCCTCACTCCAGAATAGCAGGAAAGTGTTAGGCTTTGGAGCAACCTGAAAGAAAAGAAGGGGATCAAATCAATGGAACAGGTTTAGCAGGAAAGTGTTAGGCTTTGGAGCAACCTGAAAGAAAAGAAGGGGATCAAATCAATGGAACAGGTTTGTACAGATCAGGGGACGTTCGAAGCATTCACAATTCTTACATCAAATCTTGAAGGATCAAACTTGTCAGGGTCATGGAAGTATTCTTCACTGTGATGAATATTTCTAAACAATGGCAGGGCCTTCCATCCTTTTGGTATCAGATAGCCTGACAAATGAAGAAGGCTAAGATAACATGATGTTATTGCTTGGAGGATGGTGTCGTTTTCGCCGAGGAACTTGACAATCCATGTTAGAACACTTGCGCTGGTGTCACAAGCAGCAAAGAGGACACCAATGATGCTTTCAGTGATTTGATCATCATCGAGATTGTTGGTTTGCATGAAATTATATGATACCTCTCTTTTGAAATTACTCAACAGATAAGAGATATTGAGTAATCATTGTGTATGTATATGTTTTGTCTAATATCATATATTAAGTAATCATTGTGTATGTATAAATAATATTGGATATTGTTTGAGACATTTTTGTGTATGTATATGTTTTTTATTTCATTGTGAGATATTAAGAAATCATTGTGTGAGATGTGTATATTAAATGTAAGCAGGTAGATAAATAAAATAGTCAAAATTAAAAAAATATTAAAAATCAAAAGGCCAAACGGTTTGAACTGTTTGGGCAAATTTTTGTCCAAACGGTTAAAACCGTTTGGACAGATTTTTGTCCAAACGGTTTCAACCGTTTGGACAAAAATCTGTACAAACGGTTTCAACCGTTTGGATAGTTTTTACATCCCAAACGGTTACAACCGTTTGGGATTTTGTCCAAACGGTTGTAACCGTTTGGGAATCTGCCCAAACGGTTACAACCGTTTGGGCGACCGTTGGGGAAAACTCATCCCCAACGGCTTTAGCCCAAACGGATTTTTTTCCTCGTCCAAACGGTTGTAACCGTTTTGGAGGGGGTTTTCCCAAACGGTTCCAACCGTTTGGACTGTCTTGTTTTGTACTAGTGACTAATTTCTTTTAAGTTTCTATTCGAAAAATTTGTTTGGATGATAGAAATTCTAATAAAATTGATTCCTTTAAAATTATTATTATTTAAAGAACTATAATATAGTCAAAATTGATGGAAATAGTTTACAACCCAACACATGCTACTTCCTTATTGGCAAAGAGAAGTTTCTTGTTTAAAACGAAGAAAGCAAAATGTTCAAAACCCCTCCTCTTTAGATATCAAAGGATTGTAAGAATATCAGGATAAATGGATGTATTCGAATTAAGATAATATCAAATTTTTATTGTAGTAATGATATTATGATAAAAATGTAAAAAGAAATATTTAGAAAATAAATATCTAGCTCAAGAAAATCAAAAGAAGGATTTAATTCTCAAATTGACAATGGGACTTTCAAAGATTTCCCAAGTGAACACTCCATTTTAAAAGTCTAAATGTACCGATATATGAATCATCATACCCATAGTTTTTTAAAAGAAAATATGAATAAGCTATTGCAACCTATTAAACTATTTATCTTATATGGATTCTTTTTTTCTTTTTTTTTCCTTTTGATGGGATCTTATATGGATTCTAATTGTATATTAGTCAAGTATAAGTTGGCACTGATATATATGAACGCAAGTATTTATCATATTTCCTCTAATAATGTTTTTTGCTTTTTATTTTTTTGCTTTTTTGTTTTCTTTTTTATTTTGGGTGGGTGGGGGGGGGGGGGTTGGGTTGGGGGCTGGGGAGTGTGGTAAGCCTTCGCATTATAGTTGACTGTTTATTTCTTCCCAATACTTTATTTCTGCATGATTTTCTTTTGCTTGTATAGTGTAAAGGCTCACCTTTAAATAGGGTTTTCCACAAAAAAAGTTTCTAAAAAAGGAATGTAAAAGGAACCAAATTAGGTTCTCATAACCTTTTCTTAGCCCTTACGTACATTCCTGTCTAACATAAGGGATTGCTGTAGGAATGAAGGGAGGTCTTCAATCCACACAATATATCCATCATTGTTCGAACAATCTTGAGCATTGCGTGCTAGACAATGAGCCACCAATGTTGCCTTGAGGCCTTATTGCTTTAAACTTCCATGTTGAATGTTGCTTACATTGCCTATAGATGTCCTCCACAAGATGACCATAAGGAGAAAATAGGTTCATTTCTTGCTGGGTATCAATGATAATACTCTTAGCATCTCCTTCAAAAACCATTTTTCCAAACCCATAATGCACAACAAAATGAACTGCCTCCCATGTTGCTTTGTGCTATGTGCGTTCAGCACCACTTGGAGAGGGAATTAATTTGGATAGAGCTGCATAAAGCTCACCTCGATGATCACAAACTACTATCCCTACTCCAATTGCTCCTCAATCTGCGAATACAGCCCCATCAAAAGTTTATTTTCATTACGCCAAAAGGAATGGGCCTCCGTTCCCTAGGAATTAATGATCTATAAACCATAATGGGAGCCTCCTCAATATGCGAATACAGCCCCATCAAAATTTATTTTCATTACACCAAAAGGAGGGGGCCTCTGTTCCCTAGGAATTAAAGTCATGAATGTATTCTCGTGTGATCTATACTAGCTCTTCCCCACCCATGGCATTACCCCGATGCTTAACTTCATTTCGGCTTTTCCATAATATACCGAATTGAAAAATCTTGTCTTCTAATCTTCCAACTTGGTCGTGCCACCACATAACCACTATCATTCCTCCCCTCATTGAGCTTGTGAATTTAATATATGAAATACTCCAAACTAGCCGAGCAAATGGGCAAACCCAAAAAACATGGCTAGTCAACTCCTCTCTCCAAACACACTCAACACCCATCATCTACTACCATATGTCGATCATGTAAGACATCTTAACTAGTAATGTGTCGTGACACACCCTCTAGGCAAAGTATTTTATCTTGTTTGGCAGTCACATTTGCCATATGAATTTCCAATCCAACACCGGACCTAAACTACTGCCTCGTCGTGATGTTTTCTAGCGCAGCCCGATTCCTTTACTGATTATCAAATGGTAGGCACTTCGTGTTGAAAATGGTGGAAAATTCACATGAGAAAAGAAGCTACAGGATCTCTCGGGTGGGTTGACTGATTGAAGTCATCAGTTGACTGATTGCGTTCACCCTTCAGGACTAGAAAACAACACACTAGACAGTCGACCGATGAGCCTTCATCCGTCGACCGATGGACATCCACCAATCGACTGACTCATTAGTCGATTGATAGCGAATATTGGGCCGTGATTGATTCCTAGCCTGTTTTGGATTTGAGTTTGATAAAAATAAAAACACATTTTCTAGGGTTAGTGAGAGAGATTTAACAGAGAAAAGTGGTTGTTTTGAGTACTTTGAGAGTGAGATTATTGTGAGGGAGTGAGATTTTTTGGTTAGAGTAATTTTGAGTGTTTGAGAGAGTTGTAACCTATTACTTTTCTCCTTCATATAGTAAATCTCCCCATCCTCTCCCCGTGGACGTAGACAATTTGCCGAACCACATAAATTCTCTGTGTTTGTGATTGATTTTGGTCGTTTTTATTGTGAATTTTGCTCGTAGTGTTCTTCTCGTATTGCTTATCGACTTGATGTGGATTGTGCACGTTTCCACCGGGCACAACAAGTGATATAAGAGCCGGATTTTAGATCTAAGATTTGATTTGGGTGGAGGAAAACTTGGTGTTAGAACCTTGGATCTTAGAGATCTAGGTCTCAGTGGAGATAGCATTGCGGAGTTGCCATTGAAGATCTCACATTCCTCGTGTGGTTGGGAGATTGTGTTGGAATCCTATCTAGAGTTTAATTTGGGTGATTTCTCAACACTATCAAGTTCAAAACTTTCCTCTACAATTTGGGGTTAGTAAGCAATAGCAAGAGAAAGTGGTGAAAGTAGCAAGGCTGCGTCGAGTACAGTTTAGGTTGCACTTCAGAATATGAAGATTAGTGTTGTGAAGTATGACGGCAAAATCAATTTTGGGTTGTGGATGAGTGATGTGCATGTTGGCCTTCTTGTTTTAATGATGTTTAACAAACAATTTACTTCTAATGTTGTTTGTCTAGTGTTTGGCCTTCTTGTTTTAATGATGTTTAACAAACAATTTACTTCTAATGTTGTTTGTCTAGTGTTTGTGTTTTTGTATTTATTTTAACAAACAATTTACTTCTAATGTTGTTTGTCTAGTGTTTGTGTTTTTGTATTTATTCTAGGCAAATACCGAGTTGGAGGATAGATGGAATCGAGCATTCACGATCATATCAAATAGAGGTTGGCGGAATTATTGAGTGAAGCGTATACAATTCAAGTTAAAGATCCAATTACAAGCTTCATCCAAGTTTACCAAGTTGAGCTACAATGAAGATCAAGATCAAGCTTGGGTAATTTAGTTTAGATGTTATATTATGTGTGTTAAGTACGTTAAGCTAAATATCATATACACACACATTTTATTGGCTTCTTTGTATATATATGTAGTCATATATATATACAACACAAGTTTTGATTTTTATGTTTATAAATATAAAATTACATATTTCATATTTATTTTTGTGATTTGGTTTAACTACTTAGATATGAAACAAATATATTTTCATATACATACTCATATGTTTCATTTTCTATTGTATTTGTGAAAATATTGTTTTCTTGGTTTATAGACTTAACAATAATTATATACATCTTTTATTAAGTTACAAAATTATTTTATAATGATTTAAAACATGATTAAGCTAAAATGTCAAAACTCATGTGTTCACAATTTCATGTTTTGGACTATTTTGCAAAATGATGATATTTTTCATTTGGGAAGTCTTTTTTGAAAACCAATTTTTGTAGCATGTTTATTATCATGCCTACAATTATTTTCCAAAGTTTTATAATTTTTAGAATTTATTTGATATTTTTAAACAGAGTTTTAAAATAAGTATTTAACTTTTAAACCTGAAATATTTTGTAACAGTTTGCGGTCGACCGCCACGGTCGACCGCGCCTATGTTTTTCTCTGAGTGGACAGCAGAAACTTTTGCGGTCGACCGTCACGGTCGACCGTCAAGCTGTAAATTCCAACGATCGACCGTCACGGTCGACCGTCGAACTCTCTGGAAGTTTTCTCAGGTTCAAAAGTTCCTCGTGGTTGACCGCGAGAATTTCACGGTCGACCGCCGATAGCCCAACGACTATATTAGGTACATAATCGTATTCCTGATTTTCTGGGATTTTTGTTGTTTTGTTTGGGGTTTTGGCTGTTGGTTTCTCTTCCTATAAAAACCCCTCAAACCCTCTTCTACCAACTAGAATTGGAGAAAGTTTTAAACAAGTTTAAGAGGGTTTTACAGTTTGTTTTAAGTTTGGTTTTTGTTTACAAAGGAGGAAGCTTACATTACAAATTAAGGGATTCATTCTCAATCTTATTCATCCTCTCCTTTGAGTTTATAGAGAAGTTTTCTAACTCTTTTCTCTAGCAATTTTATTATTGATTTTTATATTCTTATTATTGCTAGTTTGCTATTTGAGTTAGATTTTATTTCACTCATTGTCTACACATACCCACTTGAGCTTATTGTATTTTTATACATAGTATATTTGGGTCGGTGAGAGTTGTAACAATTGAGTGTGAGCTTTCATTGTGTTCTCATCCATAGTAGAGAACAAACATTTATTGTATTGAGCCAAGTTGTGAGGATACACTTTGTAATACACTTGTACACCGAGAGAAGTGTGTGGCGAGAGTCGGGGATCATCCCAAGAGGAGTGGCATCGGTTGACGAACCTAGGGAGATGTTGTATCCGAGCACTTAAGGGAGACACATCTAGTTCAACACTGGAGAGGGTGTAGAGTGAGATTACAAGAGTGTGTAAGTTGTAGAGTTTTCGGTGAACTAGAAAACTGTAAGACCCCGTAGATTTTTGAGTATGTATATGTACATCAGTAATGAGGTTGAGTGTGTAAGATTTCAAATCATATGCAGTATCTAGTCCATGAGTCGACCCATGACTGTCATGAGTCGACTCACGAAATCGAGTCCTGTTGTTATTTAGTCTCTGCTGAGTCAACTCATTATATCATGAGTCGACCCATGAGTCATGAGTCGACCCACGACTGCCATGAGTCGACTCATCGGGGTTTTCCTGGTTTTCTGAGTCGGGTTTGTTTGGGTTTCGGGTCGGGTCTTATCCACTCATATATGTTTCTCTCCACCCGAAAACACTCTTGTTCATCAGAAAACCCTAGAGAAACCCTAGCCTCTTCTCCCCCTCTAAACCCTAGCTCGTTTTTGGGATTTCTTGGGCGATTTTTGGGGATTTTCAGCGGCTTTTCATGGATTGCAGCGAAGGGATTGTTCATCATCACTTTTGAGGCGAGTAACATCTCGCCCAACCTTTCTCCCATGTTTTTAATAGTTTACAACTGTTTTCCATAAGTTTTATCGAGCCTAAGACTTATTTTCAAGTATAAATCAATATCCTTGTTAGGGTTAATGCTAGAAATCTTGTATTTCGGATTTTAAATCCCCAGCAACAAGTTTTTCATAAAAACCCAGATCTGAAATTTTATTTAAAGAAATAAAAATATTGAGTTTTAAATCGTTTAAATGCTTTCTTTCATGTATAGGAGTTAAATGTTAGATTTAACCTACAAGAAAATCGTTTCTCATGATAAATATGTTTTTCTCACTGTATCATAGTCGAGAATCGATGGCTATAGAAGTGTAGATCAGTAAAATGGAAGTGTGGATCGTGTTGAACAAGTTACAGTTGGGAGAAATGCTCTGTTCAGCCCGTGAGTCGACCCACGGCTCATCATGAGTCGACTCAACAGGTTGAGTCGACCCATGACTGGCATGAGTCGACTCACGAAGTCTAGTTGTGTTGCCTTTTTTGTTTCTGCTGAGTCGACTCGTCAGTATACGAGTCGACCCATAAGTCATGAGTCGACCCATGACTGTCATGAGTCGACTCATGAAGTCCTTTCCTGCTATTATTTGTGTTCTGCTGAGTCGACTCATAATGAGCACGAGTCGACTCATCGTAGTATATTCTTTCTGTTTCGTACGAGCATAGGTACGTCGAGCGAAATAATCCAAACAAGGAAACCCTCATGTATATACCTTGTATCTCAAATTGTAGATCCCTAAATATTAAACCCAAGGTTGGTCATAAGAAATAAATAAAGAAAAGAATACATACTCATCTCTACCAATCATGCACAACCTAGGTAGCTATCATGTCCCATCCTAATACAACATATCATGTACCCAACTTGATTACGTAACATGCTCAAGGTTTAGCAAAAGTCTAAAACATGATTAAAAACAAGGTTATCGATAGCGGATAGCGTCGCGTAGTGGTGTGGCATCGCTAAGGTTATTTCAGGCTATTGTAACAAAATAGCGGTAAAAAGCACAAAGTCAAATAGCGGTCTAATTTAGATATGTATAAATACTAAAAAAATTAAAGAAAAATCTAAGAAATCTAAAAGTACATATTGAATGATTTAACGAGATCCTAAACATGAAATAGACATGTAACCATCACGTAATACCGAAGATGAATGGAGGAGTCAAAAAATCGTCGTCTTTGAGAAGAAGAGCTTAGCGGTGATAGGACTGCCCTAAGAGGAGTTCATGGTGAATGAGGTGAGAGGAAGTATCAAGGTAGGTGTCAGAGGCTATAAGAGATGGCAGGAGTATACTAAAAATCACAGGAGACAGTGGAATGCAATGATCAAGGGTTGAGTTTAATTTTAAAAAACAAGCCTCAAACCTCTTTTAAATAGCAATCAAAAAGCAAATATTGAATGCAATCGCTCATTATTTACTGTTATGGCACACTCTTGACCGCTTTTGCGAACAGACATATTCCACAATATGTCACCACTTTTGTGCGATACGTAGCGGGCGATAGCGTCGCGGGAAGGGACCGCTAATGCTATTAGCGCCGCTATTGCGGGGCTATTTACCGCTATTTATAACAGTGATTAAAAATGAATTATAGTCCAACACGAGGACTTTAATGGATTATAGTCCAACACGAGGACTGCGTATAAGAAAGTGTGCATGTCTTATTCCCGTACATACCCTACTGTACTGACTTAAACTTATGTCCGAAAGGTCATCTCACATGTATAGGTAAAATCATATTCACTGCAAATAAATACTCAATAAACGGTATAGAGAGAGAGAGAGAGAGAACTTTTCGGATGCGAAAAGTTTTCGCACGGTTTACTGTGCGAAATCACCCAGAGCCGTCGGATGTGGTTGAACGGCTGAAAGATACCCATTCAAAAAGTGACCCCATCAACATCTCGTATCTCGTGACCTCTGTTCAGATTCCCAGACCCTCCTCATTCTGACCCCAGAGCCCTCTCTCTCCCCAGACGAATCCTCCGACCCCCAGAGCCCTCTCCTTCCTTCTCGCCATCGAGCCCAGAACCCACGCCCTCTCGCCGTCGAGCTCCGCAGAACCCACACCCTCTCGCCGTCGAGCAGCGCCGACGCCCTCTCGCCGTCGAGCTCCGCAGAACCCAAACCCTCTTCCTTGAATCAGGTTCGTTTTCATCTTCTTGCTTGATTTAGGGCTTTTGCCACCGTTGGTGTTCTTCTTGTTAGAATATGCGTATAAGCTCAGGGTCACCGTTGGTGTTCTTCTTGATTTAGGCTTTTTCTCCACTCTTTGAACAGCATCTGTTGTTGACTGCTCTTCATTGTTGTTGACTTTACTTTCTCTCGTAATATAAGTATTGGATCTTTATTTGAAAGAAAAATAATTGGTTAGAATTTTTTTTATTACTTTCTCTCGTAATATAAGTATTGGATCTTTATTTGAAAGAAAAATAATTGGTTAGAATTTTTTTTAAATCCTCTTATTGTCACTATCTTCCAAGTACAGCATATGCGAGGAATTTACGTACAGTAGATGCCAAAAATTGTGGAGTCAAGTATTATAATTTATAATTTATTATATGAAAATTCGGTGCAATGAATCATGCTTAGTTGTTTTGGAACTTTCATTTTAACATTTAATAATTCAATTCGTTGGTATTTTATTGAAGCGTGGTATATTCTCCATTTTAGGTTTTTTTAAGGGAAAAAAAACTGTTTACAGGAAACACCCCTTATAATAACTGTTTACAGGAAAGATATGTCTTATACATGAAAGATATTTGTTTATGTTTGTGCACAGTAGTCTTTGATGGTTTGTTCTTGATGTTTGTTGTTGATGTTAATTTTTGTAGGTAAAAATTGTTCTTGATGTCTGATCCAATAGAAACTGAAGATGGTTGCTCCCATGTTGTTGATGAACAAATATCCCAGTTAGATAACTTAGTTGTGCCAATTGTTGATGAGCACTTAAAACCAAAAATAGGAATGACTTTCGGTAGTTTAGAAGACACTGAAAAATTCTATAGAAATTATGGCAAGGCCGGAGGGTTTGATATCCGTAATAGCACAACAAATTATGAGAAGAATAGAGAGTTAATTTGCAAAAGTTATGTTTGTTCGAAAGAAGGAGTGTTAAAGAGCAAATCGTTGGAAATTCGACGATGTGGTACAATTAGAACAAATTGTAAGGCCTTGATTCGCTTCAAATTAGACAAAAACATTGGCATATGGAGTGTCTACAAGTTCGTGGAAGAACATAATCATACAATTACTTCACCGAGTAGAACACATTTTCTAAGGGGAAACCGTGAGGTCACAAGTGCGAAGAAGACATTAATAAAGCAGTTTGGAGAGGTGAACATTCCAACAAACAAGCAAATGGCCTTCTTTGAAAACTCTAGCGGAGGTTTTCATAGAATTGGATGCATTGAGACCGATGTGAGAAATTATGAAAGAGATTTGAGAGAGGAGAGGCGTGGTCATGATGCACAAATGATGTTGGATCATTTCATATATATATATATATATATATATATATGTATACAGTGTTTACATATTTCAAGGGTACTATCTACCACGTTTGGATTTGAGGAGTGCCTCGTTTATTGAGTATTTATTTGCAGTGAATATGATTTTACCTATACATGTGAGATGACCTTTCGGACATAAGTTTAAGTCAGTACAGTAGGGTATGTACGGGAATAAGACATGCACAATTTCTTATACACAGTCCTCGTGTTGGACTATAATCCATTGAAGTCCTCGTGTTGGACTATAATCCATTAAAAGCCTCGTGTTGGACTATAATTCATTTTTAATCATTTTTTAGACTTTTGCTAAACCTTGAGCATGTTACGTAATCAAGTTGGGTACATGATATGTTGTATTAGGATGGGACATGATAGCTACCTAGGTTGTGCATGAAACCTATTGTAGCTTTGTCATGTTTACACTTTATTAGTAGAGATGAGTATGTATTTCTTTTCTTTATTTATTTCTTATGACCAACCTCGGGTTTAATATTTAGGGATCTACAATTTGAGATACAAGGTATATACATGAGGGTTTTCTTGTTTGGATTATTTCGCTCGACGTACCTATGCTCGTGTTGTATTTCCCTAAGTACTAAAACCCATAAATGATTGTGTAAATGATTTATATTATTATGTATTAACTGTATTTTCATGTACAACGAGCCCTATCCCTTGGGGTTGGTTGTGATGTTGTTCGCTAGCGCTTTGACGTTCGTTGTCCCTCCCCCTTTCAGGTAACGAGCCAGGAGCTCGGAGAATCGTAGGTTGACGGCGATGCACTTTAGCTTCAGCCATCTATTTTAGTTATATTTTCTTTAAGCTCCACTGTAGACTTCTGTTTAGACATTTGGGAGTTTTATTCTAGAAGTTGTAAAGGTTGTGTGCCTTATTTTCTCTTGTCAGACATTTTGTATTTAAGACTTGATGAGAACTCCAGTTTATTTATTTCAGACATTTATTTGTTTTCCAACATATTAGATGGTGAAATATTAATTTGATCTCTATTATTTCATCAGTTGATTCTTGTATAACCTTTTACTTGCTTTGTACTACACCTGTTGTTCATTCCACTAGAGAGATAGAAATTGTGATGGTGAAACATGTTTTTGCACGGTGTGGTGCATGGCAGGTTTGACATTTCTGGTTTCACCTCGGACTGTAGCCTTGTGTGAACCCAGGGGCATCACAAAAACTATATTGTGAGGTGTAAACGTTGTTCGGGTAAATGTAGAAAATCCGGTTGTGATAGTGGAGATCTCCTCGAGGTGAGGAGCAGATACGTAGATCGTGGGGACCGAACTCCGTAATCATATCGTTTGTTTGTGATTGCATTGACGCACTTATTTTTATGTTCATTTCTTATATCGCCTTTGTATATTGCTTGTTGATTATATTACCCACTATTTAGTTTAGATTGTTTATCCTTGTGTTAATTATATATCCTTGCATATATCTCATAGTATATTTTATTGCTAGGATATTTACCTTTGTTCATATTGCTTATTCTTGCTTATAACATATTGTATATCTCTTGCAAGAATAATTTGTTAATTAGTTTTAATTGGCATAAAATAAGATTAGATTAGCATAAGACCCTAATCACCCCCCTCTAGGGTCTAACAATTGGTATCAGAGCTTGATGCTCTTTGATTTAAGGTCTAATCACCTTGAGTTAAAGATCCAAGTTATTGTTTTTGTGCTAATTTAGTTATGATTGCATTTGTCTTGCTTGCATATATTCACATATATATCATGAATATAAATATATTTCGTTTAGGCTATAATCCAAATATTTCTCCAAAATATAAAAATTTTCCTTATGCTCAATGGTACTCTAAATTTAAAATATTTGTTGAATCTAGAAATATTAACTTATGGGAAGTTATTGATTGTACTTATATTGTGCCCACATTGGAGAAATCTAAGTGGAGCAATCATGATAAGAAAATGTTTACAATGAACAAGTTAATGTTAGAACTCTTGCATAATCCTTTTGAACCATGTATTTCTAACGAACTTGCTCATTTTGATAGTGCTTGCACGATTTGGAAATTTTTTGAAGCACATCACAGAGATTTGGAGGAGATTCGACGCGTTGTGGAGGAATCGACTTCAAGTAATAGTGGAGCATCATGCACACGTCTACTAGGAGATAACCCTAGTGTGGTAAGCGATTCAGAATCCGATGATGATCTATCTATTAATGAACTCGCTTGTGCATATGAGAGATTATCACATGCCTATACAAAATTACAAAATGATTTTATTGATCTTAAAAGCAAGCATGTAGAATTAAAATCCGATCATGAGTTGCTAGGTTCCAAATTTGATATCATTGCTAAAGAGAATGTTACACATAAAGAAAATAATGATATATTGATTTTGGAAAATAAAAATTTGAGCTCATCTATTGCTATCTTAACTCATGCAAATAAAGATGTTATGCTAGAAGTAGAATGCATTAGAAATGAATTTGATAACCATACATGCTCTACTTCTATTATCAATGATGTCGTGCCTAATGTTGAGTTGAATCATGTGAAAAACCACATATCATGCTTAGATTTAACTTTTAACACATGCATTGATAATCATAATAAACTTATGGACAAGTGTGCTAAATCTAGTGCTATAACTTATAAATCACCCATGCATTGATAATCATAATAAACTTATGGACAAGTGTGCTAAATCTAGTGCTATAACTTATAAATCACCTACACACTATGCACACTTGTATAGCAAAGTTTACAAATGCTCAATTTGCGGTCGTAAAGGCCATTTAGCTAAATTTTGCTATGATGCACACAAATATAAAAATGTCAATGCTCCTTGTGCTTCCCATCAAGTTTCTTCATCACATATACACACACATGCACCTATTGTTCATTATAAGCATGCTCATGTGTATTATTATGATCTTTGTGGTCGTCTTGGTCATTTGGCAAAGTTTTGCTTTGATTTAAAAAAGAATTCAAGTTTGCCAAAATGTTTCTAGTAGACCACATGTTTTAAAATGTAATGTTTGTGATAGATTTAGCCATTTGGCGATATTTTGTTATGATTTGGAAAAATATTTAAACTTGCCAAATTTCTCAAGTAAACCACTTTTGTTTAAAGATGTTTTTCATTTGCGATATAATTTAAAAGAAAAATCTTTATTTGCAAATGATTCTCGTGCACGCCCACTTGGTCAACACAAATCATTTAAACATCTTCATTGCACCTATTGCAATCGAAAAGGTCATGTGTATAATTTTTTTTTGATCGTGCTAGTGCACCATATGTGCCCAAACGGGTTCATAACCCTAGGGGCTTTAAGCTTAAATGATAGGGGTCATGTCCCTAACCAATCCGGCACCAAGAATGCTTGGGTGCCAAAATAATTTTACTTAAACCAAGAATTTTAGTATTTTTATTTTTCTTTTTTTTGGTTTTGAAACTTATACTTTAAAATTTTGAACATGAAAACAATTTTTTTTCATTGATCAAATTCTTTTGTTTTCATGCTTATTGGTTTTGTTTTGATGAGAGGTTTGTGCTTATATAACCCTCTGGGTTTATTGGGTGTTTATTCCCAAATCTTAATTACTGGGTACTAAAAATATTTATATGGGTTGATACTACCTCAAGAGCTAGATATAGTTGCATCTCTTGATTTTTAAAAATCAATGATAATTTGGTTTTATACTTTTAAAAATAATTTTTTTTCCATAGTTCATGATTCTTGTATGTTTTATAATTTTATTTTTGAACTATGAAAACTTTGTTTTTATTTTTTCTTTTGAATTCATTATATAGCACAAATAGATGATTTAAATTTCAAATATGCTTTATAATGTATTCTTTATGTGGTTTGATCAAGTTTTACAAAGAAAGTTTTTTTTATTGATCAAACATTGTTCTTGGACTTAAATCTTGATTTATGATTTCATTTGGTTGATTTGTTTTCATTTGAAAATTTTTGCATGATTCTCATGTTCCACTTTTGATTTCATAAATTTATTTTTATACACTATGTTTTTAAAATTATGTAATGAGATACTTCTTTCATATTAACATATTTATATATGTTCTCATTATCTTTTTTGTATGTGAGTTATGTTTAGCATGTTTTTAATCTATGCTTTCCCACATATGTATGTCTTAGCATTCATTTCATACATTCATGAGGCATTTTGATAGGGGGAGCAATCCCTATATCTTTCTATGTGTTATACTCACACATGCTTATTGATAGGGGGAGCTTTCGCTCTCTTTATCCTTTTATCCCCTTTTTGATGTTGTCAAAGGGGGAGAAATATTATGAGTATATTTTTTCTTGTTTATATGTATGATATATTATACTTTGTATATTCATTTCCTTTTATGTATATATCTTTTTTGTAAATTGTTTGTCATCATCAAAAAGGGGAAGATTGTTGGCCTTCTTATTTTGATGATGTTTAACAAATAATTTACTTCTAATGTTATTTGTCTAGTGTTTGTGTTTTCGTATTTATTCTAGGCAAACAACATTGTTGGAGGATGGATGGAATAGAGCTTCAACGGAATTGTGGAGTGAAGCCTATACAATTCAAGTTAAAGATCCAATTACAAGCTTCATCTAAGTTTACCAAGTTGAGCTACAATGAAGATCAAGATCAAGCTTGGGTAATTTAGTTTAGATGTTATATTATGTGTGTTAAGTACGTTAAGCTCAATGTCATATACACACATATTTTATTGGTTTCTTTGTATATATATGTAGTCATATATATATACAACACAAGTTTTGATTTTCATGTTTATAAATATGAAATTACATATTTCATATTTATTTTTGTGATTTGGTTTAACTACTTAGATATAAAACAAATATATTTTCATATACATACTCATATGTTTCATTTTCTATTGTATTTATGAAAATATTATTTTCTTGGTTTATAGATTTAACAATAATCATATACATCTTTTAGTAAGTCTACAAAATCATTTTGTAATGTTTCAAAACATGGTTAAGTTAAAATGTCAAAACTCATGTGTTCACATTTTCATGTTTCTGACTATTTTGTAAAATGATGATATTTTTTATTTGGGAAGTTCTTTTTAAAAACGAGTTTTTGTAGCATGTTTATTATCATGCCTACAATTATTTTCCGAAGTTTCATAATTTTTGAAATTTATTTGATATTTTTAAATAGTGTTTTAAAATAAGCATTTTACTTTCAAACCTCAAATATTTTGTATCAGTTTGCGGTCGACCGCCACGGTCGACCGTGCCTATGTTTTTCTCTGAGTGGGCAGTAGAAACTTTCGAGGTTGACCGCTATGGTCGACTGTCAAGCTGTAAATTTCCACGGTCGACCGTCACGGTCGATCGTCAAACTCTCTGGAAGTTTTCTCAGGTTCAAAAGTGCCTCGCGGTCGACCGCGAGAATTTCACGGTCGACCACCGATAGCCCAACGGCTATATTAAGTACAGAATCGTATTCCTGATTTTTTAGGATTTTTTTTGTTTTGTTTGGGGTTTTAGCTGTTGGTTTCTCTTCCTATAAAAACCCCTCAACCCCTCTTCTACCAACTAGAATTGGAGAAAGTTTTAAACAAGTTTAAGAGGGTTTTACAGTTTGTTTTAAGTTTGGTTTTTGTTTACGAAGGAGGAAGCTTACATTGCAAATTGAGGGATTCATTCTCAATCTTATTCATCCTCTCCTTTGAGTTTATAGAGAAGTTTTCTAACTCTTTTCTCTAGCAATTTTATTACAAATTTTTATATTCTTATTATTGCTAGTTTGCTATTTGAGTTAGATTTTATTTCACTCATTGTTTACACACACCCACTTGAGCTTATTGTATTTTCATACATAGTATATTTGGGTTGGTGAGAGTTATAACAATTGAGTGAAGGGCTTTCATTGTGTTCTCATCCATAGTAGAGAACAAACATTTATTGTATTGAGCCTAGTTGTAAGGATACCATTGTGTTCTCATCCATAGTAGAGAACAAACATTTATTGTATTGAGCCTAGTTGTAAGGATACACTTTTTAATTCACTTGTACACCTAAAGAAGTGTGTGGCGAGAGTCCGGGATCATCCCAAGAGGAGTGGCATCGGTTGACGAACCTAGGGAGAGGTTGTATCCGAGCACTTGAGGAAGACACGTCTAGTTCAACACTTGAGAGGGTGTAGAGTGGGATTACAAGAGTGTGTTAGTTGTAGAGTTTTCGGTAAACTAGAAAACCGTATTGTGAGGTGTAAACGTTGTTCGGGTAAACGTAAAAAACCCGGTTGTGATAGTGAAGATCTCCTCGATGTGAGGAGCGGAGACGTAGGTCATGGGGACCGAACTCTGTAATCATATCGTTTGTTTGTGATTGTATTGGCGCACTTATTTTTATGTTCATATCTTATATCGCCTTTGTATATTGCTTGTTGATTATATTACCCACTATCTAGTTTAGATTGTTTACCCTTGTATTAATTATATATCCATGTATATATCTCATAGTATATATTATTGCTAGGATATTTACCTTTGTTCATATTACTTATTCTTACTTATAACATATTGTATATCTCTCTTGCAAGAATAGTTTGTTAATTAGTTTTAATTAGCATAAAATCGGATTAGATTAGCATAAGACCCTAATCACACCCCCTAGTGCAGGATGCATTGAATGCTCAAATTTTGGAAGAGATAATAATGACTCATGAGAGGCCACTTAAATATGATGAAGCAATATAGGACAAGATGAATCGAAATGCTTGTGGGGTGATTCGGTCTTGTTTAGATCAAGAGTTGAAATATGATGTCATTGGTGTGACGTTTGCGAATGAAGATGTGGGATATTCTTAATAACAAGTATCTTACGAAGAGTATTGAGAATTGATTACACTTATTGCGAAGATTATTGGGATGCCGTAAGGTGGATTTTGAGGTACATTCCTCTCAATGTTGGTTTGGTGTTTGAACAGGACATTAGTGGTAGGCAGTTGTGTATTGGTTACATAGATTCAGACTATGCTGAAGATTTGGATAAGTATTGGTCGACGACGGGGTATGTGTTCAATTTGACCCGTGCGTCGTGGTGTTGAAGATGCACCTTGCAGTCTACAGTGACATTGTCAACGACAGAGGCAGAGTACAAGGCGATTACAAAGACTGTAAAGGAGGCAATTTGGCTTTAAGGACTTTTGAAAGATCTTGGTGTTTCGCAGCGGTCTGTCACTACTCATTGTGATAGTATGAGTGCTATCTATTTGGCGAATAATCAAGTTTTCCATACAAGGACGAAGCACATCGATGCTCGTTATCACTTCGTTCGAGATATTCTTGAAGATGAGGATGTGGAGCTTGTGAAGGTACACACACAAGACAATCCAGTAGATATGCTTACGAAGGTGGTTCCTAGCAACAAGTTCGATCATTGTAGAAACTTGTTGTAAATTCGTGCTTGTTGAGGCATGTCGAGGCCATTTGGATGAATTACGAGCAGCTTGATCTCTTAGGAGAGGGGGTACGTAGGTAACCATATTGGTGCAGCCGGATTTGGAGAGACGATATATTGGTGCTTATGTTGGTATCGGCTTAGTTTTGGAAATACTTCGTTGAGGTGGAGAATTGTTAAAAAAGGTAAAAAAATCACATGAGAAAAGAAGCTACAGGAACTCTCGGGTCGGTCGACTGATCGAAGTCATCAGTCGACTGATCGCGTGCACCCTTCAGAGCTGGAAAACAACGCAATGGACAGTCAACTGATAAGCCTTCATCAGTCAACTGATGGACATCCACCAGTCAACTGATGAGGACTCATCAGTCGACTGATAGCGGATATTGGGCCACGACTGATTCTTAGCCAGTTTTGAATTGAGTTTGATATAAATAGAAACATGTTTTCTAGGGTTTAGTGAGAGAGATTTAACAGAGAAGAGAGGTTGTTTTGAACACTTTGAGAGGGAGATTATTGTGAGGAATTGAGATCTTTTGGTTAGGGTTATTTTGAGTGTTTGACAAAGTTGTAACATATTGTTTTTCTCCTCCATATAGTGAAATCTCCCCATCCTCTCCCGGTGGATGTAGGCAATTTTTCGAACCATGTAAGTTCTCTGTGTTTATGATTGGTTTTGGTTGTTCTCATTGTGAATTGTGCTCGTGGTGTTGTTCTCGCATTGCTTACCTACTTGTCATGGAACTATAAGAAATTACTTCTTTAACGAAGGGATTTCCCTTTGTTAAAAAGCTAAAAACCTTCGTTATTATATGCTAACGACAAGAAAATCCCTTCGTCACCCGTTGTTGAAGCCATCTTCACTAAAGGGTCACGAAGGTTATAATACCCATCGTTATGGAGTCTATAATGATGGAACATATTACCGTCGTTCATATCTACAACGGTAATTATCACCATCATTACCATCAGTAACGGGGATTTTTCCCATCGTTAACATTAGTGACGGGGATATTTTCCCGTCGTTATCATTAGTGACGAAGATATTTTCCCATTGTTATCATTAGTTACGGGGATATTTTCCCATCATTACTTAAATGACGGTTTCTCATTCCTATTGTTGTTGTGTAATGATGGTTTTGTACACTTGTTGTTATTATGTAATAACGGATGACATCCCCATCGTTGAAGACTAATTAATGACAGTTGAATACCGTCACAAAGTTCTCATTGTGGGAAATTAGTAACCAGCCAACGATTGTGCTTTCCCTTCGTTCATGAACAAAATACGGCTTATAAAACCATCATTATAGACTAAAAATTTGTAATATACATTAATGATAATCTTTCTATTCATAGGTAACTATCATATAATTCTCAACATGACACTAAGAGTCACAACACAAATATATTAAAAATACCTAATAATGAATAAAAAGGAAAACAAAAAATCCATTCATTAATGACATCAATAAATAAAATTCCACCATCCTCAAATATTTAATACTAATAATAAGAGTTAATATCCCAATTGTTCTAAAGAAAAATACGTGAAACTATTTAAAACAAATTAAAATAAAAGTCTGGAAAAGACACATCCTTTCATCTCTAATCATCGTTAAAAGAACACTCGAGCTACCCCCTCTCCTAATCTTGTATGGATAGCCTGAAAAATTAAAAATTTTACATAATTAAGAAATATCAATTAAGAAAATATTATTTTATTAAGTACAAATTGTATTTTTTTCTACTGCAAGTAGTCAATCATAAAAGTATATAAGATATTTTACAAAAAATAATTACCTAGTCTTGCACATGTTCTCGAGTTTGAGGAGTCAATGAAGATGGTTGCCTTAAAAAAAGTTCCCGCATAGCTTTCACTTGTGACTCTAAGTCAGACATCCTTTGTTATTGTTAATGTTGTTGTTGCTCTTGCTCATCTAAACGTTATTGAAGTATCTAGTTCTTTCTCTTTTCTTCTATAACTCGTACATCCAGATCAGATCGACCAGGGAGCGGTCCTCTTAAATATTTCAAAGTAGTCCCACCACCAAATATAGTGATGTGACCATGAGATTGCTTCCCCCAGATTTTCTCAACTATCTCAATGTCTAAAAGTGAAGGGTTTACTTGTTTGACTTGGACAATTTCATCCTATAAAAATTAAATTCATATGTTAGTATTATATAATGCATCATTATCAAACATAAAGACATATTATAATTACATATTATATTTATCGCCAGTATCTAGTGTTTCATTAGCTTTCTTTCGGGTTTCATGGAATATTTTTGCCACATCAGGTGGATTCCCTGACTTGTCACCCTTATTCAAATATTAAATAAAAATGAGTACAACATCAAATTAAAAAAAATAGTTTTAAATAAATAGAAAATTAGTTTTAAATGTATACCAAGTCCCACGTAATTTGTCTAAAGGGTTTACTGTCCGTGTGGTGGAGCATCTTTCTTTTGCCTCTGTTAAGTGTATTTTGTTGGCTTGCTTTCTATACATCAAGATTAAAAGATAATTTCAATAATCCAGTAATATACATGGAACAAAATAAATAAAATTAGAAGATTAATACCTGAAATTTTGAAGAAATATAATGTTCCTTAACTAGCCAATCACAGTCATCAACACTTACTTCTGCAGGTTTATTTCTAGATGCAACTTGAAATGAATTTCCTTTCACATATTTCTTGTGCATGTCACCAAGCCACTTATTCCACAAACTTGCTGAATCTCCCTTTTACTCCATGTCCTCGGTATCAATTTTATCCTACAGTTGTTTGAGTTCTTTTCCATACTGAAAAAATCTTGCTCCATGTCCTCGGCATCAAATTTTCCTTATTTCAGTTACAGGAAAGCCAGATAACCACTGTGACTTTAACATACTGAAACAAATCTTGCTCAAGGAAAAGAACTCAAAAACATTAGGACAACTAACTAGATCATGTTTCAGTGTGAAAGCAACCATTGGCCGAGTATATTTGAGGTAGGGCATGTGCGCTATGTCAAATGTAGCAAATGCTCTTATCTTTTTAAACCCTTTACATTTGACATATGCCCTACACTAAAGTGTCTAAAGCCATATAAATACAAATTCATAAAGATGAGACAATTTCCTAGTTAAAAGTTTTAATACATTGTTGTGTTTTATCATAATAGAAAATGCTGTGTACTATGTGTGCCCTATCTACTATATGATCCTGTCTTCACCCTCGAAAACAAGCATTATATTAGCATAAACTTTCTACAAACCATCCATGGCAGAATTCATGCTTGATGATTCTCCAAAGCTAAAAGCACAATTGCTGCAAATTTCTGCTTGTTTTTGCCAAATTTAACTCACATCCAAAATTCCAAATACAGTTCAAATTTCGGCATTACCCAGTGATAGCATCTTTATTAGATTACTAGTTATATCTAAAATGAACAGTAAATATACGATATTAGCGAGAAAGTATAACAGTAAATATACGATATTAGCATCTTTTATGATATTCTGCTCAACAAATATGAAATATCTAAGGTTAATAATAGAAAAGGAAATAACTTAGCTTTCAAAATTGACACATTCGTAAATAATAATCTAGTTTATTAAGTTTTCCAAGCAAAGTAAATCTCCATAGATACACAGAACTACTTTTGCTAGTTCAGATTATTCTCTTCCTATCTACTGGACACAACCTCTTAGATCTAACTACAAGAATTATAACCAATGTGTCACAAACAAACAAAGAAATCATTATTAGTACCTGTGCAAAATTTCCACTAAAAACTGAAAGAGCTAATCTCCAAAATGCTGGAACATGTTGGATAAGCATAGTAGTTAATTGTCGAATATAACAAAGAACTACTTTTGCTAGTTCAGATTATTCTCTTCCTGTCTACTAGACACAACCTCTTAGAGCTAACTACAAGTATTATTAACAATGTGTCACAAAACAAACAAAGAAATTATTTTTAGTACCTTTGCATGCAAACTTTCCACTGAAAACTGAAAGAGCTAAACTCCAAAATGCTAGAACATGTTGGATAAGCAAAACAGTTAATTGTCGAATATACGTTCTTCTCAAAGCATCTACTTCTTCTCCCATGAAATCTGTCTCAAAATCGCCAGAATCCAGGATTGAGGAATCAACATTAAACTGGCACAAATAAACAAAACATTTAGAAAATTATTTAAATTATTCCTAAGCAAGCTGAATGAGTAATAATTAAAAGTCTCAAGTCATATGAGCTGTCTGAACAAATAACTTCGGTCTATGAATGACAAGGAGCTATAACAAGTCCTTCCATGCTGAAGATGTGAGTCACTAGGCACTAACACATGTGATATAACTAGAATGAAACTTTGCTATAGCTAAATGTGCAAGCTGTTGCCTGCAATTCGTACGTGGTGGTTTATCTAAACATGCCATGATAACTGTTTATAATTTCCTTTGTTTTGCATTACCCTTCTTATTTATCTTATTTTCAACACACTTAAATCCGTAAGAAAAGTTAGGAAAATAAATTATGAAACACAAGAATGAACTACACAATAAACATCAACAATAAACTTAACACTTACAGACTTGTTAGATTCTTGCTAGAGCTGCCTCCATCTCGTATCAGACTGCAATCTCTCATGCATCTCACTGTGTAGAACTTCCATACAGGTTTCACTACTTGCAAAAGTTAGCCTTTTATTTACCTTTTTCTTCTTTAATGCATGTGCCTAACATCATGTATATTTTCCCTCAAATATTTTAGGCAGTTAAGGCAATGTAATGCAATTAGTTGTGTCATTACAGTTTCTAAAAGCAAATTACATTTAGCATTGTGCGAGTCCAAGCTTAGTGCATTATGACAAAGCACATACTGCAAACATAGTTTCCAAAAAAATCATGGCTCTGAACTCAATTCCATTGTCATGAGGGGTAAGTAATATAACAAAAAACACAACAATTTATCATTTAAAAGAGAAGAAAGTGCATAATAAGACTACAAGTTGTACACTCTGTAACATAGTTAATAATCTTCAATTTCAGAGCTCACATATAAAATTGAAGAATAATTACGCAATCACTCTGTAACATAGTTAATAATCTTCAATTTCAGAGCTCACATATAAAATTGAAGAATAATTACGCAATTGGTGCGCTAGAGGAGCATAGGCTTGGAGAAGAGCTCACATATAAAATTGAAGAATAATTACGCAATTGGTGCGCTAGAGGAGCATAGGCTTGGAGAAAGTAAATCCAAATAATAAAAGCTAACCTGTGATCAGATGTTTTTGTTCCTGTTTTCGAAGACCAATCCTCGCACTAAAAAGTTGAGCATCATCTACTGCAAGAGTTCAGCATTCTAGTAAGGTTTAGAGCAATCTTTTCAAGATCGAAACATGTAATATCATTACAATATTCAGCTCCACTAGTCACCGATAACCCACTTTGAACAAACCCCAAAATCAAAGCAGTTCAAGAGACCAAATCTGTAACAAGCATAAAATCAAACAGGTCTTGTGCATTATCAAATTCACCACAAATATAATACTCATTGATTGAAGCATTCTGAAACCTAGGGTGAATCCAGTAGGCAGCCATTTATGTATGTATAATAATAACTACAAAAGGAAGGAAGCCTCAATAACTACAAAATCATTTTTCTACTAAAGTTGGAGGAATGAGAATCTAATTTAATCCTCGACAGATTTTGCGGAAAAGTCCCGACAACCCATGAGCCAGAATTATAAACAGGTGTGAATCTTCATCCGTCACAGCAACAAAAGAGGAAAATTCCATCAAATTAAGCATCAATTGAACGATACTTGTTGTGGCCATCAACATCTAAACCAGAAAACTTGCTCACAGTTTCTCCTGTGAGATCATCATTATTTTGTACTTCTGAGTTGCCATTAAAGTCAGGTAAATTACTGACCTTATCCTTAGAGGAAAAAGAGGCGACGATGGGGCGGCACTGGGGCGACGATGGGGATACACTGGGGCGATGACGACGCTGGGGCAGTGCAGTGGTGGTGCTCGACGACGACAAACTGGATCGGCACTCAACGAGTCTCGACGACGAATAGGATCGGCCGACGACGAGCTGGAGACGATGATGAGAGGGAGCCGACGACGACCTAGAGACGACGGTGAGTGGGAGCCGACAACGAGTGGGAGACAAACGACGATCTAGAGATGACGATGATCAAGAGAAAGTCGGTGTTTTTTTAAGTCTAGGGTTTAATTGTTGCGGTTAGACTCGTTAGAGGGATGATTAATTATAGGAGTTATGGGGGATTGGGTTCTAATTTGGGTTTCGGTTATCATCATTAAAGGTAATTGAGGACGTCGTCTTTAAGGAGACCCAATAAAGACGGTATTAGGATCAAATTAACGAAGGGACTAGAAATCCGTTATTCCATCTTACATCATTCCTCTAATATTTGTAATCATTCGACGAAAGCTTTAAAACACGTCGTTATTATATGCACATTAATGACGGTTAACCGATCACTTTACTAATTTTGGTCGTTAAATACCGGATTTCTTGTAGTCGAATTATGCACGTTTCCGCCGGGCGCAACACTTCACGCTCTGAAAAAACCCTTCCTTGTGTAATGCCAAATTAACCGATCCTACCTAACTCCCGAACCCAATGGAATTGATTTCACTAACGTTGTTTCATGTAGCCATAAGATTAAATCAATCAACTCATTATTCCATCTTTAGCTACCTTGGTGAAAAAATTGGTTAACTGTTGCCTCTGGATGGAGCAAACTAATCGATGTTTGCACCCGGAGTGTCCATGGCATACGTAACCATCTTTCTAAATAAAAATGGACACTCTTGCTAGGCGATTCTTTCCTCAACCTACCATACTTTTCCATTTAAATACTCCATAAAAGTTTTCCTTCAGCAAAAAAATGTAGCTAATGTGAAACCTCATTATAAATATTTTTTCAAACTATTCATACTGTTTATAATCATCAACGTTGCATTGCCCACATACTGTTTATAATCATCAACATTGCATTGACCAAGCAAACAACAACAATGCTATAAAAGATAAAAGATCTAATTGGTTCATAAAAATAAAATCCATTTATTTTATTTTCTAAGAATAGTTCATTTTGCGATCCATTAACTAATTAACTGATATGTGTACTATACATTCCATTTATTTTATTTTCTAAGAATAGTTCATTTTGCGATCCATTAACTAATTAACTGATATGTGTACTATACATTCAATTTTCCTTTCTCTTTTTGGTGGCATACATTCATAGATAGTTCACGGTTATGAAATGATTTTCCGGCCTTATTAACAGCTAAGGCACGACCTTTGAGCGAGCACTGCTAGATGTCAAAGTATGTGGGCTCCCATCACTTACAAGAGTTGGGCCCACACTTGAACACGTTTGCTTGCTTTTGCTCTCATCTGGCAAACGCGCGTACATCCTTTCTTTCTTTGTGAAAACCTACGCGTACTAAAAGACGCAGACGTAACTAGGACGCGAAAAGTACACGGATGATTCATACATATACCGTATTCTTATTCAATAACGTACGGATATGAATACTAATATTGATATCCTATAGAATACAAATATATACAAATACATATATGTTTTTTATTTTTATTTTTAGTAAGTTGATTGTTCTGGACCTGATGTTGTTATCAACTAGACAGTTGAAATTATTTTGAGCTTAGCCTAATAGGTCAAGTCAACAAGAGATCAAACTTAATTATGAAGTTCTATGATTTGAATTTTTTTTTTCCTTTTTACTTAAATGGATCTTTGATATATAAAATGTTTATGTTTTCTTCATATACGCTTTTTTATTAGCACATACACATAAAAGAGCGTCACATTTGATCTGATCCATTTGTGGGCCAACCTGCAATGCCAAAAATACGAATTCACGCTTTGATAATGAGATTTTCCTGTTTAGATTAAATCTGATTATGGGCACATATGTTATACTAGTGTGTAATGCTATCTTTAAGGTTGACCCGCATAAAGTGATCAGTTAGTTAATTTGGGTCAATGGATATTTAATTTAATTATGGGCTAATTATGTAGATACCATGTTGTAATTATAATTTGATGAGGGGTCAAATTATAAAAGTACAACATCTATAAATAAGGTGTTATGGTCCCTAATCTGAGGTTATGTTCTCTAATTCTCTTAATCCTCATCTAAAGAGAAATCTAAAAGAGAGACCCTCAAGATTAGAAGATCAAACCCTAATTCAGATTTGTACAAATTTGTTAAGGATTCAGGTATGCTTACGCTCTTCTTGTTCTTGTTAATCTCTTAGAATTAATCACAACTATTGTATGTTTTAGATCGATTAAGATCAACAAGTAGTATCAGAGCCACTGTGATTAGTTCTCTAAGATTTATGTTTAAGTTGAACAGAGTTAGGGTTTGATTTTTGATTTGTTCCACGCATGAACAGTAACATGCAATTTGATCTTGTTTTCAATTATGTTGTTTTGTTTGATCTGGATACATTCATGTATTAAGATCGTGTACAAAATGATTCAGGGATTAAGTTTAAAATAAGATTCAACACATTTTTTGGTTTGGCCGTAGTTCACTTGGGCTCTTCGCCAGCGATGATCGCTGGCGGCCTAGCTGTCAAATGAAGATAGCGACGGCGACAATCAAGAAACCCTAGGGTGCGGCAGCTTATGCGGCGTGACAGTTCAGAATGAACCTGAAGGGGATTGTGAGTGAGATCATGCATTACAAATTAGGGCATGAGGAGCTACCTGTATTAGGCGAGCTTCGATCGGTTGCGCAGTGCGGAACTCGTCGGCTATGGTCAGCGGCCGAGCTTTGTCAGGCAACAGCAGGCGAGCCTAAATCAGGCGAGGCCTTCATCGACGGCGGAGCTCAGAGCAGCTATTGCAGGCAGGCAAGCTCAAGCCCCTTTATATGAGCTTGAGCCCTATTCAGGCGAGCTCGATGCTCGATTACATGCGAGCTCGAGCCTATTCAGGCGAGCTCAAGCCCTATTCAGGCAAGCTTGGTCTCGATTACAGGCGAGTTTTCAAATGCTCGATTATAGGCGAGCTCGAAATTTGGTTTAGGCGAGTTTTCGAACTGAAGGCGAGCTTCGTGATTTTGGCTTGCATTTGAAAATTTGTTTTTGGCGATATTTGTCGGCTATAAGGGCAAGGCTGCAGGTGATTCTCTTTGAGAAATCACAGTCCAAAGCGCACTTAAGTTGGGCCTTTAACTTATTAACTTTGGGGCCTTTAATTAATAGGACTGTGATTTTATTTATGTTTTGTGCCTATTTTAATTAAGTTGTGGATTTAATGTAAGCCTTTAAATTTATGGGCTTTTTCTCTATGCTTAATTAAAATAGGGAAATTTATTTGAACTGTTCAAATAAATTTCAAAAATTCATTTAATATGAATTAAATTAAATTTGGTAGTTAATCAATTATTTAATTCAAATAAAATGATACTAAAGTATTAATTGTGTCTCTCATTCCAATTGATTAATTGAAAAAAGATGTTGCCAAAGCAACCTCTCTTGTGTAGATTGTTCATGAAAGATGTTAGATATTAGTGTGTATGTTTTCGTGTAAATATTTAATCGGCCTAAAGGAAGGTTAATATTTATTTAGACTGCATACACATCTGCGATGATAAACGTGTGATAATTATAATGTTTACATGTGAATATTGAATAAATGCAAAGATAGGTTCATTATTTGACATGTGTTATCGTCAGTGTTTGATTATTGCAACAAGATATCAATTGCAATTAATATTACTATCTAAAGACTTGATGTTAATGTTGTGTCAGATATCTTGAGATGAGATTAGTAATTATTCAAATTTTATTAATTACTAATTATGGTTAATAATGTGATAAATCTTTTGTTTATTTCAGCTAATGCATCTGCTGTAATAATTTTTGCTAACATCAATTCAATTCTCAAGCTTAATAGGACAAATTTTAAGGTTTAGAAAGAAAACATTCTAATTGTTCTTGACTGTATGGATCTAGACATTGCATTAAGGACTGAACAACCCCAACCTCTCAATGTGGATAGCACTTCTGATGCAAAGAAGTAGTATGAGAAGTGGGAGCGTTCAAATCGCATAAGTGTAATGATCATTAAACGTGGTGTTCAGAAGCCTTCAGGGGCATAGAATCCAAAGGGATTACTAAAGCTAAAAATTTCCTTACCTAAATTGAGAAGCATTTTGCTAAAAATGATAAAGTAGAAACAAGCACGCTTTCAGCTTGCTTGATTTCAATGAAGTATAAGGGCAAAGAAAGTATTAGGGAGTACATCACGGAGATGTTTCATATTGCTTCAAAATTTATGGCACTTAAACATGATCTTTGTGATGAGTTACTAGTGCATCTGGTTCTGTTGTCTTTTCCTGCACAATTTAATCAATTTAAGGTCAGTTATGACTGCCAAAAAGAGAAATAGACTCTAAATGAGCTCATTTCATATTGTGTACAAGAAGAAGATAGGTTGAAGTAAGATAAGACTGAGAGTGCTCATTTGGCCTATGTCTCTAAGGATAAGGGCAAGAAAAGGAAAACAAAAAATAAAGCTGCTAATGATCCAATTCAGAATAAACAATATAAGGATGATTAGGGTTATTTCTTCTACAATAAGGCTGGACATGTAAAGAAGGATTGTACCAAATATCACGCTCGTGCTAAGAAGGGTATGTTCCTTACTTTGGTCTGTTCTAAGGTTAATTTGGTATCACTACCTAGAAACACTTGGTGGTTAGACTCTTGTGCTACTACTCACATAAGTATTTCTATGCATGGTTGCCCGAGCTACCGAAAGCCAAGTGATGGTGAAAGACACATATTTGTTGGCAATGGACAATCAGTAGGCGTAGAAGTAATTGGGCATTTTAGGTTGCTGTTAGGAACTGATTCTTATTTGGATTTGAAAGATACTTTTGTAGTACCCTCTTTTAGACGGACTTTTGTTTCTGTTTCTGTAGTGGACAAATAAGGTTATTATTGTTTATTTGGAAACAATCAATTAAGTTTATCTTTAAATTCAAATGTTGTGAGAACTGGTTTCTTAAGTACTTATGACAACTGATATTTGCATAATACAATTGCTTCTTATAACGCAATCTTGCATATGGAATCACGTGATACTAAGTGTAAATTAAATAAGAAAAATTCAGTGATATTATGGCATAAGCGCTTGGGTCATATCTTAAAAGGTAGAGTTGAGCGTCTCATGTCTGATAGATCTACAAGTCATATCTTAAAAGTTTTGCGTGCTTGTCCGTTTCCATCGTAACTTCTTCATCTGAACTCGGATTTGAGTGATTCAAAGTGCGTTGGAAAGCCAGCGAGGAGATCTACAAGTTCGGATGATTGGATCATTGTGGAGTAAACTGGGACATGAGGGGCGCTTCACCTTTTGTAAGCGATGCGGGGCTCCTGATCAGTTCATATCCTCGATATTCTGAAACTCCGTTGCTTCACATAGTTTGTCGATTCACTTCAAGCATTAATCAACGTCAATCAAGCTTCTGTAACTCGAATAGTAACGTTTATCATCTTCTCTTTGTCTCGAGCCATGTGCGGGGACCCATAGGTAATTTTTAACGCCTACAGATACCCCCTCTAAAGTGTTTCAGCCTCATTCTTTTATAGAGGATCTGTAGTTAGCTTTGATTAGTCCAACCTTAAGTCAGTGTAAAAGGATCTATAGTTAGCTTTGATTCTTGACTCCTTCGATTTTTAGTCTATCTAGTATTTTGTCGGACAGCTGAGGTTCTCCCGGCGCTGCATTTATCGTCTAGCCGTCGTCGAAGTCTCAAATCTAAGCGGGTGAGTTAATTTTGGCTCTTGTCGTTGAGTTGACTTAGAACTGACTATCTCCGTTACATCATGTTGAATTTGGGTTTCAGACTGCCATACATTGACTTTTTGTCGCAACGCGTTGACCGGCGTTGACCTAGGGTTTCGGATCGCCCAATGTTAACATAGTTTATACTCGTACGTTTGCTGGAGTATACACAGTTTAAACTCTTAAGGTATTGGAGCATAGTAGTCTTAACAGTTAGGGTTGCAGGACCAACTATTAAAGCTGATTCGTCTACAGATATGGATCTTATTCCGAAATTGTTGGATGCTCGAGTCACGAGACCAGTTAATAAAGATGGTGCGTCAATGACTTTCACACTTATAGGATTTTTGGCAAACCCTCAGCCATCAACGGATTTGATGAACCTTTACCGACTATCGTTTGAGTCGGGCTAGCATGCAGATTGTTTAAATGCGTTTTGCATGTAACGTTATGCTAAAAGAGTTAACTCCTTTAGTGCTACGATATTGAATACGTAGACTTCGTCTTTCTTACGGGAATAGACTACCCAACAACATGTGTTAGACGTAGACTTAGGATTTTTGGCCAATCCTGAGCCCTCAATGGATTTGATGTGCCTTTACCGATTACCGTTTGAATCGGGCTTACATGCGAATTATTTTAAGTTCGTTCCACATGTGACGTTGTACTAAAGGAATGAACTCCCTTAGACTTGATGCTACGATATTGAAAAAGTAGACTTTGTCTTTGTGACGGGGATAGGCTACCCGGCAATGCGTGTTAGGCGCTGACTTATCCTTACTTAGGATTCAGGATAAAAGTCCCCAGAATCGAATTCTAATGTCTTCTTCAATCGGTAAAAGACTAAACCGGTAACGCGTATTAGGTATTGGCTTATCCCTGTTTAGACTTCCGGAAAAAAGTTCCGCATGCGTGTGAAGCACGGATTTTGGTGTTATGAATAACCTGCCACAATGTCGACTATGTGGGCTTTTGTCTCTCTTACGGTCAAAGACTAACCGACAACGCGTGTTAGGCGCTGACTTATCCCTTCTTAGGCTTCGGGATCAAAGTCCCCAGACTGGAATTCTGGTTTCTTCTTCAATCGGTAAAAGACTAAACCGGTAATACGTGTTAGGCGTTAACTTATCCCTACTTAGGATTCGGGATAAAATTCCCCAGACTTAAATTCTGGTGTCTTCTTCAATCAGTGAAAGACTAAACCGGCAACGCGTGTTAGGCGTTGACTTATCTCTACTTAGGATTCGGGATAAAATCCCAGACTGGAATTCTGGTGTCTTCTTCAATCGGTAAAAGACTAAACCGGCAACGCGTGTTAAGCGTTGACTTATCCCTACTTAGGATAAAATTCCCTGTGCATGTGAAGCGCGTATTTTGGAGTTGAAGGATGGTATCTTCTCTTGGGGCCAAGACGAACCCAAAATAGGAGAGGAAGAATGTTTTATTCTATCTCCTGAAACCGAAGAGGAAGAATTTTATATTCTATCTCCCGTGCAGAGGAAACTCAAAGTGGGATCTCTACCTTGAGAATCTGAAGAGTGAAACTAGGAGTGATCTCCACTCTGAGAATCGAAAGATTCAGATAATCCTAATTGTCAGAAGGTTTGATTACCGAACTAAAGGTGAATCTCTCGTTTATCGAGAATGAATCATGGTTTTGGCCCTAACTGTAGGAAGATTTGACCAAGCGGGAGTTTGAGGTGACCCTAACTATAGTAGGTTTGATCACTCGATTTGAAAGTGGACCTCTCGTTCATTGGAGGAATCGAGAAGGGATTTTGGTTGTAGCCCTAACTGTAGGAAGGTTTGACCAAGTAGAAGTGGGAGTACAAATCACAATAGGAGTGTTGACTTGTACAAGTTACTCAGAGGGGGTTCCTGGTGTTAAGTGATAAATACTTAACACGATGGGGTTTAACAATTGTCAATGATCAGGATATTAAAATACTAAGTATTATGTTTAAACTCTAACAATGGGAGTGTTGAGTGCACAGACGTAACAAGAGTTTGAGTGGATTCAACCGAAAGGATTTTTTGTGGTCCTACCGTCAAATAGTCTGATCGGTGGGGGATTTTATGGTGGAAGACTGTGAGTTGTCAAACACCAATGGGAATTTTGTGAGGGAAGATTGATCCAACGAAATGATCGAATCTCGTCTCAGCAAAAGAGTGTTTGGAAATCACAGTGAGGGTTTAATGTTTATCACTTTGTTTGTAATAATCGGGTTATCACTACGAAAATTACATATAGTATTCATCCGAGAACTTCCCGTTACATGAATCATCCACCCCCAGCTTATTTGTGAAGCTGGGTTTATCATTGCATTCGGTTGCATGATCGGGTTATCCTTAAGAATATTACATATAAAAATTCTCCAGGAACTTTCCGTCAACGGTAGGAAACAGTTTAGCCTCATATACCTATTGGAGTATCAGGAAGCAGTTTAACCTCTTATACCGGTCGGAGGATTAAGAAGCAGTTTATACTCTTATACTTGTCGGAGTCTTGCCGTTCTCGATTGGCTTATCCTAGCGTTATGACGCCAGCTTCAACCAAGATCTGGATGCTATTCTTTAAAGTAAAGCAAGCCTTGGTGGGATGAAGGATCCTCCTGTGGTACGCGTAGTACTTCGGATCCGCAGTATTGTCAGCTTCCTCCTGATTCGTGATGGGTGGCAGCTTGATCTTGTTGTTTTCGAGAAGGGTCTCGAAGATGGCTGGAATGTCTTCGTCATTGAATGAGTACTCTTTTTGGAGCCTCAGATCCGAAGTCTACTGTCTTCGGGGTTGTTGTTGTGACGTCTGATTAACGTCAATAACTGTTGTAGGTGCCTTCCCTTCATCATGGGAAATGAGACTCAGATTCAGAGGGTTAGCCATCAGTTAGCTTCTTTCGACCTTCCTCCTTCTGAGGAAGCGTTCGGCCTGCTCTTCGCGCACCTTCAACTCTTTCCAGGTATTGAGTGACTCTACTCCCATAACGTCGAAGATGTTAATGGACAAGTTGTTATGACAGGTCTGCAAGACGAATTCCTCCGTGATGGGATCCTTACAGTTTATTGCCTGATTGTGGAAGTGTTTGATGAAGGTATCCAACGACTCTCCGTCTTTCTGTTTCTCATCAAAGAGTGTCCTGATTGATACTTTGGCGTCATCATCGAAGAAATGATCGAGGAACATGCTCTCCAGGTCCTCCCAGCTATTGATGCTTTCGGCAACAGCTTCCGGGTTTGAGACGCCGGTACCAATTGAAGGCAAGCCCACGAAGGGTGCCAACGAATGACCGAACCATCAATGCTTCATTGCCGGAGATCATACCCAAGTGGGACTTGAAGTAGATCAGATGCTGAGTGGGCGAGCCCTTCCCGTTGAATGGCGTGAAGTTGATCAAGTTGAACTTTGCCGGATACGGAATCGAATCCCACTTTCTTGGGTAGGGAGACAGAATAACTATCTTTTTTATCCCCTGAGCAGACATCAATGTGTTGATTTTGCTCTCGAGGTCCTTTATTTTCTCGTCCTCGTCTGTATCAGATCTTGGACGATTCCTGAGAGGAATAACGGGGCCACTCCCATTATTGTCATCTTCGGTGGGACCACCCCTAGTATTGTTGTCTTCGGTGGGACCACCCCTAGTGTTCTAGTCAAAGGGAGGGTTCTCAGCATTGAGACGTTCATCCGCCTCTAAATCGTTACCTGCTTGGTTAGCAAGGTTACGACGGCTGGATTCACCGAATTGATTGGACATGACCCAAATTTGTTGATCATGCTCTTCCCTCATTCGCATCATGGTAATTTCCATTTCGAACTTGAAGTTCTCTTTTTGTTTGGCCAAGGCACCCTTAACCATTTGTGCCACTTCCTTGGTGTTAATCATAAACACTTCGCGAGATTGACCTGGGCTGGATACTGTTTTGTTAGAAGTAACTGCAGAGTCGGCATCTGACGCTTCATCATCCGAGGATAATCCTTGATTCATCCTCTGATAGTCCCTTTGTCTAATGGTTCCTGACCTTAACCGAGTTATACGTTGGGATATGTTCAAAAAATGACGAGGACTAAAGCTTCGCATTGACTTCCCCTTATCAACCATATTAACTGTGACTTCTAGAAGTTCGTCATCTTGCGTAGCTGGTCTTTTTCTATAGAAATGCCTTGGCTTGGTCCTGGGCATTCTGGTGGAAATCCTTTCAAATATCTAGACCATCTGTGGAGCGGTCTTGGGGCAGCTACACGCTGATAATACTATCCTGATAATTTTAGTATACGGACAGTGAGAGTCCGCTTCCGGGTACTTCTCTTTCGAGATTTATTCGTACCCCCAGCCCGATAGTACAACTCATTGATGTTGCGGTCAGAGCAACCTATCGGCTGTTTACATGAATTCTCAGGTATAACGCATTCTTCTGTCTGATACATTTTCCTCTGGGTAAACATCACCTTGTTGGCGTATGCAGGAGTCACATGTTTGGAATCACGCATTTGTGAGGGTGAAACCTTAAAGGGCTCCTGGTTTTCTGCACATACCCCAAGCGGGCTATTACACAAATCAACTTGTTAAGAGGTCACGTACAACCCCCAGTCTGGATATTTACTTGGGGTTCCTTCAATGGTCCCAAGCATTCCTTAACAGGCGCTTTGCCACAATCTTCGAGTAGAGAATCGAGGCGATCTTTCAGATGGATTCTAGGTTTGGAGAGATCCACGCTGTCATAAGGCTTCACCGGAGGTGCGGGAGCAACAGGAGCGGGATTTAGAGTTGACGAAGGCCGGAGAACAGCCTCGGATGCTTTTGCCTTGGGTGCTGATTTGGCCTTTGGCATCCAAACTTGCTTAGATTTTGGTGGCTTTTTGGCCACATTTTCCTTCTGCAACTCCTGTGCCTTCCGTACAAGGATCCTCATCTGTGCTAGCAGTGTGCAGCGCTTATGGATACACTCCTCAAGAGTTGAACGAAAACGTTTGACACGAACCCATTCGTTAGTAGGTGGTTGGGAGGAGGTTCCCAAATCTTGTTGCTGGAACACTTTGCGCCTTCTGAGTTTCAGATCCAATTCATAGCAGATCCCGTCAACATGCTCCAAAGCCTTGGCAAATTGACGCGCGAGATGTTGATGGCGCCTTTGACTAGCCTTCTTCGTCAATACTAGTGCACTTTTAACGGGAAACTCCTTGACCTTCAAGGAGTTGTCACGAACGTTAGATCTGGTTTCTTTGGAGGCCGGAGAGGGGTCTTCCACTACATTCGGGTTCAGATCATCAGTCCTGGTCTTTGGATCTGTAGTCACGTTCTTTGCGGCAGTGGTTTTCCTGCGTTTGTAAGAAGAAGATCTGGAGGAGGAGGAAGAAATGTATTCCTCGAATTTCTACTGGTCGAATTCGTATTTGACCTCTTCGAACACCGGGATCTTGATCGTCGGCTGTGGCACGACAGCTTCGGCAGCGAAGCTGTTGGGTCCCACTGTGGTCGCCAGCTTGTTTAGGGTGAAAGTTGATATCTTCATTACTGAATCTATTACACGTTTATCGATTACAAATTAAAAGTAAAATTAGTCTTTTTATAAGACTTTCTTACACAATGAAAATAAGAAAAATACAACTCTCGTCTAACAGCGCAGAGATCGTTTATCGGTCTTCTACTTACGTGGGATCTTGGCCTGTGACGGGGATGTTGATAATCCATGGACCACCAAACGATCAGACCAGATACGGAGATTCGTCGATTCACAAAGGAATCAAGAAGCCGAAGCGCTTATCTCGGCAACAGCGATATAATTGCTCTTCTTAAGATCACCGTAACGGGGTAATCTTAAGGGACGAACCGGGCTGCAGATCTGACGAACTCCTCTTCTTTATGACGAAGAATCCGATAAAGTCTCCTTCTCCTCTCTAAAATTCGTGGCTCTTTAGTCCTCAATCTGGCAGGGCTTCGCCAACGCTCGAGAATTCCAGATCTAAAAAAATAAGGGCCCTGGGGCTGTATTTATAGGCTCCGGGGAATCCAGGCGGTTAAAACCGCATAACAACAAAAAAAAACCACTTTTTAGGGCCCAGAACACCCTCGGGCGTCTCAGCGCCGAGACACCCTTGGGGCGCGAGACACCCTTGGGTGTCTTAGCTTAGGCTGAGATAACTCGTTTTGCGCGCTTGTCCGTTTCCGCCGTTACTTCTTTATCCGAACTCGGATTTGAGTGATTCAAAGTGCGTTGGAAATACGGTGAGGAGATCTACAAGCTCTGATGATAGGATCATTGTGGAGTAAACTGGGGCATGAGGGGCGCTTCGCCTTTTGTAAGCGACGCGGGGCTTCCGATCAGTTTGTATCCTCGTTATTCTGAAACTCCGTTGCTTCACATAGTTCGTCGATTCACTTCAAGTGTTAATCAACATCAATCAAGCTTCTGTAACTCGAATAGTGATGTTTATCGTCTTCTCTTTGTCTCGAGCTGCGTGCGGGGATCCATAGGCAATTTTTGATGCCTACAATTAGGAATCCAAATACATCAAGATCGTTCTTGAGGCATACTTGGATTATCATAAAAGAGATATATCGATAAAGTACTCAAAAGATTTGGCATGCAAGAATGTAGACTAAGTGACACCCCTGTTGCTAAAGGAGATAAGTTTAGTCTTAATCAGTGCCCTAAAGGTAACCTTAAAATTCGGGAAATACAGAAGATTCCTTATGCTTCGGCTGTAGGAAGTCTAATGTATGTTCAGGTGTGTACGTGTTCGAATATTTCATACATTGTTTGTATGTTAGGCATATACTTAAACAACCCTTATATGGATCATTGGATAGCAGTCAAAAGGGTTATAAGGTATCTTCAGAAAATAAAAGATTATATGCTCACATACAGAAAATCAAAACAGTTGGAGGTCATTGGATACTCTGATTCTGATTTTGCTGGATGCCAAGATAGCATAAAGTCTACTTCAGGCTACATTTATATGTTAGCAGGAGGAGTTATATCTTAGAAAAGTATCAAAAAGACACTTGTAGCTGCTTCCACTATAGCAGCAGAGTTTGTAGCTTGCTATGAGGTATCTAATCAGGGAATATGGCTGTGAAATTTTATCACTGGACTGCATATTCTAGAAAATGTTGAAAGACCACTTAAGTTATTTTGTGACAATAAATCAGTAGTTATGTATTCCAATAATAACAGGAGCTCGACTAAGTCAAAACACATTGACATTAAGTTCCTAGTTGTGAAATAAAAGATGCAGAGTGGACAGATATCCATAGAACACATTGGGACAAACTCCATGATAGTTGATCATCTTACTGAAGGATTTTCATCCAGGGTCTTTCATGAGCACACTGCTCATATGGGTGTTGTATTATTTGTGGATATCATGATTTAGTAGAAGTTTGTAATTTTTTTGTGCTTTATGTTTGGTTATTTTGTCTGATCAGACTAAAATATTTAGTTCATATACTTTGTTACATTATGTTTGGTATTGATCTCACTAAAGTTTAAGGTAGGACCAGTTAAAAATAGACATGTATAAATCACATTCCATGTAATTTTCATGCTACACATCCATGATTGATCTATGTCATTTGATTGTAATTGTATATATGACCATTGATGAGTTTAGTCATGATAAATGTGACGAAAGCTGCTTTGATCCTATATAGATATAGTCAATGGACGAGATTGTTTAGAAATACCCTTATTTGTGATAGTAATTTTGAGCTCATAAGATTATATACATTTTAAGGAAATATATAGTGCACAAGTGGGAGATTGTTAGATAAAATCTGATTATGGGCACATATGTTATGTTAGTGTGTAATGCTATCTTTAAGGTTGGCCCGCATAAAGTGATCAATTAGTTAATTTGGGTCAATGGGTATTTAATTTAATCATGGGCTAATTGTGTAGATACCATGTTGTAATTATAATTTGATGAGAGGCCAAATTATAAAAGTACAACGTCTATAAATAAGGGGTTATGGTCCCTAATCTGAGGTTACGTTCTCTAATTCTCTTAATCTCCATCTAAAGAGAAATCTAAAAGAGAGACCCTCAAGATTAGAAGATCCAACCCTAATTCAGACCGGTGCAAATTCGTCATGGATTCAGGTATTCTTCCGTTCTTCTTGTTCGTGTTAATCTCTTAGAACTAATCACGGCTATTGTATGTTTTAGATCAATTAAGATCAACATTTCCATTTTGTTTTTGAGCTATACTTGTAGATTTCACAGCGAATATGAGGTCACAATGAGTGTGATAATTCGCACGTATCTAGGTCTACTCATATATAGTCGTTTATTAATTTTATCTATTGAGTTAATATCATTACTAGTTGCTTATGTTGACGGGATTTCAAATAGGCCATTGAATTCAACAGTAAGCCGAATGAAGCGTGCCTTCCTCTTATAATTTTCATTACCAACTTCGGCAGATTATTATGCTGACAATATTGCACGAAGCAGGATTGCAATTACTTGATAGTTTCCGACATATTCATGCGTATTTTAGTTACTTACAATGCTTATGATCGTAATGCACAAGTTCTTTTCAGTCGATTAATTATCTTAACATAATAAATTTATTTTCCTATGAAAACATTGATTGAAGCTATCTTTGAGTACATTTATTATATTAATTCTAAGCTAATAGTGTTTTTTTTTGGGGAGGTGGGTTTTTGCTGAAAAAAATCCCGTATCAGTCGACCGATGGAAGAAGACCAGTCGACCGAATCGACAGTAGGAAGCAAGCTAAGAAATCACTCTTTGTTCAGTCGATTGATGGAGCTCATCAGTCGACCGATAGAAGCTCATCAGTCAATTGACGTGAGGATCAGTCGACTGATGAAACCCACAGGAATTGTGAAAAAGTTTCTGCTTTAGTAGACGATACCTTATCAGTACGAACGAAAGCAAAGCTAATAAGTCCGACAATAGGAATTTTTAGTAAACAAGAAATCGTACAAGATGTGAAAGGGAAGTTTTTACGTCGTCAGACGATTGAAGTGATCACAAGGTCAAAAAGATTGTTTAAAAATAGAAACTATTCTGTTTGGATTTCCACCTGTTTTGGGTATATATATATATATATATATATATATATATATATATAATTTTTAAAAGAAAAGAGAGGGTTTTAAGAGGGTTTTCTAAACACTTTGAGAGAGATCTGAGAGAGAGAGAAGCCATTTGCAGGCATTGTAATCTTCTTTAATCATAAAGGAATTTTATGGTGTGGCTCCCGAGGACATAGGCACATTTGCCGAGCCTCGTTAAATCTGGTGTTCATTCTTCTTTATTATTTTTTTCCAGTAAGTTTTGTATTTGCCATGATTTTCTTACTTGCTTAATTTCGACACAAGATCCGAAAGGGCACGGGTTGTCGTTGTTTCAACCGTTACAACTGGTATCAAAGCTTCGTTCAGCAAAGGTTTGTGTGAGAGCTATGACAGAAGAAAGCAAATCGAAGATCGAGAAGTTTGACGGATCGGACTTCGCCTACTGGAAGTCACAGATAGAGGACTATCTGTACCAGAAGGATCTTTACTGTCTGTTGATAGGCAAAGCCAAGGGAAAGAAGAAGGAGGAATCAGACGAGGACTGGGAAATACTGGATTAGAAGGCTCTAGGGTAGATCCGGTTGTTGCTTGCCCAATCAGTCACCCATAACATATTGAAGGAGAAGACGACGATAGGTCTTATAGAAGCACTTGCGAAGATGTACGAGCAACCGTTAGCCACAAACAAGGTGCATCTCGTCAAGATACTCTTCAACCTCAAGATGGCAGAAGGATACTCCTTCATGTTGCATTTCAACGAGTTCAACACGATTATTGATCAACTTATCTCCATCAACACCACATTTGATGACGAACTGCAGGCCATATTGATTCTATCGCAAGTGCCATGACCGCAATTAGCAACTTGACGGGGAAGAAGAAGTTAAAGATGAGCGAGGTTGTTAGCATGATTATATCCGAAAATGTTAGAAAAAAAATCGTCTGAATCAGAAGGTTCAGGTTCAGCTCTAAATCTTGAGCAGAGAGGCCGAAGCCAGAAGAAGGGTAACTAGAACAGTAATCAGTCGAAGTCGAAGAAGAAGAGGTCAAACTTGAAGGTGAGGCCTATCAAAGGAAAGTGTTGGAACTACGGTCAGGAGGACCATATGTTTTCGGTTTGCAAAGCGCAAAGAAGAATACGAATGAGCAAGAGGCTCATATCGTGCAAGTTGCCTTGATCCTTGCTATGGATAGTGATTCTGATTCATTGGTTATTGATTCAGCAGCCTCATTCCACACCACTGCTAATAGGGAGTTTCTCCAGAACTATGTAGCAGGGGACTTTGGGAAAGTGTACTTAGGGGACAACGACCCTTGTTGTATTGTTAGAAGAGGTGATATGCAAATTTAGATGAAGGACTCCAAGTGGAATCTGAAGAATGTCTGACATGTACTAAAGCTTAAGAGGAATCTTGTTTTAGTTTGCCAGCTTGGAGTAGAAGTCTATGTTTCGACATTCACTGGGGATTCATGGAAGATCTCCAATGGTACTATGGTGGTTTCCTACGGAAACAAAACAAAAACTCTCTACCTTACTTCACATGTGAGTGACAACCTCGTAATTGCAGCTGGCAAGGAGAGGGCAGATCTGTGGCACAATAGGTTGGGACACATGAGTGAGAAAGGTATAAAGATTCTACACTCATAGGGAAAGCTAATCAGTATCGATTCAGTTAAAGTTGGTGTTTGCAAAAATTACATCTATGGAAAACAAAATATGGCCAGCTTTCAGAAGAGTGGAAGACCACCTAAAGCTCAGAAGCTAGAGCTTGTTCATACTGACGTTTGGGGTCCAGCTACCGTGTCTTCTCTTGATGGATCGATGTACTATGTTACCTTTATTAACGATCACTCGAGGAAGTTGTAAGTATACTTCATGAAGCACAAGTCAGAAGTGTTTGGGATCTTTAAGAAGTGGAAAGGTATGGTAGAGAACGAGATAGATCTAAAGGTGAAGTGTCTGAGATCAGACAATGGCAGAGAATACGAGCTTTAGGAGTTCAAGAAGTTCTGTACTCTAAATGACATTCGTTTAGAGAGGACTACTCCAAGGACACCGTAACATAATAGTGTTACAGAGAGGATGAACAAGACATTAACAGAGCATGTGAGGAGCATGCGCTTACATGCAGGTCTACCTAAGATGTTTTGGGCAGACGCGGTACATACAACAGCTTATTTGATTAATCATGAGCCATCAGTTCTATTGAACTTTAGGATTTCAGAAAAGGTTTGGAGTTGAAGATAGTAAATCTCTCACACTTGCGAGTATTTGGCTACATGGCATATGTTCATATCAGTGACTATGTCAGGGACTAACTAGAAGCTATGTCATAGAAATATACATTTATTGGATACGGCATTGATGAGTTCGGGTATCACCTGTGGGATGAGAAGAACAGGAAAATCATCAGGAGCAGAGATGTTATATTCAATGAGGAGGTAATGTACAAGGATAGGGATAATGATAGGGATAGCCAAAGTAGTGGGAACAACACTAAGGATACAGGTGGATCCGAGTACATGGATTTAGAGGAACTTCCAGATAGGGGAGACAATGTCAATTCTGACTGTAGAATGGAGACGACTCCAGGTGTAGAGACGACTACCCAGGGCGTGGAGCTTAGGAGGTCATCCAGGATATCCAAAGTGAATTCCAGATATCTTTCATTATTTTATTAGTTACCTTTGAAAGATAGTGGAGAGCCAGAGTGCTATAAGGAGGCTATGCAAGTTAGTGAATCTCTACAGTGGGAGCATATAATACAAAAAGAGATGGATTCTCTACACTCGAACGAGACATGAGAGTTAGCTCAACTACCTGCATAGAAAAAAGCCTTACATAACAAGTAGGTCTACCAAGTCAAACAGGAGAGTGACAGCAGCAAAAGATACAATGCCAGATTAGTTGTGAAAGAATTCCAACAACGGGAAGGAGTAGATTATACGAAGATATTTTCTCCCATCGTAAAACTTACAACTATCAGGGTGGTGTTAAGCTTAGTAGCTACTAAAAATCTCTATCTTGAGTAGTTGGATGTGAAGATTGTCTTTCTTCATGGTGATTTGGATGAAAAAATCTACATGAAGCAACTTGTTGGCTTCTTTGATGAAGGAAAGGAAGAGATGGTGTGTGGGCTCAAGAAGAGCTTGTACGGTTTGAAAAAGACTCTAAGACAGTGGTACAAGAAGTTCGATAACTTCATGCAGAGCAATGGTTATGGAAGATACAATTCAGATCATTATTGCTATTTCAAGAGGTTTGAATCTAGCTATATCGTGTTATTATTGTATGTTGATGATATGTTAGTTATAGGATCATGTTTCGAGGAGATAAACAAATTAAAAAATAAGTTGGCGAAGGAATTTGCTATGAAGGATCTTGGTATAGCAAAACAAATTCTTAGGATGCAAATCAGTCGGGATGTGACTGAAGGGATGTTGAGGTTGAGTCAGGCTGAATACATCGAGAAGGTACTTCAGAGATTTAACATGGAGACTACTAAGCCCGTTGGCACGCCCCTTAGAAGTCAATTCAGGTTATCTGAGGAACAATCATCCAGAAAAATGCAGAGAATGAGCACATGAGCAGAGTACCATATTCATCAGCCATTGGTAGTTTTATATACGTGATACTTTGCACGAGGCCGGATATCGCCAATGTAGTAGGAGTTGTGAGTAGGTTTGCAAGCAATTCAGGGAAGCAGCATTGGGAGGCTGTGAAGTAGATATTAGGATACTTGAGAGGGACTACGGATATGCCACTGTGTTTTAGGAGGAAAGAGTTAGCACTGTAGGGATACGTGGATGCAAACTTTGCCGGTGATCATGATACCAGGTGAAGTACCATGGGGCATGTTTATACTTTAGCATCGATAGTAGTGAGCTGGGTCTCACATTTGCAGAAGATAGTAATAACGTCCACGACTGAGGCAGAGTATGTTGCAGTGACTGAAGCCAGCAAGAAGATAATTTGGTTGACCGGGTGCCTAGAAGAGTTAGGTTTGAAGCAAGGGAATGGAGTTCTTTATTGTAATAGCAAGAGTGCTATACATCTTACCAAGAATCCATTATATCATGCCAGAATAAAACACATCGACATACGTTACCATTTCATACGCTCGCTGATAGAGGGTAACAAGTTATAATTAGAGAAGATTTTGGAGAGTCAAAAACCTGCAGATATGTTGATGAAAGTAGTGACCATTGACAAACTGGAGTTGTGCACAACTTCAGTTAGCCTTCACGCATAGAAGATGAAGGCGGAGTCACATTAGGAGGTGGTGGGATCACCGAGATTGATTGAAGAAAGAAATTTTTCTGGGGAGTAGAAGATGCTTGCGAAGATGGTGGAAGTTCAGGAGAGCTCGTTGATGATGGTTTCATCTCCGAGTGGGAGATTGTTGGTTTTAGGTTTGTGTAGACCGAAACCTGATAACAAATCAACAAGCTAGAAAAATATCATATCAGTCGACCGATGGAAGAAGACCAGTCGACTGAACCGACTATTGGAAACAAGCCAGGAAATCACTCTATGTTCAGTCGACTGATGGATCTCATCAGTCGACCAATAGAAGCTCATCAGTCAACTGACGCAAAGATTAGTTGCTGATGAAACCCACGGTAATTGTGAAAAGTTTCTGCTTAGTCGACCGATACTTATTAGTCGACCAAAGCAGCTTATCAGTCGACTGATAGGAATTTTTTTAGTCGACCAAGAAATGTACACAGACGTGCACAAGGGAAAGTTGTTCCCCTCAGTCGACCGATGCAAGTGATCGGTCGACCGACGATGTTAAAAATAGAAATCCTGGTTCTGTTTGGATTCCTTTTTTGGGCTAGGTATATATATAATCCTTAAACTTTTTTTGGGGTTATGCAGCACATGAATAAAGAGGGTTTCGAGAGGGTTTTCTGAACACTTTGAGAGAGAGATCTCAGAGAGAGGCCGTTTGCAGGCATTGTAATCTTCTTCAATCATAAAGGAATTTTTTGGTATGGCATCTGAGGACATAGGCACGTTTACCAAACCTTATTAAATCTGGTGTTCATTCTTCTTTATTATTTTTTTCCTGTAAGTTTTGTATTTTCGTGATTTTCTTTTTTGCTTACTTTCGACATAAGATCCAGAAGGACACGGGTTGTCGTTGTTTTAACCCTAACAGTTTTTAATATAACTTGTAGTTATTATACAAAACTGTCTGTTTAAATGTTGTTATTCCATTATATGTCGTTCTAAGAATAAATTATGATGCCAATTAATATTTGTCTAATTTAAAACATTTGACATAATTTTCTAATTATTTAATATAAGAAGGAGTAAACATTCTATCAGAACACCTCACAGTAAAAGGTGATTTATAACATTCACAAGTGGTTGGAAAATTAGTTCAGAAATTAAAACACTTATATTTATAGTGTAGATCACACTCTTTTGGAGATGGATCTAATAAGATTCCTACTGTATAAAAAGTCCAGTAAATATATGCAACATAAATCTTCAATTCGGTCAATCACAAAGATAAGCTTTACTATCTTAATGTCAGCTTCATAATACCAATATTAAAAGATCTGGGAAGTTACTAACACTGGAACTTTAGATATGGATATGATAAGTGTCATATCCGAGCCGTATCTAGACCGAATGTGTTGTGGGTCTAGTCCAAGATAAGGCCCACATGACGTCCACATGAATTAAAATTCTATCTAGAAGAGGATTTGGAGAATCTAGTTGTAATATGAATGGATTTGGAGGACCTAAAAATAAAATTCTTTTATAAAGGAATTCTATTAATGAGAAACCTGTAATTTTTTTGGTGCTACAGTAAACTGTGAACAGTAAGCCAAGAGAAAAAGATGGGAGAGAGAGAAAAGTTTAGATTGCGGATAGCTCGGTTGTCCGATTATAGTGATTCAAAAGCCGTTGTCTTCAGAACGACGACGCTGCCGATGGTACTATATTGGTTTCTTCATGGGTATTAGAGATTTTTGGTGAGACGGGTTTGTTCGCGTGGAAAATTGTTTTCTTTTTCATTGAGATAATTGTCATCTTGGATTACAAAGATCCGGTCTTTTATAGATCGGTTACAACTAAATCAAGAAAATAAAGAAAAATTACAACTTCCTTCTGTGAACAAATCACCGAGCTCCCTGTTTTGCGGTCGCTCGCGTTGGTGGGTTTCTTTGCCTGCGCCGGGGTTAATCCGTGGACCACCGCGGGCGATCTAGATCCGGTCGGATCTACACGATTATCGCGGGTATTATTCCACGAAGGGAATAATAGCCGGGAGGGATTAATCCACCAAGGAATAATCGCTCGGATCTCGAGATCTAAGACAAGCTTAGGTGCTGGAGTGTGGTCTCGGTGTTAGATCTCAGATCTGTTCTTTCTTCTCTCCGAAATCCTGCCTTTTCTGACGGTGGATGGTGCGCCGAGGATCAGATCTGTACGTCAAGTCTTCAAGTCTTCAAAACTCCGAGATTCATCTTCCAATCGGCGCAGAGTTCGGCTCTGAAAGTTCCACCTGCTGAAATGAACATCTCTAGGCCTATTTATAGGCTGCTCAGGACAGTGCCCGCAAAAAGAGAAATGTCGGCCCACCGTCGGCCACTGTCGGCCACCTCTGGGTGGCCGGCACTGTGCCGAGCCACTATGGGTGGCTCGGCCACACGAGCCACCATGGGGTGGCTCGGTTTTGGCCGAGCCACCCATAGGTGGCTCGGCTTTGGCCGAGCCACCTATGGGGTGGCTCGGCTTAAGCGAGCCCCCTTAGGTGTGGGTTTTCCGAGTTTTTGAGTTGTGTCTGTTTTCGCGTTTTGTCCGTGATTCGGTTGATTGAGACTCTGATTGGTTGATACTGATTTGGCAGTAAGTCGGATTCCTAGATTTGGCAGTAAATCCGCTTCTGAGTTCGAGTCCGAAACTGATCTTGATTCGATCGTGATTCGTCGCGAGTCTATTCTCGGTTGGATGACTCGTTGATTCTTAATTCGTTAGGCTTGATTCTGCAAGAGAGAGGATCTCAGAAAGAGCCAAATTGAGTCAGATTGAGCCTGGCTTGGACGCATACCCAGATCAGGTATGAGCCAATGAGCCAGATGAGCCAGATTGAAACCAGAATGAGCCAGTTTGAGCAAATTGAACCAGTTTGAACCAAATTTGGAACCAGAATTCAATTAGGCCGGAATTAAAACATTGGAACGACTTTTGATCACCTTACAGGTCATTCCTTCACCATATTTAACTCCCTCTACCATAGGTTTTGGAAAGGGTCGGAGCAGATTGGTGAACTCAAATCACTGCCGTTTTTGGCACATTTTTTGGGGCCGGTTCAGATTTTCCAAACCTAAGAAGCACTCCGAAAAGTATACGAGTATAAACTGCTTCTTAACACTCCGAAAGTATACAGTATATAACTGGCTTCTTAAAACTCCGAAAAGTATATACGAGTATAAACTGGCTTCTTAATACTCCAATAGGTATATGAGTAAAAACTATTCGCCTATTGGGGTTGAGAAGTTCCTGGAGAATATTGTTTATAAATATTATTAAAGGATAACTCAACACACTACGCCGGACTCAACGCGTTGTAGCAGTAAAGACTCGACGCCACAATCGAGTCAGTAAAAATTAGAAATCAGGAATGACTTTAAAAGTTCAAATTCCGACAAACGGTCAGACATAAATGCAGCACGCGGAATCGTCTTAACAGACTTTCGACAAAGCAGCCGAAAAGCCTGGAGAATCGAAGGATGCAAGAACGGAAATGCATTCCAAGGTCCTCATTTAAGCCGCTGAAGGTGGAGCAATCATATCCAAAGTATTCAGACTCTTCTATAAAGAACGAGACTGAAATACTTTGGAGGGGGTATCTGTAGGCATATAAAATTGCTTATAGGTCCCTTAGCTCAGCTCGCACAAACCGACGACCAACGAGGCGACGAGATCGGACCAATCGCAACGCGAACAACGGGAAATGAACTCACCCGCG
>NC_033798.1:67127204-67215101 GCF_001876935.1 Asparagus officinalis | reverse complement strand
TTCTTTTTTTTTCTTTTTTTTCTCTTTTTTTTTCTTTTTCTTTTAAGCAACTGAACAAGAAACTCTCAAATGAGAGAAGAATAAATTCTTTTTATTATTCTGAAATAAACAAAATAAACAATGTAGAATGAAATATTCAACATGAAGAGTTCCTGTTCTACATTGAATCCTACCTTACTGTTGAAAATTCTTCCCCGGATTTTAAACAAATTCAGAATGATATAATCAATAATGTGAATTTTTAAGCATTTCGGGGTGTTCAATAATTCTTGCAACAAGGTAAGGTAGGTATTATTGGTGTCATGCATTTTGTATTTCTTAATGAACTTAGACTCTTGTACTGTGAAGTTTTGTTTTCTAACAACCAATTCTTCTGTGAAGTTCTGAAAATTTGGTTGTTGATTATTCTCCAAGAATCTAAGTTCATCAAGAAAGAGTTCTTCAAAATTTAATTCAAAGCAGCAAATGTTTAACACAGTTTTATTATTCTCAAGGACCTGATCTGCTTCTTCTAAAAACTCTAACTCTTCATCAAAAATTTCCTCAAAACTTAAATCACACTCTTCTTCTTCTTCTTCTTCTTCTGATCTTTCCTGAATGTAGTTTATTTCTAGAGGCTGATTATTTGGTTGGTCCCCTGGATTAAAAATGTTGAGATCAGCAGTCAAATTCCCAAAGGACAGCTTCATTTGACCAGTTCTACAGTTGATGAGAGCATTAGAAGTGGCTAAGAACGGTCGTCCTAAGATGACAGGTGTCTGTCCTTTGGGATTGGAAACAGGCTGTGTTTCCAAGACTACAAAATCTACTGGAAAAATAAAATCTCCAACCTTAATCAGAACATCCTCTAACTCACCCATAGGGACCTTGACAGATCTATCAGCCAACTGTAAGGTGCATTTGGTTGGGTTCAGTACACCTAGACCCAATTGCTGATAGACTGAATATGGAAGCAAATTGACACTGGCCCCTAAGTCTAAAAGCGCCTTATCAATGTGAGTATTACCAATGATACATGAAATGATGGGGGAACCTGGATCTTTACGTTTCAAAGGTATGGGATTTGACAGCATTTCACTGATATTGGCGGCTAAAAAGACTTTCTTTGGGACATTTATTCTCCTCTTCTTAGTGCACAATTCTTTTAAAAATTTAGCATAAGATGGAATTTGTTCAATTACATCTAAGAGAGGAATGTTGACCTTAACCTGCTTGAATGTCTCTAGGATTTTCTCCTCCTGAGGAGAGTGTTTCCTAGACCTGAGTCTATCTGGAAAGGGAGCAACCGGTCTAAATCTATCAAAAGCAGGCTCAGGTTCGGGTTCAGGTTCTTGGTCATCTGAGGGGAGTGATTGTTGAATAGATTCATCAGAAGGAGAAGGAGAAGGAATTTGTACAGGATCAAGAGTTTGACTTGGCGGAGTTCTCACTTGATTATCGACCTGTCTACCTGACCGAAGTGAATGGATTGCATTCACTTGAGCTTCATAGGATGAACTGCATCCTGTGTTATTAGGGTTGACCACGGGTTGACTCGGAAATTTTCCTTTCTCTCTTTCACTCACGGCACTAGCTAGTTGACCAAGTTGGGATTCTAATCTAGCTATAGCTTGAGTGTTGGAGTTGAGCATTTGTCCGGTTGATTGCATGAAGGAATTCAACGTGCTAGATGTTTGAGTCAACATATTCGTGGTTTGAGTAGAGGCCTTAATTATGGTTTCTAAACCCCTTTCCAAGACATTGAGACGTTTATCTTGATCTGGATTGTGAGGAGTTTGAATTACAGCTTGATGAGGAGGAGACTGATTTTGATACGGCAGATTGGGTTGTTGAAATTGTGAATGAGAATTGAATGGAACTGTGTTTCCCCTAGGAAAATGTTGGGTCGAAGCGGGAGTGAAATTTTGAGTTCCGGGAGAATTTCCTAGATTCCATGCAAAGTTGGGATGATTTCTCCAACCTGGATTGTAGGTTGGAGAAAATGGATCATTTCTAGGGTGCTGGAATGCAGCGTTCATCTGTTCTATTGCGTTGTTATTTCCTAGGAGAGGGCATTCCTCTGAAACGTGGGTAGGAGACTGACAATTATGACATCCTGGGAAAGAAACATGATTGAGTTGAGCTGGAGCTCGTTCCTTAATTTCTAAGGCTTCTAACCTCCGCAGAATTGTCGCCATCTTCGCTTCAGAAGCAATGTTTGACTCCAAGGAAAGACCACTAGACTTAGAATGGGGAACTGATGAAACCCTGTCATCGCACTGTTCCCATTGCATTGTTTTTTCAGAAAGACTCTCCAAAAACTCCCAAGCTTCATCAGCATTTTTCCTCATAAAATCCCCGTGGCACATTGATTCTAAGGAAGTTTTTGCAGAATAATCTAATCCCTCATAAATTATTTGGCACAATCGCCATTTCTCTAAACCGTGATGAGGACATTGGATGAGAAGATCTTTAAATCGGTCAAAATACTTCCAAAAAGGTTCTCCCGGGATAATTTTAAAGTTTTGAATGCTGTTCCTAAGCTTTACCGTTTTATGAATAGGAAAAAATTTCTTAAGAAAAACGGTGACAAATTCATCCCAAGTTGAGATGGAATTTGTTGGTAAGCTGTACAGCCATTTTTTAGCTTTATCCTTAAGAGCAAATGGAATAAATCTAAGCTTAACCGCATCTTCATTTAATTCTCTCATTTTAATCATAATACACACTTCCTCAAATTCCGAAATAAAAATATATGCGTCTTCTGTTTCATTACCAAGGAATTTGGGAAGCATGTTTATGTATTGCGGTCTAAGCTCAAAACTTATTCCATTTGTTTCGGGGAGCCTAATGCATGAGGGGATTGCATTCCTAATGGGATAGCACATATCATGAAGAACGGGTGGATTAGGATGCTCCATTTCTATGATTGGTTCAAAGCGAATTAATCGATGTGTATTATCCCTAATCCACTGTTGCATACACCAAAATATTTCTTTTTATTTTTTTTCTTAAATTAGTTTTTTTTTTGAGAAGATAAAGAAAAAGAAAAATCCTAACTGAAACAAATCAAAACAATCACTTTTCAATCAACTCTAATTCTAGGGTTTAGCCTAACTCAACTAGACCAGCTCCTAACCAAAAACTCCTACAGTGAAAAGATCAAAGTTTTACCCAGGTAGTTAGCCAGGTAAGGATAGTACTAGAGGGTGATCAAAGATCAATTAAGTACCTCTTTCCTTGCGGAGCGCTTTACGCAACCCCTAAACCTTGCCTTAGACACCAACTAATCTGAGAAAACTTAAACCGGTTCACTTAAGGATTTCTTGTTCCTTATTGAGCTCGAATCCTTAGGGGCCAACGTCTAATGAGTTTTATTAGGCTTGGGTGGTGTAGTGAGGAATTAGTGATTTTTGGGCTAAGGAAAGGGTGATGAAATCCCTCACCTTATCTTGATTATGGGGTTTTGCCCTTAAAAATATTTTTAAGTGTGTGTCAAATCAAGATGCTCAAATCACTTGGTGAATTCCTACTAACTATATGAAATGCAACCCTATGAATTAAAAGCAACTAAAAAGGATGGAAAAGAAAAATCTTTTTTTTTAATTAGGGTTAACAATCAAACAAATGAGAAGGGGGGATTTGTTTGAATTTATTATCTTGTTAGTAAATGTCAAAGTGAAGGGTGAATTTTATTATGGTCAACGGAAATAAAATCTTTTTTTTTTAAGATCCTAATTGTCACTAATTGTGAGAAACTAACTAAAGGTGTGGAATTGAAAATATAAGGAAGAAGACTTACCACAAGCGAATATCCAATTCCTCAATCTCCAATTCTTGATCTTTAATCTCCAAGTAGTTCTTTCACAATAAACACACAAGTTAAAGAACCAAAATAATTAAAACCTACTTAAGCACCTTCCCCGGCAACGGCGCCAAAAACTTGATGCGGCATAAACATGTACCAAAAAGGTTGCAAGTGCACAACCGTGTCAAGTTATAGTATTTAAGATATCGATCCCACGAGGAAGGTGTTTTGTAGGAGAAAATATAAAATTGGTTCTTATGTTGTGTGCGTGACAAGTAGGAGTGATAAGTGAATGTGATTGTGAAGAGATTGAGAGAGTGAAAGTGGTGTGTAAATAGGTGCAAAGTGTAAATGAGAGTGAGTATGAACAATAAGGTGAGAAGGAAAAATGAATAAAATCAAGAAACAAATAAAAAATCAAGAATGAAGAACAAAATTCTAGAATAAAAGAAAATGCAAGAAATTAAAGATGGTGGATTCAATTATAGATATGGGTAATCTACAATTGAACCCACTTCTTAGAAAAGGGTGATTCCCTAGAGGGTTCTAGCCTAAAGGCGAATCAAACAAAATAAAAATAAACAAAAAGAAAAACTAAACCCTAGAGGGTTCAAGCCTCAAGGTGAATAGTGCACGAAATTAAAATCTAACTACAAAATAAATTACAAAATCTAAACTACAAAATAAAATTGCAAGAATTAAATGCAAGAAAATAAATCTACTCTATAAGCATGAAATAAATCTAAGGCAAAAGGGTTCTAACCTCTTGGCTATTTAACAAGAAAATAAAATCTAACTACAAGCATAGAAATAAATCTAAACTAATAAGCAATAAAAGAGAAAAAGAAAAGAAATGCAAACCTTCAAATAATTCTCCATCTTCATCTTCATCTTCATCATCCAATAAAGAGAAGAAGATAAAAATTTAAAGTGGTGAAAAAATTATTATTATTAATTACAAAAAAAAGTTACAATTTTGGAAGACCTTCTCAATTAAGAGTAGCCCTCCTCTCCAAAAGGAGTTACAAAAATTTTCATACCTCTAACCCCTCACTCTCTACCCCTATTTATAGTAATCTTCAATGAATATGAGCCATTGGATTTGTCTTGAGCCCCAAGCAACAATCTCCACCTTTGAATTTTCTTTTTGTTCTTCTTTAGCCCAACATAAGAGGTCCAATTGAATTTCAAAAATAAATGAAAATCAGCCAAGTCCGGCCCATCCAAATCAGTGCTTTTCTTGTGAAAATCCAAGCCAGGCCCAATGTATTTGATTAAATCCTAACGCTGCATTACCCGAAGCCAAGACCACCCACACAAGTTAAAACCCAACTCTGCAGCAGCTCATTCTCATTAATCCGGTCTCTTTCATTTATCTGCACACAACCCACACAATGATAAAACAAATCCGGCCCATTCATGCTTCAATGAATGGGAATTTTGCAGCAAAAGAGGTCCGACCCATATGATCTATTTGATTTTCCCAAAGAAAAATCAAATTCTCCATTCATGCAGCAGGTCCGGTCATGGTCCAATCCATGAGACAGCCCACTGGTCCATGTGAATTAATTCAATTCTTTGCATAAAAGCCCAATTCATTCCAACTATTTGCATCCAAGTCCACGTTTGATTTTGAAATTCCAAGCCTCTACAACCAAGTCCAGCAGTCCGGTTCTATTGGCTTTTTGCTTCAATGTGCTTCTAAAATGCTACAAAAAAAGAGAAGAGAGATTTTGAGGGGTTTTTACATTTAATAATATTTATTTATATTTCCATTCATTTATGTGCAAACTAATCTAACAACAATTATTAATGGTATATTTATTCATATAAAATAGATAATGAGGGTATAAAATTATAATAAAATATGATTATCAGCCAACATACCAGCCAGGATTACCCTATATGAGCTCTTGAGATTGTCTAAAACCACCAAGGAAGCTCTGATTGAAGCTTTAACAAACACGAAAAGCTTCATTACACAAGTTGCTCCGACTCCTGAAGCTTCGGAAGCCCAATCTTGCCTGCAATGTCTGCAAGCAGTAAGAAGTCTACCATGCATAACATTCACTTAGGACGATATGAAGGTCAAGCACAAGCATGACAGGCCTATGTACTACACAGGGTACATTGGGTCCTCAGAAACCAGTCATGTTCAAGTTGACTCGGGCTCAGCACTCAGCATCAAGCCTTATAGGGTCATGCAGGTCTTAGGGATTCCCATGCATCAGTTGAACACCACCCAGACCACTATCTTCGGTTTCAACGCCAACAGTACTCGACCCCTAGGGAAGATTAAGCTTAGGTGTCAAATAGAAGATCTCAAGTTCGAGGTAACTTGTTACATTATAGATGCGGACACGTCCTATAATTTATTATTGGGATGACCATGAATTCATGCAAATCACATTATCCCATCTACCCTACATCAGATTATGAAGTATGCAAATGATGAGGGGGAAGTCGAACCCTTATTGCGAAAAGTACCCTTTCAGAGGGGTGGAAAACTTCCATATAGATTCTGTCTTTTACTCGGAATCACAGGAGAAAGAAGATGTCGACAACGATAATGAAGCTAACATCGAGCCAGATCCCAAAGAAGATTGTCCATGGGAGTTGAACTTCAATGTAATGGGTCAGGTCGAGAACAATAATAATGTACCAAGTGAGGGTGAGTGGTGCATTTATGAAGACTTTATTTTGGCGTATTTGTCCGATGAGCCATCTAAAAATGAACAAATACAGAATGATACTGATGCAGGTACGACCCATGGCACACATTATGCACTGAGGCATCACTCACATTGTCGATTAAGTCATCATTCGCTTTAGATGAAGAAGTAGAAGATGCCCAGAAGGCTTTCTTCAAAGTCCCATCCAAAAGGAAAGGGCAGAAGCCGATCCACTTTGGTAAAGTTAAATCTGAACTATTCAAACGAGGAAGTTCAGAAGAAGATAATGGAATCCCTCAATTCCATTACCACAAACCCAATTCCATATATCCGATGAAACGAATGAGATATAATTTTAATAAAAAACAGGGTTTAAACTTCGGGAAAGGAAGGCAAACGCTAATTCGAATGTCCCTCACTCCCAAAGGAAAACCTCCGGATTATTATCAGAAAACTGGAAGAGGTGTGGGTTATGTCACGACCCCTTCTCCTTTAGAAAATGAAATCAGTAACTGTCCGTGTTAGGATTATTCATCTGGAACATCCTTATAGGAATCTGATGTCAGCGTCGGACCTTTCTTTAAGAGTTTGACTGTGAACATGGTTTTAACTAGTCACCCAGATGAAGATGCAGGGGGTGATGAAGAGTTGATTGAATCGACCAATGACCCTTGGATCAAACACCTTAACATCTTGTGGGATATACATTTTGAACAACGCGAGCCGCCTACTGAAGATAAAGTAATCCAGGTCAATATGGGAGATGAGTCCGACCCTAATCCTATCTTCATAAATGAAAGCTTATCACCCACTGAGAAAGAAGATCTTATATCGCTCATTAGAGAATATATAGATTTCTTTGCTTAGAATTATGAAGACATGCCTGGTCTTGATCCAAAAGTAGCCATGCATCATCTCAATATTGATCCGTATGCAAAACCCGTCAAACAACAGCAACATGGTTTTGTCCAGAGATCATGGAAGCAATTGATTCAGAAGTTAAAACGCTTATAGACTCGGGCTTTGTCAGAGAAGAACAACACCCGGACTGGGTAGCCAACATTGTTCCAATTCCCAAGAAAAACGGTAAGGTCCGGATATGCATAGACTTTCGTGACCTTAACGCAGCTTGTCCAAAAGATTAGTTTCCACTTCATATCACTGATATCATGATCGACAACACCTGCGGATATGAAAGGATGTCTTTCAAGGATGGATTCTGTGGATACAATCAAATCAAGATGTATCCTGAAGACGAAAAGCATACTGCTTTCAGAACACCATTGGAGGTATATTGCTACATAGTGATGCCCTTTAGATTGAAAAATGTAGGCGCAACCTACCAACGCGTGATGAACACTATCTTTCATGAACATCTGCGTAAGAAGATTGAATGCTACGTTAATGACATCATCTTACAGACCTGAAGATAATGTTCGATATCATGCGAGCACATCAGCTGAAGATGAACCTGACAAAATCATTCCTTGGGGTATCGAGCGAAAAATTCCTGGGATTTATCGTTACATCCAAGGAAATTTCTCTTGATCCAGAGAAAGTTCATGCTATCCAAGACATGCCGCCTCCGAAGAATCTCAAAGAACTCAGAGGTTTGTAAGGGAGATTGGCTTATATCTGGAGATTCATATCTAACCTCTCGGGATGCTGCTAACCCTTCTCTAAGCTCATGAAGAAAGGAGTATCCTTCATCTGGGATAGAGACTGCCAAAAGGCATTCGAAGAGATTAAGAGATATCTCACTCAACCGCCAGTTCTTGTGACCCTGATATCGGGAAAATCATTCCTGTTATATGTAAGAGCTATGGATCATTCTCTTAGAGCTTTATTAGCCCAAAATAATGACCGAGGGCAAGAGCAAGCCATATACTACTTAAGTAGGACCATGATGGGAGCCGAACACCGGTATAATCCGGTCGAAAAAGAATGTCTCACTTTGGTATTCACGGTCCAAAAGATATGACACTACCTGGTTGGACAAACAATCCATGTCATCTCTAAGGTAAATCCTTTGAGAGTCCTGATGACGAAATCGTCGTCTCTGAATTGCCAGTTGGCGAAGTGGGCAATCCTCCTATCGCAATACGATATGCAATTCATGCCCCAAAAGGTTGTTAAAGGTAAAGCTTTGGCGGATTTCCTAGCCGATCATTCGGTGCCAGGAACGTCAAAGTTGTATGAAGAATTACCCGACGAAGATGTCGAAGCTTGCATAACTCAAGAAATTACGCAGGTATGGAAGTTATTCTTTGACGGTGCATCCAGAGAAAATCCTCAAGGAGCAATTATCGTGGGAGTAGGAGTCGTATTCATCTCTCCGAACGGTCACGTGATCCCAAGAGGATTTTCCCTGATCGAGTCCTGCACCAACAATGTAGCTGAGTATAATGCTCTGCTATTAGGAATGTAATTTACCGAAGAGCTTTACATTCAACATCTCGAGCCTTACGGTGACTCTTATCTGATTGTAAATCAAGTCCGAGGAGAATACAAAGTGTGCAACGAGGATTTGATCTCGTACTACATCGCGGTGTTAAAGCAAGCCAAGAAGTTCAAAGGTTTCTTCATTGGATATATTCCACGAGCTCAGAATGCTTATGCAGATGATTTAGCCTCATTGGCAACCTCATTAGCATTGCCACCAGGGACTGAAACAACGATTCCTATCACCAGACGCAAATTGTATTATTCCAAGCTTCTTTTAGAAGAACGTTCCGACAAAATGATAACAGGAGAAGTCTGCACAATCTCAATGGAATTTGTACCCAATGATTAGCGGTTCTCGTATATCAATTACGTCTTATATGGGATTTTACCTGATAATTCTAAGGAAGCGGCCGCTATCAAACGAAAGGCCCTCTGATTCTATTACGACACGGTTTCCCAAATCTTGTATCGTAAATCGCACGATAGTGTTTTACTTTGATGCCTTTCTAGAAAAAATGCAAAATAGGCTCTCAAGGAAGCTCACGATGGGACATGTGGAGCACATCAATCCGGGGCTAAGTTGGAAGATCGTCTTCGGCGAATTGGCTATTACTGGCCAAAAATATTTTCGGATTCAGCTGACTATGCTAAACGTTATCACGCATGTCAAGTTCATGGCGACTTCATCCATCAAGCGCTAGGGAACTTACATCCCACATCTGTGTCCTGGCCATTTGAGATATAGGGCATGGATGTCGTAGGACCAATCTCTCCTCCGACTTCCAAGGGACATCGATTTATTTTGGCCATGACCGATTACTTCTCCAAATGGGTAGAGGAAATCTTGTTGAAAGAAGTCAAGACTTCGAATGTGGTTAAATTCATCAAACATCATGTCATCTACTGCTTTGGAGTCCCGAGATGAATAGTTCATGACAACGGAACACAATTTGTCAGCTTTGGATTTTAGAGATTTTGTGATAGGTTTATAATCCAAAGTGTCGCATCTACAGCGTATTATCCACCGGCAATTGGCCTCGCAGAAGCTTTTAACAAGACCATTGTGAAGCTTCTCAAAAAATTCGTTTCCAAGAGCCAACGTGATTAGGATGAAAAACTCGACGAATGTCTATGGACCTACCGCACGTCGATGAGGACCCCTACAAGAGCCACCCTGTTCTTTTTAGTATACAGCTGCGAAGACGTGCTACCAGTAGAAATCCAGATCCCTTCTCTGAGAGTCGTCATCACGACCAGAATGACAGAGGAAGAGAACTATTGACTGTGTCTTCAGGAACATGAAGCTTTAGACGACAAGTGACTTCAAGCTCAACAACAGATTGAATTGTACCAAGCCCGGATTTCTAAAGGCTACAACAAATAGGTTAAGGAACAGATTTTTAAGAAAGATGATTTGGTCCTAGCTGTCAGATGACCCATGGTGATGACACACAAAACCAAAGGGAAGTTCAATCCTAAATGGGAAGGGCCCTTAGTAATAGAATCAGTCTATTCGAAAGGTGCTTATCGCCTCATCGATTAAAAAGGCGACAGGATCATGATGCCAATCAACAGAAAGTTTCTTACGAGATACTTTCCGTAGGCAATGAAGCCCCCTTGTCTCTCAATCTCCGGCCAAGTCAGGTTGGGGGTTGCTTATTAAAAAGTTGTTCCAGGAGTAAATGTTCAGTCTGCCTGCTGTGTACATCGTCATGTTAACACTACACCTCTGATGATTGAAATTTTCTAGAATTATTCTAAGTAGTAATAAAGAAAATTTTGAATTTACGCTAAGGTAACATCACACCTGTAGCACTTGCAATACCTTTCATTATCCTAAATTAAATTTCAACAAGAAAGACGATGAAAGACAAAATGATATCATTTTCATTCAATATTGATAACTTGATACAAAGTGATGATAATTGAAATAAAAATGATACAAAATTATTCCCCAGCTAAAAGCAATTCAAATCTTAAGCATCAGGGCCCATCAGCCTAAAGGACTTGAGCTTGGACTTCAATGCTGATATGTTCTCCTCACGAGTCTTTTTGACTTCTTCGGTTATCTTTCTCCTGAGCTCCTCTTCATCAGGTATTGCTTATGCAATCTCTCGTCGAATCTTATCGGCAGCGACGATTTCATTGCAACAGTCTTTGAGAAGCCCATCACTGTGAGCAGCTAACCCTTTTATGACGTCCATATCCTTAGCCAGCTGGGCATTCCTCTGAGATAACTCGACCCCCATGCGAGCGAGTTTTGCTACAGCATCTCGGACACTCATAGCGAGGCTGCCCATGTCTATTTGTATCTGAAGGTGCTCCTCTCGTAGGCTGGCAATACGAGATTCTTTCTCAGACAAGCTCTTCTGAAGAGTCTCACGGCGTTGTGCTTTAGCCGCAGAAAGAGTCTGGTCCACTTATTCACCCAAGTCATCGCGTTAAAGGATCGAAAGCATCTCTAATTCCATTTCCAAAATGATGATACCTTCCGCATAGTTCATATTCTAGAACGCATTCCCATAACTTCTGATATCCGTTAAGCTTTCAGTCAGGAGGGTTTTGAAACTGATAATCACATTTTATTACAATTTTATACCCTCATTATCTATTTTATATGAATAAATATACCACTAATAATTGTTTTTATCTTTTAATTGCAGGTTAATGAAGAATAAATCTCAAACCTTCATCTCTCAACAAAAGCCCTTGATTTAATGATGAAATGAAGCCCATGAAGCCAAACAATTTCTTTCAAATATTTTATAAAGTATTAAAAGCCCAAAATGCAAAGAAAATGTCAAAAGGCCCAAGCCTAAAGCCCACAAGAAGAAGGATTTTCAGAAAAGCAACCAGAGTACACTGGGCATCGATGCCAGCATCGATGGCTCGATGCCAGCATCGATACCCCTATCGATGCTGGTATCGATGCCATCGTCATTCTGTTACGAATCTAAGACTGAAATTCATGATTTTTGGATAAGATTTTGATCCAAGAGCTCTCATTCGCTGATGTTTACTATAAATAGGGGTAGAGTGTGAGGGGTTAGAGGTGTAAAAATTTGTTGTAACTCCTTTTGGAGAGGAGGGCTACTCTTAATTGAGAAGGCCTTCCAAATTTGTAACTTTTTGTTACAATTAATAATAATAATTTTTTCACCACTTTAAATTTTTCTCTTCTTCTCTTTGTTGGATGATGAAGATGAATATGAAGATGGAGATTAATTTGAAGGTTTGTTTTTCTTATTCCTCTTTTATTGCTTATTAGTTTAGATTTATTTCTATGTTTATAGTTAGATTTTATTTTCTTGTTAAATAGCCAAGAGGCTAAAACCCTCTTGCCTTAGATTTATTTCATACTTATAGATTAGATTTATTTCATGCTTATAGAGTAGATTTATTTTCTTACATTTAATTCTTGCAATTTATTTTGTAGTTTAGATTTTGCAAATTATTTTGTAGTTAGATTTTAATTTCTTGCACTATTCACCTTGAGGCTAGAATCCTCTTGGGTTTAGTTTTTATTTTTATTTATTTTTATTTTGTTTGATTCACCTTTAGGGTAGAACCCTCTAGGGAATCACCCTTTTCTAAAGAAGTGGGTTCAATTTTAGATCATCCATATCTATAATTGAATCCACCATCTTTAATTTCTTGTATTTTATTTTATTCTTGAATTTTATTTTTTTATTTTTGATTTTCATTTGTTTCTCGATTTTATTCATTCTTGCCTTATTGATCACATTCATTCTTTGTCACATCCACTCTCACTTACATTTTGCGCCTATTTACGCACAATTTTCACTCTCTTAATCTCTTCACAATCACATTCACTCACCACTCCTATTTGTCACGCACACAACATAAGAACCGATTTTATATTTTCTCCTACAAAACACCTTCCTCGTGGGATCGATAATTATGTATACTATAACTTGATTAGTTGTGCACTTGCAACTTTTTGGTATATGTTTATGCCGCATCAGAAACGTTCGAAGGGGACCCGTCCTAAGCTAACGATGTCAATTGTGAACTGCATCCTCATCTCTACCTGCCTAATGCACTCTCTCAAAGCTCTCAAGCGTGGGGGAGGAGCAGTCGGATAGATCAGACCTGTATACCCATTATGAGTAAATTGAGGAACAGCTTCAGAAGGTAGGTCTTTGTGTGAACCCTGATTATGGGCTGGAAGAGGAGGCAGACCCTGAATCCCTAATAGACAATGTTTCTCCGGCTCCCACATCCTCAGGAATGGAAGGAATTGGTCGAAGCGTTTTGTCCTCTCTATTAGCCGAGCGTGCGATAGGTGCAGATTTCATTACATCTCCCATTAACTTGGCCCTCTTAGAGTTCTTGGCCATAACAGGCTTCCGCTTGCAAATTCTCCTATCATATTCGCCTTCCTTCTCAGCAATAAGGGCCTTCTTCCCTGATAATCTTAAGGAGCGGGGCTCAGGAAGGGGTGCTCCCTCAAGAATTTCTTTAGTGATCTCTTCTTCAGAAGGCTCAGCAGCTGGTAACTCCTTTAGGATCTCTTCTATTTCGACCACTTTTTGTTCACAAGATAGATAATCCTCTATCCCTGGTAGTCGAGTTCTGGTAGAACCACTTCTTGATTTATAGAGTTCCTGAATCTCATTTATGCATGAAGTGTATCCATCATATTCTGGGATTCGAGAAGGCTCATCAAACCAATCATGGAAGTCCGCAATGATTGAGCAGCTAGGCGGCGAGCTGGGCAGAGTAAATTGTACATGAGTTCCTCCGGCGAAAAAGAAAAACCAAGTACAAGCCCCTTCATATAAGTTCCCGATGTGAGCTAGTTGCGGATTAGGGTTACAAACATAAAGTTGGTCGTACCCAAATTGTCGAGCAAAACACGAAGGAACATATGGTTCAATTATACATCTCTCGCCCAGTCGGAAAACTAGGTAACCTACCCTGATAGCGAGAAGCCATTGAAAAGCCTCTGTATTTAAGAGTGAGGAGCCTTCAAAGACTCAAAGACCACATCTCCAAACTTCGTGCCTTCTTCTTCTGCCACATCAAAACAAGGGCGGCAACAAAAAAGATCATAATTGTTCTCCAAAGAAAAGAGTTGTCTAGCCTGGACTATGTACACAGTCGTCCATATGGCTGACTCAAGCCTCTGCACGAAAGGAACAGAGGTCTCACTATCGTGTATAATCCCCATCATTAATGAGGGATAATGTAACACGAACCAGGGCACTAAATAAGTATAGGGCACGAGTGTGCGGGGTTGGGAAGTCTTCCAAAATTTCCTCCCAGCAACGTTCATCTCCTTGATATCGAGGAGTTCAGAAATCAGATCTCGTAAGCCCCTTTGCAAACAACCAGTCATTGCAGAAAGAAGACTTAAAGGTCTTCTGTGAGCTAGGAGAACCGCTGGGTATACTACTTCAGCCAAGATCGACTCAACCGGCTTCGACGGCACGACACATCGCTTCAGCCATATCATCAGGAAGCCAGCAAGGAGGGCCGCATCGGAGATGGGAGTTGCAGCTTGATAATGAAAGCTCTCAAATTCACTGTCAGCTATAAATCCATCTTCTAAATACTTGTTCTTATAAGTAGCATTAGGAGCCTTGATGCGGGTTTTAATGCTCTTAGAAGAGCTCACAGCAAGATGGGTCACCATCAAGTCTTTCTGACCCAAATTCTAAAGTAGATAATCTGCCCAGGCAGTATGCATGAGGCCACCTCCATGCATCCCAACAACCTAAGCGCAGATGTGAAAATGGCACATAAACTCCCAAAAAGTGGCGTCTATCTCTGGATGAGCCGCTCTCAAAATAGAAAGTCCCTCAGTTGTCGGAATGAATTCCTCATAAGGCATCTGCCCAAGGGATAGCCCTGATATTGCATGCATCTCATGGAGAGCAAATCCCAACTCCCCAACAGGTGTGAAGAAAGTTCAGCTGTCCGGATTATACCGCTCCAACATAGCAAAGAAGGTAGGATAGTTCTGGGTGATCTCACGCCTTGTGGCCAGCACCGGTGTTGTAAGGCTAGACTGAACAAGTGGCTCCTTGAGTTCTTTAAGAAAAAAATCCACCATCCGGGTCCATCAGCCATCTTCTCTAGATAACAACTAGCCAGGAGAACGAAAGGCTTATGCAGAAAATTAGCCCCGAACAGCAATAAACTGGCGTATGAAGATGCTCGTTGCAAGAGGTACTTCCTGAGCAAGATCTTTTTTATCAAGATCGAAGGCCAAGCCCCTACGATAGCCGACGCTTAGGAAATAAGAAAGTGATATATTCTCCCTCTCTTTGACAAGATCGAAGGCCAAGCCCCTACGGCAGCCGACACTTAGGAAATAAGAAAGCGGATACATTCTCTTCATGCTTGGGAGGAATAAGAGACGATCGTTGATTCTTCGTAGCAAATGAGAATCTTCTACGTGTCCAACTTAGTCATCCGTTGTGATATGGTCCCCAAACAAAAATGCCGGTTTGACAAATTGATCATGACAAGCGGGTGTTTCTAGGTCCAAATCAGTGATTAGAGCCCTAAGAGTGAAACATTTGGCAAACCTGATTAACTATGCCCGCTCTAAGTCAGGGAAAGTGCACATTGGAATTACTCTATGAAGACACAAAACTTTCTCCATGTCTGGATCATCAGTATAACTAAAATGCTGCTCTGGCAAAAGTGGTACCTTGGAAAAAACACTGTGAAACAAGAAATAGAAGTTAGTAACTAAAGGGAGTTGCTAATGAAAGAAGCTAGATTATAACGCAGAGTTCAAGACTTGCGTTTTTAATCTCAAATGCAGAGTTCAAGACTTCCGTTTTAATCTCAAACACAGAGTTCAAGACTTGCGTTTTTAATCTTAAACGCAGAGTTCAGGACTTGTGTTTTTAATCTCAAACGCAGAGTTCAAGACTTGCGTTTTTAATCCTAAATGCAAAGGTCGAAACCCACGTTTAGAGTTCAAACGCAACAATCAACACTGCGTTCCATGATGAACATAGAGTCCCAGCTCTGCATCTTCATCGAACAGAAACGAGTCATCTTCCTTGTTGATAAGAATCCATTTAGGGTTTTTAGAAAACTTATCGAAACAAGTTACTATGGCCATCACTTACCGCAACAACGAGGCCCACACGACGGCAACGGCGAGGTGCTCGCAAGAGCAGCAAAACCATCGGCATCCTGAGCCGGCGATGTTTCTGAAGTCGCCCTGATAATCTTCTTGAGCCAGAACTCATTCTTCATGATGCCATTGATGTAATCGGTTGAAAAAGATGTAGCTGATCGGAGAAGACAGAGTTTGTCGAAAATTTGGTCGAAGTTAAACGAGAATTCTTGTTCTTGGAACCAAGCTAAAAATAGAAAGAGTTGAATGACTCTTGATGTGACCACACAGGTTTATTTATAAACAGCTATCGAGCTGTTAAAACGGTACGGGATTCTAGGGAAGAATCCTAACCGTTCTGAAACGCTATCTACAACGTTAATAGATAAGAAGTCTTTTAGGCCTCAACATTAACGCAGAACTCATCTCTGTGTTCAAATTCCCCAAACGCTAGGCCTAGACCTGCGTTATGAGAGTTCTTAACTCTGCGTTTCGAACCTCAAACGTAAAGGTCACCTTTGCGTTGCGGATTATCCAAACGAAGGATTCACCTTTGTATTTTCAAACATGACACTTACTCTTTAAGTTCATGAATTCTTTTAACAGAGTGTTAATCAAGATATTTGTATCTCGTTAGCAGAATCTAAGTTGTTTTAGTTGACAAAACTCTCGTCAGAGTAACATCACACTTATGACAACCATCATCCCCACAGAGCTTGAATTTAGCTTACATCACTCCTAATGTGACAATAATTCCTCTGTCAAAGTTAACTTATCGATTTTCATCAATAGAATGATAAGTCCCCTTAATCACTCAAATCATGGTCAATTTACTAACTCTCCCCAATAGAGTAGTAAATAACCAATTTATCAACTCTCTTCAACAGAGTGATAAAATTTTCAAACCTTTCTTAAATCACGGATACCAAAATTTGTCACCTTTAGTGATAAACACACTTAGCAATTGCCACGATCGTAACATTTTCCCTATCATGTTAAAATCACACCTCTGACAAAATTCTCTTATTGACTCACTTCAATAGAGCGTTAGGTCTTCAAAATTTCCCCGATCGTAATAATTTTCCTGTCATGTTAATATCACACCTCTAACGAATTCACTTATCGACCCCCCATTTGATCCTTTTTATTTCTTTAAGAATAACAAGTGTTCTCATAAAATCCCCAACAGATTAAACTCTTTCCAGAATTATCCCTAGTGGTAACAAGGAAAACTTTTAGAATTCACTCCATGTGGAAATTCATTCCAAGTTAATACCACACCTCTGGCGCTTAGGGATTTCTTTCAGTGTTTAAAGCAGGAACATAACACAGGAAGAATTCCATTAGTCTGTCCTATCCTGAGAGAATGACAAATACTTATCCCTCAGCAGATGGAAGTTTTTTGGATTTATCTTAAGTGATAATAAAGAGAATTTTCTAAATCAAGCCTATTATGGCATTTCTTAGACAATTTTATTGCTTCAAGTTATAACATGACAAATGCAATAAGTAAAGGAAAAGACAAAATCTTTTTTATTTGAGTTAGAAATACTAAGAAGCGATGCAAAACCTGGTTCTTATCAAATAAAAAAATGAACAATACATAATTAAGCTATTGGGCCCATAAAGTTAAAATATGTGAGCCGAGACTTAATAGCAGAAAGCTTCTCCTCATGAGCAGTTTGTACCATTACTTTAGCTTTCTTCTAAAGTTCATGCTCGTTCGGCACCGTCGAAGCAGCTTCCTTTTGGACAAGTTCAAGAGATTGGATCGACGAGCGATACGTGGCGTAGGACCTCACACTTTCAAATATGAGCATTTTCAGGATTTCTTCCTCTTGACCAAACTCATCCTTGTGGCGGGCCAATTCCACCTCTAATCGATTGATCTCCGCTTGAGATGTCTGCATAGCAGTCTTAGAAGCAACCACGGCCCGGTTCCTCTGAACACATTGCTCCTGTAAAAATGCAATCTCGAGCTCCCTTTCAGCTATATTTTTTGAAGAGTTTCATACTTATGAGCAGCCTCAGCTTTGAGATCATCAAAGTTCAATGTAATCTGAGTTGCAAGATCAGCACATCATAGCTCCTCTTAAGCCTTCAAGTCCTTTTTCAAGCGAGAGACATTGTCCGAACAGTGCTGAAACCATTGAGCGTTGTCCACATATCGAATACCGTTCAGAGAATTCATGAGTATTGGCCTTAAAGAATCAAATGAAGCTCGTCCGGCCCTGACTTTCTCAATCGCCACCTTCATCATATCCTCCAACGGTCGCATAAGAATTTTAAGCATGGAAGGAATGACCACCGGACTTAGAGAAGCAATAGCGGGCATCACTGGGGCTCCTGAAGTTGTAGATCTCGGTGTAAGAACGGTTGGTGATGATCGTGAAGAAGCCGGAGAAGCCATGGCAATCTCTAAGTGTGAAGGATTTTGAAGGGAGAACCATGAGCGCCCCCGCTTAGGTTGAGCTTAGCACATGCTCCGTCTCCACAGGTTTGAGAGAAATCATTAATAGAGAAGATTTCTCTTGTAAAGAAGTTGTTATTGCCTGTGTTTGCTCAGGAAGAGAAGTAGTTGTTGCCCGCTGGTCGGGAGGCAACATCGTAGCTGCAGCTTCACAAGTTGGGGAGCCTACACAAAAAGGTAGTTAGTACACAAGAAGGAAAATATCAGAAAGACCACAATGGGTAATATTTACCAATAGGGGAAGGAAGGATATAGGCCGAGGCCTTGTCAGAAGAGATCGGTGGTGGAGTAGCCCAATCAACGAGATTATCGCCACTATCACTTTCCTCCCCATCAACACTGTCACCATGAGAAGAGGTCTCATAATCCACTTTTTCTTCATCATCTGCAACCGAAGGTTCAGGAGAACCGACGATTGCATCCGCTTTAGTCATTATGCCTGTTGTCGGGCTAGGGATAGTAGCCTCCATAGGTGGCAATAATGTAGAAGCAACAGGGGATTGATTGTCGCCAGGCTTTTCAAACTCAGCCATTGCAGGTTCGTCTGCGGGAGTCCTAACCCCTTCAGATCGAGATGTTGCGGGCCTTAACCCTGTAGTTGGAAGAGCAGCATCCGAAACTTGACCCGAAAAGAGTGAAATAATAGGGTTTATTATGGGAGAAGATTCTGCATCTTCAGCCAATGACCCATCCTCATCATCCTCCTGGTCCAAGGGATGATAAGAGGAAAATTCGCTAGATAACGCAGGACCCCTAGAGCGAAGTCCAGTGTGAAGGAGACGACTTACAGCAACAGATTCTTGTCTTTCCTCTCCCCCAGTGGATTTAAAAGCATCCTCCATTAATTTCTGAGAAGGAGAGTCTACTAATAGTTTCTTGCGAGTTTTCTCATATTGAACTGCTTCCTCCTTAGTAAGAGCCCTCTTTCCAGCTGTGCTTGTTCTCGGAGTTTTGACAGCTTTAGGGCTCACTACAAGAGCATTCTCTGGTCCCTGGTCCCCTTCTTCTTCTTTAGCTTCATCTTCATAAGATAAGAACTCGTTGATTCCGTTCAGACGAGATACTCGGAATCCTCTTCTAGATGAGTACATTCTTCTAATTTCCCGTAAGCCAGACAAATTCAACCTATAATCAGGCATCATAGAGGATGTGTGATACCAATTGTAGAAATCCATGGAGAGAAGAGAATTGGGCGTCTTGTGGGGTAATCTGAATGTAGCTCCAGTGCAGCCTGCTGTGGAATAGTACTAGGCCCGAGCTCCTTCATATATATTACCAACAATTACAAGCTAACCCCATGGATTTCCAATGTATAATTGATCGTATCCAAATTGTCGAGCGAACCTGTACGGTTGGTACGGTTCAATTATGCATTTCTTATTCTACCTGAGAAGGAGATAACCTGGTCTGATGTTAAGTAACCAGTGGAAAACTCCTCCGTCTAATCGAGTGAAACCATTCGGGCCAACTGCGTCTTGAAATACTTGCCCATAACCTCCGCCTTCAAATTCAGGGAAGCAGCGGAATATCTGATAGTTGAGGTCTCTCGATAAAATTTGACGAACCCTTACCACGTAAGTACCCTCCTATGTAGCTCCTTCCAATCTCTGTAAGAAGGGGACGAATCTATCATCCGAGGAAGATGGCACACTCATTAAATGAGGACAATGGGATACATACCACGCCATCAGATAAGTATACGGCAAGGGTACTCGAGGGTTAGGAGTTATCAAACTTTTCTTCTCTCCGGTGCCTATCTCTTTCACCTGAATGAATTCAAGTCACAGCTCCCTTAAACCATGCTGCAAACAGCATGTCATAGCCGAAAGTAAATTCACGGGCCTCTCATGGGCTAAGAGAACAGTTGGGTAGACTACCTCTATTACTACAGCATCTATCGGCCTGGTGGGGACAACACATTGTTTCAGCCACAGCATGAGGAAACCTGTCAGTAAGGCCATGTCAGAAATAGGAGTGGCAGCTTGATGGTGGAAGCTTTCGAATTTAGTCTGAGCAGGGAATTCATATTCTAACCCCTCGTTGACATAATGAACAGTTGCATCATTGATCAAAGCTTGGATAGTCTCAGGGGTGCTCACACTCCGACGAGACACAGCAGCAACTTTGTGAGATAGATTTTGAAAGAGATATTCAGCCCATGACAACTGTTTTATGCCACGTCCTCGTGTCCCCATCAGTTGAGTGCAGATTTGAAAATGACACATCACTTCGCATAAGGTGTCATATACCTCAGGGCTTGTCTCCTTCAAAATCCTAAGCTCATTCGACCCTGGGATGAACTGTCATATACCTCAGGGCTTGTCTCCTTCAAAATCCTAAGCTCATTCGACCCTGGGATGAACTCTTCGTAGGGTAAGTCTCCAAAGGCTCCTTCAAAATCCTAAGCTCATTCGACCCTGGGATGAACTCTTCGTAGGGTAAGTCTCCAAAGGGAAGACCAGAAACATCATACGTCTCATGGAGAGCAAACCTAATTCCCCTACCAGAGTAACGAATGTACATGTCTCTGGGTTGTACCTCTCCATAATAGCAAAAAATTATAGTAGTTATAATCAATATCACATCTGGTAGCCATTCTAGGGCAACCAAGTCCAGAGCGAGCTAACGGCCCCTCTCACAAATTCTGTCACCCTTGTCCACCACCCTGCCCTGGTGGAATGTACCCATCCGGGAGTTCTAAATACTGAAGATAGGAAGTCCCCTTTCACAGCCAAAAATCTCTGCATGAAAGTGTTGGCTGGACTAGTTGTTTCTCCTACAGGATATCCCCTGGAGAATAAACATGGTTCTAAGGCTGACACCTGTCAGTTGTAACCTACGGTGTGTACGCCTGTATAAGTCAAAGCCCCAACGGCTACCCCATTCTGCTCTCTAACAAGGTTCCAATTCATATGTCGATGGACGGAGGAACATTGATAATAGGAGATAGGGAACATCCTAGGCATCTCGGGAAGAAAGAAGCGGTGACCTCTTATTTGCCTCAACCACTTGTAATGGCCACCGTGTACGATTTCTTTCTGGATGGTAACATGATCTTTAAACAAAAATGTTGTCTTGGTGAGCTTCTTACGGGACTCAGTTTCAAACTTGGTATCTGTAACCAAAATCCTGAGTGTAACAGGGCAAGCTTGGGTGATTAGAGTGACACGTTCTTTGTCAGTATCCTAAAAAATTAGGAGTTCTTGACGTATACTAAATTTCATGTTTGAATCCACGCCGCCCTCACGCCCAAAGTGATGACGAAGAGTGAGGCTCATGGGTGTAAGGCACTACAAAAAAGAAAGGCACTCAATCAGTTAGCATGAAAATGAAACGAAAGAGACCTTATTTAATTATAGAGGTTGAACTTCTTGAAAAAGAGGACACACACAGAGTTCAAAATCTGCATCAAATATCTTAACACAGAAGTCTAATCCTGCGTTTAACATCCAAATGCATGGTTCAGATCATGCATCAAATATTATTAACGTAGAAATCAAACTTTGCGTTTAACATTCAAACGCACGGTTCAGATCCTGCATCAAATATTATTAACACAGAAATCAAACTTTGTGTTAAATATTCAAACGCACAGTTTAGACCCTACGTTAAATATTTTTTTAATGCAGAGGTCAAACTCTGCATCAGGCGCCCAAACGCATGGTTCAGATCTTGCATTAAACACTCAAACACAGAGTCTAAGCCATGCGTTACAAAATTCGAACGCAAAAGTCGGACACCAACGCTTCAAATTCTAAACACAAATGCCCAACTCTATGTTACAACCTCAAAACGAGTTTCCTCGTTGATCAGAACTTGCCAAAGCAAGTTTTATGGCCAAAAAAATCAACACTCACCACCGACGAGAGGAACTGGCAGTGGCAGCGCATGGCGTCCGAAGCCGGCAGCAAACTTTGAGCAACGGCGATGACGAATTTAGGACGAGAAACAGTCTTCTTCCTGGGATCCATTAAAGGTGACGGTCGAAGAAGATGAACAGGGGAGTCGGATTTTAAAATGAAATTTTTTTCGTTAAGTCTTTTGGAGAGGAACAAAAGCAAGAGTCGAATGATTCTTGATTTGACCCTAGCGATTTGTTTATAAGATAGCTGTGATCTGTCAAATCAGGACGAGATTCTAGGCAAGAATCCCACCAAACGCGATCTCTACGTTGGTGTTGGTTGAACTTCTGAATGCAGAGTTCGTCTCTGTGTTTCAATTATCAAGTACAAAAGTCCACTTGTGCATTTTAACGCCTCAAAATGAACTTTTTGAAAAATAGGGCTACGACATAGCTTTAAATAAATAAAGAAAGGCTAATGTTAGTCATCAAGGTGACCAAAGCCAAGAAGAAACTTGTTGATGACAAACAACTTTGCAGCCTTTAGAATGAGTACAGATAGATTACAGTCAGTGATGATTGAAATCATCGAGTTTGATCTTTCATGTAACTCATTCTTCTGAAGGGCTTAACATTCCCACTAAGATTAACAAAGCCAAAAGATACTCAGCTTCACTGAAGAAGACCTCAATGACAAGTTTACAGTTAGCATTTCTATGATAGCTTCGTTATTACGCCCGCAGCTATGTGATAAGTGTTCATCAATGCCTACAAGAATTTTCTGGATAACTGAATACACCTCATCATAGATCGAGTGGAGTATCTGAAGGATTCAGACAAAATCTGAAGAATACACCTTTTCACAGATCGAGTGGAGTATCTAAAGGATCCAGACAAAATCCGAAGAATACACCTCATCGCAGATCGAGTGGAGTATCTGAAGGATCCAGACAAAATCCGAAGAATACACCTCATTACAGATCGAGTAGAGTATCTTAAGGATCCGGACAAAATCCGAAGAATACACCTCATCGCAGATCGAGTGGAGTATCTTAAGGATCTATACAAAGTTCGAAGAATACACCTCATCGCAGATCGAGTGGAGTATCTCAAGGACCCATACGAAATCCGAAGAATACACCTCATCATAGATTGAGTGGAGTATCTTAAGGATCCAGACAAGTTCGTTATCATCTTCATCCTTGTTTGGCTCAATAACAATGGGCATTGGCTTATTTGACTAAGTTCATTGTCATCAAGACACAAAAGTTACCTTTTTGGTTTAAGGAAGTTTAATCACTACATTCCGACAACCAAGTTCGCGATGTCTTCAAATCTGACAGAGTGAATGATCAAGCAACAATATCTCGGGATTCAAAATATTCCAAAAATTCATCCTAGTTAACCGCAAACTTTTGAAAACTTTGGAGGGGGTTCTGTAGGCTGTCTAAAAATCACAATAGATAGCTAATCATTATCAAGATTCCATCAACATATTGACAAAGAAAGTTACAATCTAACGACTTTCCTGTCAACAAATGAAAGCTGCAAATAGAGAAATTTTCACATAGATCGAGAGGAGTTATAATTCAACGACCCTCCTGACAACTGATGAAAACTCTATTCAGTAGCCTTTACCACCAACTGTGAGAGTTACAATCTGATGACTTTCACATCCCAAAATAGCCAAGGCAAAGATCACTGAACAATGGTCTTTTGCAATGTTTTATAGAAGAGGTTATAGATCACTAGCCCCTTCTAAACGTAGAGTTTACCTGTGCGTGTCAGTTTTTGAAATGCAGGCAACCAGTGTGTTTTCCACCTTCAATCAAACGAAATGTAAAACGGCCCGTGCATTTCCCATCTTCAGCAGATACCCAACTCTGCGTCTCAAGTCTAAGACACAGAGTTAAGACCCAGAACACAAGCGGTCTGTGCGTTTCAATCATCCGCAGATACCCAACTCTGCGTCCCAAGTCTGAGGCACAGAGTTAAGACCCAAAACGCAAGCGGCCCTTGTGTTTTCAATTCTTAGCAAGCACCCAACTCTGCGTCTCAAGTCTAAGACACAGAGTTAAAGCCTGTAACACTGATTTAGGTATTTGACTTGTTCAAACACAAGCTGAACAGCTTCAAAACCGTTTATCCCACATTTTGAGGGATTTTTGCCCACTTAGGAGCGGATTTAGGGGTCGGTTACACCCCTTATCCCCCTATAAATAATCACATTACTCAACTGAGTAAAGGGGGTTGGTTGGATTTTTTTCGAGATCAGATCATCTAGGAGATCGGCCAGAGAGAAGTTCTTAGTAACAAGAAGATCTTGGACTATCCATCAGCATCAAAGGATCAAGATACTTGGTTTATTAACTTATTATTCGGTTTCAGCAACTCTTTTCATAGAGTTTTCAACTCGCTCTGAGTTACATAACTCGTTAAGAGTTCTTAATCAAACTTGCCACATAAGTTAGTTGTTCCAGCAAGACAAGACATGTGGATCGTTAACGTAGAGCAAATTTGACACGAGCACTCGAAGGAAGCACTCCATCATTACCGTGAAGAACCCAAAATTAAACAAAGGGAAGAATTCAGATCAATTAACCTCTCTTTTGTAATCGAAAATCCAAAATATAATTGAGATTAAGAGAATACGAATCAAATATATTTCTTTCAATTTTTCTTTTTTACTACAAGTTTTCCACCGAACACCCCACACCGTGGTGTTTATTGTAGAGACCGTCGATGAAGGGAAAATTATGACGCTGGAGGTTTCAAGATGAAGATGGATCTGCCATCTTTCAATGGGCAACTTCATATCGAGGAATTCCTCGACTGGATTGCAAAAGTAGAGAGATTCTTTGAGTATATGGAGATACTAGAAGAGCATAATATAAAATTAGTGATCTACCAACTCAAAGGTGGAGCTTCAGCTGGGTGGGAATCTGTTTGTCTAAATCGATCTCATCATGGAAAGCCGAAGGTCGATAGATGAGAAAAGATGAAGAAAGTAATGAGAGCCTGTTTCTTGCCAAGTGATTATGAACAAGTTTTATTTGGATAATGCCAGAATTGTAAGCAAGGTGGAAGAACCGTGGATGAGTACACGTAGGAGTTCTATAGACTATCATCCTACAACAACTTAAACGAGAGCGATGCCCAACAGATGTCCTAATATATAGGGGGATTAAGGATGACGATTCAGGATCGTGTATCTTTGCAACAGACCTATACCTTAGCAGACACGGTTAGCCTAGCAAAGAAGGTGGAGCGACAACTCAGACGAAATAGTAAAGGATCATGGCAGCTTCCAACGGGTCACACATGAGCTTTAAACGTGGTGGGAATAAACAGTCTCAAACTATTTCTGATCAAGATGTTATAACGAAGAAGGCAAAGGGTCCAGCGATAACAACAACAAAGAAGACTACACCACCTAACCCAATTACCAAGCCTGACCTGATAAAGTGCTATAGATGTAGATAGACTGGTCATCGATCCAATCAGTGTCCTAAAAGAGGTGTTGTGAATATGGTGAATCACAAAGACGAGGACGTAGACCAAGACGATGCTGAAGACTATGATGGTGGATTAGATGCTGATGATGATGGGGAACAACTATCATGTGTTGTGCTATGACTATTATTAGCCCCAAAGACAGAAGAACCACCACAGAGGCATAACATCTTTCGTACGAGATGCACAGTGAAACAGAAGATCTGTGATGTCATCATTGATAGTGGGAGCAGTGAGAATATTGTCTCTCGGTGCATGGTGGAGAAATTAAGTTTGAATATGGAGAAGCACCCCGCTCCTTACAAGATCAGTTTGATTCGTAAGGGTAATGATGTGCATGTAGATGAGGTGTGTCCGGTATCTTTTTCCATTGGCTGAACTTATATCGATGAGGAGTTATGTGATGTAGTTGAGATGGACGCATGTCATATGTTTTTAGGTAGACCATGACAGTTTGATGTTGATGCCACATAGAGGGGGAAAGATAATGTTTATATATTTAAGAAAAATGGTCGACGAATTGTGCTCAAGCCTCTAACCAAGAAGGGGCCTGTCAAACCCAATGTTGCAGAAAAGATGACTTTTTTGGTTGTTGACAATGAAGGCTTTATGAAAGATGTGAAATAATCTGATGAGGTTTATGCTCTTTCTATCTCGGGAAAAGATGATTCTACCACCACCAAAATTCCACCTTAAGTACAAGCCCTCTTGCAAAAAATCGATGCAGTTATGCACGATGATCTTCCTTCTGAATTACTAATGCTTCATGACATTCAACATCAGATCATCCTCATTCCGGGATCTCGGCTACCAAATTTTGCCACACTATTGGGTGAGCCGAAAGAAAGGTAAGATTTTGTAAAAGCAGGTGGATGATCTCTTCTAGAAAGTACTTATACGACCTAGCATGAGTCCGTGTGTCATGCCAGCGTTACTAGTCCTGAAGAAGAACGAAGAGTGGCGTATATGTGTAAACAGTAGGGCTATCAACAAGATCATCGTGAAGTATTGATTTCCTATCCCATAGCTACAAGACATGTTAGATATGTTGTCTGGATCAAAAATGTTTTCCAAGATACATCTCAAGAGTGGATATCATCAAATTCGGATAAGAGAAGGAGATGAGTGGAAGACTGCTTTCAAGACAAAAGAAGGTCTGCATGAATGGTTAGTCATGCCTTTTGGCCTTTCTAATGCTCCTAGCACTTTCATGTGTTTGATGAATCAGGTATTAAAAACCTTTATTGGCAAGTTCATTATAGTTTACTTCAATGATATCCTGATTTATAGCACGAACGGAACTGTACATCTGGACCACTTGTGGGAGGTACTAATTGTTTTGTAGGAGAACAAGTTGTACATATCTCTGAAGAAGCGCAACTTCATAACTAGTAGCCTTGTATTCTTAGGCTTTGTCGTTAGTGTAAATAGCATCCATGTTGATAAAGAGAAGGTGCGTGCTATTCGAGATTGTTCTACACCAAAGACTATTAGTGAGGTTCATAGTTTTCAAGGCCTAGCAACGTTTTATTAGAGATTTGTTAGAAATTTCAGTAGTATTGTAACTCCTATCACTGAATGCATGAAGAAAGACAAGTTTAATTAGGGAGTAGAAGCGGATCGTAGCTTTGCATTAATCAAGGAGAAATCATCCACCGCACCAGTAATTACACTTCCAGATTTTCAAAAGGTGTTTGAAGTTGATTGTGATGCATCCATCGTAGGAATTGGTAGTGTTCTATAGTGAGAAACTCAGCAAAGCTCGGCAGAAGTGGACCACATATGAGCTAGAGTTATATGCCATAGTCCAGTTTTTAAAGTATTAGGAGCACTATTTGATCTTGTAAGAGTTTCTGCTTCATACTGATCATCAGGCACTAAAGTCCCTTATTAGTCGGACTATCATCAACTATATTCATGCTCGTTGGATCGTGTATCTGTAGCATTTCATCTTTGTTTTGAAGCATAAATTCGAGCAGCAAAATAAGGTTGCAGATGCACTCAGTCGTAGAGCTGGTTTGTTGGTAACTTTGCAGGTAGAAGTGATTAGATTTGAGTACCTAAAGGAGCTATATACAGAGGATGAAGACTTTAAGGAGATTTGGGATGACTGCCAACGGAATAAATCAGTCAAAGGCTTTCATATTCAGGATAGTTATTTATTTTATGGCGATCATATGTACATACCCTAGAGTTCACTAAGAGATCAGATAATTTGAGACCTTCATGCTGGCCGGCTAGGAGGACACTTGGGGCGAGACAAGACAATTGCTTCTATTGAAGAGCGATATTACTGGCCTCAGCTGAAGAAGAGAGCAAAAAAATATGTGCGGTATTGTCCAGTTTGTCAAGTTACTAATGGACAGTCTTAAAATACGGGATTGTATACACCCTTACTTGTTCCTAATGCGCCATGGCATGATATCTCTATAGAATTTGTGTTAGGACTACCTAGAACCCAACGAGGTATAGATTCTATTTTTGTTGTGATTGATAGGTTTTCGAAGATGGCGCACTTTATTCCATGCAAGAAGACTGCAGATGCTAGCCACATTGCTAATCTTTTCTTTCGGGCGATAGTTTACCTTCATGGAGTGCCGAAATCTATCACATCTGATCGTGACTCTAATTTCTTATCCCACTTTTGGAGGACTTTGTGGTCGTGATTCAATACTTCTCTTAAGTTCAGTACTACTTACCACCCTCAAATGGATGGCCAAACTAAAATGGTAAATCACACTCTCCGTAACCTTCTTAGATCCATTTCTGGCAATCGTCGGAAGCTGTGGGATCTTGCTCTAGCACATGCTGAGTTTGTTTATAACTATATGGAGAATCGAACTACAGGCAAGGCTCCCTTTGTGATTGTGCATGGAAGGCTTCCGAATCATTATCTTGACCTTTCTCCACTACCTAAACTTCCCGGACAGAGTGTTCCTACAGATCATATGGTTGAAAAGATACGGGCTATCCAACAGGAAGTAAAGGAGAAGATAGAGCAGTCTAAAGCTAAATATAAGGTTAATGCTGATCGACATAGGAGGAAGAAGGTGTTTGAAGAGGGAGACATGGTGATGGTGTTTCTGTGAAAAGAACGTTTTCCCGTGGGCACCTACAACAAGCTGAAGAATAAGAAGTATGGCCTATGAAAAATACTAAAAAAGATTAGCGACAATACTTATGTTGTTAACCTTCCTACAAATTTGGGTATCTCTCCTAGTTTTAATGTTGCAGATTTATTTGAGTATTACCCATCAGAAGAAACTGCTATTCATGCAAGTGTTAGCTCAGGGTTGAGCTCTTTTCAAGTAGTAGGGACTAATATAGAACACATGACAGATATGTTTATGTCAAAGTGAGACAGTCGCAAGCTTAAATGCGGGCCCGATCATAGAAAGTAACTTGCTATGAAGAAACGACCATAACTTTCAAACCATACGTCGGAATTAGGCGAATTATATATATAAATCTACTATCTCAACGAGACGGAGTCAACCAAACCGACCCTAACGGTTCAGTTTGCTTCCTTTGTTTTGCCAAGTTCCCTACGGTTTGTGAGATATTTTCTTTTTTGTTTGTTTTTTACTATTTTTAGTAATTTTTAAGCGTCTGTATTGATTAGGAAACAAATGCGATTTAATCCCAGATTTGATCGGAGGACTTTTCTGGTCATAAAAAGTTTTTTTAGGAGTTTTAATATTTTAGGAATTCTTTTACTATATTTGGTAAAGTTTGAGTCATTGTATGAGTTTGAGTCATTGTAGAAGTCTTGTTTATTTTTCTATTTAAGTAAAGTCTTGTAAGCCCTACAGGCATAACATTTAATTAATGAAATTTTGTTTTCTCTTCAATATTTACTTTGTGGATTCGAAGCTCTTCGAGGATTCAAAGATTGTCCTTGGTGGATTCTGAGGCTACTACTTCCGCGCTATGTTAATTAGTATCAGAGCCTTGTCCCTCTGATCTAATAGCATGTGATGAAGCCCCTATTACTCGAACTGAGTTCGACATGCTAAAGGCCGATGTTAATCAAATGAAGACTGTCATGGAGTGACTTGCGGTGGCAGTAGATGGTCTGAACACGGTAGGAGTTCAAAATCGCATTGATGTTCGCCAATGATGTGATCCGACTCCATATGATGAATCTGACTACGAGGAAGATAACTACACAGCCCCAAGCCATAGTGTTTATCACAGCGACTGTCGATGAAGGGATAATTATGACGCTAGATGTTTCAAGATGAAGATGGATCTGCCATCTTTCAATAGTCAACTTCATATCAAAGAATTCCTCGATTAGATTGCAGACGAAGAGAGATTCTTTGAGTATATGAAGATCCCATAAGAGCGTAAGGTAAAATTAGTGGCCTACTGACTAAAAGGTGGAGCTTCAGTTTGGTGGGAATCTATTTGTCTGAATCGATCTCGTCAAGGAAAGCCGAAGGTTGATGGATGGGAAAAGATGAAGAAACTACTAAGAGCCTATTTCTTGCCAAGTGATTATGAACACGTTTCATTTGGATAATACCATAATTGTAAGCAAGGTGAAAGAACTGTGGATGAGTACACGCAGAAGTTCTATCGACTGTCATCCCGTAAAAACTTAAACGAGAGCGAGGCCTAACAGATATCCCGATATACAGGGGGATTGAGGATGACGATTCAGGATTGTGTATCTTTGCAGCAGACCTATATCTTAGCAGACACGGTTAGCCTAGCCGAGAAGGTGTTGAGACAACTCAGACAAAATAGTAAAGGATCAAGGGCAGCTTCTAATTGGTCGCACACGAGCTTTAACCGTGGTGGGAATAAACAGTTTTAGACTATTTCTGATCAAGATGCTACCACAAAGAAGGCAAAGGGTCCAGCGACAACAACAGCAAAGAAGACTACACCATCGAACCAATATGCCCACCCTGACCCGATCAAGTGCTATAGATGTGGACAGCCTGGTCATCAATCTAATCAGTGCCCTAAAAGAGATGTTGTGAATATAGTGGATCACGAAGACGAGGATGTAGACCATGACAATGCTGAAGACTATGATGGTTGATTAGATCCTGATAATGATGGAGAATAACTGTCATGTGTTCTGCGGTGACTATTATTAGCCCCAAAGACAGAAGAACCACCACAGAGGCATAACATCTTCCGCACGAGATGCACAGTGAAATAGAAGATCTGTGATGTCATCATTGATAGTGGGAGCAGTGAGAATATTGTCTCTCGGTGCATGGTGGAGAAATTAGGTTTGAAGACGGAGAAGCACCCCGCACCTTATAAGATCGGTTGGATTCATAAGTATAATGACGTGAAGGTTGATGATGTGTGTCAGTTATCTTTTTCCATTGGCCGAACTTATATCGATGAGGCGTTGTGTGATGTAGTTAAGATGGACGGATGTCATATGATGTTAGGCAGACCATGGCAGTTTGATGTTGATGCCACGCATAGGGGAAAGGATAATGTTTATATATTTAAGAAGAATGGTCGACGAATTGTGCTCAAGCCTCTAACCAAGAAGGGGCCTGTCAAAACCAATGTTGCAGAAAAGAAGACTTTTTTGGTCGTTCACAATAAAGACTTTATGAAAGATGTGAAATAATCCGATGAGGTTTATGCTCTTACTGTCTTGGGAAAAGATGATTCTGCCACCACCAAAATTCCACCTAAAGTATAGACCCTCTTGCAGCAATTTGATGCAGTCTTTCCCGATGATCTTCCTTCTGAATTACTAATGCTTCAAGACGTTCAACATCAGATCATCCTCATTCTAGGATCTCGGCTACCAAATTTTGCCACACTATCGAGTGAGCCAAAAGGAAGGTAAGATTTTACGGAAGCAGGTGGATGACCTCGTCTAGAAAAGCCTTATATGACTTAGCATGAGTTCGTATGTCGTGCCAGCGTTACTAGTCCCGAAGAAGAATGGAGAGTGGCATACGTTTGTGAACAGTAGGGCTATCAACAAGATCACCGTGAAGTATTGATTTCCTATCCCACGGCTGGAAGACGTGTTAGACATGTTGTTTTGATCAAAAGTGTTCTCCAAGATAGATATCAAGAGTGGATATCATCAGATTCGGATTAGAGAAGGAGATGAGTAGAAGATTGCTTTCAAGACACTAGAAGGCCTATATGAATGGTTAGTCATGCCTTTTGGCCTTTCTAATTCTCATAGCACATTTATACATTTGATGAATCAGGTATTAAAACCCTTTATCGGCAAGTTCATTGTAGTTTACTTTGATGATATCCTGATTTATACCCAGAGTAAAACAGCACATCTGGACCACTTGAGGGAGGTACTAACAGTTTTGTAGGAGAACAAGTTGTACATCAATCTGAAGAAGTGTAACTTCATGACCAGTGGTCTTGTATTCCTAGGCTTTGTCCTTAGTGAATAGGGCATCCATGTTGATCAAGTGAAAGTGCATGCTATTTGAGATTGGCCTACACCGAAGACTGTTAAAAGGTTCGTAGTTTTCATGGCCTAGCAGCGTTTTATAGGAGATTAGTCAGAAATTTTAGCAGTATTGTAGCTCCTATCATTGAATGCATGAAGAAAGGTAAGTTTAATTGGGGAGTAGAAGCGGATCATGGCTTTGCATTAATCAAGGAGAAATTATCCACCACACTAGTACTTACACTTCCAGACTTTCAAAAGGTGTTTGAAGTTGATTGTGATGCATCCATCATAGGAATTGGAGGTTTTTTATCTCAAGAAGGATGTCTAGTTGCTTTCTACAGTGAGAAACTCAGTGAAGCTCAGCAGACATGGACCATATATGAGCTAGAGTTATGTGCCATAGTTTAGTCTTTGAAGTATTGGGAGCACTATTTGATCTCGCTGAGAGTTTCTGCTTCATACTGATCATCAAGCCCTGAAGTCCCTTAATAGTAAGACTACCATCAACCGTATGTATACTTGTTGGATCGCGTATCTGTAGTGTTTCACCTTTGTTTTGAATCATAAATCCAGGCAGGAGAATAAGGTTGCAGATACACTCAGTCGGAGAGCTAGTTTGTTGGTGACTTTGCAGGTAGAAGTGATTGGATTTTAGTACCTAAAGAAGTTGTATGTTGAGGATGAATACTTTAAGAAGATTTAGGACAACTGCCAACAGAATAAATCGGTCAAAGGTTTTCATATTCAGGATGGTTATTTATTTCATGGCGATCAGTTGTGCATACCCCAGAGTTCACTAAATGAGCATAAAATTCGAGACCTTCATGCTGGCGGGCTAGGAGGACACTTGAGGTGAGACAAGACAATTTCTTCTACTGAAGAGCAATATTACTAGCCTCAGCTGAAGAATGGAGTTGAAAAATATGTACGACATTGTCCAGTTTGTTAAGTTGCTAAGGGACAATCTCAGAATACGACATTGTATACACCTTTACCTGTTCCTAATGCACCATGGCATGATATCTCTATAGACTTTGTGTTAGGACTGCCTAGAACCCAATGAGGTATAGATTCTATTTTTGTTATGGTTGAAATGTTTTCGAAGATGGCGCATTTTATTTTATGCAAGAAGACTGCAGATGCTAGCCACATTGCTAATCTTTTCTTTCGGGAGATAGTTCGCCTTCATGGACTACCAAAATCCATCACATCCGATTGTGACTCTAAGTTCTTATCCTACTTTTTGAGGGCTTGGTGGCAACGATTCAAAACTTCTCTTTAATTCAGTACTGCTTATCACCCTCAAACGGATGGCCAAACTGAAGTAGTAAATCACACTCTTTGTAACCTTCTTAGATTCATCTCTGGCGATCATCCGAAGCAGTGGGATCTTGCTCTGGCATATGCTGAGTTTGTTTGTAACTGTATGGAGAATTGAACTACAGGCATGGCTCCCTTTGTGATTGTGCATGGAAGGCTTCAGAATCATTATCTTGACATTGCTCCACTACCTAAGCTTCCCGGACAGTGTTCCTACAAATCATATGGTTGAATAGATATGGGCTATCCAATAGGAAATAAATGAGAAGATAGAGTAGTCTAATGCTAATATAAAGCTGATGCTGATCGACACAGGAGAAAGAGGGTGACATGATGATGGTATTTCTGCAAAAAGAATATTTTCCCGTGGGCACCTACAACAAGCTGAAGAATAAGAAGCATGTTCCATGCAAAATACTAAAAAAGATTAGCGACAATGCTTATGTAGTTGAGCTTCCTGCAGATTTGGGTTTCTCTCCTACTTTTAATGTTGCAAGTTTATTTGAGTATTACCCGCCAGAAGAAACAGCTGTTCATGCAAGTGTAAGCTCAGGGTTGAGCTATTTTCAAGCAAGGGGGACTGATGTATAACACATGATATATGTCAAAGTGGTACAGTCGCAAGCTCAAACGCGGGCCCGGTCGAAGAAAGTATCTTGCTACGAAGAAACGACCATAACTTTCAAACCGTACGTCGGATTTAGGCGAATTATATATGAAAATTGACTAGCTCGACGAGACGGAGCCAACCAAGCCTACCCTAAGGGTTCAATTTGCTTCCTTTGTTTTTCCAAATTCTTTACGGTTTGAGAGATATCTGCATTTTTGTTTGTTTTTTTACTATTTTTAAGAATGTTTTAAGAGTCTGTATTGATTAGGAAACAAATCCGATTTGACCTTAGATTTGACCGGTGGATTTTCCTAGTAATAAAGAGTCTTATTAGGAGTTTTAATATTTTAGGAATTCTTTTAGAAGTCTTGTTTCTTTTTCTATTTAAGTAGACTTGTAAGCCCTGCTTCGAAGATTATCCTTGGTGGATTCCGAGGCTACAACTTCCGCATTACATCAATTGGTATTAGAGTCTTGTTCCTCTGATCCAATGGTAGGCGATGAAGCCCCTATTACTCGAACTGAGTTCGACATGCTAAAGACCAATGTTAATCAAATAAAGACTATCATGGAGCGACTTGCGGCGGTAGTAGAGCGTCTGAACACGATGGGAGTTTAAAATCGCGTTGATGGTCGCTAATGATGGGATACGACACCATATGATGAATCCGATAGCGAGGAAGATAACTATGCAGCCCTATACCATGGTGTTTATCACAGAGACCATTGACGAAGGGATAATTATGACGGTAGAGGTTTCAAGAAGATGAAGATGGATCTGCCATCTTTCATTGGACAACTTCATATGGAATAATTCCTCGACTGGATTGCAGAAGTAGAGAGATTCTTTGAGTATATGGAGATCCTATAAGAGCGTAAGGTAAAATTAGTGGCCTACCGACTCAAATGTAGAGCTTCAGCTTGGTGGTAATCTATTTGTATGAATCGATCTCGTCAAGGAAAGCCAAAGGTCGATAGATGGGAAAAGATGAAGAAACTACTAAGAGCATGTTTCTTGCCAAGTGATTATGAACAAGTTTTATATGGACAATAATAGATTTGTACACAAGGTGAAAGAACTATGGATGAGTACACGCAGGAGTTCTATCGACTGTCATCTTGCAACAACTTAAACGAGAGCGAGACCCAATGGATGTCCTGATATACAGGGGGATTGAGGATGGTGATTCAATATTGTGTATCTTTACAACAGACCTATACCTTAGCAGACATGGTTAGCCTAGCCGAGAAGGTGGAGTGACAACTCGGACGAAATAGTAAAGGATCATGGGTAGCTTCCGGTGGGTCACGCACGAGCTTTAACCGTGGTAGGAATAAACAGTCTCAGACTGTTTCTAATCAAGATGCTACAACAGAGAAGGCAAAGGGTCCAGCAACAACAGCAAAGAAGACTATACCGCCGAACCTATATGCAAAGCATGACCCGATCAATTGCTATAGACATGGATATCCTGGTCATCAATCCAATCAGTGCCCTAAAAGAGGTGTTGTGAATATAGTGGATCACGAAGATGAGAATGTAGACCAAGACGATGCTGAAGGCTATAATGGTGGATTAGATTCTGATGATGATGGGGAACAACTCTTATGTGTTGTGCGACGACTATTATTGGCCCTAAACATAAAAAAACCACCACAAAGGCATAACATCTTACGCACCAGATGCACAGTGAAATAGAAGATTTGTGATGTTATCATTGATAGTGGGAGCAGTGAGAATATTATCTCTCAGCGCATGGTGGAGAAATTAGGTTTGAAGATGGAGAAGCACCCTACTCCTTACAAGATCAAATGGATTCGTAAGGGTAATGACATGCAGGTTGATGAGGTGTGTCGGGTATCTTTTTCTATTGGTCGAACTTATATCGATGAGGCATTGTGTGATGTAGTTAAGATGGATGCATGTCATATGTTGTTAGGCAGACTATGGTATTAGACCCTAGAGGGGGGGTGATTAGGGTCTTATACTAATCTAATCCGATTTTATGCCAATTAAAATTAATTAATAAGTTATCCTAGCAAGTATAAAATACAACAAGATATGTGAGCTAGGATAAGTGATATACACAAGGGTAAACAAAATAAACAAGATAGTGGATGATACAAATAATGAGCAATGAACAATGGCGACAAGAAATATAAACATAAGAGAAGTGCGCCAAAGCAAACTCAAACACACAATATGATCACGGAGTTCGGACCTTCAGTCCTACGTCTCTGCTCCCCACTCCTGAGGAGAAATCCACTATCACAACAGAGTTTTTTACGCTTACCCGAATAACGTTTACACCTCACAATATCGGTTTTCAATGCTCACCAATCAATGTTCACAAACACTCATAATGTCGGTTTCCAACATTCACCGATCAATGTCCACTCCTCACACTCGGTTTTCTAGCTCACCAAAAACATTACAATACTAACAATGTAATAACAAATATGTTCTCTTCAATAGATGAGAACTCAATGTAGCTCACTCTCAATTGTTACAACTCCCCACAATCCAAATTATACTAAGTATGAAAATACAATAAGCTCAAGTTGGTGTATGTAAACAATGAGAATAAACAAGACTTAACTCAAGAAGAACTAGCAATAAAATTGATATGGAATACAATAGTAAAAATGCTAAGAAATAGAGTTAAGGAAACTTCTCTATAAACACAAAGAGAGGATGATGAAATATTAAAGATGAACTCTTCAACAACTAATGTAAGATCCTCTTTGTAAAACCCCAAACTTAAAACAAACTAACCAAGCTTAAACCGTTATTAAACTTTTGTTTTAAAAACTTCTTGGTTACCATGAGAACTGAGATCAATGGGGGTATTTATAGCCTCCCAAAACCTCAGCCAAAAGCCCAACAGAAATGACCAAAAAACCAACAGAATCGAAAATCAGATTCTGTACAAAATGACCGTTGGAGTGAACGGTGGTCGACCGTGAAAATCTCGCGGTCGACTGCGAGCCACTTTCGAGGATCAGAAAATTCCAAAAACTTTGACGGTCGACCGTGGCAGTTGACCGTGGGAATTTTTGAGCTAACAGTCGACCGTGGCAGTCGACCATGAAAGTTGTTGTTGGCTCCGCAGGTTAAAAACAAAGGCGTGGTCGACCGTGACGGTCGACCGTAAACTGACATATGAGAAAACAGGTTTGAAAATTAATTTTCTGATTTTAAAACCATGGTTAAAAATATCAAATAAATTTTAAAAAATATAAAACTTTGGGGAATGATTGTAGACATGATAATAAACATGCTACAAAGACTTGAAGATATGAGTTTTAACATTTTAGTTTAACCATGTTTTGAAATAATACAAAATAATTTTATAGACTTGAAGAAAGATGTAAACTATTGTCATGAAGTCTATAAACAATGAATATAGTCTTTTCACAAATACAATAGAATATGAAACATATGAGTATGTATATAAAAATATATTTGTTTCATATGTAATTAGTTAAACCAAATCACAATAATAAATATGAAATATGTAATTTTATATTTATAAACATGAAAGCCAAAACTTGTGTTGTATATATATAAGACTACATATACATACAAAGAAACTAATAAAATATGTGTGTACATGATATTGAGCTTAAAGTACTTAACAGACATAATATAACACCTAAACTAAATTACCCAAGCTTGATCTTGATCTTCATTGTAGCTCAACTTGATAAATTTACGGATGAAGCTTGAACTTGGATCTTCAACTTGAATTGTTTGGCTTCACTCCACAATTCCACCAACCTCCATTGGATATGATCGTGAATGCTCGATTCCATCCATCCTCCAACATGTTGTTTGTCTACAATAAATAGATAAGCACAAACACTAGACAAACAATATTAGTGGTAAATTGTTTGTTAAACATCTTCAAAACAAAGAGGCCAACACATGGCAGTTTGATGTTATTGCCACGCATAGGTGGAAGAATAATGTTTATATATTTAAGAAGAATGGCTGACGAATTGTGCCCAAGCTTCCAACCGAGAAGGGGCCTGTCAAGACCAATGTTGACAAAAAGAAGACTTTTTTGGTCGTCGACTTTATGAAAGATATGAAACAATCCGAAGAGGTTTCTGATCTAGTTGTCTTGGGAAAAGAAGATTCCACCACCATCAAAATTCCACCAGAAGTACAGACCCTCTTGCAGCAATTCGATGCAGTCTTGCCCTATGATCTTCCTTCTGAATTAACAATGCTTTGAGACGTTTAACATCAGATTGACCTCATTCTAGGATCTCAGCTACCAAATTTGTCAAACTATCGGATGAGTCCAAAGAAAGGTGAGATTTTGCAGAAGCAGGTGGATGGCCTCGTCCAATAAGGCCTTATACGACTTAGCATGAGTTCGTGTGCTGTTCTAGCGTTACTAGTCCCGAAGAAGAACGGAGAGTAGCGTATGTGTGTGGACAGTAGGGCTATCAACAAGATCACCGTGAAGTATCGATTTCCTATCCTACGGTTGGAAGACTTGTTGTCTGGATCAAAAGTATTCTCCAAGATAGATATCAAGAGTGGATATCATTTGATTCGGATTAAAGAAGGAGATGATTGGAAGACTGCTTTCAAGTTCGTTGTAATTTACTTCGATGATATCCTAGTTTATAGCCAGAGTAAAACAGCACATCTAAACCACTTGAGGGAGGTACTAACAGTTTCGCAGGAGAAAAAGTTGTACATCAATCTGAAGAAGTGCAACTTCATGACCAGTAGCCTTGTATTCCTAGGCTTTGTCGTTAGTGAATAGGGCATCCATGTTGATGAAGAGAAAGTACGTGCTATTTGAGATTGGCCTACACCAAAGACTGTTAAAAAGGTTCATAGTTTTCATGGCCTAGCAGTGTTTTTTAGGAGATTAGTTCGAAATTTTAGCAGTATTGTACCTTCTATCAGTGAATGCATGAAGAAAGATAAGTTTAATTAGGGAGTAGAAGCTGATCATAGCTTTGCATTAATCAAGGAGAAATTATCCACCACACCAGTACTTGCACTTCCAAACTTTCAAAAGGTGTTTGAAGTTGATTGTGATGCATCCATCGTAGGAATTAGAGGTGTTCTATCTCAAGAAGGATGTCTAGTTACTTTCTACAGTGAGAAACTCAACAAAGCTCAGCAGACATGGACTACATATGAGCTAGAGTTATATGCCATAGTTCAGTCTTTGAATTATTGGGAATACTATTTGATCTCGCGAGATTTTCTACTTCATACTGATCATCGGGACCTGAAGTCCCTTAATAGTAAGACTACCATCAACCGTATGCATGCTCGTTGGATCGCGTATCTGTAGCGTTTCACCTTTTTTTTGAAGCACAAATCCGAGCAGTAAAATAAGGTTGTAGATGCACTCAGTCGGAGAGCTAGTTTTTTGGTGACTTTGCAGGCAGAAGTGATTGGATTTGAGTACCTAAAGGAGTTGTATGCAGAGGATGGAGACTTAAGGAGATTTGGGACAATTGCCAACCAAATAAATCAGTCAAAGGCTTTTATATTCAGGATAGTTATTTATTTCATAGCGATCAGTTATGCATACCCCAGAGTTCACTGAGAGAACAGATAATTCGAGACCTTCATGCTGGCGGGCTAGGAGGATACTTGGAGCGAGACAAGATGATTGCTTCTATTGAAGATCAATATTACTGGCCTCAACTAAAGAATGGAGCAGAAAAATATATGCGGCATTGTCCAGTTTGTCAAGTTGATAAGGGACAATCTTAGAATACGGGATTGTATACACCTTTACATGTTCCTGATGCGCCATGGTTTGATATCTCTATGGACTTTGTGTTGGGACTGCCTAGAACCCAACGAGGTATGAATTCTATGTTTGTTGTGGTTGATAGGTTTTCAAAGATGACGCACTTTATTCCATGCAAGAAGACTACAAATGCTAGCCACATTGCCAATCTTTTCTTTCGGGAGATAGTTCGCCTTCATGGACTGCCAAAATCCATCACATCCGATCGTGACTCTAAGTTCTTATCCTACTTTTGGAGGACTTTGTGGCAGCGATTCATTACTTCTCTGAAGTTTAGTATTGCTTACCACCCTCAAAATGATGGCCAAACTAAAGCAGTAAATCACACTCTCAGTAACCTTCTTAGATCCATCTCTGGCGATCTTCCGAAGTAGTGGGATCTTGCTCTGGTACATGTTGAGTTTGTTTATAACTGTATGGAGAATGGAACTACAGACAAGGCTCCCGTTGTGATTGTGCATGGAAGGCTTCCGAATCATTATCTTGACATTGTTCCACTATCTAAGCTTCCTGGACAGAGTGTTCCTGCAGATCATATGGTTCAAAAGATATGTGCTACCCAACAGGAAGTAAAGAAGAAGATAGATCTGTCTAATGCTAAATATAAGGCTGATATTGGTCGATACAGGAGGAAGAAGATGTTTAAAGAGGGAGACACAGTGATGGTGTTTCTGCGAAAAGAACATTTTTCTGTGGGCACCTACAACAAGCTAAAGAATAAGAAGTATGTTCCATGCAAAATACTGAAAAAGATTAGCGACAATTCTTATGTGGTTGAGCTTCCGACAGATTTGGGTTTCTCTCCTAGTTTTAATTTTGCAAATTTATTTGAGTATTACCCGCCATAAGAAACAGCTGTTCATGCAAGTGTAAGCTCGGGGTCGAGCTCTTTTCAAGTAGGGGGACTAATGTAGAACACACGGCAGAGATGTTTATGTCAAAGTGGTACAGTCGCAAGCTCAAACGCGGGCCCGGTCGAAGAAAGTAACTTGCTTCGAATAAACGAACATAACTTTCAAACCTTACGTCGGAATTAGGCGAATTATATATGAAAATCGACTATCTCGACGAAACGGAGCCAACCAAACCTACCCTGAGGGTTTGGGTTGCTTCCTTCATTTTGCCAAATTCCTTACGGTTTGAGAGATATCTACATTTTGGTCCGTTTTTTTACTATTTTTTGTTACATTTTAGGAGTCTGTATTAATTAGGAAACAAATCCGATTTAATCTTAGATTTGACAGGTGGAGTTTTCTAGTCATAAGGAGTCTTTTTAGGAGTTTTAATGTTTTATGAATTCTTTTACTATTTTTTATAAAGTTTGAGTCATTGTAGAAGTCTTGTTTCCTTTTCTATTTAAGTAGAGTCTTGTAAGCCCTAGAGGTATAACTTTTAATTAATAAAATTTTGTTTTTTCTTCAATATTTACTTCGTGGATTCGAAGCTCTTCGTAGATTCAAAGATTGTCCTTGGTAGATTCTGAGGCTACTACTTCCGCGATGCGTCAACAATTATGATGTCAGGTTTTATACTCATCGATGTCACTGTTGAATTCTTCCCGTGATGTCCTAGCACGTCTTTGCAATGTGATCTCGAACTCATCCCAATTGCAAATTCTCCATAGCCAATGCAAGTTGGTCTGTATGGATCTTAATTTAAGTTTAGATAATAAGGATTCATCGGCTGCAATTGAATTGGAAACAAGGCTCTGATAGCGGTTAATGTTGTGATCAAATTGTTAATGTAGCTAATAACTTAACGCCAGAGATCAAGTTGTTAATTTTAAACACACATGACCACTAGCCTAATCTGCTCCTTGCCGCATTACATTATGAAAGATGTTATTATATAAATTATACCATCAAATTCAAATATCCAGCCACAAGCTTTCGGTTTGGGCAAATGGTAGCTGTCGACAATATCCTATTTAATTTTGGTTATATGTTTTACTTCGAGAATTTCGTTTCCAATACACATTTTTCTTGTGATCAAATGGTTTTATTACATAAACTCAGAGAATAGTGTGGGTTATTCAATGAGACAAGAGAACAACTAAGCAGTTGTCTTATGTTAATGATGGTTGTGAAATAATTATTATTTATTTGGACTTCAATTGGCATATTGTATTTGGATGGTTCAAAAGTAGTTTGTGGGTTAACACATGCTTAGTGACCTTACAGAACAAAAATTAGGTAAATTTCTAATAAAATTTAGATCTTAACAGATAGTAGTATCCCAATTATTCCTCCCGCAACAACAAAGCTTTATCCCATTCACGTGAAATGAATAATGTAGGTCCTAAGGAACTTAGAATAAATTAAGGAAATGATCATTTAACAGCTAATATGATGCAAATACAACTCAAAAGGAAGCTAGATAGAAAAGTTCCTGCTATTGCTATGTCTCTATTATTGTACTTACTGTACTCATGATAATATAAGGAAAAAAAAAGAAGAAGAAGAGATTACTTCTAAGGAAGAAAGGACAGTTTCTTGTTGGTCAAATCAAAGAGCTAGGCTCTGATGTAGGGAAGACTTCATGTGGCCAATCTCGAAAAGAAATCTTTACTTTTGATTCCTTGAAAGCCCTGAACTCCACTAAGATTGTTCTGTGAACTGTATGTATGCCATTATAATAAAATGTATATACACCATAGTATTAAAATCATATCAGATGAGTTCAAAATCATGCACACCATGATATAGTAACACCTGATAATTAATTTTAACCATATTATAGCCTCCATGATTAAATACAAGCGTTATAACATATGATGTCCTTCTATGCTTGAACAAGTCAGTAAATATCCAAGAGATGAAAGACAAACAAAGAACGGAATTGTTACCATGAAAACTATTAATACAATAAGGAGTATCAATAGTTGCCATTTCCATGACCACCCCAGTCCATCATATTAGGCATACTGGAAAAATTTATCTTTAAGTTAGCATTAAAACTTTATCTGATTGACAACCTCTGTTGGATTCCCTTCATCGCAAACTATCTCTATGGAAAAGCAAGCATCTGTCTATTGGCGCCGCCTCGTCCTCCTCAAATCAAGCCTATCCTCCATACCCCTATATTACATATCTTTCTTCAAACTTCCTTCCTGACTCATCAAGGATATTGATAAAATTAGACGCAACTTCCTATGGAACAAGGCTCCCGACAGCAACAGAGGTCACCATCCGGTCAAATGGGGGATAGTCTGCTCCCCTAAAGCTTGCGGAGGTCTGGGTGTCACCAACGTTCATCTATTCAACATTTCCCTTCTCTCTAAATGGCTATGGAAATTCTTGGACAACAACAACTATGTAGGCAGGGTCCTTCAATTAGTCTACACGTTCAACCTTCACAACCCTTCTCCTCCCAACCAATGCTCCAAATTCTGGAAAGATGTTCACTCTTGCTACCATCTCTTCTCCTATTTCGTTAAATGGTCTCTGGATAACGGATCTAGAGTCTGTTTTTGGGAAGATAAGTGGATTGGTGACATCTCTCTTGCTTGTCTCTTTCCTAAAGTATATGATATTGCCTTCTCCAAACATGTTTCCATCGCATCTTAGGGGAGTTTTTAGGGGGACAAATGGGAATGGAAACCAATTATTAGGCACCCCAATGGTGATGAGGCAAGGGGTCAAGTGCAAGCCCTTCTTCATTATCTATCAGCTTCTAACTTTCACCCGACTCTCAATGCAGATTGTCCTTGGACCATATCAATCACCAAATCTTACATAGTTAAGTCTCTTCACCATCTTCTATTATATGGTGGTCTGCGATTCCAACACTACTCTATTGTTTACAATAAACTGCTGCCTAGTAAAGTTCAAATCATTTTCTAGCTTCTCTGTTCTCAAAGATTAAAGACCAAAGATAGACTTGCCTCTCAAGGATGGTTAGTAGACTCGTGTTGTTCATTCTGCAATGATCAAGAAACTCATGACCACCTCTTCCTCTCATGTAACCTAGCAAAACAAATTTGGGCTCCTTTTCTTTACAGGTTGGGTATTGGCTCTCTTCCTGCTAGCATCGACCAATGTTTAGCCATATGTTCTGACTCATCCATCCCTGCTTCTATTCGTCTTTTATGGTGCATCTGTTTCCCTACCATTAGCTGGGCCCTGTGGAAAGCTCGTAACGACTACATCTTCTATAACCTCTTGTCTTCCCCTCAACACATCATCAGTAAGTTAATTAACTTTCTTCTTTTCTGGTTAGGTGCCTCCAACTCCAAGCAGACGCTCAAGTTGAAGAAGCTCATCCGCTCTATTGTGCTTCCAGCAATCTTAGAATCGAGTGTTGATAGTAACAAGATCCCCTGATCTGCTGTTCGTCGTCTTGCTGCAACTTCAAATAAACTAGTCACTAATAAAAAAAAGAACAAAGTAGACGGAACAACCTAGACGGAATATAATTCCGTCTAGGTTGATGCAAACTAGACAGAATTACTTTCGTCTAGATTGTTCCGTCTAGTTTGAGACATTCTAGACGGAAAATTCCATCTAGAATGACAAACTAGACAGAAATTTTTATTTTTTAAAAATTAAAAACCAACCTAGACGGAAATTCCGTCTAGGTTGCCAACCTAGACAGAAATTTAGTCTAGGTTTCTTTTTAATAAAAAAAGTTACAGCTAATCCTACCTCATCTCTGCCACCAATCATGTCTAGCTTGACGGCCTAATCACCACGTCAGCAAGCCTACGCAACACCTGCTTGACCCCAGCTCAAACCCTATCTTCGCCGCCATTCACCAACGCTTACAGCACCTCTCCTAATCTGGCTACCTCAACTCTAGCCAAACCTGTAGCCGCCACCAAGCTCGACCGAAAACCCGTTGCTGCCACCAAGTTCTCATCCTCAACGACCGCCCTCCTGGTCCATATCTCCAACCACCCTCCTCATCATTCTCCTCATCTCTGCAGGCATAATCTCTATCGTTATTTTGCGCTTCAATCAGTTCTAGGTTTCGATTTGATGTCATAGTTTGAGATTAGGGTTGCTGAGTGCGAAATAAGAGCTAGTCAAGTTCTTGATTCCATTACTGCTGCTTGATTCTTATGCAAAGGTTTGGATTTGAAGTCGTAGCTTGAAAGTTCAGATTCTTGAATACATGAATTGTATCTTTGTTGATGTTTCTCCATAGTTTCTTATTTCTTTTTTCTTTTGATTTAGGTGTGTGATTATTGATTTAGTAGAGAAGCTTGTTGGTCTTGAGAGTGGAGATCCAAACCTAGAATCAAAATCAACAATCACATGAAAATTCAAGACAGACCATGGGTATGGTGTCTGCCACACCCTGGTGTGGCAGAATCTGCTCTGTTTGCCATAGGTGTGGTGTCTGCCACACCATGGTGTGGCAGAAGCTACCCTGTCTGTCATGGGTGTGGTGTTTATCACACCAGGATGTGGTACACTCGTTTTAGAATTCTAATCTGTTTAGGATTGTGTTTGTTATAAATGGAAACACGTCCCTCAAGGGTTTAGGAGAGAAAATGAGCACGAAAAAGAGGGTTTTTGAGGGCTCTTTGAGATTAGAAATCTTAGAGAGAGAGGTCAATTGCAAGAATTGTAATCTTCTTCAAGTAATCAAAGAATTGTGTGGTGTGGCTCCCGAGGACGTAGGCACATTGCCGAATTCAAGTAATCAAAGAATTGTGTGGTGTGGCTCCCGAGGACGTAGGCACATTGCCGAACCTCGTTAAATCTGGTGTGTTCTTTCTTGTTCTTATTTCCTACAAGTTTTTATCTTTGATTTGTGGTAAATTTCTTTCTTTCTCAACTCTCAAACACAAGATTTGGAAGGGTATGGATTTGATTTGATTGTTTTGAATCCCCAACAACTAGTATTAGAGCTTCGTTCAGCAAATTTGTAAGAAAGAGAGCCATGGCAGAGGAAATCAAATCTTAGATTGAGAAGTTTGACAGTTCAGACTTCACCTACTGGAAGTCACAAATGGAGGACTATTTGTACCAGAAGGACTTGTATCGCCCGTTGATGGGCAAGGAAAAGGGACAGAAGAAGGAGGAGTCAGATGGTGATTGTGAGATACTGGATAGGAAGACTCTAGGGTAAATCCGGTTATCGCTCGCAAAATCAGTAGCCTACAATATTTTAAAGGAGAAGACGATGTTGGGGCTTATGGAAGCACTCGCGAAGATGTATGAGCAACCATCAGCAGCAAACAATGTGCATCTCGTCAAGACTCTTTTCAACCTCTAGATGGCAGAAGAACAGTCATTCACGATGCACCTCAGCGAGTTCAACATGATTGTTGATCAGCTTATCTCTGTAGACATCACGTTCGATGACGAAGTGCAGGCCCTTCTACTACTATCGCAGTTGCCGGATAGTTTGGCAGGTGACATCACGTTCGATGACGAAGTGCAGGCCCTTCTACTACTATCGCAGTTGCCGGATAGTTTGGCAGGTTATGTGACGGCAATCAGCAATTCGGCGAGGAAAGAAAAGTTAAAGCTGAGTGAGGTGGTTAGTATGATTCTATCTGAGGAGGTTAGAAGGAAATCGTCTAAATCAGAATGTTCAGGTTCAGCCCTAAATTTTGAGCAGAGAGGCAGAAGCCAGAAGAAAGGAAACCAGAACAGGAATCGGTCGAAATCAGTGAAGAAGAGGTCGAACTCGAAAGTTAGGCCTATCAATGGGAAGTGTTAGAACTACGGTCAGGAGGGCCATATGCCTTCAGTCTATAAGAGTCCAAAGAAGGATGCGGGTGAGCAGAAGGCTCATATCGTGTAGGATGTCTTGATCCTTGGTATAGATAGTGACTCAGAATCTTGGGTCATTGATTCAGGAGCCTCTTTCTACGCCACTGCTAACAGGAAGCTTCTCCAGAACTATGTAGCAGGAGACTTTGAAAAAGTGTATTTGGGGTACAATAAGCCCTATAATATTGTTGGAAAGGGCGACGTGCAGATTCATATAAAGGGCTCTATGTGGAACATAAAGAACATGAGACACGTCCCGAAGTTGAAGAGAAATCTTATTTCGGTAGGACAACTTGGAGTAGAAGGCTGTGTTTTGATATTCACTGAGGATTCATGGAGGATCTCTAACAGTATGATGGTTGTTGCGCGAGGCAACAAAACATGAACACTCTACCTCACCTCACATGTGAGTGATACCCTCGCAATTACAACTAGCAAAGAGAGTACGGATTTGTGGTACAACAGGTTAGGACACATGAGTGAGAAGGGAATGAAAATTCTACATTCATAGGGAAAGCTAACCGGGATCGATTCCGTGAAAGTCGGGGTTTGTGAAGACTGCATCTTTTGGAAGCAGAAGAGGGTTAGTTTCTAGAAGGGTGGAAGGCCACCTAAGGCTCAGAAGCTAGAGTTGATTCATTCAGATGTATGGGGTCCAGCCAGTGTGTCTTCTTCTAGCGGTTCAAGATACTATGTCATCTTTATCAACGATCACTCGAGGAAGGTATGGGTTTACTTCATGAATCACAAGTCAGAGGTGTTCGGAGTCTTCAAGAAGTGGAAGGCCATGGTGGAGAATGAGACAGATATGAAGGTGAAGTGTTTGAGGTCAGACAATGGTGGAGAATACGAGCTGGAAGAGTTCAAGAGGTTCTGTGCTAGGAATGGTATTCGCTTAGAGAGGACTACTCCAGGAACGCCGCAGTAGAACGACATTGCAAAGAGGATGAATAGTACTTTAACAGAGCATGCTAGGAGCATGCGATTACATACAGGTTTGCCTAAGATATTTTGGGCAGATATGATGCATACACCAGCTTACCTTATTAATCACGGGCCATCAGTTCCTTTGAATTTTAGGATTTCAGAGGAGGTTTGAAGTGGCAAGAAGATCAATCTCTCACACTTGCGGGTATTTAGATGTGTGGCTTATGTTCACATCAGGGACAAGCTAGAGGCTAAGTTACAAAAGTGTACATTCATTGGATACGATATTGATGAGTTCGGGTATCATCTTTGGGATGAGAAGAACAAGAAGATCATCAGAAGCAGGGACGTGATATTCAATGAGGAGGTGATGTACAAGAACATGGAAGATGCCAAGGATAGCCAAAGCAGTGAGAGAAGCATTTCAGATACAGATGGATCTGAGTACATGGATATAGAGGAACTTCCAGATAGGGGTGATGATGTTTGTTTTGATCAGAAAATGGAGGAGGCTCTAGGTGTAGAAGAAACTACTCAGGGCATGGAGCTTAGGAGGTCATCTAGGGTACCCAAACCAAATCCCAAATATCATTCATCTCTTGACTACTTATTATTGACAAATAGCGGTGAGCCGGAGTGTTATGAAGAGGCAATGCAAGTGAATGAATCTCAGTAGTGGGAGCATGCGATGCAGGAGGAGATGGATTTTCTACTCACTAATGAGACATGGGAGTTAGCCCAGCTACCTACACAGAAGAAAGCCTTGCATAATTAATGAGTATACCGAGTCAAGCAAGAGAGTGATGGAAGCAAGAGGTACAAGGCCAGATTAGTTGTAAAAGGGTTCCAGTAGCGGGAAGGAGTGGACTACACAGAGATATTTTCCCCTATTGTGAAGCTCACAATCATCATAGTGGTGTTGGGTCTTGTGGCTGCAGAAGACCTCTTTCTTGAGCAGTTAGATGAGAAGACTACCTTTCTTCATGATGACTTGGATGAAGAAATCTGAATAAAGCAGCATGTTGGCTTCATTGAAGAAGGAAAGAAAGAGATGGTGTGCAAGCTCAAGAAGACTTATATGGTTTGAAACAGGCTCCGAGACAGTGGTATAAGAAGTTTGATAATTTCATGCAGAACAATGGCTATAGAAGATGCAATTCGGATCAGTACTGTTATTTCAAAAGGTTCGAGTTCAGCTTTATTATTTTGTTATTATATGTTGATGACATGTTGGTAGCAGGACCGTGTTTAGAGGAGATAAACAGTTTGAAAAAGCAGCTAGCAAAGGAATTTGCAATGAAGGATCTGGGTGCATCGAAGCAGATTCTAGGGATGTGAATCAGTATGGATGAAGCTGAAGGGACATTGAGATTGAGCCAAGCTGAATACATTGAGAAGGTACTTCAGAGGTTCAACATGCAAAATGCTAAAGTTATTAGCACTCCCCTTGGAAGTCAGTTCAAGCTATCTGAGGAGCAATCACCTAAGACAGATGCAGATAGAGAGCATATGAGTAGGGTGCCATATTCTTCGGCCATTGGGAGTCTCATGTACGCGATGGTTTGCATGAGGCCGGACATCGTCCATACAGTGGGAGTTGTGAGCAGATTTGCAAGAAATCCAGGGAAGCAAAATTGGGAGGCTGTTAAGTGGATATTATGGTACTTGAGGGGAACAACGAACAAGCCACTATGTTTTAGGAGGAAGGAGTTGGTGCTGCAGGGATACGTGGATGCGTACTTCGTCGGTGATCATGATACGAGACAGAGCACCATGGAATATGTTTATACCTTAGCGTCGACGGCAGTGAGCTGGGTCTCATGTCTGTAGAAGATTGTGACTTTATCTATAACTAAGGCTGAGTATGTCGCGGTGATTGAAGCAAACAAGGAAATGATCTGGTTGAACGGGTGCTTGGAAGAGTTGGGTCTGAAGCAAGGGAGAGTAGTTCTTTATTGTGATAGCCAGAACGTTATACACCTTTCCAAGAATCTAGTTTATCATGCCAGAATGAAGAACATCGACGTACGATACTATTTCATACGCTCGCTGATCGAGGACAGAAAGTTACATTTAGAAAAGATTTTATGGAGTCAAAATCCTACGGATATGTTGATGAAAGCAGTAACCATTGGGAAATTGGAGTTGTGCGTAACTTCAGTTGGCCTTCACGAGTAGAAGATGAAGGCGGAGCCACACTATGAGGATCAGCGAGATCGCCGGGATGTTGATGATTGAAGAATGGATTTTTCAAGTAGGAGAAGATGCTTGTGAAGAGGCGGAGTTCAGGAGAGCTCATTGATGGTGGTTTGATCTCCAAGTGGGAGATTGTTGGTCTTGAGAGTGGAGATCCAAACCTAGAATCAAAATTAACAATCACATGAAAATTTAAGACAAGCCAAGGGTGTGGTGTCTGCCACACCCTAGTGTAGTAGAATCTGCCCTGTCGGCCATGGGTGTAGTGTCTGTCATATCCTGGTGTGGGAGAATCTGCCCTTTCTGCCATGAGTGTGATGTCTGCCACAGCAGGGTGTGGCAGACTTGTTTTAGAATTCTAATCTGTTTAGGATTGTATTTATTATAAATAGAAACACGTCCCTCAAGGATTTAGGAGAGAAAAAGAGCACAAAAAGAGGGTTTTTGAGGGCTCTTTGAGATTAGAAATCTTAGAGAGAGAGAGGCCAATTGCAAGCATTGTAATCTTCTTCAAGTAATCAAAGAATTGTGCGGTGTGGCTCCCGAAGACGTAGGCACATTGCCGAACCTCGTTAAATCTGGTGTGTTCTTTCTTGTTCTTATTTCCTACAAGTTTTTATCTTTGATTTGATTATTTCGAATCCCCAACAAAACAGCAATTTTATTATTTCCTTATATCTTTTTCCTTTCCTTTTTAGGTTTATTTTTCTTTGATAATAGGCTATTGCTTGATCAGTTATAGGTTTCATCTTTGTTTTGATTCTAGATTTTGGAGTCGAGGTTACAGTTTGAGTTTAGGCTTACCCGCTCTTTGCTGCTACCGACGTTGCCGTTAGGATCTGTGCGTTCTCGCTCATTCGACACAACTGCACCAATCCTGAGGTCAGGTAACCTTACCTTTTGATTTGTGAGTTTCAATATTGTTGATCGGTTAGAGTGAAATTAGTTGTTTCCAACGATGGATCTTGCTCAAGATGATGAAAGACGACTAGAGATTAGATGTCATTTAGTATTTTATTTTTAAGGATTTGTTGCTTCTCTTTGCTGAGATGTTTTAGTTAATATATTTTGTTAGTAATTGTTATTTAGTTTTACCTATTATCTAGGATATCTAGTTATGTCATTTAGTTCATAGTTTCCTTCAATTGACCAGGATTTTATTCTATAAATAACTATGTACTTTTTCATTTGAGGTAAAAAAATTTGTGTTCAGAGACCATATTGTCATTATCATGATTAGCTTGATGGTAAAGTTGTGCTCAAGTTCAAATCCTTTTGCAATTGGTTATGACCTGCTGTAGGTCTGATAACGATCTTGACTTGATTTTGCTGATTAATATTGGTTTCTTCACTTTGTTCAATAAATTGGTATTATCTCAACCAAGGGTATTCGTATGATTATTTTATGCTTGGATAGTATTGTCACATTGTTAGCCCATGACTACTGCTTTGTTTGGCTTAGGTGATGGCCTTCTGTTTTTTTTTAAAAGAAAAAAGAAAAAGGAAAAACAACTAACCCTTACATACAAATTAATAATCAGAAAAAAAGGAAACTACTATACCCTCAAATATATATTTGTTATGTAAAAATATGTGAAATAATAAATTTAAAAAAATAGAGTGAAATATAACACATTATATTTTTTTATAATGTGTTATAATCCAATTTAGGTGAATGAAAAAATAACGTTATTCCTAGACTTCCGTCCAATAATTACATCTAATTCTTTGGACTTATAATATATGATATACGACTCAGATTTGGGTAGGAGACGAAGTTTTCTCCCGAAAATGAGTGTTTATTTTATATTATACGAATAAAGAATTGGTACTAAAATTCATAATTATTGGATCTGTCCTTCTTGGACGGGTTAGGAATATAGTAGTGCATACATCTAAGTTTGTTCTTGAAAGTTTTGGTAGCACATAGTCATTTTTCTTCGTGTACAATAAGCGTATGTTGTTCTATGTTTCGGGTTATTGCTGATACGCATAATAACATCTGCATAGTGTACAGGGAGAACAACGGGTAGGTGCTGTCGAAATTTTTAAGAAATAAAAATATACAAAGTATATGAAGTTGAATGTAAGCACTACTATATTCTTAATGGATAGAAGCCTTCCTATGACAACCTCTAAATTAGTGTAATTAGTTTCTACGTATGTTTTATATATATTTTATGTAGATAAATATTCATATTGTTAAATGATATATAAACGTATGTTTGATGTGTGTTGAATGTATAAGAGTCATGGATATACTAGTAGTTGTGAGACTAATCGTAGTTAATAATTATATATAATTTACAGATGAGAATGATTCCTGACAAATCATGGATAGATATCCCATGGCTTCATAGATTTCGTGACACGCGATACAAGAAGGTATGTGAAGCCTTCATACGTTATACTGAAATGAATCCGAAAAATTTAAGAAGTGGTGCTATGTATTGTCCTTGTTATAGGTGTAGAAATTTGAAGCTGCTGAATAGAAATAATATATGGATCCACCTAATGAAATCAGGTTTTGATGAAAAATATAAATATTGAAACTGGTATGGGGAAGGTATCACTGAAGATGAGGATCCAAATGTGCGTGTTGGTATGTCCAATGGCTAACGAATAGATGACACAGAAACAATGTTGAATGATATTTTTCCTCGACCTACTGAATATGATGTTGATGATAATGACGAGGATGATATCAGAGATAAAAGTGAAAATGATATCGAAGTTGAAGCTGAAGAGGTAGGAGATGTCGAAAGTGTCGAAAATATTGATGATATACATTCCTCCGCAGAAATAAAGCGAATAATAGAGCTACTAGAAGATAGTGAAAATGACTTATATGAGAGATGTACCGAGTACTCCGGATTTTCATTTATGCTGAAACTCCTACATATTAAGATACTTAGCGGTATGTCAGATAATTATTTTAAAATGCTTCTTGATTTGCATCGGACTGTAATTCCTGGAGGAGAGAATAGCATACCCCATAAAACTTATCAGGCTGAGAAGATTGTCTCAGCTCTGGGTCTTGATTATAATAAGATTGATGCATGTTCGAATGATTATATTTTGTATCATAAAGCCAATAAAGACCTTCAAGAGTGTCCAACATGTGGAGTTTCTAGGTGGAAGCAACACACAAATTCTTAAATAAGGATTACAAAGGAGACAGGGATAATATAGAAGAAAATTCCAACCAAGAGGCTTCGACATTTTCCATTGGCTCCTAGATTGCGAAGATTATACATGAACAAGGAAATAGCAAAGAATATAAGGTAGCACAAGAAAGATCGAGTAGATGATGGTAAATTGAGACATTCTGCTGATGCTTTAACTTGGAAGCATGTTGATAAAATTTATCCTCGTTTTGCCAAAAATTACAAAAATATAAGACTGGGTCTATTAAGCGACGGATTCAATCCATTTGGAGTAATGAGCTCTGGCTGGTCTACGTGACCAGTTGTATTAATGCCATATAATTTACCTCCATTACTTTGTATGAAACAGTCGTTTATCATACTTTCATTACTGATACCCGGTAAGCATGCATCGGGAAATGATATTAATGTTTACTTAGAGCCTCTTATTGATGAGCTGAAACAATTATGATCTGAGAGTATTTTAGCATATGATTCCCATTTAAAAGAATCGTTTAGATTACGTGCTATTCTATTATGGATGATTAATAATTTTCCAGCTTATACTAATTTGTTCGGGTACTCTATGAAGGGAAAGTTTGTTTGTCCTATATGTGGTTCGGAATTTGAAGCTCTTCAATTATCACATAGTTGAAAGAGTTGTTATTGGTTTAATTGAAGGTAGTTGTCCTTGAGTCATAAGTACAGGAAATTATCAGCTATGTTTGATGCCACAATTGAGAAGAGAATGAAGATGCGTCAGCTGACAGATAATGAGATTGTAAAATTACTTGAGGGGTTTCCAAAAGTTGTGTTTGGAAAAAATCGCTATTTAAATTTAACTCGCTCGGAGTAAGAGATTACTTAAAGTCAAAAAAGCCATTGAAGCGTAAGCGAAAGGTCTGAAAAATGCAAGTTGAGGACGAAGCCCAAAAATTACCTAGAGGATGGACTAAATTTAGTATCTTCTTTCAGCTACCTTACTAGCAAAATTTTAAAATCCGACACAACTTAGATGTCATGCATATTGAGAAAAATATATGTGATAACATAGTATCAACTCTCCTACAAGATGCAAACAAGTCGAAGGATGACCTACGGACGCGCCAAGATCTGACTGCTTTGAATATCCAAAATGATTTGCAAGCTCAAGATGTTGGCATTAAAAAATTAAAGTTGCCTCCGTCTCGTGTTACAATGTCAAATGAGCAGATGCAACAATTTTGTGAAATTCTCAAATCAGTTAAGTCGCCATATGGTTACTCTGCTAATATTTCAAATAATGTCCAGGTGTAAGAGAGAAACCTTTTAGGTCTGAAGACCCATGATTATCACGTTCTTCTCCATCAATTGCTCCATGTTACAATCGGTAACAATATGGAGAAAGAAGCATCGAAAATTATGATTGAGTATTGTGGATTTTTTAGAAAATTATGCTCTAAAGTGTTAGATGTAGATGAATTTAAAAAACATGAAGCCAAGGTCCGAGTTACTCTATGCAATATGGAAGTAATATTCCCTCCTTTATTTTATACAATTATGGTCCATCTTACCCAGTATCTTGCAAGAAAGGCTAGAATCGTCGGTCCTGTTACTTATCGTTGGAGGTATCCGATTGAAAGGTAATTTACGACTTTTGTTACATTCATTAATTGTATATGCGTTTTTAAAATTACCGTGCTAATAATTAAATCTTGTGATTCTAAGATACTTGGGCTCCATGAAACACAATGTTCGCAATCGAGCTCGTCCCGAGGGCTCGATAGCTTAAGGGTGTTGGCCTTCTTGTTTTGATGATGATTTAATAAACAATTTACATCTAATATTGTTTTGTCTAGTTTTTGTGTTTTGTTATTTATTGTAGACAAATAATAAGTTGGAGGATGGATGGATTGCGCCATAACGATCATATCAAATGGAGGTTGGCGGAATTATGGAGTGAAGCCTTGCAATTCAAGTTGAAGATCCAAGTTCAAGCTTCTTCCGCGTTATGTACCAAGTCAAGCTTATTGAAGATCAAGATTGCTTGGGTAACATTTAGTTTAGGAGTTTATATTATGTGTGTTAGTACTTTAAGCTCAATATCATATACACACACATTTTATTGTTTTCTATGTATATATATATATATATAGTTATATATATATGCACATCTTGGCTTTTGGTTTATCCACAAATAAAGTTTTTACAAGCATATAAATAAATATTTATATTCATACATATTTGTTTTTATGTGGATAAGTTGGTTTGATCTAAATAGATATAAATTTATATATTCATATACATACTCATATGTTTCATGTTCTATTGTATTTGACAAAATATTGTATTCATTCTCTATAGACTTCATAACAATAGTTTACATCTTTCTTTAAGTTTATAAAATCTTTTTGTTGAGTTTTAAAAGTTTGTTTAAGTCAAATGTCAAAAACATGTATGTTTAGTTTTCATGTTTTTGGACTATTTTGAAAAATGATGATATTTTACATTTGGAAAGTCCTTTTTGAAAACTAATTTTTGTAACATGTTTATTATCATGCTTACAATAATTTCCTAAAGTTTTATATTTTTTAGAATTTATTTGATATTTTTAAACCCAGTTTAAAGTTGAGTTTTTCTGTGCATTTCAGATTTGTGCACGTTTAGTCGACTCATTAGTTGCCTCATGAGTCGACTCATAAGTCGACTCACGAAGTGTAGCACAGTTATGATTTTTCTTCTGCTGAGTCGACTCATATAAGTTGACTCATAAGTCGACATATAAAAGAGTCGTTGCACAATAACGGCTAGTTTCCAGCAGTGTTTTCTGAGGGCTTTTTTGTCTTTTCAGTTGGATTTTGGCTGATGTCTTGGGTTGTTATAAATACCCCATTGCCTTCAGCTCTTCTACAATCTAAGAGAATGTTTTAAAAAAAAATTAACAAGGGTTTAAGGTTTGTTTAATGTTTGTTTAGAAGCTTTTAAGCAATTGAGGGTTTGAGTTTGTGAATTCAATTCCACAAGAGCTTGAGGAGATCATCTATTGGAGTTTGAGCAATCAACTATTCTCCCTCCATCTCTTATCATCTATTGAGAAGTTTTCTAAACTCTTTTCTAGCTTTATATTTATTTGTTTGATTATCATCTTATTAAAGCTAGTTTTATATTGAGTTTAGATTTGATTAATCTCATTGTTACACACACCCACTTGAGCTTATTGTATCTGCATTTATAATATATTTGGGGTTGTGAGAGATAGTAACATTGAGTTGAGCCTAATTGAGTTCTCACCTTATTTAGAGAACAATTATTTTTTGTGTGCCTAATTGTGAAGTTCACTTTGTAATACACATGTACACCGAGAGGAGTGTGTGGTGAGGACGGAGTCGATACCAAGAGGAGTAGCGTCAGTGGCCTAGTGAGAGGTGATAATTCCGAGCACTTGAGGGAGTCGATACGTGAGGACGAACACTTGAGGTTGTAACTTGTGTATGTACTTTGTGAGGATTTGTGAGGATTGTCGGTTGACTTGATAACCAAGTGTGTAGAGTTTTCGGTTAGCTAGAAAACCGAGTGTGTAGAGAAGTTCCAGTTTCCAAATCGGGTTGTGATTGTGGAGATCTCCTCGAGGTGAGGAGTGGGGACGTAGGTCGTGGGGACCGAACCTCATGAACATAACGTTTGTTTGTGATTGCATTGGCGCACTTTCTTTTGTATTTATTATTATATCGCCTTTGTCAATTGCTCATTGTTTATATTTCCCACTATCTTATTTGTCTTTTTTATAGATTGTTTACCCTTGTGTTATTTATATATCCTTGCATATATTTTACAATATATCTCATTGCTAGGATATATCCCTTTGTTCATTTTGTATATTCTTGCTCATATCATATTTTATATCTATCTTGCAAGAATAATTTTTATATAAGTTTTAATTGGTATTTAAATCGGATTAGATTAGCATAAACCCTATTCACCCCCTCTAGGGTTCTTTCATAGCCACCTTGGGTCTAACAATTTGAAGGAAATCGTGCTATGTCTACATGCATAATACGCAGCGGAAGACATGTATGTACAAAAATACTAAGCATGTAGAGAGCGTGCTATGTCTACATGCATAATACGCAGCGGAAGACATGTATGTACAAAAATACTAAGCATGTAGAGAGCGTGAAATATTTATATCGATCATCTAATTAAATCTAACATGATCCTTATTATTAAGTGAGCATACAAGGTTTGAAAGTCATACTTTTGTAGCGTGATTCGATAGTGAATCGAACAACCTTTAGCTTGCTCTCTTTGATGCAGAAAGTTCATCATAGTGGATCTCCAACTCTTCAAGTAAACCCGAAAGCTATTGGATGCTGCTTGAGACACGAGGCAAGATAACCCGAAAGCTATTGGATGCTGCTTGAGACACGAGGCAAGATATCCACCCTGGGGTTCTTAAAATCCTACTACTTCCTCTTACTCAAAGATTACTAAAGTTTAGTAAGAGGTATAGCTCTCTTTCTTTCTCTTATGGAAATTTAATTTTCATTAGCCTTTCATGAAGAGAGAGAGCTCATATTTATAGAGTAAAATGTGTTCATGACATGAATGACTCATCCTATGAGTCATGCAATGAATCATCAAATATCAATGATTAATCTAGTGAGTCATGCAATGAATCATCTTATGAACTAAATAACTCATCTCATGACTCATTATACATGGTATGTGTATTTCATAAATGAAAATACCAAATCAATATTACTAATACAGTATTTCATAAATACGGTATATAGTATTATTCCAATCTTTAACTAATTAGTCACTATATGACCAAATAAATCAAGAGTTGACCAAAAGTCAACTATTGACCAAAAAGTTAACTTTATGGAAAAAATACTGGAATTCATTTCCTAAGCACATAGCATTCCGATTTTACCGATATACATGACCATTTATGTGTATACGAAAGAAATCATATATGCGTATCAATCATACGCATCACTTCATAAATTGTGTTTCATAGGATTCAAGTACGCGCTTGGTGTGACTCTAGGGCCCAACTTAAAAAACTCGGTAGTGGATCATATCCATAAGTACAACAGAGATGCTAGCTACACATGAAGACCACCCGGGTATAAGTTGCGATAAAGATCTACAAGATGCTTATCCAATTTTATCAGGACCACCCAATGATAATACCGTACAGTCCGGTCTCTTCGTCAAACCATGTCAAACTATTGAGCCTAGGGTATGGCAAACTATCAAACCCTAATAGCTTGATTAGTATTTATTGATATTAAACTCATAACCTATAAGATCAAATTGACACTCAGTTTATCTTATTCACCTTGGCCAAGGATTTCCAGGCTATAGTTATATCAAACAATCTTATGACATCAACCCCTATACTGGGAGAGACGAATCCCTTCTTGGCATCTCAATATCTACTTATGTCTCGGGATGTACCCAACAAGAACCGTTATGCACAATTCAATAAGAACCGTGGTTAGGTAAAAGTCTAAATACATCTTTACTGACATATAAGATATTGCACTCATGCCTCAGGTCAAGAGACTACTATGTACTATATCACTTGAGAACTTCTATTTGACAGTTAAGTATATTACCAACTAGATGTTCTCGGCGAGTCGTTCAGTCAACTCATTCACTAATGAGTCACATGTATACTGTATCTTGATGTCTCACATCAATGATCTAAGAGATTGATCATCTCCTTCAAAAGGAGAAATAAAGCATACACTAGTCTAAACCAAAGTGATGATGTCCCATCTCAACACTTCATCAACTAGGAATATTTTAGAATATACGTTACCGACTAATCAGATCTCTTCATTACGATCACTATCCAAAATGTCTGATAGTCTAGTATTTATTCTAAGGACATTATCTGTATTTTAGAACATCAGATAAATCTAACCAAAATAGCATACTATCATTTTGAATAAGGATGTTATATATATATAGGTCTTGTTACAATATATAATAATTGTCTGCAGGGCACCTATATCTAACACAATTGGTATCAGAGATGGGTGCTCTTTGATTTAAGGTCTAATCACCTTGATTTAAAGATCCAAGTTATCTTTTTGTGCTAATCTTGTTTTGATTGCATCTTGCTTGTATATTTTTATAAATTATGGATATGAATGATGCATCTTGTTTAGGTTATGATCCTAGTGTTGCTCCAAAATATAGAAACTTTCATTAAGCTCAATGGTGCTTTAGATTTAAAATATTTGTTAAATCTAAAAAATTAGTTTATGGGAAGTTATTGACAGTGCTTATATTGTGCCCACGTTGGAGAAATCTAAGTGGAGCAAACATGATAAGAAGATGTTTACAATGAACAAGTTAGTGTTAGAATTTATGCTTAATGCTTTTGAACCATGTATTTCTAACGAACTTGCTCATTTTGATAGTGCTTACACGATATGGAAACTTTTTGAAGCACATCAAGGTGACTTGGAGGAGATTCGACGCATTGTGGCGGAATCAACTTCAAGTAATAGTGGAGCATCATGTGTTAGCCCTTATGTTTTGATGATGTTCTTACAACCACCATTATCGGTACTAATGGCTTATTGAGTGTAAATATAGTAAAATCATTTGTCAAGCTCGTTAGTACCATTAACAGAGGATGGATGGAATATACGCTAAAACGAAGACATATAAAGGAGGAGGAGGCCAAAAAGATGAAGCAACGTTATTTCAAGAACAACAAAGTCATATAAAAGCTTCATCCGATTCAAGCTATATCAAAGCTCAAGTATTGCTTTCAATATGAGGATATTAGCCTTCTTTTGTTCTTCTCTCTAGTGCTAGAATGTAGGCAAAGAGTTACTGAGTTTACTTGAAGCTATTGGGAATCACACACACGTTTTTAGACTTGTGTCTTTTAAGCGTTTTTTCACAAAACACTATTTTTCACAAGTATTAGTATTAAAAATATTTTACAAAGTTTCAGAATTTTCAGAGGTCAAATGAATATTTTGCAAATATTTCAAGTTGGTCAAAAATCTGTTTTCTGGAAAATATCAGAAATCGGTCGACCGGCCCGGTCGACCGATCCTATGGCCATTCCTTAGTATCTTTCCAGATTGTCGTCGGTCGACCGATACGGTCGACCGAATTTTCAATCTTCAAATCGGTCGACCGTTCCGGTCGACCGAAGAGGCTCTGCTTGGTTTTCCAAATTTCTTTAGCTGTCAGCGGTCGACCGACGGTATTTTCGGTCGACCGATTATTTCTTCGGTCAACCGATTTGGTCAGCCGCGATTTTTTTAAACGGTCGTTTCTCGCCTCGACTCCTGTGCTTTCACTTATTAGTGATTGGCACAGTCTGAGGTCACAACCTGCAAAGTAGATTATCTTCCTAAATAGGAAGATTGGGTCTTTGTTTTTATTGATTTAAACTCTTTTATAAAAACCCCCAAGCCTGCTTCTTCTTCCCTAAGCCCTAACGTTTGAAAGAGAACCAGAGAGCTCTGTTTCTTCCTGAGAAAATTTTCAAATCAAACTTGTTCTTCTGAGTTCTTGTGTGTGTTTCACTTCCCAGCTTCAGTACTCTTCTCTTTGCTATAGGGGCTTGTGTAAAGAGAGTGTCTTGCATTTATCTTCTGCTGCTGTGAGTGAGATCTTGTGTAGATCGACTGTGAGGGAGTGTGATCTGTGAGATCAACTGTGTAGTGAGAGAGAGATCTTGTGGGATCGTTGTGTAGACGAAGTTTCGGCTTCCAAACCGGATGTGTTAGTGGATTTCTCCTCGAGAGTGGGGAGCGGGGACGTAGGTCAGCGGGCCGAACCTCCTTAACGCATCGCGCGTCAAGGATAACGATTCCTAACTTTATCTCTTTCTTTATTATTGCACTTCTGTTACTGTGGTATGGTTTGATCAAAATTTTCAAAGAAAATTTCCTTTATTGATCAAACATTATTTTTGGATATATATATATATACTTTGTTTTGTGTTTTTATATGAGAGGTTTGTGTTTATATAACCCTCCGGATTTATTGAGTGTTTATTCTTAAATCTTGTTTACCAGGTGCTAAAATGTTTATATGGGTTGTTACTAGCTCAAGAGCTAGATATGGTTGCCTTTCTTGATTTTTGAAAAATAATATTTTGGTTTTATGTGATTTATGATTTCATTTGGTTGATTTGTTTTCATTTGAAAACCTTTTTACATGACTCTCATGTTCTTCTTCTTTTGATTTCACAAATCTTTTATACATGAGTTATAGGTTTTTATCATGAGACACTATTTCATAATGACATATCTAATTATGTTCTCATTGCCTTTTTGAATGTGAGTGAATTTTAGTATTTTTATGCTTGCTCACATGTTTTCCTTGTACTTCATTTCATATACTCCATAAGGCATTTTGATAGGGGGAGCCTTTCCTATATTTGTTTTTATACTCACCGTGCTTGTAGGTAGGGGGACCCTTAGCTCTATTATCATTTCCCCCTTTTTGATGTTGTCAAAGGGGGAGAAATATTGTGAGTATGTATTTTGTGTTTATATGCATAATAATTATACTTTGTATATTCATTTCCTTTCATGCATATATCCATTTTATAAATTGTTTGTCATCATCAAAAAGGGGAAGATTGTTGGCCTCTTTGTTTTGATGATATTTAACAAACAATTTACCACTAAAGTTGTTTGTCTAGTATTTGTGTTTTCTTATTTATTGTAGACAAACAACGTGTTGGAGGATGGATGGAATTGCGCTTCAACGATGATATCCAATGGAGGTTGGTGGAATAGTATTGAAGCCTATACAATTCATGTTAAAGATCCAATTACAAGATTCATCCAAGTTTACCAAGTTAAGCAACAATGAAGATCAAGATCAAGCTTGGGTAACATTAGTTTAGGCTTTATATTATGTGTGTTAGTACTTTAAGCTCAATATTATACACACACATTATATTGTTTTCTATATATATATAGTTTCATATATACATATATGTTTGGTTTCCATGTATATATATAGTTATACATACATAGTTTTGAGTTTTCAAGTTTATAAATATGAGATTAGATATTTTATTTTTATTATTGTGTTTTGGTTTAGCTATATAGATATGAAACAAATTTATATTCATATATATAATCATATGTTTCATACTCCCTCTGATTGTTGTTTAAGAATATATGTGCGTAGATATGAATTTTTGTGAAATTATCTTATTTGTTCTGATGGGTTATTGACTTTATTAATCGATCCATTCACATCTTTTCATTATAGTCCAAAAGAATTACATTTTGTAAAGTTTTATAAAGCATTGTTTTACGCATAAATGTCAAATTCGATGTGTCGGTATTTTTATCTTTTGACTATTTTTGTAAATGATGATATTTTATCTTTGAAGGTTGTTAAAAGCCATGTTTTTTGTAGCATGTTATTATCATAGTTACATCATTTCTCAAAGTTTCATAATTTTTAGTACTTTGTTTTGAATTTTTAAAGCAGGATTTTAAAATTAGTAATTTGTTTTATCAAACTGTGGCAGCCAAATATGCAGTTTAGCACGGTCGACGGCCTCGCGTTGCGCTCTGCGGGTCGACGTCTGCTTTATGCAGAGAACTGGTGTTTAGATTTATAAAATGCACGGTCAACTGGCAGCAGCTTTGCTCTGCGGTTGACCGTCATTTTTCGCAGATGAGCAAGCTTTGATTTTCGGGCTGTTCGGTCTGACCGACCTACTCGTGGCGGTCGACCGTGACTTTCAGTTTTGGCATCCAACTGCTAGTGTTCACACGACAGGTCGGTGACCGAGTGGCTCTGCGGTCGAGCAGCGTACAGTAAGGCTAATATTATGTCTTTGCTAGCTGTGTTTGCTGAGGGCGTTTTTGTCTTTTGTTTGGGTTTTTGCTGATGTTTTTGGTTCCTATATATACCTTGCTCTCTTTTTTTGGAAGCAACTAAGAAAATGTTTTAATCAGTTTAACGAAGGGTTTTAAGTTTGTTTAAGTGTGTTTAAAAATCATTTTAAGAATTTTTGAGTTGAGTTTGTAAAAGTATATTTCATCAGAGCTGTGGAGATCGATCACTTAGGTGTTGAGCATTCACTCTTACTCCTCTCTGCATATGTTATGCTATAGAGAAGTTTTTAAGTCATTTCTAGGCTTGTTTGTACATTTGTTTATTATTATCATGCTTCATTAAGCTATGTATTTAATTAAGTTTGTTTGTTTGATTCTCCTCTTATGTTCACACACAACGGCCATAAAATAAGCTTAGTTGTATTTACTTCATTAGTATTAATTTGGGTTGTGGCTTATGCACTGAGAGAGTGAGCTTACTTGAGTCTGCACGTTGTATGTAGAGAAGGCAACACTTTGCTTCTGTTATGCCTAATTGTTAGATTCATCTTTGTATATTACACTGTCGTATACTGAGAGGGTGCTGTGGTGAGAGGGAGTCGATCTGAGAAGAGTGCGTTGCTGCGTACGTGAGAGGTGAATTCTGAGACACTAAGGGAGTTGATAGTGGGACAACACTTGAGGTTGTAGCTTGTGGTTCATGTTACTATTATGAGCGATTTGTGAGGCTTGTGCGGTGACTTGATAACGCTCGAGTGTGTAGATCGTTTCGTTAGTTAGAAATCGGTGTTGTAGAGAGTTCGATCGAGCTTCGCAACATGTTGTGTAGTAGATTCCATCTGAGAGTGGAGGGCGAGACGTAGGACGAAGGTCCAGTAACTCCGTGATATTTCGTTATGTTTGAGTTAGCATTGCCGTATTTATCATGTATCTTGTAGTATGGGCCATTGTTGCATGATCATTTTGTTTACCCCTTGTCTTATATTATAATATCCTTAGTACATTCGTTGTAGATATCATACTTACTAGGATATATTGTTAAATAAGTTATTTATATTGGCATAAATCGAATTAGAATAGGCATAAACAAGACGGCCTTAATGACGTGACGCGCCCTCTTAGGGTCTATCAACGGTATTTCAGCAAACTCATGAGGCCTAAATTTCATTTTTATTAGAGTTGATATTTAATTGCTAACATTGGTCTCAGTCATTTTTGTCATCTTGATGAAGATTTCTAGCTGCTGCTAGGCATGCCATAAGCGGCTTAGCAAACAATTTATCTGCGTCTTCTTTGGTCTTGATGGCTTAATAGGCAAAGAAACATTAACTTTAGTTAGTGGTATGAGCATTTTCCCTAGGGATATTAATCAGGATGCAAAAAGCTCACGCTACTCTTTTTTCATTACTTCTATAAGCAGCTTCCGTCATCATAATACATACTCACTGGTCAATTAGATGTTCTTCTTCATCAGGACAAGTATGGGAGCTGAAGTATCTAATGTTTGCTTGTTGTTAAGGTCTCGCTCATCTAACGCCTTTTTCCGGCATCTCCATCTCCACTTCATGGAAATTCTCAAATACCTATAAAGTCCTTACAAAACTTTTATAACTCATATGATTTGAAATTGATTTGCGTGCTGTGGGTGTGTTAGCTATTTTTATGAACCATAGTAGGTAATTATTATATACACATATATATAAGTGCTTGACACTTGTTCTTTTATAAGTGGCATAGATTTATAATTCTTCTTCTCATTTTTCTCTTCCTCGACAATGGCTAATGTATATTACTATAAAAGCAAGAGGCTGACAAAGTAAAGGAATACCACGCGAGGTTCAAAAATGGCGAATGGACAAAGGTTCAAGATGTCATGTTCCAATAAAGAAAGCACAGGATGGCCGATCAGTGAAACAACTTAGTATGTGAATCACTAAAAAAGCAATACTCATTATATAATAAAATTGGTAGCTTCAAAGTTGCTAACCACGATGCTTCAACATAGGAGAGACAGGCCTAATTTAATATGAGTGATAAAGTACAACAGACTCTAATGGCAAAGAAAACCTAGCAAAAGAAGTGTTAAACAAGATACAACTTCATATAAAATAGAGATGACTGATGCTGGATAGATAAAACTTGCTGATAAAAGGTCGCAGTTGTAAGATTGTGCAAGACGCAGATCGATCTCAAATATGCTATGCGCACCAGAGCAATCTTAGAAACTACACGGACACCATACGTTACTCCTGAGTTTCCGTAGTAATAAGTGTATAAAGAAGGAAAAGAGAAGTAAGATGCCAGAAAAATCATCGTTCAATAATATATACTTTGATATGGGGCAATTCTGAAAATGATTTGAAATTATATATAGATATTCATGTACTGGTCTGGTTTGTTTGGCCTTGAGTTAACCTTCGACGCTCCTTTTCATGCTCATGGGTTTTCTCAGCTTGATCTCTGTGTTGAGAGGCTACGAAGGACTAAAGAGGTGTGTTGCAGGTACGTTTCATCATCCCATATGTTGTTTCACGTGCTCTGTTCTAGGCTTATAGTATGGTCTTCAATCTTGATTTTTTCTGTTAGCATCAGATTACTGTGAATGTTGTGACTCTACGATAAAGTCTTATTTTCTAGCTTGCAAATGATCTCTTTACATGTTAATGGATAATAAGGTCTGTATTCTATTAGCATCAAAGCAGATTGAATCATTTGGTTTGCTAATGCAGCATCTATTGTAATTGTTATGTTGGAGTAGCCTATTGTATTTATTCATGATTGGTCAACTAATTGGGCACTAATGGTGCTAGATGTACGTTCTTCTATTACAAAGAAGTTGTCAATTGCTTTGAATTCACGGTACATATATAAAACAAAAGTGATAGGCTTACTTAACATTCATGAGAATTTAAACTTCTGCGCTATCCTGATGCATTTCTCAACTGATCTTTTCCTCTGTGGCGTATTGAAATCTTACCACGATGCACTCATTCCGGCCTAAGAAATGAGATGTTGACTAACGAACAAATATTGGCTATTATTGGAGGACTTGATTTGTGGCTTTGTCGTTATTAATAAGTCAAATGTCACAATAAGACGTAGCAAAAGCCTCATGCATTGTCAGCGGGCATACAAAGATAAGACCAAAAGAAAGTAAACTAAAAGTAGGCGATCGATAGAAACAGCATAATAATGCCGGCGTTAAGGCTATAACATAGCAAGAAAACGGATCTAGCTATATTTCCAAAGAGTTTGCATCGAGGATTGATGTGTGCAAAACCGATGACTTTCACTCTACCCAAATCTATTAATGCTGTCAATTCCATAATTTACTATTAAATAATTGTGTACATTTTAACGCTATTTTCTAAGCTAGAAATCTAGTTATCCGGCTATTCTTATAATTGTAATAGAGAAGATCATCTGGCTATGAAGTCAAATTAATAGTGAAGAAAATTTAGTATTTCTACGTCATATTTCTGCTGCGGGGTGCCAAAGTTCTATTCTTACCATTTAAAACTAACTAGGAGATTAAACATACAAAAAAAAATCATCAGACTATATTTATAATTAAATTTCATGAGGGACTGGAATGTGTGCAAGACGCAGCCTTTTTTGGTTCATATGAATATAATTTATTCATTTTTTCGAACATTTGAAATGTGAAGTAAGCATCAAGCTTACTAGGAGCTATGGCCTGTACTGTCAATCTAAGTCTGGTATCACTCAGCAATAAGAGCTTTACATTATCTCATCTTTTCTCTCATCATGACATATAATGTCTTTCATTAAGACTTTAGAATACAATATTCAGCTTCTTCGAATAACTGGATCAGGTTCAGCTTGTGAACTTGTGTTTGAAAATACTACAGATCCATTGCTACCATATCCAAGTATATTGTTGCACTCGATAAAGCATTCTTTTAATTCTCATGATGCCAAGACCCGTTTCACATTGGAGCTATAACTGGCGATATTCGAGTCGCTGGATTGCAGGAGACTCCAAGCATAGTACTACCCACTCCATCACGTTTGGTTCCAATACTATAGTAGACGTATGCATTCAAAATAGGTGTTTTGCAAAGTTTCCAAATTGACGATTTTGAATTTGAAACTATAGGACATCATTGTTGTATGTAATATTCCTATTGAGGCACAGATCATATGCATGGGTGAGGAGCATGGAGAGAATTTCTAACCATGAATATGAATGAGTGTTTTGGGTGTGCAAACCTCCTCAAATTTGTTAGTCCGACCAAGCTAACAAGAGTTTGTTGATTGAGTTTAATGCTTTATGTATAGTGAATCTAGATTTTTCCTATTATTGTTAGCAGTCGGTTGGATAGTTCATTGTCGATTATCCACATCTACCAAAATTTCTCAAAGCCATATCTCTCACCTTGAGAACTGTCTCCGACATCCAATAGAATTTTTTCTTTGTTGAATCTGCCAATATCTGTAAGTAATTACTGTAAAACGCAGCCGGTGTAAATAAAGTGATAAGTTTTTATTAATGGAATATATATTATACTCATAGACTAAATATGATAACAAGTGTTGTGGATGCAAATCAGTGTATATATGTGAGAGAGATCAAGTGGAGACCATCACAACATATCAAATCATGGCAGGCAATATGGAATCTTCCTATCCGGTGCAACCGGCCATAATGGCGTCGACACGGGAATGTGCAGGCGAGCAGAAAGGCTTCTGCTTCGCTGCGCGGGATCGACGTGATATAGCGGGCGGTCGACGGCGCGACGAGGCAGATTTTGTTTTTCTAGTTAGTTGTTTGGGTTGTTGTGGTGGGCGGGTTTGTGGCAGGCGGCATACTATATATATATATAAGAATTTCGTGAGAGCCTTGATCTCATCGGCAGCAATATAGAATTCTAGCAGCGCTGCTCCCCTCCTCTTGCAATCCTTAGCTCTATTCTTGCGGTGGATTTTGGCGGTTTTGGAAGTTTTAGCGGATTCGCGGCCGGCGTTCAGCGAAGGGGAAATCTTTTTCAGAAATCCTTAAGAGTTTGTCACACTCTGCAGTGAGAGTTTCAAATCTTCCGCATCGCTACACGGCTATGTTTTTAAGCTGTTTTTAAAGCAATGTTTTTTTGTGATTGTGTGAGCCTAACAAATGCTATTCATGTCTAAAAATGATCCTTATATGATATCATTGTAAGAAGAACAAGTGTTTCTAGTTTAATAAAGAACACCCACGATTTCGTATACAGATCTAGTATCAAAAATAGTCTAAACAGAGTTTTTGGAAAGAAAAAACTAATTTGTTTTCGAAAGTGTCGATATGTATACATGTGTTAAAAAGTTTTCTGTTGTTGTCTATGTGTATTAGATTGTATTTTTGCATATTCTAGAAAATATAATCATGATACTAGTATTGAGATGGTGCTAAAATTTGTCATTTATAGAGCTTTTGAATCAAACCGCTGCGAGGCAAAAACGACCTGGGGCAGAAGTCTTTGTACTTGCGCGGCCCCGACCGTGGTACAAACCCCCCGCGCCGGGCGCGCCAGACAGAAGCAGCGCGCTCTGTCTCCTTGTGGCGGTCGACCGCATTATATGCGACGGCTCGACGCGCTGGCGCGCAGATTAGTATAGAACTTCTGCTCATCTTGTGCGGTCGACCGTCAGATATTTGCCGGTCCGATTCGGAGACCCTTGTTTTTGTGCATGTTACGTCGTTGCGCTGTGCGGTATTGTTCGGGCTGATTGAGACTAGCGGTAGGTTATATGGGTTTTGTTAAACCTGAATTAGTATACATGAGTTGATTACAAGATGGTCTTAGATGTTATCATTGGGGTAGTGAGGGTGAGAGTATTTGTTGGGCCCTTCTTGTTTTGATGATGTTTAACAACAATTTACGTCAGCTAATGTTGTTGTCTATATTATGTGTTTTCTACTTTTATTTATTCCGTAGCCAACAAACGTTTTGGAGGATGGATGAATTGAGCTTCTACGATCATATCCTAAAGGAGGTTTGGGCGGAAATGGTCGGGTTGAAGCCTATACAATCAAGGTTAAAGAAAGTTCAGCTTCATCGGGCATGTGTACCGAAGTGGAGCTACAAGTGAAGACGCACACAAAGCTTGGTAAATAGTTTATGGTTTATATTATGTGTTTAGTACCTCTTAGGCCATCATATACACCATACACGCTGTTGGTTTTTCTTTGTTTTGTATATAGTAGCTTAGTTATATATATACTCTTAGCTTATTTTGCGTTTTCTATGTTTTATAAATGAAAAATCAGCGTATTTCAATCTCCTATGGTGTTTTGAAAACATTGCATATGAAATGCAATTTTGTGAAATTGTATTCTTGAGTTATAGACTTCATATCAGTTTATATCATTTTTAACTAGTTATAAAATATTTTACAAAGTTTTAAAAGTTGGTTTTCTGGTCAAAACATCAAATTCAAAGATCTCATTATTTCATGTTTTTGAAATATTTTGTAAATGATGATATTTTTTCATTTTGGGAAGTCCTCTCTGATAACCCAGTCTACTGGTAGAATGTTTATATATCATGGTTCTACAATATTCCTCAAAGTTTACATTTTTTGGAATCATTTGATATTTTAATAGTGTTTTAAATGACAAACATGTTTTTCATATGTCAGGAAAAAATTTTGGCGGTCGGCGGCACCGGTCACGATCATTTGTTCATAATCTTACACATGGCGATTCAGAGAGTCGCTGTCGGAGTCGACCGTCCGTGCGACCGATTAGCTCCATACGGTCGACCGCACAGTCGACGACGAAGTCTCTGCTTGTTTTTGGTTTTCCAGACCGGCTGCTCGGTGGCGGTCGACTCGATTTTTCGTCGTCGGCGATTCTTTTTTTCGCCCCCAGACTGCGCAGACAAGCTCTCGCCGAACGATCTGTTCGTCGACCGACAAAGATCGTTCGACACTAACGGCTATTTTCTGAGCTGTCTCTGGGGAACCTTTATCTGTCTTTTGCTTTTGGGTTGGCTGAGTTGTGAGCGGGTATAAAATACCCAATTGCGATCTGCCTTCAGATTATAGAAGAGTTTTAACAAAGTTCTTAAAGCAAGGTTTAGGGGGTATTAAGCTGTTGATTTTAAGAAAGATTGGGTTCTGCTCTTGCAAAGAGGAAGTTTCACTGCCAGATTGAGGGATTCATTCTCAATCCTCTTAATCCCTCCTCTGTTGTGTTATAGAGGAGTTTTCTAACTCTTTTCTCTAGGCAATTTGGTTATGATTTCATATTCTTATTATTGCTTAAGGTTATGCATATTGAGTTAGATTTTTATTTAACTCCATTGTTATAGCCGCCCACCCACATTGAGCTTATTGTATCTTCATAAATAGATGGTTGGGTGGTGAGAGATTGTAACCTGAGTTTAGCTTTTCATTGTGTTTCTGCATACCATAATTGAGAGCAACTAGCGGTGGATGAATAGAGAGACTGTATCAATATTGTATTTGAGCCTTATTGTGCAGATCCTTTGTAATACACCTTGTAACACCTGAGTGAGGCAGTGTGTGGTGAGAAGTCGGGGATCGTCCCATAAGAGTGGCGTCGGTTGACGTGCACTAGTGGAGAGGTTATAACCGAGCAGCATTGACGGAAGACCAGCGGCTAGGTCCGAAACTTTAAGTGGGTGTAGAGTGTGATTGCAAGACGTGAGTTGTATAGGTTTCGTGAGCTAGAAAACAGTTGTGTGGTAAGTCTTCGTGACTAGATAACCGAGTGTGCAAGGAGTGACGTTCGTTCGTGAGCCGTTGAACAACTGAACTGTGAGTCGTAAAGGTTATCGGGTCGAACGTATAAAACCCAGTATGTGAATATGGTATATCTCGCCGGGCGGGAGTAGGGGAAGGGCGAGACGTAGAGGACGTCCGAACTCCGTGATCATAATGTGTGCTTTGAATGTCTTTGGCGTTTATTTTTTTATGTGGCTCATTGCTCAACGTCATTGGTCTCATTATTCATATCATCCCTCTATACTTGTTCATATTGTTTACCGCTTGTGTTAGTTATATATATCCTTGCATAATATATTTTATCATATAGGTATATCGTCACTGTTATATGGCTTATGCCTAGCTCATATATTTATGGTATTTTATATTGCTAGGATGAACTATATAATTAATTTAATTGCAATAATCGGATTAGATTAGCATTAGAGACCGCGTAATCACCTCCCCTACTAAGGGCTAACATTTGGTATCAGAGCTTGGTGCTCTTGATTAAGGTCTAATGCGGCCTTCGAGTTAAAGATCAAGTATCTTTTTGTGCTAATCTGAAATTGAGCTTTATTGTATTTGCTTGCTTTATATTAATGGATATCATGGTTTAGGTTATGCATTAATTATTGGTTCGCTAATTAACATAAATTTGCCGCTATGCCAATGGTGGTGTTAGATTAAACTTTTGTTGCATCTAAAGCTTTTTGTAGTATGAAATTAATAAGAGAGCTTATATTGTGCCTAGCTGGAAGAATCAAATGGAATATAGAGATGCATCGTATGTTAAGTCAAGACATTATTTGTTAGAATATTTGCTAAATTATTTAATTCATCTATGTCAACAAGTTTTCATTGATATGTCTTACAAACTTGGACAATTTATGAGAAGCACATGCAGGGGTGAGGCGATCGACACGAACTTGAGGATCAGGCATCAGTTCTATGTGACTATGCAACAGCGGAACTAGGCGATAGCCCTAGTGGAGGTTTGCGCGTTGAATTATAAATATTCACCTATTGATGACGCTTGCTTGTGCTATGAAAGAATTATTGAGTTAATAACAAAAAAAGATTTATTGATTTAAAAAAGCAAGCATGATAATTTGAATGCCAATCATGAGGAGCGTGTCAAAATTGATGCAATTGCAAAAAGAAAAATACATTGCTTAAGAATATAATGGTATGTTAATTTTGGAAGAATGGTCAAAATTACAGGAACGACATCTATACTGCTTATCTCATGAAACAAGATAAGCGCATGTTAGAGTAGAGAACATAAAAAAGATACTTTCTTATAACCTTTATTTAGTTACTACTTCTAAGTTAATGCTAATATGCCTAATGATGAGTTGGAACAAGCTGTTAAAAACCGTATTTGTTCTTTAGATCAAGTCACTTAATACATGCATAACAATGATAAGACTTGAATCTGGGGTTTTTGTCCAAAAGTCTAAGTCGAAATCATCCACTTCATTATGAAAGTATAGCAAACTTACAAGTTTCAATTGCGCCAGTGGTAATTTAGGCAAGTTTTGTTATATGTATCAAACATAAGAGATATATGCATTCTGGTCATCTCATGTAGCTTCTTCATCAATGTATACGACACATGCAATGCCATTATCATCATGAACATGCTATGTGTTAGATGTGATCATTTGTGTCGTCTTGGTCATTTGGCCAAATATTGTTTGATTTAAAAATAATGTCATTGCCAAATGCTTGCTGTAGGCATGTTTTTTAGATGTGATTCTGTGGTAGATGGTCACTCTAGGAAAGGTTTGTTTTGATATAACTTGCACTTCATAAAAGATACAATTTGTGAGGATTGTGCCAAAGGTAAACAAACAAAATCTTCTTTCAAATCCATCCATGAGGTATCGACTTATAAACCCTTGCAATTACTTCATCTTGATTTATTTTATCCTATGCGTGTTACCTCTCTTAGAGGCAAACACTATGTTTTTGTGATTATTGATGATTTTTCTCGTTTTACATGGACAATATTTCTTGCTAAGAAAAATGATTGTTTTGAAGAATTTGCTAATCATGTTAAAAGAATTGAAAATGAAAAAGATTTGAAAGTTGTTAAAATAAGAAGTGATCATGGTGGTGAATTTCAAAATGAATTTTTCTATGATTTTTGTGCTCATCATGGTATAACTCATATGTTTTCCGCTCCTAGAACACCACAACAAAATGGTGTTGTTGAACGGAAAAATCGCACCATACAAGAGATGGCACGCACTATGCTTAATTCTTTTGATTTGCCAAAATAATTTTGGGCAGAAGCCGTCAACACGGCTTGCCATGTTTTAAACCGTGTTTTGATTAGACCAAAGCTTAAGAAAACCCCTTATGAACTTTATTTTGGAAAAACTCCTTTCATTGGCTATTTTCGTGTCTTTGGTTGCAAATGTTTTATTTTAAATACAAAAGATCACCATGATAAATTTGATTCCAAAATTGATGTTGGTATTTTCTTGGGTTATGCACCTCGAAGTAAGGCTTATAGGGTCTTCAATAAACGAAGCCTCGTTGTTGAAGAGTCTATAAACGTTACTTTTGATGAGACTAATGTTGGCTCTCAAGTTGTTTTGCCTAGGAAGGATGATGATGATGATATTGAGGGAGGATTGGACTTGTTGCAAATCAATGACACTCCCTCTATAGAAGCTCAAAAGGATGTAGATTGCACAAATGCTCAAGATCAAGTTGAACAACCTAAAGCTTGGAAATTCACATCAAACCACCCAAAGGAACAAATCATTGGGAGCCCTTCAAAAGGAGTTATAACTCGCTCAAAAGCCTTGAGTGAATGTGGTAATGTTGCATTTCTATCTCAACTAGAACCTAAAAAGGTTAATGATGCTTTAAATGATGAGTTTTGGGTTTTGGCTATGCATGAAGAATTAAACAATTTTCAAAGAAATGAAGTTTGGAAGTTAGTTCCTAGACCAAAAAATGCTAGTGTTATTGGTACAAAATGGGTTTTTAGAAACAAACTTGATGAACATGGCATTGTAACTAGAAATAAAGCACGTTTGGTTGCCCAAGGATACAATCAAGAGGAGGGCATAGACTATGATGAAACCTTTGCACCGGTTGCAAGGTTGGAATCTATTAGGATGTTTTTGGCATTTGCTAGTTTTAAAAATTTCAAACTATTTCAAATGGATGTCAAAAGTGCTTTCTTAAATGGTTTTATAGAAGAGGAAGTGTATGTTGAGCAACCCCCCGGTTTTATAGATCATGCTTTTCCTAATCATGTTTACCGGGTACAAAAAGCCTTATATGGGTTGAAACAAGCTCCTAGGGCTTGGTATGCTCGCCTCTCTAGTTTTCTTATTGAAAATGGTTTTTCAAAAGGAACAATTGATAACACACTTTTTGTGAGAAAAAGGAAAAATGATTTCATTTTAGTTCAAATATATGTGGATGACATTATTTTTGGTGCTACTAATGAATCCTTGTGCAAGGAATTTTCTAAAGTTATGCAGGATCACTTTGAGATGAGTATGATGGGAGAGCTTACATTCTTTCTCGGGCTCCAAGTCAAGCAAACTAAGGATGGGATCTTCATTTCACAAAGCAAGTATGCGAAGGAATTGGTGAAGAAATTTAAGTTGGAGAATTCTAAGCATGCGCCTACTCCCATGAGTACTAGTGTTAAGCTTGATGCGGATGAGAGTGGTGAAGATGTGGACCAAAAACTATACCGAGGTATGATAGGTAGTCTTCTTTATCTCACCGCTAGTAGACCCGACATCATGTTTAGTGTATGTGCATGTGCACGTTTTCAAGCTTCTCCAAAAGCATCTCATTTAATTGCGGTTAAAAGGATCATTAAGTATGTTAATGGAACTTTTAACCTTGGTTTGTTTTATCCAAAAAGCACCACTTTTGATTTATATGGTTTTTGTGATGCCGACTTTGCCGGATGTAAGGTAGATCGCAAGAGTACTAGTGGAACATGCCAATTCTTAGGAAATTCCCTTGTTTCTTGGGCTTCCAAGAAACAAAATTGTGTTGCATTGTCCACTACGGAAGCGGAATACATTGCCGCCGGCTTATGTTGTGCTCAAGTTTTATGGATGAAACAAAGTTTAGTTGACTATGATTTGAATTTTCAAAATATTAAAATCTTTTGTGATAACACAAGTGCCATAAATATTTCCAAAAATTCGGTTTTGCATTCTAGAACTAAGCATATTGACGTACGCCATCATTTCTTACGCGATCATGTAGAGCGACAAGATGTATCCCTAGTATTTGTTGACACCAAATCTCAACTAGCGGATATATTTACTAAGCCTCTTGGAGAGGATGATTTTTGTCGCATAAGAAATGGTTTGGGCTTATGCACTATGTGAAAGTTCTACATTGCTTGCTTGATTAGTTGCATTTTGCATTTGGCATTTCTCTTTACCCCATTTTTGATGGTGACAAAGGGGGAGAGAAATCTCCTCATTTGTTGCATATATTTAGGGGGAGCTCATAGATAGGGGGAGCACCTATCTATAAGCTATTTTATTTTTGCTCTTATATAATGGTTGGTTGTCATCATCAAAAAGGGGGAGATTGTTAGCCCTTATGTTTTGATGATGTTCTTACAACCACCATTATCGGTACTAATGGCTTATTGAGTGTAAATGTAGTAAAATCATTTGTCAAGCTCGTTAGTGCCATTAACGGAGGATGGATGGAATATACGCTAAAACGAAGACATCTAAAGGAGGAGGAGGCCAAAAAGATGAAGCAACGTTATTTCAAGAACAACAAAGTCATATAAAAGCTTCATCCGATTCAAGCTATATCAAAGCTCAAGTATATTGCTCTCTATATGAGGATATTAGCTTTCTTTTGTTTTTTCTCTCTAGTGCTAGAATGTAGGCAAAGAGTTACTGAGTTTACTTGAAGCTATTGGGAATCACACACACGTTTTTAAACTTGTGCTTTTAAGCGTTTTTCACAAAATACTATTTTTCACAAGTATGAGTACCTATCTGCAAAATTCTTTTTCCAAACAGTTTGTTTTTAGTATTAAAAACATTTTACAAAGTTTCAGAATTTTCAGAGGTCAAATGAATATTTTGGAAATATTTCAACTTGGTCAAATAACCTGATTTCAGAATATGTCAGAAATCGGTCGACCGCGAATTTTCAATCTTCTAATCGGTCGACCGTGCCGGTCGACCGACGAGGCTCTGCTTGTTTTTCCAAATTTCTTTAGCTGCCCGCGGTCGACCGAATTTTTCGGTCGGTCGACCGACGGTATTTTCGGTCGACCGATTATTTCTTCGGTCAACCGATTTGGTCAGCCGCGATTTTTTAAACGGTCGTTTCTCGCCTCGATCGTTGTGCTTTCACCTAATGGTGTTTGGCACAGTCTGAGGTCACAACCTGCAAAGTAGATTATCTTACTAAATAGGAAGATTGGGTCTTTGTTTTTATTGATTTAAACTCTTTTATAAAAACCCCCAAGCCTGCTTCTTCTTCCCTAAGCCCTAACGTTTTGAAAGAGAACCAGAGAGCTCTGTTTCTTCCTGAGAAAATTTTCAAATCAAACTTGTTCTTCTGAGTTCTTGTGTGTGTTTCACTTCCCAGCTTCAGTACTCTTCTCTTTGCTATAGGGGGCTTGTGTAAAGAGAGTGTCTTGCATTTATCTTCTGCTGCTGTGAGTGAGATCTTGTGTAGATCGACTGTGAGGGAGTGTGATCTGTGAGATCAACTGTGTAGTGAGAGAGAGATCTTGTGGGATCGTTGTGTAGACGAAGTTCCGGCTTCCAAACCGGATGTGTTAGTGGATTTCTCCTCGAGAGTGGGGAGCGGGGACGTAGGTCAGCGGGCCGAACCTCGTTAACACATCGCGCGTCAAGGATAACGATTCCTAACTTTATCTCTTTCTTTATTATTGCACTTCTGTTACTGTGGTTTGTTTGTACTGATTTTTAATTGCATATTAGAGCCTCTTGACCCTAATCACCCCCCCTCTAGGGTCCTTCATCATGCACACGTCCACTAGGGGATAACCCTAGTGTGGTAAGCGAGTCCGAATCCGAATATGATTTATCTTTTGATGAACTCGCCTGTGCTAGTGAAAAATTATTGCATGTCTATAAAAAATTACATTAAAATTTTATTGATTTACAAAGCAAGCATGAAGGTTTAAAATCCGATCATGAGAAGTTAGCTTCAAAATTTGATATCATTTCTCAAGAGAATGATGCTCTTAAAGAAAATAATGATATGCTAAATTTGGAAAATAATAATTTGAAATTGGATATTGCTAACTTGACTCATGACAAAAATAATGCCATATTAGAAGTAAAGAACATAAAAAATGATACTGCTTCTTCATAAATAGCTATTTACGTTCTACTTCTAATAAAAATGCATATGTGCCTAATAATGATGAGTTGAATCTTGTTAAAAACCGCATTTCATCTTTAGACTCAACTCTTGTTACATGCATAGATAATCATAAGAAACTTATGAACATGTGTGCTAAGTCTCATGCTACTACATCTAGATATCCCATACATCATGCACACATGTATAGCAAAATTTTGCTATGATGCACATAAACCTACAAAGACTAATATTAATGCTCCTTGTGCATCTCATAAGGCTTCTTCATCATATACACATTCACATGCTCATTCTCATAAAGTTCATCATAAGCATGCTAATGTGTATCATTGTGATCTTTGTGGTTGTTTTGGTCATTTGGCCGAATATTGTTTTGATTTGGAAGGAAAATCACGTTTGCCAAATGTTTCTAGTTGACCATGTGTGTTTAAATGTGATATTTTGTGGTAGATTTGGTCATTTAGCGAAGTTTTATTATGATTTGAAAAAATATTCAGACTTGTCAAATTTCTCAACACTAGTACAAAACAGGATAGTCCAAACGGTTATTAGAACCGTTTGGACAAATCAATATAGCCCAAACAGTTCAAACCGTTTGGGATAATAATTCCAAATGGTTTAAACCGTTTGGGATTATAGAAAAACCCATACGGAACATCCAAACGGATTTAACCGTTTGGGATATTTTATACCAAACGGATAAACCCGTTTGAGAGTTTTGAAGGATCCTACAAAATTGAAATTTCATTTCCACCCTATATTTCCCCGTTCTCCCTCTGAACCCACGATATCCCCCCCAAAATTTTCCCTAAAAACCGCCGCTCCCCCCAAATAGCCCACCAGCGCGATATTTACCCAAAATTTTGGAAGTTCGACCGCGGCCTCTCTCTTCGCCACCGCTCCTCTGCCTCCGCCTCGTCCTCCACAGCTCTCCACCTTCTCCTCCGCTCCTCTGCCTCCTCCACCACCACTCATCCGCCTCCTCCTCCACCTCTCATCCGCCTCCTCCTCCACCACTCCTCGTCTCCTCCTCCACCGCTACTCTGCCTCCTTCTCAATAGCCTCTCGATTCCACACATCCTCATCCACCGCCTCATCCTCAGGTCCGTCCATCTTCTCTGTAAATTAGTGTCATCTCATCTTTACAAAACCCTAAGCCTAATTTAATTGACCATATAACTCAAATTTTCCTATTTACAGCAAATTAATCGACTTCCCGACGTCGTCTTCTCTTCCTCAGGCATCCTCTTTCTCCAGCAGACTTATTTAAGGTAATTTCTGAGAGTTTTCTTATTTTTAGTAAATATTGAGTTTTTTCTACAATTATCTTGTATATTCTAAAATTTATGGTTATTCATGATTACGTTTACAGGAAAAGTTCTTCCTTTTCTTTTTCCTCATTGAATCTTATTTCAATTGCCAATTTTGCATGATAATGTATCAATTTTGCAGGATAATGTATCATTATATTAATGTGCATGATTTGATTGAACATTTGCTAGGTAAAAATTGTAAAACTAAGGATTACAAATACACCAAAAGCTAAACTTGTTTAACATTGAAAGACACCTATTGGTTTGATATGAAAGTTCTCGACTGTTTAGATGGTGAAGAAGAATAACAGCCCTTTAATCACCTTAAGTACAGTGACAATTTTAAGCAGTGTTGTTTATATCACTGTGGTATACATGCCCAAAGTTGGCTTGAAATTCTCATGATAGCTTGAGCATAGCTTATCTTTGCAAGGCATCTTTAGACATTTCTGAAAGCACTAAGAAAACTCGAAAAAGGTAAAGAGCATTTGTAGTGCAGCAATATATATCACTCATTGCCTGTAAAGCATGGGAAGTCACCATCACTCATTGCCTGTGCAGGAATTGCAATGGTGAATCAGTGTGCATCACTTGTCATGGATCATTGTGTGTCCAGAAGTTTTATCTATTTATACGCTATTAATGTTGATGTATACTGCATCAATAATCGACTTGCTTTTGAATGTTTGAGCATCGGAAAGTAGGCCAATATTAGAATTTAAAATCTATAAAGCCTTTTGTAGTTAGTTTGGCAGTACAAGCTAGCTTTTGTGGTGAAGAATATCAAAGAGGAATATGGTGTAGAGATGTTCCTGGGGCTTGCTATATTTTTCCGTTGGAGGCTATGGTACTGCCAAACATTTGAAGACATTAACTATAAAATTAAAGTTGGAAAGAAAATGTCAGTGCTTTGCTATAAACACGACTTGGACATCAGATTTGTAGGAGCAAAGCCATAAATTGCTTGGTTTTGATCTGTCAGCTCCTTAGGCTGGTTGTTGATAATGTGCATACAAACCATCATTTCATATGCCGAGATTGGGGTGGAACATGGTTATGGACTATTATTATGAGAAGCAGGGTTGCTGCAATATGAGCTCCAAGTACTAAAAGTGTATGATGTAAATTTATACAGAATACATGATCTGTTTAGTTTATAAAAGGGAGGCAATTAGCTGTTTCATTGTTTGAGGTAAAGAATAGTTTAGTAGTTTCCAAAGTCACAGTTCTAATAACAGGAGACTACAAAAGGAATTTGATACAAGGCATGTGCCTACGCCCTCTTAGCACCTTTGTAACATTAGTACATATATGAGTTTTGAATGACATAAAAGAAATGTGTGATTTTCTCCCCCATTTACATTGCTTAAATCCCTACTAACTACTGCAGTCACTGTCTAGCTGGTGAAACTTCTGCAAACAATTGGTTTCTACTGTAAGATTATTTTCTATTCCTATTTAGATTGATCTCTTCTATATCTGATGCTATATAAGTGCAAATACATCAATATTGTGTTCATCATATGGACATTTGATGGTTCTTATTGGATGCTGATTCAAGCAATTTCATAAATGTTTCTTACTGGATGCTGGTTCAAGCAATTTCATGCCTTGCCCATTTGCTTGTCGTCTTTCTTTCCTTGGCTTTTTGATTTTGAGACTGATGTTTATTTTTTTGGAAACAGTGGATGAAAGATTTTGAAGCATTCCAAGATGCATTGGACTCTGATTCATCATACACATCAACTTTAACAAGAAGCCTGTCACTTGTACTTGATGAGTTCTATAAAAATCTTCGCTCTGTGGGTGTTTCAGCAGTTTCTGGTGTTAGAATGGAAACGTTCTTTAATGCTATAGAAGCGAGTGCTAATGAATACATGGAAAACTACAAGTATATACCAATTCAATTTATTTTTTTTATACCATGTTAATCTTTTTCCAATTAAAATCACAAGCATATGATTGTTTATTGTATTTTTACTAGAGCTGATCTCGATAAGAGACGGGCTGAGAAGGAGAGACTGGAAGCAGAGCGTAGAAAAGAGAGCATGGATAAGTTGTGCAAGGATATGGAGAAAACTAAAGGGCAAACGGTGGTACTGAACACTGGTTTGAAGGACAAGCAGCCAACTGGTGATATGATGGATGAAGAGGAAGAAGAGATTGATGGCTTGCGGTTTTCTGAGGAGGATGAGGACAAGAAGGTGTATAGTTTAAACTAAAATCAAATGTTTAGTAGCTAATTAATTTTACCTTTGTTTGATTACAAATCTAAATATAATAATAACATGCAGGACGAGGCAATAAAATATGTAGATATTTCTTGATTACTGGAGAGTATACATACCCGGACAACAGCACTAATGAGTATTGCGTAAGTCTTCTCTGGTTGAAAATATGTTTACTACACATGAATTTCTTGATTTGGATGGAGCTGCCATTTTTTACATTTTCGGTCCGTCGATTGAAAGCATTTGTGTGCTAACAAAAGTTGAATTGAGGATGAAATAAGAAAAACTTCATGCTTAGGTGAAATTGTCCTCTTTTTCGTTATGAACATACCAAGGAGTCCATTGCTGTCGCTGACTGCATTTCGCACTTGTCTTCTACTTTTTTTTTGTACTCTTGTTTAGTAGAGACCGATTTTCTAATTTCAAATAGTTTAGGATCTTTCAATGCCTACTGTTAGCCAAAGTGAATAGGGGTGTCCTTGGCAATCCCCTGAATTTGGATCTGTGACATTTCTTGGCTCAGTTTTTGTTAGGCCCTTGCATATCGATAGCTACGTACCGTAATGGGCATGGCTACATATAGAAATAATGTTTTAACTTAAGTCTTCATCCTTCAGTAAAACCAATAAGAAGCTCTTTAATTAGAACTCAAGTTCCCAACTGTCATGGCCAACTCTTGAAAACAAGTAAAACCAATAAGAAGCTCTTTAATTAGAACTCAAGTTCCCAACTGTCATGGCCAACTCTTGAAAACAACTCCACAGACTCCTTCCAATGAGCATTAGAACTCAAGTTCCCAACTGTCATGGCCAACTCTTGAAAACAACTCCACAGACTCCTTCCAATGAGCCAGAACCAAAATAAAAAAGACACGTGAACAAGTCCAGAAACGAAGCTAGATGATAAAACAACATCCAACACCCTGCAGCTTCTCTTCACCTCATACTTTTAATCCCATAGCAAAGAAAAACAATATGCAAAAATACTGATCACCTGCAACTTTGATTGTTCTAGTTTATTTCTGTATCATGCCTTTAGTCAATCATCTACACTTCAACTGCTTTAATCCATATCGAGGATTGAATTGCTTTTATGCTATAATCAGACTTCTATTTTATTTTAATTTTTTTCTTAAATATATCTACTTTTGCATTGTCGACTTACAGTTGACTGCTTTATATTGTGTAGAATTGAGTCATCCAGGAGGCAACCTTATCAGGGTCGATTCAGCCACATAGGACAACGCACTTTGTTTCACTCAGATGTTAGATTCTCTGCACGGAGGGCATCACCGTGGTTATGAAAGAGCCATAGGCATTGGTGCCACTCGGACTTACTTGAGGGCGTCCTCCATATCGGAAATCGGCACTTCTAATCAGGAGCTACGTCGCGAGGTGGCTGATCTTAGAGACAAATATATAATATTGGATGCTTTTCATTGTGAGATATTGAGTAATCATTGTGCATGTATCTCTAATATTACATTTTGAGTAATTATTGTGTATTATATATAATATTAAATATTTAGCACCGTTTGAGATATTTTTGTGTATGTATATGTTTTTTATTTCATTGTGAGATATTGAGTAATCATTGTGTAAAATGTGTATATTAAATGTAAGCAGGTAAATAAATAAAATACTGAAATGAAAAATAATTAAAATTAATAGGCCAAACGGTTGTAACCATTTGGCTAGATACTTGGCCAAACGGGTGAAATCGTTTGGGACAACAGTATATGCCAAACGGTTGAAACCGTTTGGCCAAAAACTTGTCCAAACGGTTGAAACCGTTTGGCCTAACTGTAGGCCAAACGGTTCCAACCGTTTGGCCACAGTATATGCCAAACGGTTGAAACCGTTTGGCATATACTGTTGTCCCAAACGGTTTCACCCGTTTGGGATAACGTCCAAACGGTTGTAACTGTTTGGTCCGTTGCCCAAACGGTTACAACCATTTGGGTGACCGTTGGGGAAAACTCATCCCCAACGGCTTTAGCCCAAATGGGTTTTTTCTCTCTCCCAAACAGGTTGAACCGTTTGGGAGGGGGTTTTCCCAAACGGTTCCAACCGTTTGGGCTGACATGTTTTGTACTAGTGCAACTAAACCACCTTTGTTTGATAATGTTTCTCATTAGCAAAATAAATTTAAAAGACAATCTTTGTTTGCAAATGGTTCCCGTGCACGAGCATATGGTCCATAAAAACAAACGAGTCTCTTTCATTGCACAAATTGCAATCGGAAGGGTCATTTGAGCAATTATTGTTATGACCGGGTTAGTGCACCAAATATGCCCAAAAGGGTTCTAAACCCTAGGGCTTTGAGCTTTATTGATAGGGGTCATATCCCTAAACAATCTGACACCAAGAATGCTTGGGTGCCAAAATCCTTTTAAACCAAGATTTTTAATTTTTTTATTTTTTTATTTTCTTGGTTTTGAAAATTATACTTTAAATTTTTGAACATGAAAACAATTTTTTTGATCAATTTTTTTGTTTTCATGATTATTAGTTTCTATTTTGATGAGAGGTTTGTGTTTATATAACCCCCCGGGTTTATTGGGTGTTTATTCACAAATTATGTTTACCGCATGATAGAATGATTATATGGGTTGGAACAAGCTTAAGAGCTTGATATATTGTTACCTCTCTTGAAATTCTTTTGTCAAAAATTTTGTTTTGATTTGTTGCATTGAATTCATTATATTTTACTTATATGATAATATTTATATGTTTGTGCTCATGGATTATCTATTCGTGCCTTATAATGTATTCTATGAGTGGTTCGATCAAGTTATACAAAGAAAATTTTCTTTTTGATCAACCATTGTTTTTGGACTCAAATCTTGATTTATTATTTCATTTGAGTGATTTGTTTTTATTTGAAACCTTTTTCATGGTTCTTATGTTTTCCTCATTCCTTTGTTTTCATAAATTTATTCATACATTGTTTTTATGTTTGAGTAATGAGACACTTCTTTCATAAATAACATATTAATATCTGTTCTCGTTGTCTTGTTTGTATGTGAGTTATGTTTAGCATATCTTTCATTTATGCTTACTCACATGTTTTTGCATTAGCTTTCATTTCATATATTTTATATGGCATTTTGATAGGGAGAGCTATTCCCTATACTTGTTTTATACTCACTCATGTATTTTGATAGGGGGAGCATTCACTCTCTTCATTCTTGTTGTTTTTTCCTTTTTGATGTTGTCAAAGGGGGAGAAATATTATGAGTATACATTTCCTTGTTTATATATATGTGAATTATAATTTATATATTCATTTTCATTCATGCATATATCTTTTTTGTAAATTGTTTGTCATCATCAAAAAGGGAAAGATTGTTGGCCTTCTTGTTTTGATGATGATTTAACAAACAGTTTATATCTAATATTGTTTGTTTAGTGTTTGTGTTTTGTTATTTATTGTAGACAAATAATAAGTTGGAGGATGGATGGATTGCTATAATGATCATATCAAATGGAGGTTGGCGGAATTGTGGAGTGAAGCCTTACAATTCAAGTTGAAGATCCAAGTTCAAGCTTCTTCCGCATAGTGTACTAAGTCAAGCTTATTGAAGATCAAGATTGCTTGGGTAACATTTAGTTTAGGAGTTTATATTATGTGTGTTAGTACTTTAAGCTCAATATCATATACACACATTTTATTGTTTTCTATGTATATATATATATAGTTATATATATATATATGCACATCTTGGCTTTTGGTTTATCCACAAACAAAGTTTTTATAAGCATATAACTAAATATTTATATTCATACATATTTGTTTTTATGTGCATAAGTTGGTTTGATCTAAATAGATATAAAACAAATATATATTCATATACATACTCATATGTTTCATATTCTATTGTATTTGATAAAATATTATATTTATTGTTTATAGACTTCATAACAATAGTTTACATCTTTCTTTAAGTCTATAAAATTATTTTGTAGAGTTTCAAAAGTTTGTTTAAGTCAAATGTCAAAAACATGTATGTTTAGTTTTATGTTTTTGGACTATTTTGAAAAATAATGATATTTTACATTTGGGAAGTCCTTTTTGAAAACCAGTTTTTGTAACATGTTTATTATCATGCTTAAAATCATTTTTCAAAGTTTTATATTTTTTGGAATTTATTTGATATTTTAAAAGCCAGTTTAAAGTTGAGTTTTTCTGGGCATTTCAGATTTGTGCATGTTTAGTCGACTTATTAGTCGACTCATGAGTCGACTCATAAGTCGACTCACGAAGTGCAGAGCAGTTATGATTTTTTTTCTGCTGAGTCGAATCATATAAGTCGACTCATAAGTCGACTCGTATAAGTCGACTCATAAGTCGACTTATGAAAGAGCCGTTGCACAGTAACGGCTAGTTTTTAGCAGTATTTTCTGAGGGCTTTTTTGTTTTTTCATATGGGTTTTGGCTGATGTCTTGGGTTGTTATAAATACTCCATTGCCTTCAGCTCTTCTACAATCTAAGAGAATGTTTTAACAAAGTTTTAACAAGGGTTTAAGGTTTGCTTAATGTTTGTTTAGAAGCTTTTAAGCAATTGAGGGTTTGAGTTTGTGAATTCAATTCCACAAGAGCTTAAGGAGATCATCTATTGGAGTTTGAGCAATCAACTATTCTCCCTCCATCTCTTATCATCTATTGAGAAGTTTTCTAAACTCTTTTCTAGCTTTATATTTATTTGTTTGATTATCTCTTATTAAAGCTAGTTTTATATTGAGTTTAGATTTGATTAATCTCATTGTTACAAACACCCACTTGAGCTGATTGTATTTATTATTATATCATACAAAATCTACATACACAAGCTACATACACAAGCTTATTGTGTATGTAGCTTTATATTTATATTGTATTTATTTGTTTGATTATCATCTTATTGTATTTATTGATTAATCTCATTTGTTTGATATACTTGAGGTTGTAGCTTGTGTATGTACTTTGTGAGGATTTGTAAGAGTTATCGGTTGACTTGATAACCGAGTGTGTAGAGTTTTCGGTTAGCTAGAAAACCAAGTGTGTAGAGAAGTTCCGGCTTCCAAACCGGGTTGTGATAGTGGAGATCTCCTCGAGGTGAGGAGTGGGGACATAGGTCGTGGGGACCGAACCTCGTGAACATATCGTTTGTTTGTGATTACATTGGCGCACTTTCTTTTGTGTTTATTATTATATCGCCTTTGTCAATTGCTCATTGTTTATATTGCCCACTATCTTATTTGTCTTGTTTATAGATTGTTTACCCTTTTGTTATTTATATATCCTTGCATATATTTTACCATATATCTCATTGCTAGGATATATCCCTTTGTTCATTTTGCATATTCTTGCTCATATCATATTGTATATCTATCTTACAAGAATAATTCTTGAATAAGTTTTAATTAGCATTTAAATAGGATTAGATTAGCATAAACCCTATTCACCCCCCCCCCCCCCTTCCCCCCCCCCCCCCCTCTAGGGTTCTTTCATAGCGACCTTGGGTCTAACAAAGGGTACGTGGCTAACGAATGCTTTGTGTTTGCATCACGTTATATGCGTAAGAAGAAAACCACATCTCTAGCACCTTATAAGGAGAGGAAGTGTGAAAAATATCCGAGATCTCTCTTAGATCAAATTCATGCATATGTGTTGGAAAACCTTGATATGTTCATAGACTATCGAAGGTAATAAATAAAATTAGTAATATAGATGAGAAATATTAATTTTACATATAGTTTACCAATAAAAACTTATATATTGTTTATATAGGCCACATCTGGAGAAGCTTAAGAATGAAACAACCGGTAGGAATGCAGCACATAATATTCAGAAAAGAAATAAGAAAGTATTGTCTGATTAGTTAAGAATTGATGTAAGTGTTTTACAATTAATTAGTGAACATTTAAAATATAACATCACCTAAATATTCTCAAATTGTTTGGCTTAGGTTGAAAAATCACTTCTTGATGGTACTGCGTTACCAGATGAATTATTATCCATGCACAACACCCTTATCATGAAGTGAGATATTATAATAAGCATTTGGTCAATGAATATAAATTTCAAACACTAGAGACCGATGATAGGAGGGTAACTCAGAACAGTAGGGTCATGGACTTGTTTGCTCAAGAATTTTTTTCAAGTATAAGATATCAGAACCTAATTCTAGCTGACATACTATATTATGGCCAATTAGAAGATATTGTTAAGGTAATTTACAGGTTTGGTAAACCAAAACAATGTACTTACACGATGTTTAAGGTTCGGTAGTGTCCTACAAAAAAGCAAAAGGATCATTATGGATTTACACTAGTCAATCTCCATCGAGAAGTATATACGGATGAGAAATTTATTTTCACAGAACAAGCTGATCAGTGCTTCTTCGTGAAAGATCCGAATCTTATGTCTGATTGGGTGGTTTTGTACAAGCCAAGATCTGTTGTTCTTCCTAATAAAAACAATAATGCATTTAATAATACAATTACCAAGATTTGTACTTAATTGTTGAGAGTTCACTTTATAATACACAAGTACAACGAGAGGAGTGTGTGGTGAGAGAAGAGATCGATTCCAAGAGGAGTGACATTAGTAGTAAAGCCTAGAGAGAGGTTATAAATCCAAGCACTTAAGGAAGGCGACATGAGCTAGGCCAACACTTAGAGGGTGTGTTGTGTGACTGCGTTATGAGTGTTGTAAACGTTTTTCGATGAGCATTAAAAACCGATTGTGTAGTATCTTTTGAGAAAGTGTAGTTCTCCTCGTGAGTGGGGAGCGGAGACGTAGGTCGAGAGTGACCGAACTCTGTGATCACATCGTGTGTTTGTATTGTCTATTTGCGCACTATCTCATTTGTATATTTGTTCTTGTTTATATCGCCCTTTGTTTATTTCGCATAGCCTAGTTCATATAACTTGTTATATTTCATATTTGCTAGGATATAAGTTAATAAGTTTTAAATTTGTATTAATATCGGATTAGATTAGCATATACCATATTCAACCCCCTCTAGGGTAATTTTATTTGGTATCAGAGCTTGGTGCTCTTCGATTTTGAGGTTTAACTGCCTAGAGTCAAATATCCTCGCTTTGCTATATTGCTAATCTTGTTTTGATTTTTATCTTGCTTGCATAATTATCATGAATATGAATATTGCACCTAGCTTAGGTTATGCCATTAATATTGCTCCTAGGATTGATAATTTCCCCTATGCACAATGGTGTGTTAGATTTGAACGCTTTGTTAGATTTAAACACTTTGATTTGTGAGAAATAATTGATTATGCTTATATTGTACCCACTTCGAAGAAATCCAATTGGAGTAAAAATGATCAAAGAATATTTACAATGAACAAGCTCTTGTTAGAATTTTTACACGATGCTTTTGTTAGACCCTAGAGGGGGGGTGATTAGGGTCTTGTGCTAATCTAATACCAAATAATAGCAATTAAAA
>NC_033798.1:67083911-67126204 GCF_001876935.1 Asparagus officinalis | reverse complement strand
TAAAATTTCGGTCGATGAAGCCAGGCGACCGTGAGGAAATGTCGCTGATTTGGGAAAAATGACGAACTGGGGAGAAGGAAAGGGTCGGGTCAAGGAGATGAAGAGGGAACGGTTGTGATTAATCCAAGAAAGGATGAGTGGTGATGAGCAGTTCGGGTCTAAAATAGAGACCAAATAAAAACCGAAACCCAGTAAAAAAGAAAACCTCACTGCTGTAGGAATTTAATTTCGGTCGACCGACGCGGTCGATCGGAATGCTTACAGATAACCGTCGGTCGACCGGGTCGGTCGACCGAAAGGAAGTAAAAGTGCAGATAAACATAAAAATGGTTTTTGAGATATTTTTCACTATAAACCCTTTTGGAAATTTGTTTTGCGATCTACTAAAAGTTTTATAAGATATCTATAAGTAATTTTGTCTATTAAAAAACAAATAAATAATTTATTTTGACACAAGGAAAATAATTTGTCATTCAAAGCCAAAAAGAAATTTTTCAAAAACAAAACAAAACAAAACATTAAAAAATACTATATAAGTCTTTTTGGTACCCAAATCATTTTGGTACAACTAGAACTTGGGACATGACCCCTAGCAATTAAATCTAAGGCCCTAGGGTTATGAACCCGTCTGGGCGTATTTTGTGCACCGATACGATCAAAGCAAAAATTGTAAACGTGACCCATACGATTGCAATTTGTGCAATGTAGAGGTTTGAATGGTTTACGTTGACCGAAATGGAATGCACGTTGTTCATTTGCAAAAATAGATTTCCCTTTGTAATTATTTTGCAAACGAGAATTTCTTTTCAAATCAAGACAAAACATGGCCAAATGACCAACACGACCACAATAATCACATTTGTACACATAAGCATGTTTATGATTTACACTATGTGTGTGTACATGAGTATGTGATGATGAAGCTTGATGGGATGCACAATCATGTATAGGCTTGTCAATTTTTGGTGCATTATGACAAAATTGAGCTAAATGGCCTTTAAGACCGCAAATAGAACATTTGTGAATTTTGTCATACATATGTGCATAGTGAATAGGTTTCTTGGAAGAATTAACATTAACCTTTGCACATAAGTCCATAAGCTTTTTATTATTAGCAATACAAGTATTTAGTGTTGAATCTAAGGTAGATATTCTTTTTCTCATTTGATTCAACTCATCATTGTGCATACAAGTATTGCTACTAGAAGTAGGATAAACAAGATTACTCATCATAGATTTTAACTTATCTACTTCTAACATAGCATCACGTTTTTCATGAAGCAAACTAGCATTTTCAATTTTCAAATTTTCATTGCATTCTTTAAGAATTATATTTTCATTTGCAATAAAATTAAACTTAGTAGCTAGTGTTTCATGAATAGATTTTATATTAACATACTTACTTTTTACATCAATATAGCTATTGTGTAATTTTTCAAACTCAAGAGCAAGTTCATCAAAAGTAATAATATCATCGTTATCGCATACCTCACTAGGGTTATTACCTAGTGGTATTGTACATGGGGATGAGGCTTCCTTAGAGCTCAAAGCGGGATTTTCCAACGCTTCTTGAATAGCCTCCAATTTTCCTTCATGTGCTTCAATAAGTTTCCATAAAGCATAAGCACTATCAAAATTAGCAAGTTTGTTAGAAAATGATGAGTGAAAAGCGCTAATCAAAAATCCTAACAAAAGCTTATTCATGTTAAACAATCTTTTGTCATTGTCACACCATTTTGATTTTTCCAAAATAGGAACAACATAAGCATCCTCAATAATTTTCCATAGATCAAATTGATTAGATTGAACGAAAAGTTTAAATCTAATACGCCATTGAGCATAGGGAAAAATATCCAAACGAGGAGCAATATTAATAGCATATCCTAAGCAAGATGAATCATTCATATCCATAGAGATGAAATGCAAGAGGCACAATAATCAAAATTAGATTAGCACTAGTAAGATAACTTGGATCTTTAACTCAAGGCGGTTAGTCCTTAAATCAAAGAGCACCAAGCTCTGATACCAATTGTTAGACCCTAGAGGGGGGGGTGATTAGGGGCTTATGCTAATCTAATCCCAATTAAAAGCTAATTCAATACAAGTATTTAGTGTTGAATCTAAGGTAGATATTCTTTTTCTCATTTGATTCAACTCATCATTGTGCATACAAGTATTGCTACTAGAAGTAGAATAAACAAGATTACTCATCATAGATTTTAACTTATCTACTTCTAACATAGCATCACGTTTTTCATGAAGCAAACTAGCATTTTCAATTTTCAAATTTTCATTGCATTCTTTAAGAATTATATTTTCATTTGCAATGAGGTTAAACTTAGTAGCTAGTGTTTCATGAGTGGATTTTATATTAACATACTTACTCTTTACATCAATATAGCAATTGTGTAATTTTTCATACTTACTTTTTACATCAATATAGCTATTGTGTAATTTTTCAAACTCAAGAGCAAGTTCATCAAAAGTAATAATATCATCGTTATCGCATACCTCACTAGGGTTATTACCTAGTGGTATTGTACATGGGGATGAGGCTTCCTTAGAGCTCAAAGCGGGATTTTCCAACGCTTGTTGAATAGCCTCCAATTTTCCTTCATGTGCTTCAATAAGTTTCCATAAAGCATAAGCACTATCAAAATTAGCAAGTTTGTTAGAAAATGATGAGTGAAAAGCGCTAATCAAAAATCCTAACAAAAGCTTATTCATGTTAAAAAATCTTTTGTCATTGTCACACCATTTTGATTTTTCCAAAATAGGAACAACATAAGCATCCTCAATAATTTTCCATAGATCAAATTGATTAGATTGAACGAAAAGTTTAAATCTAATACGCCATTGAGCATAGGAAAAAATATCCAAACGAGGAGCAATATTAATAACATATCCTAAGCAAGATGAATCATTCATATCCAAAGAGAGAGGCACAATAATCAAAATTAGATTAGCACTAATAAGATAACTTGGATCTTTAACTCAAGGCGGTTAGTCCTTAAATCAAAGAGCACCAGGCTCTGATACCAATTGTTAGACCCTAGAGGGGGGGGGGTGATTAGGGTCTTGTGCTAATCTAATACCAAATAATAGCAATTAAAATTATGTTGATCAATATGTTCTTGCAAGAGATAGATATGAACAATAAGAACAATAAGAATATGCACAAATAAAATATGAGACAAGCAAAACACAAACACACGATATGTTTACGAGGTTCGGTCCCCACGACCTACGTCCCCGCTCCTCACCTCGAGGAGATATCCACTATCACAATCCGGTTTGGAAGCCGGAACTTCTACACACTCGGTTTACAAGTTCATCGAAAACTCTCACACTACACAATCACTCAACAATCACACTTTACACACTAAGTGTAGGAATCTAGCCCGTGTCCTCCTCCTCAAGTGCTCGATTACAACCTCTCCCTAGGTTCGTCAATCGACGCCACTCCTATTGGATTTGACCCCGTCTCTCACTCCTCACACTTCTCTCGGTGTACAAGTGTATTACAAGTGATTCTCACAAATAAAAGTTAAATACAATGATTTGTTCTCAATTAACAAGTGAGAACACAATGAAGCTCACACTCACTAAATCACACCTCACAACCCACAATATATAATATGGAAATATCAAGCTCAATAAGTGTGTGTGATAATAGTGAATGAAACTCAATAAATATAACTCAATGAATATAGCTTATTGAAAAAACTAGCCGTTAGGCTCAGTTTGTCAACTCGTCGGTCGACCGGTACGGTCGACCGATTAGTTCAAAAACCTGAGAAAACAATGTTTTAAAGCTGGCGGTCGACCGACGAAAGCTGGCGGTCGACCGACGTAAATTTCGGTCGACCGACGGAAATTCCGGTCGACCGGAAAAACACTAGAAAGTTTCTCAGAAAACAGACAACCGTCGGTCGACCGTATCGGTCGACCGAAAACTGATATGGGTAAAATGATAGGTTTTGGGCAGTTTTGAAAATTCGTTAAAAATATCAATTCATATCCAAAAATAGTGAAACTTTGGGGAAAGTTTATAAATGATGAAATGAACATGTTTGAAAAGGAATTTTTGGAAAAACAAATTTCCTTTGTGAAAACTACCTATTTTTGAAAAATGCTTAGAAAACCTGTATTTTTATGAAAGTGAAAGATGATATAGGACTTGTAAATATTCATATATATATTGTGCATATATTATATGTATATAATAAAGTATGAGAGAGATGTAAACAAGAGATAAAGATATTTTATCAACGTTTAATGAAAAATCATCTATATGATAGAAAACGTCAAAAATCGTGTTAAGTGTATATATATTGAGCTTAGATATCATCATACAATATATGTAAGTAAACTAAACAAATACCTAGGTAAATCCATGCAGATGAACTTGAATCTTTAACGCTTTATTGACGCGTGTTGAAATACGTGAAAAGAGAACATATACACAAAACACTAGAAAAACTTATTAGTAATAAATTGTTTGTCAAATCATCATCAAAACTATAGGGTCAACAGCTTTTGATTCATCTTTATCTAACAAGCTTGATTCTTTTGATAGTACTTATACATTGTGGAAACTTATAGAAGCACATCAAGGGAACTTGGAGGCAATATGATAAGCTTTGGAGGATTCTTCTCCAAGTTCATGTGGAGCATCATCTTCATGTGCACGGCCAGGTGATAGCCCTAGTGAGGTATGTGAGTCCGATACCAATGATGAATTAACTATAAATGAACTTGCCCTTGGATATGAAAAATTAATGCATGATTATAGGAAGTTGCAACATAATTTTATTGATCTTAAAAGCAATCATATTGAATTGAAATCTGATCATGAGACACTAGTATCAAAATTTTGTATACATGCTAATGTAAATGTAAATCTTAAAGAGAGCAATGAAAAATTAAAATTGGAAAATAGTAGTTTATTTCATAAGAAAAATAATTCCATGTTAGAAGTAAAAAATATTAAAAATAAAGTTAGTTCTTTTGCTAACAATTATATATTTTCTACTTCTAATAAGAATGTATTTGTGGAAGTAAATGAATTGTATCATGTTAAGGACCATATATCATCTTTAGATTCAACCCTTAAAATATGCATTGTAAATAATAACAAGCTTATGGACTTGTGTGCAAAGTCCCGGGTAAATTTTTCTAAGAAACTAACTCACTATGCCCACATATATAACAAAATTTATAAATGCTCTACTTGCAACCATAAAGGCCATCTTGCTAAATTTTGTTATAATACACAAAAATCCATAAAGTCTAACAATGTTGCTACATGTGCATCCCATCAAGTTTTATCACAACATACACATACACATACACATACACACAAAGTATATCATAAGCATACTCATGTGTATGAATGTGATTTTTGTGGTCGTTTTGGTCATTTGACCAAATTTTATTTTGATTTGAAAATGCATTTAAAAGACCATCTACATTTGCAAATGATTTCCGTGCACAACCACAAGGTCAACAAAGATAAATGAATCTATTTCATTACACGTATTACAATCGAAAAGGTCATTTGTACAATTATTGTTATGACCATGTTCGTGTACCAAATATGCCCAAATAGGATCATAACCCAAGGGAATTGAGTTTAAATAATAGGGGTCATGTCCCTAAATATTCAGGCACAAAAAATATTTGGGTGCCAAAACAAAGTTAATTTTGTTTATCTTGTGATTTTTGATTGGTTGGTTTTTGATCTTGGTTTCCATGCGTTTAAAAGATGATTTGTGTTTAAATCAATTTTAATTATGTATATTTTTTTGCAAGTTATATGAAAGAAAATGTTTTTCTTTCTGTTTTTGAGAACATTTTGATTGATATAATCATTTTTGAAAATAACATTAAAAGTTATCTTATAAATTTTCAAGTTACGCATTTATATATCAAAGTTAGTGTGCTTTCAGACATTCTTCGGGCGATCGACACTTCTTTACCGGTCGACCGATGAATAGGATTCAGTCGATCAATCACATAGGACCGGTCGACCGTTTAGAAAGTTCTTCTGAGCTCTTGTATTCTCTATTTTTGGTTGATTTGGATTTCAGACCCGCCTCGTTAAGAACTCGTTCACACTTCCATTGATCTCATCCATTGATTGCCTTTCTGAGTCTATCATGACCATTCAAAATCTTTCCATATGTTTCTAAACCTTACCCAAACACTACATCTTCTTCTCCTAGCCGATTTCTCTTCAAAACCCTAGTTCCAGTTCTTCTTCGATCAACCGTCGTGATCTCGCCAGTCGACCGATCCAGCTACCAACTAGAGGAAGATTGCTGCGACCGAGCTCCTCCTCAAGTCTGTTTCCTCATCCATTGCTCAGTATAGCTCTCTTCCTCTCTCTCGTTGTTCTCTTGTTTCAAATTCTAGGGTTTCATATCTTTTTGATTCTATTTCTAGGATTATTTTAGATTTGTTCTATCTTTTTTATCATGAATCTACCGAAACGAACAAGAGTCAGTAAGGGTAGTTTTCCTAAACCTGTTTCTTATAAAAAATACCTTCGTAATGTCACCCTACTTGACAAATATAGAAATATATGCAAATTAAAAATTGTTACTGGTAGATTGGTTAACTTTGAGGAACTATCTTGTTTTCAAATTCACACTCTTTTCAATGATGTGGGGTTACACGATATTTTGTCTCATCTTAACAAAGTTCCACACTATCTTGAGCTTGTTTACCTTTTCTACAAAAATTTATCACTCTTGGAAGCTGCTGATGGTACCCCACTCATTCGTACTAGTGTTAAAAATCAGGAAATTACTTTCTCAGCTAAAGAATTAGCTGGGATTCTTAAAATTCCCATTGGTAACGTTCTTCTTCATGAGGTTGAGCTTAATGATCCATCAGTTAATTCCCTTATTTTTTAACCTGGCAAAGATTATCCTATGTCTTATAATTCCATCAACCCCACTACCAAATTGGTTGCTCGAATAAAGTGGCGGCTGTTTATTCCACCTTTACCAAGTTAAAAGTCAATTGGGAAAAGTTTTCTTTGATATAATGTGGAGCTCTCACACAAAATTCCTTCCTTTTGGCTCCATTATTACCTAGATCATCATCCACTTTCGAGTCGATCTTTCTGATGAACCTTGTGTTGGCCCTAGCCTTGAGTTCTTTGATTATACTGTTCTTATTAGGATGGGACTCTTAGAATCCTACATTACCCATCCTTAAGTCACCTCAGCTCCTTCAGGTAGTACATTCTTTTCTCGTCCTTCCAGTTCCAGAGCTCGTCCCCGTTCTTCTTATGCTCTTCCTATTGATCATACTGACTTTGATGTGTAGTTAGATAGCATGGAGGATAGGATGGCAAGGCTCAAGTTTAATGTTGAAGAGATTATAAGGCTTCAACATCAGATATTGGACAGACTTCCTTCTCCTTCGGGTTCTGATGGTGACTCTGACGAGTTCTAAGATCTTTATTTAGCTTTGTTGACTTGAAAGTATGTATTTAAACTTGATATTTGATGCTGTGAATGAATTATGTACTTTGGTTTTATGTTATTTTAGTGGGATGAGAACAATGTATGAGCTCATTGTAAATTCTTTTGGTATTTATGCACTTCAGCTTGCATAGCTTTCATGTATATGATTATGTGGTTGGTGCTTTCAGATTGTAAAAATCTTTTCATATATATCATATAATATATTTATATATATTATATATATTAATATATATTATATATATTATATTATATATATTATAATTATATATATAATATAATATATATGAGATTAATGGTATCTTGTCATAGGAGGGTATTTCCTCCTTGGACGCCTTCTAAAATCAGCATGATTGAGCGCATTAATGGATGGTCGCTCCATTGTAGTTGATCTAACATATTCTAAGAAACCCCACGACAGCCAAGATTCCAGTTTGGGGTGAATACGTCGTTGTTCTGACACTTCCATGCGGAGCATGTGAAAAAGTTCTATTCATTCAACAAACCGTTAAAATTGCCTAGCGAGTGGAAGCTGAGGGTCAAACGACGAACAGGGTTCACCCCCAAACTTGGTGTGTTGGTTTTTAGAATATGTAGATCAAGTTTCAAGCGAGCGGATGCATCACACAACTGTCGCTCAATCATGTGATTTTAGAGCGTCAACGAGGAAATCCCCTACCTATTGACGAAGGATACGCCATTAATCTCATATATATATATAATAAATATATATATCTATATGATTATATATATAATCATATATATTACTATATAGTATTATTATATATATATAATATTATATATATATATTATATATATATATATATATAGTGTGGAAAATATACAATCCAAAATGTTTGAGTTTCTTTTAGGCTTTTTAATAGGGGGAGCTTTTAGCTCTCTTTCTATTATGTTCCCCAATTTGATGTTGCCAAAGGGGGAGAAAAATATGAGTATATGTTGTTTATATGTTGTTCATAGGTTTTATGGATATATTGAGAAATTGTTTGTCATCATAAAAAAGGGGAAGATTGTTAGGACTCATGTGGTGAGCCTATTTCTCTAATCATATTTTGATGATTTAACAAACAATTTATAACGTGTTTTATAGTGTTTGGTTTTGATTGATTAACCCAGGTTGAATGATTCAAGAAGCTATTTTTGTAAATGGAGGATGGTTAGATTGCGCCTTCATGATGATATCAAAAGGAGGTTGACAGAATATCACAGTGAACCTATATACAAGTCAAGTCAAGATCCACGATCGAGCTTTATATGTAATCCATATGTTATATTATTGTAGGATGTGTATTTTGTGTATCAATATTTTTAAGCTCAATTATATACACATACACATTTCTTATTTTCATCACAATTTGGGTACTTTTAAGTAATTTTTATATCATTGACTTATGGACAAAATAATCTTTGTATACATCTTATATATAGTCCATAAATAAGTTGAAAATATTTTTATAACTTAGTTTAAATCATATGTCAAAATCAAGTGTTCACACAAACACGTATTTTTGAGTTTTTTATAAAACGACAAGTTTTCACAAATAGAAAATGTAATTTGAAAATTTTCTTTTGTAACATGTTCATTTTCATGTTTATAAATATTTCCCCAAGTTTTATCATTTTTAGAATTTATTTAATATTTTTTAAAGACATTTTAAATTCAGTTTCTTAGTAGTTTTGTCATATGTCAGTTTTCAGTCGACCACACAAGGCCTGCCAGTCGACTAAACCGAACAAGATTTTTCAGTATTGTTCTCAGGGTATTTCGATCGATCAAACTTAACCTTCTGGTTGACTGACCAAACATGAATTTTTAGCCGTTTTTTTCAAGGTTCCTCAGTCGACCGACAACTTTGTTTTGGTCAACCTCTGGACACCCTTCAGTCGACCGACCAGTGTCATCCGGTCGACTGAACTGATGACCATTGGAATAACTGCTAGTTTTCTAGATTTTGTTGTTTTGTAATATTTTCTTGATTTTTGGGCCTTTGTTTCTTGATCCTATATTTACCCCATACCCTTTAACTTCTAAAAAAATGAAGAAAATTTTAAAAGAAGTTTACAAAGGGGTTTAAGTTTGTTTAAGAGTTTTTAAGCGGTTTAAAGTTTGTTTTGTGAAGAAACATTCACAAGAGGAGAAGATTGATTCTTTTGTGTTTGAGCTTCAATTCCATCTCTCTCTCTCACTTTTGTTATTTCAAAGAAGTTTTTTCTAAACTCAATTCTAGATTTACATATTTATTTGTTGATTATCAATTTTATTTAAGCTAGATTTTATATTGAGTTTAGTTTTCATTATTGTTCATATTGTTTTCACACACACCCATATTTGAGCTTGAGTATTTTTACATATAATACATTTGGGTTGTGAGTGTGATTGAGTGAGTTTAATTTTGTTCTCAAATTGTATTGGAGAACAAATTATTTTATTTGTACTTAATTGTTGAGAGTTCACTTTGTAATACACAACACACCGAGAGGAGTGTGTGGTGAGAGACGGGGTCGATTCCAAGAAGAGTGGCATCAGTAGTGAAACCTAGAGAGAGGTTGTAAATCCGAGCACTTGAGAAAGACGACACATGCTAGGCCAACACTTAGAGGGTGTGTTGTGTTATTGCATTGTGAGCGTTATAAATGTTTGTCGGTGAGCATTAAAAACCGATTGTCTAATATCTTTTGAGATAGTGGAGTTCTACTCATTAGTGGGGAGCAGAGATGTAGGTGGAGAGTGACCGAACTCCGTGATCACATCTTGTGTTTATATTGTCTATTTGTGTACTATCTCATTTGCATATTTGTTTTTTTTATATCGCCCTTTGCTTATATCGCATAGCCTAGCTCATATAACTTGTTGTATTTCATATTTGCTATGATATAAATTAATAAGTTTTAAATTGGCATTAATATCAGATTAGATTAGCATATACTCTATTCACCCTCCCTCTAGGGTAATTTCAGGAGATAGTTACAATCCACTAATATTAGAGCTATAAAATTGTTGAGGTAGAGTAGGAGAACTTAGCATGTTCATAAATGGTCTTGGTTGGTGGTGCTTTAGGAAGTAATTGCCATCATAACATGGCTTGTTGGGAAATGCATGAGGTGGCTATCAAAAGTAGGACTCTTTAAAATAAAAAATACCCACTACTGCTTGATGCATAGACCAAGGAGATTGAGATTGTAGGGATTGAGATGAAACTACATCATTGTCTTTATAATTATCTCTCCTACTGAATGATATCTTATCAGTCATTACTAATTTAATAGAGAGAGTTAGATGCAATATAATTTGTAAAATACACAAAGCATGAATACATGAATGAAAAGCACAACACAATAAATGGAAAAACTAAAACATAGAGTTAATGACTACATAAATGATTATAAATAGTAAAACAAATATGAAAATTAAGTCTCAGTGGTTACACCATGACTATATTTATCACACTAGTCAACCCACATTGCCCAAACAATATCATCCCTAAGAGCCTTCTATTCATTTCTAGATTGTGTTTGTTCTCTTTGAGTTTGGGTCGTGTAAAGTCAACTAAATTATTTCCATTCTTATTTGTCACATCAGCATCAATATCTTCATTAAAATCTGACTCGTTGAGTAGTTCATCACTTGAATTAATGGCTGCAATGAAATTATGAAGTATTGTGCATGTCAATACAATATTTACTTGTGTAGGACATGGGTAATATGGCTTAACACACAAAATCTTGAAACAATTCTTCAATATGCCAAATATAGATTCAATCTTAGACCTCAATGAAAAATGCCTTAGATTGAACAACCCTCTTCTATTCTTAGGTGTTTTAGCAAAATGTTCTTTCAAATGATAACGAACACCTCGATATAGAGAGATGAAACCTAGCATGGTGAGGTATCCAGCACCACACAAATAGTATTTGCCTATAATTTTTTAAGAAAATTTTGTAAATAAGTCAAGTTTGCATATTAAAATTAAAAATTTTTAAGTTAAAATTTTAAACAATTACCATCATAGACTCTCAATCCATGTGGTTGTGGTTTAAATAATGCATCATGGAGAAATCCTGTAATCATTTATAGACCCCTCCCAACTTGCTAAAATATATGTGAACAACTTGTTTGGGGAAGAAGCTGTAAATACATTTTGTGTAACACCTTTTCGGCCTCAAAATTTTGCAACAAAATTAATCTGTAGCATTGCGTTAACATGAGTTTCATCTACCAGACCAATGTAATCCTATAATATGTGTATCAGTACTAAGTTAATATTTATTTTCATTGAATGTACATATGATCATGCTTAAAGTGTAGATATATCTTGAAATAAGGGTAGTATAGTGGATTATTAAGGATCTCTTAAGGAACGTCATTTGGGGCTTGTCTCATGTAGCGTTCACGAAGATAAATAATTGCTTCTAATATCTTGTTGAAATATCTACTAATTGTCTCCCCTGATCTAATAAAATGAGACCTCATAATGCTATTTTTATATTTATCACCCAAAATATTCAATACCATGGTAAACTGCTCTTCTACAGTTATATTCCTTGAGTCTTTTGGTAGCCCATTTTTCCTCATTATACTTGATAGTTTCACAAAAGCACCACTCCATATTCTAGTGTAGTTTACATAACTATAACTAAACCATTATATATATATGCTATATATGTTCAATTCTATTTTTCTCTTGTTTTTTTTTCCTCACTTGGACGACTACGAATTAAATTATGTCTAGCTTGCATTCTCCTCATGAATGAAAATATTATAACAAAAATAGATAGTGCAAACTATCATAGTTTTTAATTACCAAGATTTACTAGATATATTCATGTCAAACTGCCATAGTTTTAATTCACAATGTAGATAAATTGTAGAAAAACCATGAGTTTTAAGCTTGTACCTAAACATCATATAAGAATTATGTGTATGAAAAGGATATAATAATTCATACCTCTTAAATTAAACAATTGATCAAAAATCTTCTTGCAACTACAAATAGGTGAAATAATAAAATTGCAATTCTGGTCCAATTTAAACGATGCCGGCCTCACTATTGTTGGCTGAACTCTACAAATTTGTGCAAAAATTCTTCATTTCCCCCTCACAATCATGTAATTTATAACAACTTTGTGATATAAAAAGCATTAAATCAATATTGCCCCTTTGTAATCAACAATTCATCAAAAAGCCATATCTCATTGCGCCAAAATTAGATAGATATAACCAGCAATCCATTCAATTGCATCATAACTGAATATTTCTACAAAAAGAAATAATTTTTACCCATCTTGAAATCATATCTCTATTTAATAATTCATTTTTATCATATTATGCCGCATGAAAAAAATCAAAATTCAAAAGTTATAGAATTTGCCCACCAAAAATCAAAAATCACAATGATTCCTAAATTTCCTATTAAAACCATAAAAAACCAGAAGACATATTACCATCAAAAACCCATAAATTCCTAAATTTTTACTCATCTCGAAACCATATCTCAATTTTTATCAAATTCCTATACCATAAAAATTAAAAAATTACGCAAATCACCCTGAAATTGCTGACTCTCCCAAATCAAGCAACAAGTCAAGCAAAATTCCCTAAGAAAGGCACTGTCTTGTTTCGAGATTTAGCAAACATAGGAAGTAATCAGTAGAGATCCAAGGCATGCTAAAGGGGAAAAACCGCAAGCAACCAATTATTGTAGATCCGAGGGACAAAGAGAGAAATTGAGAGAATTGGCAGTAACCCTAGCCAACTAATTGATTTCCTCAAATTATTGTGGATCTAACAAAAGGACACAAAAGATGAGTTTTAGGGGCATTTCCGCTCGATTTGGGAGGAAATCGGGATGAGAAATTTGGCTGAGGTGGAGTTGTTTTCCGCCACTACAAACCCTAGTTCTCTTTGCGAACCAAACCCAAACAATGAAATGAAGGGAAAGAAAAAGTCCTATGTCCTATGTAGACAATATGTCAAGAGAAGAAAAGCGTTTTCGAGCCTCTTTTTAGTGAATGAAACAGCCCCCAAGTGAAAACATCTTTTTTTCCTTTTCATGTTAGGTTCCACCTTGTCGCAATTCTACTATGTTGCAGAAAGGAAAGTACGCTATGAAAGTGTACAGTAGGTGGACAGCTGTATGCAGAAACATTTTTTAGATTCATGCAAAATGATGAAAGTATGTCCTACTCTCCTAATGAACTAAAAATTGTCTTTTTGTATTAACAAATCTAAGTTGTGTCAATATAGGTACGTGTACGGTATCAGTGTGGGTACAAATACTGGTGTGGGATATAACTAAATGATAAAGGTAGGGCATGGGGACATAGCTGAAGCTCATGAGATATAATCATATTTTGAGCTATATAAGTAAAACCCTCTTAAAATCATAGTTCTTAATGCTGGAACAATCTCGACCCTTATCCAACAAGTCACACAACTAATTGTGAACTGTTGGACATATATCCGAGAAGTGTATTGAGAGTGTTTTAAATTAAACATGCATTGTATAATTGAATACATATCTGAATAAGTATATGCATATATTTAAGGTGTCCAAGAAGTGTCGGGGACAGCTACGGGTGCAACACAGGTCAGGTAAAGCTCCAAATTAGAAGCACTCAGGTAACATAGTAGTACATAGAGCCAACTCAAGAGGTTTGAAATAAAAGAGTTGTTATTACTGCTGCTGTTGCTTCATTGTGATTATTGTTTACATCTGCTAATAAAGCAAGGAAGTCACAGAAGGAATCAACTCTACAGAAAAAAGAAAAATGCTTGAAGGTGAGTACTTGGTAGAGTATTAGGAATCTACTGAACCATTCTTCTCATGATTAAATGAAAATAAACATGCCCCAGTGCAGTGAAGAATTCATGGGGCTAGAGAAATATTTATCATTGTTAAACCCTATAAATTTGAGTTAATAAGTGATAATTTGAAATAATAAGTGATTAATTATAATAAATGGATATTTATCGTGATAAATATCATTAAATAGTGTATGAGTATGATGCCAAGTATTTTGAGTGTAAACGAGTTCATACATATGAAAGAATCGAGTCAAAACATGCACGAGCTAAGAAACCTGTACAAACTAAAAAGTTGTTGGCCGGTTGATAGCCGCACAAGGTCCGGTCAACCGCCGCACAAGGTCCGGTCGACCGCTGATCGATTTTCCTGTTTTCCCAGTCTGTTTTGGAAATGGGTTCTTTTGAGGCCCAGCTGCACACAAAATTATATAAACCTCTTTTTCACGTTTTTGCACATATGATATCAGATCTTTCAAACCCTAGCAGCCACCTTTTTCTCACCTAAACCTTAGATCAAATTTTTGAGTTTCCAAGAGCTTTGTGAAGCAACTTTCGACATGTAGGCGAGATTCGTTGACGTGTGGCTTAGGAATCTGCTTTGGCTTTTCACTCTCAAGCTTTCAACCAAGTTTTCAGGCGAGTTTCATCTCTGCTAACCCTACACCCAAGTTTTTAAAGGTTTTTAATGAGATTTTATGTGATTTTATTGAGCCAAACCGACTAGTTTGAGTATAAAAACAATTCTTTTATATTATATGAATAAAGATCAGAGCTTTATGTGTTTAAAAGCTTAAGAACAAATTTCTAGAAGTGATTTAAAATCTGAAAGTAAATAACAACATGGTATAACTAAATTTTGATATTTTTATCGACATATCAATGTTTTCATGCATGTTTAGTGTTTGAATATGATATATCATGCAACTAATCATGCAATGAATATGCAGCAAGCAGGTTGCTAACCGCGACCCAGTCGACCACCACATAGGGCACGGTCAACCGCCAGACAGGCAGAAGTCTGTGCATGTTTCGACTCATGTTTGATGTTTTCAAGGGATTTTCTCGATCTATCTAAGAAGTAATATGATGATTATGACCTGTTTAACACCTGAGGTGTTTGTGAACATGAAATATTGGTACGCACATTGAGATACATGCACTAATGCTTGATCTATGTCCTTAGATAAATATTTTTGCATAGTGGAGATGCACTATATATGTTTGAGTTGATAGGTGTTCGTACAACACATGATAATGCATACTTATCTGTTGGGCATGTTCGATTTGGACGTTTGTCCCGTAATAAGACTTCGGCAGCACCACACTAGGGGATGATCGATATGTTTAGGATTGGGCTGATACGCCTTTATTCCACAGTACGATCATCTGGATGCATCATCTGGAATAGGGAAGATAAAACCTATTACCGCAGAACGATTGAGTAAGAATGTTGAATCTACATGTGAATGTGAGAACCTTATAAAAGTATCGTTATGTGATAAAGACATATACACAGAGTTGTAGTTTGCTCCCATGTTAGATTATCCAAGTGTGAGATATATTTTGGATACATAACATACATGATATTGCCTATGGTAATATTTGAGATGGATTATGTTTCCTTATGATTGTGCCAACTACCCGAGGGTAGTTCGAAATGTGACATGGGTTCATTTTTGTAGAGATTTGGAGTATTTTTCTTCATGTACTATTTTCATTTATAGGATTGGAATTGGTATTTAGCGATCCATAATTTGAGAGATTGTATATACATGAGGGTTTCCTTGTTTGGATTATTTTGCTCGACATACTAATACTTGTGTTGTGGATTTCTAAATACTAATCTCCATTTAGAGTTATATTAATGATTTTTATCGCTATATGTACTAACTATATTTTCTTATATACTCCAACCCGTTCCCCCTAGGGGCGGTGTAGATGATCTCGCTAGCGATTTGACATTCGTTATTTCCCCCCTTTAAGGTAGCGAGTCCGGCACTCGGAGAGTCGCAGGTTGATGGAATTGCATCTTAGATTCCATCTAGTTATTTATAGTTGTAGTTATTTCAGAGCTCCACATTTAGTTGTTTATTTCTGACCCTAGAGAATGTGATTTTATTTTGTAGAGGCTGAGCACCTTAGTGAGATTTTATTTGGCTCTTGTGTTGAGACATATTATATTTTATTTTAGATTCATAGTTATTTTATTCTATTTCAGTTGGGCCCTATTGAGGGTTATTTATACATTTCTTTTGTGTTTAATCTGTTTATTATACTATTTCACTATTCTTTGCATGTTTGTACCTAAACCTATTTGTTGATTTTTCTAGAGATATAGTAATTGTGATGGTGAAACATGTTGATGCACGATATTAGTGTATGGCGGGTTTGATATTCTAGGATTCACCTTTGACTACAGCCTTATGTGAACCCTGTGCCGTCACAGTTGGTATCAGAGCTCTGGTTCCGTTATTCTTAGGATCATCCTTGTGTCATATTGTGGAGATAGGATAGAGTTTCCTTGGAATTATGTATAGAGTCCGCTAGGGATTCCTAGTATGAGTGAGGGCATTTATATAGATATAATCTATAATAAGTAGTATGTAATAAAGTATAGATATTATATGATATAGTATATATATAATTATATTGTAAGTATATTAAGTATATATATTAATATATACTGTGATATACTATGTACATATAACTATATTGTTAGCTAATGCACCTTATAAATAGTCAGTAATAATGATTTAAACTACTTTGTTTAATAATAGTTAATTCTTAAATTTCCATTATGTTCTTATTGATTCATTGTCATTATTCACATTAAAGTTCTATTACAAAAAATATTAGTTATTATATTATTAATGATTATAATTAATAGAAAGTTTGTCGCAAATTAATAAATTGTCACATAAATCTTAAATTATTATAAATAATACAAACCCGCCGAAAATTACAAAATCTTTTTTTATGATGAACTATTTGCTTTGAAGTATAAAGCATGTGGGGAATGATAAATGATACTATTTTTCTATTGATATATGTTTTATCTTTATGCTTGAGATCCTATTTACTATGCTTATCAAGCCCTACTCCTAAACTTATAGATGTCGGGAAGAGAACATGGTCGCAGAGGTACCCGTGCTCAGAGAGCTGAGCAAGCTGATGGGGAGCCCGAGCCGCTGCAAGCTCCGTAGTACTTAGTGGATCTCATAGCACATTTGGCAGCACAACTGGCAGCGACTGGGGAGCAGTTGGAAAATCAGACTCAACTGGAGACACCCAAAGAAAACACCAGAAGAGACACTAATAGATACCCCACCACCACCAGTAGATGATAGAGATGTTGAACAGAAGACTTGGCTTTGTCTAGTAGAGAGATACTAGAAGATGAAGGCACCAGAATTTCATGGCTCGTCAAATTCTATTGTTGCACACAAGTGGAAGGAAGATGTGAGTAACATCTTTGATATGCTTAATATGAACACTGTGTAGAAGTAGAGGCTAGCAGCTTTCAAAGGGGTGATACAGGAGGATGGTATCGACTCAGATTTACTCTAGAGCAGAGGATGACAGTTTCATGGGAGACCTTTGTTTATTTCTTCGATGAGCAGTATGTGTCGGCTGCAGCTAAAGCCAGAAAGGAGTTGGAGCTAGTTCGGTTGGAATATGGGGATATGTCCGTTATAGATTTTGAGAGTAAGTTTATGACATTACTTAGATTCATGGGCATGTGGCATACCGAGGAGCGGTAGACTTAGATGTTCTTGATGGGGCTTCGCTTGAGTTTGCGTCGTTATCTTGTGTCGAGGAGATTTCATTCAGTGTGGGAGGTGACCGATGCTGTAATATTTCAGGAGATAGAGACGACCATGTTTCAGAAGGGTAAGGATGGGAATGCTAAGTCAGGTTAGCCGAGTGATAAAGGTAAAGGTAAGAGGCCGTTTGCAGGACTAGGAGGACCCCAGCAATAGGGGAAGGGTCCACATCCGTAGGGTCCTTATAAGAAGGGACATCAGCAGGATTAAAGGGTGTAGCAGCAACGTATATTTTAGGGAACTTGTTTTAACTGTAATAAGTTTAGACATAGAGCAACAGAGTACCATAGTGCACCCACAACAGGCCAGCATGGCAAGAATCAGTAGTAGTAGAATCGTACTCAGGGCCAAGGACAGGGCCAGCAATTAAGGATTGAGGCACCACCAGTAGTCATAAGGATTAAGGGACAAGTGCAAGCTATTTAGGAGGTTCAGCAAGGATAGATAGTCTCATACATTCCAGGCGATGTAGCATAGTAGCCTTTAGCTACCGGTAGAGTCTATGTAGTTGTTCCTCGTGATCATGGCACGAGCAGGGCCGTGGTGGAAGGTACGTTCCTTGTGAACTCCTTTCCTGCCCGTATTCTTTTTTATTCTAGCGCTTCACATTTTTTCATCTCCTATGATTTTATGAGTAGTCTTCAGCTTGTGGCGCAACCTTTAGATATCACGTTATTTGTATCTACTCATTTGGGAGAGGTATATCTCTTAGAGAGTGTTTGTAGAAGATGTGTCATTACCTTAGACGATTCCAAATTTGTGATTAATTTTATTATGTTATGTATGTCTGAGTTTGATGTTATCCTTGGTATGGATTGGTTATCTTCCTACCATGTGAGTATTGACTGTTTTGCGAAAACAGTCAGCTTACGAGCTTTTGATGAATCTGAGTTGGTAGTAGGGACCTCGCGGGGCAACCAGTTTGCGGAGTTATTTCTGGCATACGTCGAAGAGATGATATTGTAGGATCGGGGCACAGATTTGAGTAAGACGCAAGTGGTCTCAGAGTATCAGGATTTCTTCCAGGACATACCAGGTTTACCTCCAGTGAGAGAGGTCGACTTCTGCATATAGTTGCAGCCATGCACCGTACCGATTTCCCAAGCACCTTATCGTATGGTGCATGCTAAGATGAGGGAGCTCTAGATCTAGTTAGATGAGTTATTATCTCAAGGTTTCATTCGTCGGAGTCATTTTCCATGGGGAGTGCCGATCCTTTTTGTGAAGAAGAAGGATGCTAGCATGCGATTATGCATAGATTATCGTAAGTTGAACAAAGTTATCATCCGAAACAGGTATCCACTATTGAGAATTGATGACTTGTTCGATCAATTGCAGGGAGCGTAGTATTTCTCGAAGATAGATCTTCGCTCCGATTATCATCAGTTGCGGGTCCGAGAGAAGGATATTCTCAAGATTGCCTTTCTGACTTGATATGGGTCTTTCGAGTTTCTTGTTATACCATTTGGACTGACCAATGCACCCACAGTATTCATGGGTTTGATGAATCGAATTTACCATCCATACTTGGACCAGTTCATGATCGTGTTCATCGATGAAATTCTTATTTATTCGAGATCAGAGGCCGAGCATGAGCAGCATTTGCGGGTGGCATTATAGACTTATGGGAGCATCAGTCGTATGCTAAATTTAGCAAGTGTGAATTCTGGTTATCTGAGGTTAGATTTTTAGGCCATGTTCTTAGACAGAAAGGCATTGTAGTAGATCCGGCTAAGGTAGAGGTCGTTCTTGATTAGGAGCCGCCAAAGAGCATTACCGAGATTCGTAGCTTCTTAGGTCTAACGGTCTATTATAGGAATTTCATTCAGGACTTCTCAAATATTATGACACCACTTACACACCTTATGAAGAAGGGTGTACAGTTTGTTTGGAACATAGAGTGCCAGAAGGCCTTTGAGACTTTGAAGGCTAAGTTGACTTCAGCGCCGGTGTTGATTCTTTTCCGATCAGTGATAAGACTTTTGTTGTCTACACTGATAGATCATTATAAGGTCTTGGAGGTATTTTGATGCAGACCCAAAGAGTTGTGACCTATATTTCAAGGTAGTTGAGGACTCATGAGGAAAATTACCCAACGCATCACTTGGAGCTAGCAGCAGTGGTATTTGCACTAAAGACTTGGAAGCATTATTTGTATGAAGTGCAGTTCAAGCTCTTTACAGATCACCAGAGTTTAAAATATCTCTTTTCACAGAAGGAACTTAACTAAAGATAATGATGATGAGTCGAGTTTATCAAAGATTATGAGTTTGCACTTCAGTACCATCCGGGGAAGGTGAATGTAGTAGCAGACACATTGAGTACGAAGCGTTGTCACGGACTTGTAGCTTTGAGGTCTTCATTACATTGAGATCTTTATACCCTCAGCCACTATAATTTTAGGCTGGAGGTTGACAGGAGCAGCGCATTTTTGGGAGCTATATCAGTAGAGACATCTTGGAGTGATCGACTGGTCAGAGCTCAGCTAGAAGTTTCTTAGATTCTAACCCGAAAGGGAGAGATTTCCAAAGAGCCCAAGACTGATTGAACTATTGGAGCAGATGGAAGCCTTCGAATGAAGGGTAGGACTGTCATGCAAAACAATTCACAGCTGAAGAAGGATTTATTTGATGAGGCGCATCGTACCAGGTACACAGTGCATCCAGGCACAACCAAAATGTACAAGGACCTGAAAAGATATTAATGGTGGAGTGGCATGCATAGAGAGATTGCAGAGTATGTGATGAAGTATTTTACCTGCCAGTAAGTGAAGGCAGAATATCAGAGACCTGTAGGAACCCTACAGCCTTTACTCATTCCTGAGTGGAAGGGGGCAGATATTTTTATGGATTTTATCATAGGGTTACCTAGATCAAAGAAAGGAAATGATTCTATTCTAGTGATAGTAGACCGGTTGATGAAGTCGATGCACTTATTACCAGTGAAGACGACTTATACAGTAGAGACGTATGTAAGGATTTTTATCCGGGAGATAGTTCGATTACATGGAGTTCTAGAGACGATTGTATTAGATCGAGGCTCAGTCTTCATATCCTATTTTTGGAGGAGTTTCTAGAATGCTTTTGACAGCCAGTTGTTATTCAGTAGCGTCTTCCACCCTCAGACAGATTGTCAGACAGCAAGTGAATCAAGTGTTAGAGAATATGCTGCGAGCATGCATTATAGATTTCCATGGTAGCTCGGAGGATCACATCTCATTGATTGAATTTGCTTATAATAATAGTTATCAAGCTACCAATTGTATGGCACCATATGAAATATTATACGTGAGGCCTGGTAGATCGCCTATTTGTCGGGCAGAGCCAGCGGATAGCCTATTGCTTGGGCCGGAGCTTGTAAGACAAACTACAGAGAATGTGGCATTAATTAAAGAGTGTATTCTTGCCGCTCAGAGTTAGTAAAAGTGCTATACGGATCAGAGGTGACGAACTCTAGAGTTTCAGGTTGGAGACTTTGTCATGTTGAAAGTATCATCGGTAAAGGGCATTCAATGATTCGGTAGACAGGGAAAGCTTGCCCCAAGATATGTCGGTCCATTTAGGATAATTGAGCGCGTTGGAGCTATTTTTTATAGACTAGATCTTCCAGCATTGATGTCGAGTGCACACGATATCTTTCATGTTTCGATGCTCAAGAAGCATTTGCACAATGAGGAGAAGCAAAGGGTGATTGATGTACTAGAGATTGAGATCCAGGATGATTTGACTACTGTTGAGATTTTGGTTTGTATTCTTGCTAGAGAGGCTAAAAAGCTTAGAAACAAAGTTATTCCATTAGTGAAAGTTTAGTGGAACCGGCAAGGAGCCGAAGAAGCTTCTTGGGAGCACGAGGAGGATGTACGTCACGACTACCCACACCTATTTGAGCAGGTAAGATGTTGATGTTTGAGTATACTTATACACATTTCTGTTTATGTTATATTGTTCAGCCACATTTATATTTAATGATAGAATAGGGTACTAACACTTAGCTCCTAATCACTCAGAACATAAGGTATATATATGGGGGGTTTCTTGTTTGAATTTTTTCATCCGACGTGCTAGTTCTGTCTAATTAGGGGTTAAGTGGAAGTATACGCATTTTAGATTATAAGTTTAAATATTTGCATATGTTTCACATCTAGAGATTAATGGTACGAGATGTGTACGAGAGGGTTTCCTTACCTAGATTATCCCCTATTAGTGCTTTTCTCGTATTATTAATCTTTAAGATGCGATTGCAGAATTTTAAGGACGAAATTCTTTTAAGGGGGGATGAATTTAAAACCCTATAAATTTGAGTTAAAAAGTGATAATTTGAAATAATAAGTGATTAATTGTGATAAATGGATATTTATCGTGATAAATATCATTAAATAGTGTATGAGTGTAATGCCAAGTATTTTGAGTGTAAGCAAGTTCTTATATATGAAAGAATCGAGTCGAAACATGCACAAGCCAAGAAACCTGCACACACTGAAAAGTTGCTGGCCGATCGACCGTCGCACTAGTTTTGGTCGACCGCCGATCGATTTTCCAGTTTTCCCAGTCTGTTTTGGAAACGGGTTCTTTTGAGGCCCAGTTGCACACAAAAGTATATAAACCTCTTTTTCATGTTTTTGCACATATGATATCAGATCTTTCAAACTCTAGTAGCCAGATTTTCCTCCCCTATATTCTAGATCAAAATTTTAAGTTTCCAAGAGCTTTATGAAGCAACTTTCGACGTGTAGGCGGGATTCGTTGACGTGTGGCATAGGGATTTGCTTTGGCTTTGCACCTCAGGCTTTCAACTAAGTTTTTAGGCAACTTTCATCTCTGCTAACCCTATACCCAAGTTTTTAAAGTATTTTAATGAGTTTTTATGTGATTTGATTGAGCCAAATCGACTAGTTTGAGTATAAAAGCAATTTTTTATATTATATGAAAAAAGATCAGAGCTTTCTATGTTTAAAAGATTAAGAACGAATTTCTAGAAATGATTTAAGATATGAAAGTAAATAACAACGTGGTTTAACTGAATTTTGATGGTTTTATCAACATATAGACTTTTTCGTGCATGTTTAGGGTTTGAATATGATATATCATGCAACTAATCATGTTTCATGTGTTTAATAATCTTTAGAGATGTTAATCTAGTGTTTACAATATTCTACACAAGTTTAATGATGATTTAAATAAGTTTGAATCATAAAAAACACGCACAAACACAATATCACGAATCTGCAACAAGCAGGCTGCTGACTGCAATCCGGTCGACCGCCGCCTAGGGCACGATCGACCACCAGACAGGCAGAAGCCTGTGCATGTCTCGACTCATGTTTGATGTTATCGATGGATTTTCTCGATCTATCTGAGATGTAGTATGATGATTATGACCTATTTAACACCTAAGGTGTTTGTGAACACGAAATATTGGCACGCATATTGAGATACGTGCACTAATGCTTGATCTATGTTCTTAGATAAATATTTTTGCATAGTGGAGATGCACAATATATGTTTGGGTTGATAGGTATTGGTACAACACATGATAATGTATACATATCTATTAGGGATGTTCAGTGTGGACGTTTATCCCGTAATGAGACCTCGGTGGTACCACACTAGAAGTATTTAAACGTTATCCCGTAATAAGACCTCAGCGGAACCAGTACTCGAAGATGATCGATGTGTTTCCGGATTGTACTAATATGCCTTTAATCCGCAGTACGATCATCTCGATGCATCATCCAGAATAGGGGAGATAAAACCTATTACCACAGAACGATTGTGTAAGGACGTTGAATCCACATGTGAATGTGAGAACCTTACAAAAGTATCGTTATGTGATAAAGACATATACAGACAGTTGTAGTTTGCTCCCATGTTAGATTACCCAAGTGTGGGATATATTTTGAGCTAGATTATGATCTTTGGTGATATTTGAGCTGGATTATGTTTCCTTATGACTGCACCAACTACTGAGGGTAGTTCAAGATGTGACATGGGTTCATTTTGGTAGAGGTTTGGGGTATTTTTCTTCATGTATTGTTTTCATTCATAGGATTAGAATTAGTATTTAGTGATCCATAATTTGAGACATGGTATATATATGAGGGTTTCCCTGTTTGGATTATTTTGCTCAACGTACTAATTATCATGTTATGGGTTTCTAAATACTAATCTCCATTTAGAGTTATATGAATGATTTCGATCGCTATATGTATAAACAGTATTTTCTTGTATACTCCTACTAATTCCCCCTAGGGGCGGTGGAGATAATCTCGCTAGCGCTTTGACGCTCGTTGTTTTTTCCCCCTTTTAGGTAGCGAGTCCAGTGCATAGAGAATCACAGATTGATGGGATGGCATCTTAGATTCCATCTAGTTATTTATAGTTGTAGTTATTTCAGAGCTCCACATTTGGTTGTTTATTTTCAGACCCTAGAGATTGTGATTTTATTTTGTAGAGGCTGAGTTCCATAGTGAGATTTTATTTGACTCTTGTGTTGAGACATACTACATTTTATTTCAGATTCAGAGTTATTTTATTCTATTTTAGTTGGGCTCTGATGAGGGTTATTTATACATTTCTTCTATGTTTAATCTACTCATTGTACTATTTCACTATTCTTTGCCTGTTTATACCTACATCTGTTTGTTGATTGTTCTAGAGAGATAGTAACTGTGATGGTGAAACATGTTGTTGCATAGTGTTCGTGTATGGCAGGTTTGACATTTTGGGATTCACCTTAGACGGCAGCCTTGTATGAACCCTGTGACATCCCAATCATGATCGAAATACTTAAGCTAAGGTAATATCAAAAAGTATTATATATATTATTGCATAAGATATACATGAAAGAGTATTTCATTCGTATTTAAGCTAATGCTAAAAACATTATAAAGAAAACGTCTAAACATATACTAACACTCAGAGGGCACGAACACAACAAACAGGTGGTACATTACATGTTTAAATCCCCTAATGCTTTATTATCTGGGAAGATTCTAACAAAATGTTTTATTATCTAATAGCAAGTTCCTCGATAAGATGACGCATAAATTGTCCTTGCGAGTCATGGCTTAAGTTTTAAGTTAAGCTTTTCTTTTATTACCATGAAACATTCCCCTATGTAGAATTAAAATTACAACAAATGCATAGATCTTTATCCTAATATTTTGTTGGCTAAATGCATTCTTTTTCCTCGATTGCTAAAGGCATTTTCGATTAAGAATATACTGACGTATCTAAACAAAGCTGTTAAATATTTCATGCCCAAAACTCTAGAAATAACTAAGGGCTTGTTTGGATTGAGGGGAATAAGGGTGAAGGAAAGTTAGGGGAACCATTCACCTTGTTTGGGAACATTTAGGAAGTAAAGTTATTCACTCTAGTTCCCCTTGGTTCACCCCCTAATAGTATAAAATATATTACCCCCAAATTGGGGTGTAACCAAGGGGAAGGGAACTCCCTTCCCTTCCCTTCCATTCTCTCGCCTAGTTTCCCTTAACTTCCCTTAACCCCATTGAAATCCAAACACACCCTAAGTGTATACTAGTGGTGTTATAAAGGCGAAGCTCGTACAAAAATGGCAGAGTGGAAAATACCTCTGCAAGGGTTGCACCATCGATGGTACCAGTGCAGGCAAGGGCTACTGTGAGATCTCAGTACCACCAGCAAGAAAGAATATTCAGTACTCTGCGAAAAGCTATAGATACGAAGATAAGATGAGAAATCCTTGCGGCCATGCATTTAGTGCTGAGGAATGGGAAATGAATTTCACAGTAGACATAAAACAGAATAAATTTGACTGGAATGTTACCATGAAATTAGAATGGGCTATTAGAGAATAAAACTGCAGGGTGTTCGCGTCAAAAGTTAATTTCTTCATTGCAAGACTCATTACAACTTCAGTCGTTACAATAAGTTCAAAAAAAGAAAGACTTTTTATAAGTCTCCTTACACAATTAAAATAAAAAAGATTACAACTTTCCTAAGAACACACGCAGAGAGATCGTTTATCTATCTTCTGCTTGCGCGGGATCTTTGTCGGTGCCGGGGTTTATCCATGAACCACTAACTAATCAGATCCGAATAAAGATTTTGTTGCCTCGCAAAGGAGACAAGAAATTAAAGTGACTATCTCAGTAACAGTGAGACAATCACTCTTCTCGAGAATCACAACTAGGTGTGATCTTAAGGAAAATAGATGAGCGGGATGTAGATCTCTCGACCTCTTCCTCTTTTTGTGCTGAAGAATTCGCCAAGATCTCTTCCTTCTCTCTAAAATTCATGCTCATCACTCTTCAATTCTACAGGGTTTTGCCAAGACTCGAGAATTCTGAATCCCTCCAAATGAAGGCCCTAGGGCCATATTTATAGGCTTTAGAAGCTTGATTTTTGGATAAGAACAACCAATTTGATCTCATCCTTAGTTATAACCATTTAACCATGTTCCAAGATAGCTTCAAATCAGTTGGGGAGGTTTTGAATCAGAATATACGAAAATCCCGGCAGTTAGCAGTGAAAATAGCGTTTCAGGGCACATGACAGTCTTCGTGTCTCGGCCTTGGCCGAGACACAAGGAGGCCGAGACACAAGATGTGTCTCAGCCTTGACCAAAACACAATGTGTGTCTCGACCTTGACCGAGATGCAATGTGTGTCTCAGCCTTGGCCGAGACACACCTTGTGTCTCGGCTTTGGCCGAGACACAATACGTGTCTCGGTTTCAACCGGGACGCTGTTTAGAGACACAAGGCCGAGACACAAGATGTGTCTCAGCCTTGACCAAAACACAATGTGTGTCTCGACCTTGACCGAGATGCAATGTGTGTCTCAGCCTTGGCCGAGACACACCTTGTGTCTCGGCTTTGGCCGAGACACAATACGTGTCTCGGTTTCAACCGGGACGCTGTTTAGCGTGCCTTGAGTGTTTTCCCTATAATTTTTCGATCCAATCTTAAAATGATGAAATTTAAAGTGTGTTGGAAAACCGGATAAGAGATCTACAATCTCCCATGGGTGAATCACACGTGGGGTGGATGAGACACGAGTGACGCTTCGTCTTTCATGGGTGAAACCTTGTTAGCCTTTTTGTTTTGATGATGATTAACAAACAATTTACCACTAATATTATTTGTCTAGTGTTTGTGTTTTTGTATTTATTGTAAATAAATAATATGTTGGAGGATGGATGGAATCGAGCATTCACGATCATATCAAATGGAGGTTGGCCGAATAGTGGAGAAAAGCAATGCAATTCATGTTGAAGATCCAAGTTCAAGCTTCATCCGTAAAGTGTACCAAGGCGAGCTCATTGAAGACCTTCATCAAGCTTGGGTATATAATTTATAGTGTCTATAGTATAGGTTTATACTTGTGTGTTAATACTTCAAGCTCATATTAATCACACACACGTATTTATTGATTTTATCAAAATATAGGTGTTTTTGTGAGAATGTTGATTTATTAGTTTTTAGACTTTAATATCCCTTTATACATATTTTATTTAGTCCATAAAATCATTTTGTAAAGTTTGAAAACATACATTAGCTAAAATGTCAAAAGCAAGTGTTGTTCACTTTTAAGTTTTGGACTATTTTGAAAAATGATGAGATTTCTCAAATGGGAGGTGATTTTTGAAAACATGGTTTAGCTAACATGTGTATTATCATATCTACAATCATTTCCCAAAGTTTCAGAATTTTTGTAATTTTTTTGCTATTTTTAAAGGTAGTTTAAAAATCAGATTTACTGTTTTAATCAAGCTGATACAGTGTTATCAATCGACTGATGAATATGATTGGTCGACTGAAGAAATCATCTGGAATAACAAAAAGTTTCTGTTTTATTTTGGTCGACTGACCAGTCGACTGATGAGGTTATCAGTCGACCGATAAGGTCGTCAGTCGACTGATGAGCTGGAAAATCCCTTTAACGGTCAGTTCATCAGTCGACTGATTAAACCCATCAGTCGACTGATGTTGTAATGGCTAGTTTTTTCTAGCCTGTTCCAGTTTTGGGTTTTTGGTCTTTTTGTTTTGATTTTCTTGTGTCTTGGGGTCTCTATAAATACCCCTCATACCTCATACCAAAAATTACCAAGAGAATGTTTTAAATAAGTTTTACAAGGGTTTATGTTTTGTTTAAAAGTGTTTAAAGTTTGTTTACAAGTTTGTGAAGAAATTTTCACAAGAGCTAGAAGTGATCATCCTTTGGTGTTTGAGCTTCAACTCCTCTTTCTTTCTCTCTTGTTATTCATTGGAGAAGTTTTCTAAACTCAAACTCTAGCTTTACATTTATATACTTGTTTGATTATCATTGTTTTAAGCTAGATTTCATATTTGAGTTTAGTATTGATTTCACTCATTGTCTTATCATTGTTTTAAGCTAGATTTCATATTTGAGTTTAGTATTGATTTCACTCATTGTCTACACACACCCACTTGAGCTTAAGTATTTTCATACATAGTATTATTAGGGCTATTAGAGTAGTAATAATTGAGTGTGAGCCTACATAGAGTTCTCATCCATTATAGAGAACAAATTTGTTGTATTTGTGCTTAATTTGTAAGATCACTTTGTAATATACTTGTACACCAAGAGAAGTGTGTGGTGAGAGATGAGGTCGTCCCAAGAGGAGTCGGGTAGGTGGTAATACCTAGAGAGAGATTGCAATTCCTAACACTTAAGGGAGACACGAGCTAGAGACCAACACTTAGAACGTGTGAAGTGGGATTGTAAGAGTGTGAGATTGTAAAGTTTTCAGTAAGCTAGAAAACCGAGTGTGAGGTGTAAACGTTATTCGGGTGAGCATAAAAAACCCAGTTGTGATAGTGGAGATCTCCTCGAGGTGAGGAGCGGAGACGTAGGTTATGGGGACCAAACTCCGTGATTATATCGTTTGTTTGTGTTTTTCCTTAGCGTTCATTTGTATTCGTGCTTATTGTTTATATCCCCTTGCTTACGTTTATTTTGCCCACTATCTTGTATAGTTTGTTTACCCTTGTGATATTTGTATATCCTTGCATATATATCTTGTTGCATATCACATTTGCTAGGATATATTTGTTAGTAAGATTTAATTGGTATTTAAATCGGATTAGATTAACATAAACTCTATTCACCCCCCTCTAGGGTTCCTTTCTAGTGGTATTAGGATGCTTTCAAACCTAACTCCCGATCGAATCGTCTTTTCATTATTCTTTCTCCCTGTTTATTCGTATGCTTCGTCAACTTGCTTCATGCACTTCTCGATGTTAGATAATTCCCCTTGACTCAGATAATGATGTTTATCATCTTCTCTTTATCTTGAGCTACGTGTGGGAACCTATAGGTATTTTTAATACCTACAGATACCTCTTTCAAAGTGTTTCAGTCTCGTTTCTTTTATAGAAGAGCCTAAAATACTTTGGATATGATAGGCCCAACCTTCAGTCGGTAAAAAAGGACCTGCAATTGGCTTCAGTTTTTGACTTCTTTAATTTTTAGTCTATTCAATATTTTATCGAATAGCTAAAATTCTTCTAGCTCTACGTTTACCGTCTGACCGTTGTCAAAGTCTCGAATTAAAGTTGGTGTGTTTATTTCTGATTTTTGCTCATGTCATAGAATCAACACTGAACTGACTATCTTTATCAGGGATTCGTATCGGAATTACAATTGAACTCCCTAGTATTATCATACAATCTTAAAGAATCAGAGGGCGTGCTAACTGATACCGCAGGGCGTGTCGACAAAGACCACTTTTTCGTGTCGACACAACAGGCGTCATCACGTCTGGTTAGTCAAGATGTCGAGTCAACATAGGGGGTGTCATTTTGTCTAGCCGAGCTTTGTGTCGACTGGTCATGCTTCATGTTGACTGGCTTTGTGTCAACTGGCTTTAGCTTTCGAGTCGACATAGGAGGTGTCGACTCGTCTAATCGGGCTTCATGTTGACTAGCTTCGCCTTTCGAGTCGACACACAGGAGGTGTCGACTCGTCTATTTGGGCTTCGTGTCGATTGGCTTTGCCTTTTGAGTCGACACAAGAGGTGTCAACTCGTCTAGTCAGACTTCATGTCGATTGGCTTCGCCTTTCGAGTCGACATAGGAGGTGTCGTCTTGTCTTGAGGCTTGGACTTGATTTTAGCCTTGTTTCGACAAAATTTGTCGACGCGCTGATTTTTATTACAAGTATTTTGCCAACATTGACCTTCATCACAACGCGTTGACCGACGTTGATCTTTATTGCAACGCGTTGGCCGCCATTGACCTTCATCGCAATACTTTGACTGGTGTAAATACAGTTTATACTCATATGTCAACTGGAGTCTACATAGTTTAGGCTCTTAAGGCGTTGAAGTGGGGAAGACCAGTTTATACTTGTATACTTCTGAGAATTTCAGGAATCAGTTTAACCTCGTGTACCTATCAGAGGTTTAAGGAGATGCATTTTATACTTATATACACATTAGAGTGTGAATACGGGTATCAAACACAATGAAATGGCCGATAATGGGCAAATACGGACCAAAAACAGCATCATTGAACTAGTGAGGCCCTGTTTTGGGCCCGAGACACAGCTTGTGTCTCGGCCTTGGCCGAGACACACCATGTGTCTCAGCCTTAGCCGAGACACAATAAGTGTCATAGTCAAGGGGGGAGAGAGAGTAGAGAAGAGAAAGAGAGTAAGAGAGAGAGAGAGAGAGAGAGAGAGAAGAGAGAGAGAGAGAAGAGAAGAGAGAGAGAGATACATCATGAAAGATAGAGGAGAGAGAGATAGGCCGGCCTAGCGCATGGGTGTAGGGTTTTGTACAGGAGTCCTTTGTGTGCCCCCTTAAATTTTAAATTCCCTCTTATTTTCTTATCTTCTTCCTCAAAACTCTTCATCCCAAAACCCACTTCTTCATAACCCATAAATCCTTTTCTTTAAGAACTCTTAATCCCCTCTTTAAGGACTCATAAACTCTTCTTACAAAAGGATTTGAAGCCTCATCTTCCTCTCCTATTGTTCTTGGTTGAAAATTACAATCAAGCTCTTGATTTGGGTAAGCTTCCTCCACAACTTGTATGCTTGATTTTATTTAAAGAACTCATGGGTTTTGGAGGAATGATTGAAACTTTGATTGTGGGTATGGGAATATGGCCGAAATTTTGATGCTTTTTTTTGCATGAGGATGAAGTTTGAAACTTGTTTTCTATAGGCTTGAGGCTATGGCCAAATTTTTTGAGGGGTTATATTGCATACATGGCTGAAATTTTGAGGTTTTTGAAGGGCTTGTTCATGGGAAAATTTAATAAACTTGGGTTGCATACCCATAGCTGAATTTTGATGAGCTTTGAGGGACTCATTGGTAGCCGAAACTTTGAGGGGGTTAAGCACAAAAGAGGCCGAAATTTGGGGGCTTGGGTTGCATACCCATGGCTAAAACTTTGTGAGGGGTTATATTGCACAAGTGGCCAAAAAGTTGGGGGTTTGGGTTGCATACCCATGGCCGAACTCTTGATGAGGAGTATTTTGTGTATTTCGTCTAAACATGATTTTTAGGGGTTTTGGATGTAAATCGAACCCGTTGTTTGTATGTAGCTTTAATTAGACTTCAACCAAAAAATCATGTTTTATTTGTAGGATTTTGGTTAAAGTTTATAATTTCTCTTTTTAATTTTGGGTTCTTAAATTTATGATTGTACCTGACCCACTGCTCTTCATTGCAGGTTAGCAATGTCTCTACGATGATCGCACTTTTACAGGAGTCGCTCGACTTCACAGCACAGCGAGAGGGAGGCTCCTGCAGATTTTTCATATAGGGGTGAGCTTTTATAGCTTTTGTAAATTTGATATCTTGTGTATTGCACCCTCGCTTATCTCCTTGGCGAGTCATTAGGGAAGAGCCGATGTCCTCCTTTGCGGGGTTTGAAGCTTTAAAAGACGTGTTTTGCTTGGCCAATACATGTCTTCAGGTTGATGGGACAATTTTATGCTGTATTGTACTCTGTAGGGCGGGGTATATTGTCACATTATTTGCGTGCGTGACAATGTACATTGTCACATTATTTGCGTGACAATGTACATTGTCCGTCTCATGTAGAAAAGTTGAAATCGTCTCGCAAATTGACCAAGTAGTGACTCTATCTCGCCAATTCATGAGATGAGTTCAACTCCTTGTTTCGCTTTAGAAACTTTTTTCTAACTGTGCGCTATATGTTTCAGTTGAGTTTCTCGTGGATGGAGTCCCACCTTACGCCACAAGTGGTTGTAGCAGGGAGACCTTTACCACTAGTGTTGATAAGCTGCTTATTGGTTCAACTCCTCAGTTTAATCCAGCTAGACATAAGGAGGTCTCTAAGCTAGTATGAGATGGGGGTCATCGTACATTACGATAGTTGATCATAGATGCTCTTCTGACTGAAGATTCCAGGTCTACTTAGGCTTTGAAGAAGCCGGATTATTTGTTCGGTGATCATGTTGAGGATCCATACGTGCTAACTCTTGATGATGAGCAATGGCTGGATGATGACGGTAGAAGTCCACTGTATATCCCTCCTATTCCTCGCCAGTATTCATTTGCACATTTATAGGCGCAAGCCGTGGGACAGGAGATGTCTTGGACTCTTACAGATGATCACGAGTGAGTTCACTGTAGATTTATTACCTACCATAAGACCCCGGGTTCGGATGGGTATAGCTATATTCATGGCCTTCGACCAGGGATTGTAGGACTTGATACAGCACAGCCAGATGAAGTGTTGATAGCTACAAACACAGTAAGGAACCATCTCACCAGACTTGGGAGGAAACTTCCTATGAAAGAGTAAAGGTGCTAGGGTTAGGTTCACTCGCCACCCAAGAGGTGGTGGACTCGTATGACGAGTTATGTTCTCGGATGTTGGGAGAATGAACCGAAGCATAGTGGATTATATGCATCGGTACACGCCATCATGTACAGATTACCGATCAGCAGACATCATTTCCTAGTGTTGTTAGAGCTTTATAATCCTGACACCAACACTTTCTTGACTCACAATGGGGAGTTAGGGCTAGATTTTGATGAGTATTTTCCTGACAATCGGCAGCTGAGGTAGTTGAAGAGAGCTTCTTCCGATATGTATGATATGTTCTGGGATCTTACATGACACTATCAGACTATACTAGTCAGTATGGGCACCGTGGCAAAGAAGAAAAAATAGATAAGCTTGAAGCAGTTTGCTGATTATTTGTTTTAGCAGTTGGAGAGTAATTCTAGAGAAGCTATTTGTGAGTTAGCTCCTCTAACTCCTTTTGCGATTAATGACCTGATCAAGAAGATCGATGCTCAATCATTTACTAATTTTGCTGTTTAGGGCCCTTTTTTGATGGGGACCAAGTTTCGAATGTTCCTGTGGCATGCGCAGAAGCGTATTCAGCCTATGACTATTCTGGTAGGGTATCTCGCTATTTGGTTGAAGAAGTACATTGTTCCATATCAATTTTTCGGCGCTTTACTGATTAAGGTTCTCTTCCCAGTTGTCCAGTTAGCTCATAGGAAGGATCTTTCTCTACTTCTGGTGATGGTCACCGATATTCATTGTAGGCTTAGGGTCCGTTCGTTTCGCAAAAAAACTTGGAAATTAAAGAATAAGAAACCTATTTCCTATAATAGTTGTTTTGAGGTTGTTTGGTTGGGTTAAAAAAGAAGGAAATTATAGAATAGGAGATGAGATGAGATGAGTTGTCACCTTATTATTGGATGATGTGAGTGATTTTTTAAAAAAACTTGTTTTGAGGTTGTTTGGTTGGTTAAAAAAATAAGGAAATGAATTGGAGGTATATTATTGATGATGTTTTGAGGTTGTTTATGCTTGGTTCATTTTTAAAAATAAGAAAATAGATGAGATGAGATGAGTTGGAGGTATATTATTGGATGATGTGACACATACTTAAGGAAATCAATTTCTTGTTTTTTTTTGAGGAAATGGATGGAAAGGAAGGTTTAATGAGATGAGATGAGTTGTCACAATATTATTGGATGATGTGTGTGATTTTTAAAAATGGGATAAGATGAGATGTGATGAGTTGGATGATGTGACACATTTCTTGTGTTTGGTTTATTTTTAAAGGTAAGAAAGGAGATGAAATGAGATGAGTTGGAGGTTAAAAATAATATTTTATTGGATGTTGTGGGTGAGTTTAGGGATGGAAATGGATAAAAATATTATTTTATTGATTTCCTTGTACTGATTTCCTTTTTTTTGGTTTTTAGGAAACCAACCAAACAGCCCCTTAGATACATGGTCGATGGTCTTACACAAATGGGGCCCGAACCGTTGACCGAGTTCCTTCCCGTGAAAGTCAAGTTCCCATATACATATCTGATGACATGGCTCGTCCTTCATCGCCCTGATTTGATGTCAGTTCTGAGCACTGCCAATACCTCCGCCCCCTTCTGCAATCATTAGAGGAGAGCAAGTGGTTTTTAAAGACTTTCATCGAGGCAAAACAAGAGCTTCAAATCCACAAGTGTTGTGAGTTCTTCAAATGTTTTCCTCATTTCCTGGGCCTCTATGACGAGGTATTAATTAATGAAGAGAAGCCAGGGACTAGTTAGACTTCTCTTGATATGGGTTGTTTTCATTGGTTGATGAACATCCGCCCTAGATATCTCATCCTTTGGGTGAAGAGTCGTTTCCATATAGAGCCTTATTTGCCTAGTCGGTTTGCTCATTAGTTCAGTTACGACCAACTGTATGTTGGGAACTCAAACCGAGGCTTGAGAATAGAGGGAGGTCTTATAGACGGTGTTCGAGCATAGCTTTGGAGCATGACAGGTTGTACGGGTGCCACCTTCACTCTCCCTATATCCAGGCGTAAACTACAACTTACCTTCCTCAGTTGCAAGTGGCTCATTTCTGCGAATGAGCTTATGAACGTGAAGTACATCACAAAGTTGGAGGCCGAATATTTAGTTTGAGCTACTGTTAAAGCCGTTCATGATACTGAGCTTTTAAAGAAGCAGGGGAAGAAGCCTGTCAAACCCTCCAGTAGAGGCAGAGATAGAGTGGAGGATAAGGAGGGGTTATTTTCAGAGATAGAGTGGAGGATAAGGAGGGGTTATTTTCTACTGATGACGAAGAGGAGACTTCCGAAGAAGGCCTTGGAGATATGGACATCAAATTTGGAAGCACTGAGGAAAAACTTGAGACGGGTCTGCCAGACTCTTTCTTCTCAGAATTACTGAGTCTGGCGTTTGCTCGTCAGGATCAACGCTCTATTTTCCCTAAACTTCCACCGGCTCCATCAAAGCCGAGGCGAGAGGTTTTGTTTCCTTATCCTAACAAGATGACTCTTGTTACCCCAGGTGGGATTGTTGAAGAAGACAAGCCTCTTATCCTCCATCGTGCGAGTTACGGTCTACCACTGAGTCTGCTGCACGGGTTAAGGTGTGTGCCAAATCCAAACATGAGAGACCTAGTACCCACATGGAGGCTCACTCCCCTAAGCGGAAGAAGACGGTGAGTAAGTCTTATGTCGATCCATAAGCTCACTAGGAAGAGTTACTTGGCCACATACCCATTGGCAGAGGAGGTAATCCCCCACCACCATGTAGCCTTTAATTAGTTATTTTATGGATTCTTTGAGCTTAATCATGTCCTGTGTTTCACGGGGTCATGAGAAAGTGAATTTTTGTACGACTCTATCTTCTCCAACTTCAACAATTTCGAGGGCCCGAGCTTCATGCAGCAGATGTGTGATACTATTGATGATGAGCCTAAGCCTACCGAGGTTGGCGAAAGAGTTAGACAGTGTATGAATGTTGAGCCAAGGATTCCAAGTCTAGATATATCTAATAATGGTAGTACACCATTCAAGTAGAATTTAAGGGAGTTAGGCAATTTAGATTTTGTTCCCCCTTTAATCATTTCTATGCTTCATTCTCTTTTAGAGAAATTGAAGGATACAGGTATGAATGTCGAGGTAACAGAATCTTCTGCAACTGTCAGAGGTCAATCTGATTCCCACTATTAGAACTCTAACTTCTTTCTCTTTACTCAACATTTAGGCTCTTGTGTAGATGCCACATTGGAGGGACCGATTGAGGAGGAAGCATTTCATGGTGTGGACCCTAGAGGATTCAGCGAACATGTATTCGTCTCAGCATCGAGCTTCTCAGGATCTGATAACAGGCTGCTCGTTGACATGTCGACCGAGCTGGTCACTTGAGGGGCTGCAGGACCATCCGTTGAGGGTGGTTCATATAAAGGTATGCATCTACTTCAAAATCATAGCACTAAGTCTAAAAGAATTCATTCTTTTAGTACAACGTTACATGTGAAATGGGTTTCAACAATTCACATGCTAGTCCGATTCAAACGATGATCGGTAAAGGCACATCAAATCCGTTAAGGGTTGAGGATTTGCTAAAGATCCTATAAGTATTGTAATTATTTGTCCTCGATTGGACAAAAAAGTCATAATAAGAAGGAGAACACGCTTAGTAAAAGACTTTGTTTCATTAATAAAGTCAAGTTAAATGAAGATACAAAAGTGGAAGCTATCAGTCCGAATACAATCTGCGATCGAGTATCCGAACTTTCAATGTGGTGAGCTCATCTGCATAACTCTGCTCGAGTTTAGCCTATAGCTTAGCCCGAATGGAATCTTCAGATGTATCTAGTATCTTTGCAGCTTCGCTTCTCAACTTAGCTAATTTCTCCTATGCAGGCTCTAACTTCTCTAGTGTCTGTCTTTGAGAGTTTTCGGCATCTGCTAATTCATCTTCAAGAACGGCGCGAGATTCTTTGGCGTATTTCAAGGCCTTTTCAAGATCGGTTGTCTTCTCGTCAGCTAAGGCTAAAGAGCTAAGTAATTTAGCCATAGAATTGTCCCTCCTCGAGAGATTAGCCTTCATCTGCATAACTGAGCCCTCTTGTGCCTGAAGATCATCTCTGATGGATGCTCTAGTGTCATGCCACTACTTCAGCTCGGACTCCAACTGAGTATCAACAAATGAGGAAACACCTCTAGTCTTTCACTCCCCTAACTCTTAGGATTCACGCTCCAGTACGGCAAGATCTACGGTGAGGGAATCAACTAGCTCTGAGTACCCCTCCTCTCTAATCATCATCATATGGCTGTCAAGATATCACCTGAACTGATCAAAACAGTATCCTTGATGAACGATCATCTTCACCATTTTTCCCAAGAAGGTAATGAAGCTCTCAAGATATATATGGAATATGTCCTTGTCCGGATCAGTATCAGATAGTAAGGCCATGATGCTCTCGTATGGAGACAGTAGAAACCTTGTAAGTAATTGTGTAAAATAATAAGAAATTCTAGAATAATACAGGGGAAATTATAAGCAAGGTATAAGTTTACCAGCGCCAACAAAAGTCCCTTCAGTTTGGTGTTCTATACTTGTCTCAGCTAACCTAATCTCGAGAACTCCCGGAATGGTGGTAGGCATAACTGTCATCGATATATCGACTCCTCCAGGTGACCTCACGATGTCTGTGTCCATTAGATCTGAAGGAATAGTAGCCTAAAGCTGAGAACTAGGCGACTCAGTCGTAGCTGTGGGTCCCTCTAATGATGAAGGGACAGAACCCTCAGGTAGGTTAGGAATGCTAATGATTATAGCTGTATCAGCCCCAGTGACTGGTCCTACAATTAACACTCGCCTATGGTTAAATGAGAAAATTCAGCGAGGATTGATACATTGGAGAAGCAGATCGAGACGATAGGTTCGACTCTCACACAACTCATCAGTCTTATCCATGAAGGTGGCATTGGAGAAGCAGATCGAGACGATAGGTTCGACTCTCACACAACTCATCAGTCTTATCCATGAAGGTGGCAAACAAGGTGAATCTTCTTCGCTCTCACACAACTCATCAGTCTTATCCATGAAGGTGGCAAACAAGGTGAATCTTCTTCGAAGAAAATTGATGAGTCCGATGTAGAGAGAGTAGATTTAGATTTTGACGAGGAGGAGACCGTTAAGACTGCATTGCATCAAGGGGATAAGAATTCTTATCAAAACATGAAGATTGACTTCAAGGTGGAGATTCCTGTTTATGATGGGAGTGTTGACGTCGAGAGGCTTGATGACTGGATCGAGCGGATGGAGACGTATTTTACTCTTTATGGATATTCGTCGAAAGAAAAGATTGTGTTCGCAACTTTGAAGCTTTCAGGGCACGCGTTGACGTGGTGAAAATCCTACTGCAAGCTGAAGAAGAAGGCGGTGTCGTGGAACAAGTTCAAGGAGTTACTGAGGAAGCAGTTCTACCTGGTGGGATTCCTTGAAGAGAGTTAGTACAAGTGGTACGGCTTGCACCAAAGGGTCAATCAAACCATTCATACACCACGGAGTTCTAGCAGCAGGCGATGATCCTCAGCATTATGACAGAGGAATATTCTGTGTTTATGAAGTATATGGCGGGATTGAGCGATTACATCCGAAAGGAGATGAAGCTATTCACAGTGGAATCAATTGTAGAGGCGAACGTGAAGGCTATTGCCCTCGAGGGCAAGCAAAAGAAGGGCAACGAGGCTAAGGGAGACTCCAAACAGACGGAAAGCGAGTCTAGTGGTTCTCAATGTGAGGAGAAGAAGAAGGGTGATCCAGGGAAGACAGGGCTGATTTGTAGTCACTGCGAGAAGACAGGACACACAGCTGATCGATGCTAGGAGAAGTATGCTCATCTCAAGCCAAGATGGTTGAAGAAGAAGAAGGAGGAGAAAAAGGCATACATGATAGCTCAAGGTCCTAAAGAAGTCCTAGGGATGACAGAGCCCAACAGAAGTCTCAACCTTATGGCGGGGAAACAGGCCACGAAAGAGGACGAAGACTCGAGGGAGCTGCTCTTTGTTCTCAAGTTGCAAGTGAAGACTAGTTTGGTTGATGCCATTGTTGATTTGGGCAGCGAGAAGAATTTAATATCCGAGGCATTGGTTCAGAAGCTGGGTCTGAAGATGGTCAAGCATCCGAAGCCCTATCCATTGGGGTGGATTCAATAGAAGGAGAAATTGAGTGTAGTTGATCAATGCACTGTCAGATTTTTGCTCCATGAGTCGTATATTGACGAGGTCACGTGCAACGTTATTCCATTGGATGTTTGTCAGATTATACTGGGCAATCCGTACTTATGGGATAGATATGCGATCTACGAGAGGCGGGCTCAGAAGTACACCTTCACTAAGGATGGTGTAAAGTTCATATTTCGTTCGGCATCTCTTCCGAAGGAGACAAGCTTAGGGATGGTGACGCGAGCGAAGAGACTAGTGAATACAAGCAAGAAGTTTGTCTCGCTGTGCATTAGACTTACAGAAAAACCATCGACAAAGGTTTGCAATTTAGAACGAACGGTGACTATGATGAGACGCGGGACGAATGAGTTGTTTCCGATCGGACGTCGAGACCATATTCCTAGCAAGGCCAGGTGGTGCAAAAAAGATGGAGGAGCTCAAGAGTTTCCTCAGCAAAATTTCTAACTTGAACGGGACTTCAACTTCCTAAAGAGGAGACCCATGATATGGGTGTATCTTCTCTTCGGAACTTAGCGATCCTCATGGGAGCTTGAGGATAGATGATTCTCATGATAACATGAGAATAGAGGTGTCAAACAGTACAAGGGAATGCAGGAGGAAGCATGGAACGAGACGATGAGCAGAAGAATCGAAGTATCCAGTTTTTAGCCCATGAGTCGACTCATAACAGTCATGAGTCGACTCATCAGGTTGAGTCGACTCATGACTGTCATGAGTCGACTCATCGCTGGCTTTTGTGTTTTGTCTAGTTTTGGACGAGTCGACTCATCTCAGTCATGAGTCGAATCATCGATGGTTTCCTGGTTTGTTTGGGTTTCTGTTCACACGAATTCCTGTTGGTTTTGGGCTTGGTTATTTACTAGATTACCACCCTCATTTGTACACCTATATAAAGGATTGTTTTAGGGTTTCTAAACAATCAAGGGTAATTAAGAGAGATTCTAATCATTGTATTAGGGTTTAGTGAGAATTGAGAGTTTGTTCTCGATTATAGTGAGATTGTGAGAGAGGGATTGTAATCTTTTCATACTCATAATCTAGAGAAGGTAATTTTCTTCGCCATATACTGAATTATGTTTGTGTTTCTGTCATCCTCTTCTCAATCCACCTTTGATAATTCCGCGATCATAGGTGCTCACACGACAACTCGTATCAATACTACGCCCAACGGTGTCACGTGTGCTAAGTGCATGCAAATTACATGCACCAACCCCCCGAGCATTTGCACCATTCGTCCACTTCATGGCCATTTGAGACATGGAGAATGTACATTGTTGGTCCTATCTTCCAACCATCGGTTAAAGACGACTGCTTCATCCTGATGATTACTGATTACTTCTCTAAGTAGGCCGAAGCTATTCCGCTCAGAGAAGTAAAGACGAGCAACGTCATCGCGTTCATCAAACACCTTATTATTTATCAATATGGTGTGCCAAAGTGAATCGTGCATGACAACGACCCTCAACTTGTCAGTAACGCCTTCATCAAATTTTGTGGGAAGTTTAGGATTGAAGACGTTTCATCAATGATATACAATCCCATTGCAAACTGTTTGGCTGGAGCTTTTAACAAAACAATCATAAAGATTTTGTCAAAACTCGTAAGAACCAACAAACGAGATAGGGAGGATAAATTTGGTGAAGCTCTCTGAGCCTATCGTACCACAGTCCGCAAGCCTACTGGGGTAACCCCATAATCTCTGGTGTATGGATGTGAAGCTGTCCTCCCGTTAGAGATTCAAATTACATCCCTGCGTATTTCTCTAGCAATAGGGATGATGACTGATGAACAACATCAAAAATGTCTTGAAGAGCTCGAGATGTTAGATGAAAAGCACTTAGAAGCCCAACAACAAATTCAATTTAATCAAGCTAGAATCTCCAAGGCTTTCGATAAGAAAGTCCGACAGTGAAGCTTTAAGGAAAGAGACTTGGTCCTTACCGTTCGATGATTGATGATTCTCAATTCCAAAAAGAAGGAAAAATTCTAACCAAAATGGGGAGGACCGTTCATGGTAGAAACATTTTACTCGAATGGCAAATATCGTTTGTTCAACCAAAATGGTGAGAAACTCATGATGCCAGTTCCTGAAGAAGTATTATCCCTAGTACGTTAGGGATAACCTATTTAATGGGAAGTTCCTGGAGAATGTTACACAAGGTATTTTCAAGGATAACCCAAAACCTATTGATTCTTAATCATGATATATATAAAAAATGATTAAGAACCTCCCACTATGGTTATTTAATCTTTTCTAAGCTGATTAAAACCCTCCCATTGTGGTTTCTGAAACGCCTTTTGTTGACATGAGATTCAATGACTTAATCAAGTCAATCTTTCCTCATGAAGCTTCCATTGTGACTATGAGGTCCTTCAAGGATGAAACACAGTTTATCTGCCTTTTGCCAAAACCCTTTTCGGTTATCGGCATCTTCCGGATAACTAGGACTCTCTTGCGAATTGAAAGATAACAAAAAAATCTTGTTTCTTTCGTCCATAATCCTTGTTTGATTTTAACCTCTAGGATTAATTCCACCCACTTCCACTATGTTTTGGAGCCTTCTTGCGTCGAGATGAGATCTGATGACTTTATTCAGTTAATCTTTCCTCACGAAACTCCTATAGTGCAATTGTGGAATGTTTAATGATTCGCGGTCTTCCACCATAAAATCCCTCACTGATCAAATCAAGTAACAGTGAGTCCACAAAATTCTTTCAGCTAGGTCCATCCAAATTCCCAACGTTAACACTCCCACTGTTGAAGTCCTGACACAACACTTAAAATCTCTATCTGATGATCTATGGTGATCATCGAACTCCCTTCGTGTCAAGATCTTATCACTTGGCATCGAAACCCCCACTGAGTGATCTGTATAAGTCAACATTCTCACTGTTATTTGTATCTTCACTCTCACTGTTTCTTGGTCAAACCTTCCTATAGTTATGACCAAAGCTAAAATTCCCTCTTGATTCCATCAATGAACGAGAGGTCCACTTTTAAAACCGGATTTCCCTTTGAATAAACAAAAGGCCTCCATCCAATTTGAACGATCAAACCTATAAAAGTTAGGGTCGTCTCAATCCTCTACTTGGTCAGACATTCCCATGGTTTCAATCAAAGTTAGAATTCCATCTTGATAAACAAGAAA
>NC_033798.1:67064027-67083474 GCF_001876935.1 Asparagus officinalis | reverse complement strand
TGGGCAACCAATCCCATAAAAGTTAGGGTTATCCAGATTTCTTCGATTCTCGGAGTGGAGATCCAACTCTTAGTTTTACCATTCAGGAGCCTCGAAGTGAAGATCCCACTTTGAGTTTCTTTCGTAGGAGATAGAATATAAAATTCTTCCTCTCCAGCATCATCTTGATAAACGAGAAATCTGTCTTTAGATCGGGTAACCACTCCTATAAAATTGAGGATTATCCAAATTATTTCAATTCTCAGAGTGGAAATTCCACTCTAAGTTTCTTTTGCAGGAGATAGAATATAAAATTTTCCTCTCCGGCACTGGGTTTGTCTTTACCTCCAAAAGAAGACATGGAGATAGAATATAAAATTCTTCCTCTTCAGAGTCGGGTTCGTCTTTGCCCCCAAAAAAGACACATATTTCCACCAAAATCCATGTCTTTCATACATGGGGGACTTTATCTCAAACTCTAAATAAAGATAAGCCTACACCTAACATGCGTTGTCGGTTAATCTTTTACCGTGAAAAAGACACCAGGATTAATGTCTAGAGGAATTTATCTCGAACACTAAATAGAGATAAGCCTGCATCTAACACATGCTACCGGGTGGGTTGTTCCCGCGGAAATGATCAAGTCTACGTATTCGACATCGTAGCACTAAAATTCATGCCTTTCATGCATTGGGCACTTTATCTCAATCCCTAAATAGAGCTAAGTCTACGCCTAACATGCATTGCCGGTTAATCTTTCGTCGTGAAAAAGACACAAGGATTCATGCCTGGGGGAATTTGTCTCAATCCCTAATTAGAGATAAGTTTGTGCCTAACACGCATTATCGGGTGGTCCATTCTTGTGAAGATAACGAAGTCTATGTATTTAAAATCATAACACCTAGTTTAAGAGAGTTTATTCTCTTAGCACAACGTTACATGTGAAACGGGTTTCAAAAATTCACATGCTAGCCCGGTTCAAATGGAATCGGAAAAGACATGCCAAAACTATTGATGGCTGAGGGTTTGCCAAAAATCCTATGAACACCCCACAATGGATGATTATGTCCATCTTCTTCTTCCTTAAAACCTGGATTCCTTCCAATAAAATAAGGATCTCGCCAAGCTTCTTGTATTAGGATCGAGTAAGGACCATACACAAGATGCTCCTTCACCGGATTTGATGCTCTGATACCAACTTGATACGATTTACTATGCGAGCACCTTTGATCGCGGAATTATCAAAGGTGGGTTGAGAAGAGGATGACAGAAACACAAGCACAATTCAGTATATGGCGAAGGAAATTACCTTCTCTAGATTATGAGTATGAAAAGATTATAATCCCTCTCTCACAATCTCATTAGAATCGAGAACAAACTCTCAATTCTCACTAAACCCTAATACAATGATTAAAATCTCTCTTAATTACCTCTGATTGTTTAGAAACCCTAAAACAATCCTTTATATAGGTGTACAAATGAGGGTGGCAATCTAGTAAATAACCAAGCTCAAAACCAACAGGAATTCGTGTGAACAGAAATCCAAACAAACTAGGAAACCATCAATGAGTCGACTCATGACTGAGATGAGTCGACTCGTCCGAAACTAGACAAAACACAAAAGCCAGTGATGAGTCGACTCATGATAGTCATGAGTTGACTCAACCTGATGAGTCAACTCATGACTGTTATGAGTCGACTCACGCGCTAAAAACTAGATACTTCGATTCTTCTGCTCGTCGTCTCGTTCCATGCTTCCTCCTGCGTTCCCTTGTACTGTTTGACACCTCTATTCTCATGTTATCATGATAATCATCTATCATCAAGCTCACATGAGGATCGCTAAGTTCCAAAGAGAAGATATACCCGTATCAAGTATACTGCATCCTTGACTATGGTTGGCCAATAATATCTCATTCTTTGAGACAAACGCAGAGTTTGGGACCAGGCTGATATGCACCACAGATTTCGTCATGCGCTTTCATAAGAGCCTCCTCCGCCTCTTTAGTTGAAAGACATCAGAGTAACAAATCATCGTATGCACGATGATACAATGTCTGAGTTGTCGTATTATAATAAAATCTCGGTGCTCTTCGTCGGACCGAGTCTCTTTCTTTTATATCTTCTGGTAAAATACCGTGCAAAACATAATCAATAATAGGGACGCTAATCTCGGGGTTTGAGTTCAATTCTGGTCGCGTGCACTTCTTTGGCATCCATGGCATACTCTGGTACTAATTGTTCGGTCTTGGGAGGCTTTGCCAGAGATATGGCTAATGTTTCCAATGCATCTGCATATGCATTTTAGAGATGTGGGACGTACTAAATGTAGAATCCTTCAAATGAGTCTGCCATCTCAACGACCACCTTGTGGTACGAAATCAAGCTCTGGTTTCTGACTTCATACTCTCCATGCATTTGGTTGACTATTAGTTCAGAATCACCAAAAGCTTCGAGATATTCGACCCCTAGCTTTTTGACAAAACTAAGTCCCATGAGCAGCGCGTTGTATTTAGTAATGTTGTTGGAATATTTTCCTATCAATGAGTAGGCTCGGGGTATCTCATGCTTCTTCGGGGAAACTAGGCCAACTCCGACTCCCACAAAAATTCTAGATTTACCAAGAGCGTTTGTTGTATTAGTCGCTCTGGAAGCCCCGTCGAAGTACAATTGCTACACCTGTTTATGCAAGGTAGTGTTGACTTTATGGGTTTCATCGGGTAAATCTTCATATAATTTGGTTGTATCCGTTGTAGGGTTAGCTGCTAGAAGATCACAAATTGCTTGTCTTTTAACCGACTTCTGTTGCTTAAAATGCAACTCGTATTGTGATAGGAGAAGGGCCCATTTTTCTAACCGCTAATTCATGGAGGTCGGTTGTGTCGTGAAAACCTGGATTGGATTAATGTTTGAGATGATGTTAATCGTCTGCCTAACGAGGTAGTGTCGCATCTTTTGGATAGCGAACACCAACACGAGACATTCCTTTTCGATCATTGGGTACCGAGATTCGACAACTACCAAAGTTTGACTTAGGTAATATATTGTCTGCTCGTGACCGTAGTCATCGTCTTGTGCAAGTAAAGAACTTAACGAGTTGTTCATCGCCTTGATATAAATCAAGAACGGTTTACCCAACTTCGGTGCTATGAGAACAGGATGATTTGAGAGATATGCGTTGATATCTTTAAATGCCTTCTGACAGACATCGTCTCAGATAAAAGATACGCCCTTCTTTGTGAGCTTCGAGAATGGTTGACATTTCCCAGACAAGTTCGAAATAAATCTTTGGATATAAGTCAGTCTTCCTTGTAATCCCCTAAGTTCCCTGAGGTATCTCGGGGGTCGCAATTCACTTTATTGCTTTCACTTTGTCGGGGTCAATAGGGATGCCCTTCGTGGTGATGATGAACCTGAGGAATTTACCATTGGACATTCCGATGAAAGACTTGGTAGGGTTTATCTTCAACTGATGACTTCGCATGAGATCTAATATTTTCCTCAATGTAGCACTCGACGGTTGTCCGGAGCTGTTCCTAGAAAATCTTCGTTATTGCTCATTGGTACATAGTGTCTGTGTTCTTCATGCCAAAGGGCATGACTGTGTAATAGAAGACGTCGAGAGGCGTCCTGAAGGCGATATGTTTCTCATCACCCGGATACATATTGATTTGATTATATCCTACGAATCCATCCATAAATGACATTCTCTTGAATTCATATGTATTGTCAATGATGACATCCGTGATAGGGAGAGGAAATTTATCTTTCGGGTAGGCAGAGTTCAGGTCTCTAAAGTCGATGCAGATCCTGACCATTCTTCTTCAGAACCAGAACGATGTTCGCGAGCCAATTAGGATGTTACTCTTCCCAGCAATATCATGTCTTTAGGGATTTGACCTAATATTCTATTCATCAAATTTTATCAAGAACATGTCTTTTCTTCATTTTTGGTAATTGATCTAAAATTCTATTCATTAATTTTTCATCAAGATAAAACTAACTGGGGATGAGTTTAGAAAGAAATGAACTTACCTTTATCGATCTCTAAAATTGGAATCCTATCCGTTCCTGCTCTCCAAATAGCCAAAATCACATTTCTCTTTTCCTTTCTTTTCTCTCTCTCTCTCTCTCTCTCTCTCTCTCTCTCTCTCTCTCTCTCTCTCCCCCCTTTTTATAACCCTCTAAAAATAATAAAAAAATTTAATTGGTTGTTGGCACGGTAAAGATTAGGCAGTGTTAGGTGAGTAATTATATATATATAATTATATTATTTAAAAATAGGATTTCAGACTCTATTTTTAAAAAATAACAAAAATTTACCCACAACACCATCTTGAAATTCTAAGATCAATAGTGTAAATCTCACATCCATCTGATCAATAGAAATATTATTAAAAATATAATTATAAATGATGACAACAGACTCGCGATACCGTCTCAAAATAGTGTTTCAGTCTCCGTCGTCATAACGTAACGAAACTTTAACCATGTTACGGTCTTGATATTTTAAGATCAATGCCGCAAATCTCATGCCTATCTGATTAAAAAAAAATTACTAAAAATAAAATAGTAAAACTTTTCAGTAAACTCACGATAGCGAGGCAGAAACTGTGAATCGATCTCAAATCAATTCCAAATTGATCCATTCATCCCAGAATGATCACCAATCATAATAAAGCTCATCAAAAACTATTTCACAAATTTTTAGGGTTTTACATCCTGACTATACATGCTGCTCAAATATGAGATTTTACGGTGAGAAGAGGCGATCTATAGTTATGCTACTAAAATTATTCAAGATCTTATGGTCTCACTGTTATTTTCATAATCCAATCCTTGAAAATTTTCAGGAGTGGTGGATTCCTTGCATTAAATGAAGAGGTATGTATATGAAGCTGATGTTTTAGATTTTATTCTGAAATTTGTTTTAGTTGATATTTAAGAGTTTATTATGAAATTTGTTTTGGTTGTTCTGTAAAGTTATAGTTTTCACATAATTGGCATTTAATTCTCTTTGACTCTTAACTCTTTTGGAAACATATACTTTCTTATACTAGGTGAGATGCACGTGTATCGCACGTGGTTAAATATCTTAATTATTTTTTAGAGTATTTCATTTGTTATGTTTAGGTCGGGAAATAGTTAAAAGATTTCAGTCTCTACTTGCCTCCTGAATTCTTTAATTTATCCCTTCATATCCCCTTAACTTTTTTCTGTCTTATCTTACCCCATGAACTGTTAAATCTGTCCGTTATTACCCTTTGAACTATTTTTAGTTTCATTTTACCCCTTCAACTATTAAATTTGTCCATTGTTATCTCATGAACTATTACTTTTGGCACCAACTTATCACCTCATTTATACTAAGTTTTGGTTGTTTAAAATGGATAAAATGATAATGCAAGGGTAAGGTGAGACTGAAGTAATAGTTCGAGGGATAATGTAGGACTTAAAATTGTTCAGCGAGGTAACAAGGGACTAATTAAATACTTGACATGGTAAGATGAGACTAAATATAATTTAGGGGGCATGAAGGGACAACATGAATAGTTGTAGGGACAAGCAAGAGCTAAAAATTTATTAAAACTTTTTAGATGTCTTTGGGTATAATATAGTTGGTTTCAATCTCTTACCTTCTCAGGAAATAATTGTTGTGGGTCCAGCCCAAGATAAGGTCCACATGAGATTCATACAAATTAAAATTCTATCTAGAAGAGGATTTGAATGATCTATTTATAATAGGAATAGATTTTGAGAATTCTATTTTATGATAATCCCGAAATTAATTTTGGAGCTACAGTAACCATGAACAGTAACCAAGAGAAAAAAAGGGGGGAGAGAGAGAGAAAAGTTCAGATTCTGGATAGCTCGGTTGTCTGATTATAGTGATTCAAAAACCGTTATCTTTAGAACGATGACGCGGTCAAGGGTACGGTGTTGTTTTCTGTGTGAGTATAATTTTTGGTGAGATTGGTTTTAGTGTTTTTGTGTCCTAGAGGTAACACTATATCTCTCTTGTGATTTAATCCTCAAGTTCTTGTGTAACTTGGAGGGGTTGTACATTTGATTTATAGTGAAATATTTCTCTTTGGATTGCTCCATGGACATAGGCATAATTTGCCGAACCACGTTAAATCTTGGTGCAGTTATTCATTTAGTGTTTAATTCCGTAGATTAATCTCCATAAAATCTCTAATAATAGTGAATTTTAGAGTCTTAAAATATAACATTATAAATAATAGACAATCCATATGAATTCGCTTATTTATGTTTTGAACTTATTTTAAGAAAAAGAATATGAGAAAAAGTGATTTAAAGGGGAAAAATAAAGATTTAGAATTAAGCTATTTATTGTCCGCACGAGGGTGAGATGAGTTGATATACCTATTTTTCGGTCCGCAAAGGAGTGCGATGAGTTGAAGAATTCTACAGAATGACGATGTGATAAATTTGATGATAACCTAAGTGTAGGTGATTATTGACATCCTTTTGATGTGATCTATTGAAAAGGTATTTCACAGCTTGGTTACACGGGATAGTGTATTAGTATTTGTTTTGCTAATTAAGGGAAGTATGAGGTGTTTAATGATATTTTTCAGAGATGGTTGATGTGATATTTCCTGTATTTGCTTTCTCTTATTATTTGTTAGTTGGAATTTACATTTAGAAATTTACGACTTGAGACACATGGTATATACATGAGGGTTTTCTTGTTTGGATTATTTTGCTCAACGTACCAGTCTTGTGTTGTAAATTTCTACACATAAATTCCATATAGTACATGGCAAAATGATCTAGGTAGACTATGCAGGTAGAGCCTCTATCATACTTAGTAGCCCTTCCCCTAGGGGCGAATGGAGATGATCTTACTAGCACTTTGACATTGTTGATTCTACTTCTTTTTAGGCAGCGGAGCAGAGTTTCGGAGAGCCGTAGGTTGATGAACTTTCAACATAGTCGCCGTCAGTTATTTTTAATAGTTTCTACTCCACAGATATTTAGTTTTGTTTCTAGTTGATTATTAGACTTGTATTTTATTTTAAGAGCTAAGAGAGCTTATGTACTTTTTAGTTGACTCTATGTATCAAGACATTTTATATTTATTTTAGTATCAGTTGTATTTCATTTTGTTTCATTTAGGACATGATTATATTATTAGATATCTCTTCATTTAATCATGGACATTTCATTATTACTTTCATTTGCATGTTTTGTACCTACATTTATTATTTAATTCTACTAGAGAGATATTACTGTGATGGTGAAACATGTTATTACACAGTGTAGGTGCATGGTAAGTTTTACATCCTTGGTTTTATCTTGGACTGCAGCCTTTTGTGAACCCGGGGGCATCACAGTTGGTATCTGAGTTCTAGTTCAGCATTATTAGGATCATCTTATGTCAAGTTGTGGAGTTTGGATAGAGTTTCCTAGAATTCTTGTATGGAGTCTGCTAGGAATTCCTAGAATAAGTGAGGACATTATATATGTATATGTTGAAAATTACAAAAAATATTTATGACTACCTTACTTTGATTGAAAAGTAATTGTGTGAATGATCTTTGATACGATTTTTCTACTATTATATTTATGTTATATAACATTGAGATCTCATTTACTGTGTCTTATAATCTCTAATCCTGAAATTATAGATGTCAGGATGAGCAGAGAAAGCTGATTCAAATGCTGAGCCATAGCAGGCTCCACAGTACTTGATTGATATCATATCATCAATTGCAGCTAGAATAGCAACCCTAGAGGAGCAAATGGCTAACAAAATTCCACCAACAATATTATTATCTGAAGTTCCACCAAGAGTCATATCAGCCATGCCTATTACAAAGGCATCATTAGGAGCTATGCCAACCCTACCTACCATCGGAGCCACAAGGCAAGAAGGAAGCCCTAAGACTGGACAGTCTAGAGATAAGGGCAAGAATAAGAGAACATTCATAGGACCTGGAGGTCCTCAGTAGCAAAGTAGACCTTAGCTAAGTGATCAGCAATAACAACATTGTTCCAGTGCGAAGGTACAACAAGATCAAACAGCTTCAAAGCAATGCAAATATATAAATGCATGTTTTCACTACCACAAATTTGGTCATAGATCCGCATAGTGTCGTGGTGCATTTACGGGAAGACGGCAGAACAAGGATAAGAAATCACAGCAGGAACGGAGAGCACAGAGACAGTGCAAGATTCAGGGTACGTGTAATAACTACAACAAGATTGGACATAGGGCGAGAGATTAACGCAAGTCACTAGTAAGAGGTCAGCAGGGCAAAGGCCAGAGTCAGTAGCCGCAAGGCCGCGGGTATGGCCAACAGCAAAAATTTGAGTCACCACCATTGACTTCAAGGATTGAGGATCAGATGCATGCTATTCAGGAGTTACCTCAGAGTCAGACAGTTTCATATACTACAGAGCCTTTAGCACAGTAGACCATAACATTTGGTCAAGTTTTTGAAATGTACCAAGTAATCATGATGTAAACTAAACTATAATGGAAGGTGCGTTCTTGGTGAACTCCTTCCCAACTTGTATCTTTTTGGTATAGGAGCTTCACTTTCCTTTTATCTATTTATGCTATCATGGATAGTCTTCAGTTAGTTACACATTCTCTAGATATTCCTTTGTTAGTTTCTACTCCTTTGGGAGGGGCATCCCTCTTAGAGAGTATTTGTAGGAGATGCATTATCAGCTTAGATGAGTCTAAGTTCAAAGTCGATTTGTTCATTTTGTGTATATCCGAGCTCGATGTAATTCCTAGTATGGATTGTTTATCTTCCTACCACATTAGTATAGACTGTTTTTGTGAAGACAGTCAGCTTGTGAGCTTTCAATGAGTTTGAATAGATAGTAGCAACCTTATAGGGTAACCAGAATGTGGAGTCATTTTTAGCATACGTCGAGGAGGTGATGATACGGGATTCGGGTGCAGATTTGAGCGAGACCGGAGTCATCTCAGAGTATCAGGATGTCTTTCAGAACATACCTAGATTACCTCCAGTGAGAGGGGTTCAGTTATGACGATATGCAGCTAGGCACAGGGCGGATATCCCCGACACCTTATCGTATGGTACCTGTCAAGATGAGGGAGCTATACATTTGAGATCGATTCATTAATAGTAAAACCCCATAATTTTTGATATATAGTAATAAATAATAATAAATGAGTAATATTGTGATAAATATCATTCATTAATGGTTGAGTATGTTAGAAATCGATTCAGTGTATTTTTGTGAGCCAACGATGTAAACATGAACAAAACCATGCACAGACACAAAACCTATAAGTCAATATGCATTCTGGTCGGTCGACCGGCCTAGGCCTATCGATCGACCGATGACACCCGATCGGTCGACCGATGCCTAGCGGTTAGTCAACCAATGGGCTTCTAGAGCTCCAGCAGGTTTTATTTTCGGGTCGGTTTTGTTTGGCTTAGAGCCCAGTAGTATACCTGAGTATACATACTCATTTTAAACCTCTTTTGATCATCTTTCATATGATATATCAGCAGCCACCTTCCCTCTCAAACCCTAATCCTAGATTGTAAGTTTCTAGGAGTTTTCTTGAGGCATTTGTCGAGAGGAAGATAGAATTCGCGATCTTGGTGAAGGAGGATCTTGCACGCACGCGTGTTTGGGAGTTTCAGCATAGCGCTTGAGGTAAGAACATCTTCCTCCAAACCTTTCCCTATAGTAACTCATGATTTAATGTATTTAATTGATTAATGTACTACTTAAAGTTTAATCGGATGTGATAAAATATAGGTTGTGATGTTAAATATAAAACTAATGAAAAAATCTATAATTTTAATCTCTATTTAATAAGAATAGTTGATCATGATTACTAAGATTGTATTAAATTTGTAAATTCATATTTTAATATGGTTTAAAAACCCTAGTTTAATCTTTTAATTGAATTTTTGCTAATTAAGATGTTTAAACCCTAAGTTTATGATACATAGGCGATGTGATCTTTTTTAACCAAATCCATATCTATGGAATAATTAGAATTGATCTTTGTTTATTATTAGTCATGTTGGTGAAAGATGTATTTTATTCAAAAATTTTGGTTAATTAGGATGTTAAACCCTAATTAGTTTAATCAAGAGTTTTAATCACGTTAAGTTAACCTTTGTTAAGTACTTACAAAAGTTAAAACCATGTTTTGCTTTGCATGCTAACAAAAATTTATTTTCGAGACAAGTTACAAAACAGAGAAACCTAAGAAAACCCAAGATAGTGTAATAGGTCGACCGATCCCAAGAGATCAGTCGACCAATTGCTTCGCCATGGTTTTTAAACCCTTTCTGGACGGTCGACCGATAAGGATCAATATGTCGATCGATGAGGTCTTCTTACAGTGCATTTTGTGCATGTTTGTCATCGGTCGATCGGTTCTTTAGAGCGGTCGACCGACACCTTGTTTGGTTTGTAATGATTTTTCTTGCACGTTTAATCGTGAACACGGGATTTGAGCCATACGATGATACACGCATGCAACCATGGGTGTACATGAATAGAGTTGTGGCACATACACGAATATCCCAAAGAGGATTATTACTGGTATTGTTTCGATCATGTTTGAGTTAACAATTAATTATAATATGTATGCATGTATGGATATCGTTGATGAGCACAGCTCAGTACTACTCGGGATAGTGAGTCAATATGCCATTAGTACAAGTTATTGAGTCGTGATTTTAAGATACCTGATTTGGTAGTCCGTCCTGCATGATGATGTGATGAGGCTAGAGAGTCGTACTTCTAGGATACCTGATGTGGTAGTCCTTCTCGCATGGTGATGCGATGAGACTAATGACCCATGTTCATATTTATGATATCTGATTAGGTAGTCTGTTCCACATGATAATGCAATGAGTTATAAAACCTTCCGGTTTATTGTATTGTGATATATCTGATAGCCTGAGTCTTTGGCAGAAGCTATTTTTGAATACGATTCATCGCTGAGTTATATTATGATAGGATTACTTTGCGTTTGGGAGTTACAGGAGATTTAATTATTGTATTTACATCATCTACCTAGGGGTAGCGCGAGTTATATGATCAATATTTATGATATTACGGCAACTTTACTTTTCTCTATTATTTTCCTTTATCTTTTATTCTTAGTTTGGAATTGATATTTAGTGATTCACACTTTGAGACATATGTTATATACATGAGGGTTTCCTTATTTGGATTATTTCACTCGACGTACTGCGTCTTGTGTTATGGGTTTTTAAATATTAATCTTATTTAGATACAGGGTAAATGATTTAGGTAGACTATGCATAATAGATAGAGCCTCCATTAAATTTAGTAGCCTTTCCCCTGGGGGCGGAAGGAGATGATCTTGCTAAAGCGCTCTGACGCTATTGTTGTTTTTCTTTTTGTTTTCCCTTCTTTTAAGGCAACGGCTCAAAGTTCCGAATAGATGCACATTGACGGATTTACAACATAGTGGTCTTCACTTATTTGTAATAGTTGGTGCTCCACCATAGTTTAATGTTTACTTTCAAACATTTAGAATTTTGTTTTATTTTGTAAAGGCTGTGTGACTTAATACTATTTTCAGTTAACTCTTATGTATTGATATATTTCACCTTTATTTTAGACATTAGGTGTATTTTATTTTACTCAGATTGGGACATGATCATATTTATTGGATATTTCTTTCTACATCATGTCCATTGCATTTATTACTCTTATTTTGCTTATTTTGTACCTACACTTGTTATTTGATTCCACTAGAGAGATATTACTGTGATGGTGAAACATGTTGTTGTACAATGTAGGTGCATGACAGATTTGACATCTCTGGGTTTACCTTGGACTACAGCCATGTAGAAAAACAGGGGCGTTACACATCCCTCTTAGAGAGTATTTACAGGAGATGCATTACCAACTTAGATGAGTCTAAGTTCATAGTCGATTTGTTCATTTTGTGTATATTCGAGCTCGATGTGATTCCTGGTATGGATTGGTTATTTTCCTACCATATTAGTATAGACTATTTTACAAAGATAGTCAGCTTGTGAACGTTTAATTAGTTTGAATAGTTAGTAGCAACCTTATAGAGTAACTAGAATGCAGAGTCATTTCTGGCATACGTCGAGGAGGTGATGATGCGGGATTGGGGTGTAGATTTGAGCAAGACCGGAGTCATCTCAGAGTATCAGGATATCTTTTAGGACATATCTAGATTACCTCCAGTGATAGAGGTTGAGTTTTGCATCGAGATGAAGCTAGACACAGCGCCGATATCCTGTACACCTTATCGTATGGCACCTGTCAAGATAAGGGAGCTACAAATTCAGTTAGATGGGTTATTATCTCAGGATTTTATTCGCCAGAGTCATTTTCATGGGGAGCACCAGTCCTCTTCATGGAGAAGAACGATGGTAGCATGTATTTATATATAGATTATTGTGAGTTAAATAAGGTCATCATCCGAAACAGGTATCTACTACCAAGGACTTATGACTTATTCAACCAGCTGCAGGAAGCGTAGTATTTCTCAAATATTGATCTTCATTCCGGTTATCATCTGTTGTGGGTTTAGGAGATGTATATTCCTAAGACAATCTTTCTAACTCGATATGGGTCTTTCGAGTTTATTGTCAAGCCATTTAGGCTGACCAATGCACCCGCGGTATTCATAGATTTGATGAATCGTGTTTTTCATCCATACTTGGACCAATTTGTGATTGTGTTTGTCGACGACATCTTTATTTACTCGCGGTTGGAGGCCGAGCATGACTAGCACCTACGATTAGCATTACAGACTTTACGGGAGCATCAGCTATATGCTAAGTTCAGCAAGTTCGAGTTTTGGTTATCTAATGTCATATTTTAGGCCATGTTATCAGCAAGAAGGGCATTATTGTAGATCCAGCTAAGGTAGAGGCAGTACTTGATTGGGAGCCGCCAAAATTATCACTTTCTCTTTTATGTCTAAAACGCAATCTGGCGACATTAGCAGTATCTCTGGCACAGCCTCCCGAGACAGAACAACTGGTCATAGTGAGAACTCACTAACTTTTTATACCAGATTGTGTTTTAGACATCAAAGAGGCATACTCAACTAGAATCAAACTCGAGCCTCGAGATTGGTGATTTTTCATTATTGACTATTTCTTGCACAGTATCTTACCGGAGGACATAAAAAAGAGACTCGGTTTGACGAAGATCACCGAGATTCCATTACAACACGGTGACTCAAATGCTGTATCGTCGTGCATATGACAGTTTGTTACTCTTGTGTCTTTCAACCAAAGAGGCAGAAGAGGTACTCAAAGAAGCACATGGCGGAACCTGTAGTGCGCACCAGCCTGGTCCCAAACTCTGTGATCGTCTCAGAATAATGGGATATTATTGGCCAACCATGGTCAAGGACGTAGTTGAGTACGCCCGACGGTGCCACACATGTCAAATACATGTAAATTATATGCACCAACCCCCGGAGCACTTACACCCTTCGGCCATATCTTGGCCATTCGAGACATAAGGAATGGAAATTGATGGTCCTATTTTCCCACCATTAGCCAAAGGTGACCACTTCATTTTGGTAATTACCGATTACTTCTCAAAGTAGGCTGAAGCAATTCCACTCAAAGAAGTGAAGACAAGCAATGTCGTCAAATTTATCAAACACCACATTATCTATCGATATAGTGTTCCAAGATAAATCGTGCATGACAACGACCCTCAGTTTGTCAGCAATGCCTTTATCAAATTCTGTAAAAAGTTTAGAATTTAAGAAATCTCATCGACGGCATACAATCCCACTGCAAACGGATTGGCTGAAGCCTTCAACAAGACAATTATTAAGATTTTGTCAAATCTCGTGAGAACCAACAAATGAAACTGGGATGACAAACTCACGAAGCTCTCTGGACATATCGCACCATAGTCAGCACGCCTACCGAAGCGACTCCATGCTCTCTAGTGTATAGAAGTGAGGCTATCCTTCCCTTAGAAATAAAAATTTCCATCCCTTCGCATGCTCTCACAACAGGGATGACAACGGAGGAACAACATCAGAAACATCTCGAATAACTTGAGATGTTAGATGAAAAGTGCTTAGAAGCTTAGCACCAAATTAAGTTTTACCAAGCCAGAATCTCCAGGGCATTTGACAAGAAAGTCCGACAATGGAGTTTTAAGGAATGTGACTTGGTTCTTACCATATGACAACCGATGATACTCAATTCCAAGAAGAAGGGAAAATTCTAGCCCAAATAGGAAGTACCATTCGTGGCAGAGACAGCTTACTCGAATGGTGCATATCGTTTAATCACCCAAGATGGTGACAAGCTTATGATGCCAATAAATAGGAAGTTTCTAAAAAATACTATCCCTAGTACGTTCGGAATAACCTATTTAATAGGAAGTTCCTGGAGAATGCTATGCATATTATTCTTAAGGATAACCCGAGATCAGCTGATTATTCAAGTTGAAGACCAGTCATCCGAATAATTCATTCTTAATCATGATAAAAAATGATTAAGAACCTCCTACTAGGGCTATTTAATCATTTACAAGATGATTAAAACCCTCCCACTGTGACTTTCCGAGCACCTTTTCGTCAAGATGAGATTCAATGACTTCAACAGGTCAATCTTCCTTAGTGAAACTTCCACAGTGTAACTGTGGAGTGCTTGATGATTCATGGTCCTCCAACACAAAATCCCTCATTGATTAAATTAATTGACGATGGGTCCACCAAAATTCTTCGTGGTTAAATCCATTCAGACTCCCGCTGTGTTCAAGCCATTAACACTCCCATTGTTAAAGTCCTAACACAACATTCAAAATTTCAATCCATTGATCCATGGCGATTATCAAACCCCCTTCGTATTAAGTCTTTGCAACTTAACACCAAAAACCCCCCACTGAGTGATTTGTACAAGTCAACATTCCCATTATTATTTGTATCTCCACTCCCGTTGTTTCTTGGTCAAACATTCCTACAGTTAGGACCAAAGCCAAAATCCCCTCTTGATTCTTTTCGTAAACGAGAAATCCATTTTTAAATCATGCGATCAAACCTTCATACAGTTAGGGTTGCCTCAAACTCCCACTTGGTCAAACCTTCCTATAGTTAGGGCTAAAATCAGAATTCTCTTTCGACAAACGAAAGGCTTTAATCCATTCCTCTTCAGTCAAACCTTTCTATAGTTAGGGCTGAAGTCGGAATTTCATCTTGATAAATAGGAAATTCATCTTCAGATTGGGTAACCAATCCTATAAAAGTTAGGATTATCCGGATCTTTTTTATTTTCAGAGTGGTGATCCCACACCTAGTTTCACCTTTCAAGATTCTCGAATGGGGGATCCCACTTTAAGTTTGTTTTTTCATAAGGAGATAGAATATAAAATCTTTCTCTCCGGTATCGGGTTTGTCTTTGCCCCAAGAGTAGACCTGGAGATAGAATACAAATTTCTTCCTCTCCAGCACTAGGTTCGTATTTGACCTAAGAGAAGACCTGGAGATAGAATACAAAATTCTTCCTCTCCAGCACTAGGTTCGTATTTGTCCCAAGAGAAAATCTGAAGATAGAATATAAAATTCTTCTTCTCCAGTATTAGGTTCGTCTTTTCCCCAAGAAAAGACACAATCTAACCAAAAGAATCCATGCCTTACACGCATGGGGGACTTTATCTTAATCCCTAAATAGAGATAAGTCTGCATCTAACACATGCTGTCGGGTAGTGTATTCCCGTGAAAATGGAAAAGCTAACGTATTCGACATCATGGCAGGTTGTTATTAATAACGTTGAAATCCATGTCTTACACGCATGGGGGACTTTATCTCAATTTCTAATTAGAGATAAGTCTACGCCTAACACACGTTATCGGTTAGTCTTTTGCCACGAAAAGAATATCAGAATCTATGTCTGGGGGACTTTATCTCGATCCCTAATTAGAGATAAGTTTACGCCAAACTCGCATTGTCGGTTAGTCTTTTCCCGTGACAATGTCAAAAGTCTATGTATTTAATATCATAGCACCAAGACTAAAAGAATTTATTATTTTAGTACAATATTACATGTGAAACAGAATTAAATAATTCACATGCTAGCCCGATTCAAATGGTAATCGGTAAAGTCACATCAAACCCGTTTATGGCTGAGGGTTTGCCAAAAATGCTGTAAATATTATGATTTATTTATTCCAGATAGGATAGAAATCATGATAAAAGAAATACGTTAAGCAAAAGACTTTGTTTTCATAATGAAGTCAAAGTCAAAACAAAAGGAAGATACAAAAGTGGCGCTACCAATCTAAGTACATTTTACGGTCAAGAATCTAAATTTACAGCAGAGAAAGCTTCTCCGCATAAGCCTGCTCAAGCTTAGCCTACAAATCAGCCCGGACAGAGTCTTCGGTGGCATCTAATATCCCTGCAACTTCACCTCTCAGCTTGTTCAGCTTTTCAAGTGTCTGTTTTCGAGATCGGCTAATTCGCTTCGAGAACGGTATATGAATCTTTGACATACTTCAGGGCCTTTTCAAGATCGGCTATCTTCTCGTGGGCCAAGGATAAAGAGCTAAGCAATTCAGCCCTACTATTGTCCTTCCTCGAGAGAACCGTCCTCATCTGCGTAACATCACCCTCCTGCGTTTGAAACTCATTCCCAAGGAACATTCGGGCGTCACGCTACTGCTTCAGCTGGGAATCCAACTGACTAGCCATATATGAAGAAGCGCCTATAGCCAATAGCTCCCCCAACTCTGGGAATCTGTGCTCTAATGTGACTAAATCCGTGGTGAGAAGATCAGCCAAATCTGGGTATCCTTCCTCCCTGATCATCATCACTTGATGATCAAGAGATTGCCTGAATTGATCAAAAGAAAATCCTCGGTGAAGGATCTTATTGATCATTCTGCTCACAGAAGAAATGAAATGACCGAGGTCCACACGAAATATCTCTTTGCTTGGATCAGTGTCAGACAACAAGTCCATGACAAGCTCATATGGAGACGTTGGGAGCTCTACAAGAAAAGAAGGGGAGAATAAGAAATCCTAAAATATTGACTAAAATCTCAAGGCAAGTCATGAAGCAAAACTTAATAATGCCAGCGGAGGACCCTCCATCTTGAGACCCTATGCTTGGCCCAGCCGACCCAACCTCATGAATCGATAGAATGGTGGTAGGTATAATAATCATCGGTGTACCGGCTCCTCCAGTTGGTCTTGCGGTTGGTGCAACAGTACCAGTCTCTACAATGCCAGTGGCTTTTGTAACCATCGGATCTGAAGGAACATTAGCCTTAAATTGAGAAGTAGGTGGTTGAGCTGTAGTCATGGCCCTCTCTAATGATGAAAAGCCAAAGCCCTCATGCTGGCTAGGAGCACCGGTGATTGTAGCTGTACCAGCTCCAGTGACTGGTCCTACAATTAAGACTCCCTTATGATTAAGCAAGAATTAACAAACGAATAGTGATAAAATTGTAATAAAATTCGTACCTACAGATGAACCAGCCTCCGTGCATAGTCTTGCAACCTCGTGATGAATTTACTCCGATAACATATCATCGAGCAACCTATCATCAGCCTCAGAAGAGCTCGGAGTCAGATCAAACGTATGTCCACCTGACTCCTTGATGTCAGTATCATGAAGGGTTTCATCCTCAGCTGAACCCTCCACAATGATATCTACAGAAAATAGAAGTTAGGCAGAAGAAGGAAAAGCCGGAATTAACAATGAGTGAAGATTAGACTTACCTTTTGTGGCTACAGCAGCTTCCTTGATTCTATCACTTAGGCCTTCCCCATTCTGTTTCTCTAAAAGAGCATGATGTGAAAAAACGATTAGGGGAGGCACAAATTCAGAATTGCTCAATTCCCGTAATTGCTACTTAAATGGTGTATTACTGGTGTTAGATATACCTAAGCTTAAGATGCTCATAAAAGGATCAAGCTTGCCGATATCAGCATCCTCGCCAGCCTCGGCACGCGCAGGCTCTTCATCAATAGCCTCACGCATTTGCTGCACGAAGCCCGGGCCTTTGAAGTGAGCAAAGTCGGGAAAGAGAGAGTCGTATAAGAATACACCTCCTTCGTGACCCCCTGATAAACAGAATGTGATTAGGTTCGAAGAATTCATAAGTAAAATGATCAAAGGTTACGCAAAGGCAAAATGTTACCTTCTCTGCTGGTAGGTACATTGCCGAATGACTCTGCCTCAAAAGCGTGCGGATCGATATGTGACTTGTGTACTATTTTCTTCCGCTTTGGGGATCAAGCCTCTTTGTGAATAGTAGGTCTCTCCTGCCCAAACTTGGCATGCAACTCGACCCGTAAAGAAGCCTTAGCAGTGGGTCGAGATCTCGTGTGAAGGAAGGGAAGAGGATCTTCTTCTTCAACAGCTTCACCTAGAAGGACAATTGTTATTTTGTTAGGACATGTAAATAATACCTCCTACTTCAACTTCTTTAGAGTCATCGGGGGCTTAAACAAAGCAAATGGATGAGTCTAGGTGGATAATCACTAGGCTCATAAGTGATCCTGAGGAAAAGAAGGAGTCCGACACACCAGTCTTGACGATCTCCTTATCATCGTCAGTCATCATGTGTCCAACATCGTTGGCACCTTCATCTGAGGTCTCCTCCTCATCATCAGTAGGAAGGATCTTCTCTTCATCCTCCACTATCTGTTTTCCCTTGCCAGAAGACTCGGCAGACTTCTTCCCCTTAGTGGCAACCTGAACTTCTTCTTCTACCTCCAGCTCCGTAATATGCTTCAGTATCGCGGGAAAGGAAGGTAAGCTATGATTCACGCCTTGTCATGGGGAGATTGAAGGTGGCGCCTATGCAACCTGCCATGCTCTAAAGCCACGTTCGAACACCATCTATAAGATCGCCCTTAGTCCTCAGCTCTTGACTCAGATTCCCAATATACAGTTGGTCGTAACCAATCTGACGAGCGCATCGACACGGCAGGTAAGGCTCTATGTGATAATGCTCCTTCACACGAAGGATAAGATATCCGGTCCGAATGTTCATGTAAAACCCCAAAATTTTAAATATTTTGTGAAAAATAATAATAAATATATTATATAGTGAAAATATAACATATTTTGATATTTGATTATCATAGGAATTGATTTGAGATCAATTCAATGTATATTTGTGAATATATGAGTGCAAATACACAAAACATGCACGAAGAGAAATCTAAAAAAATAACCAGTTAAGAATTTATATATTTTACACACCAATACAGTTTGTTCTGGAAAAACTCAATAGACCACAGTTGTAGTTCTCTTTAACATCTTTCCAACAAATCTTAAATCACCTCATTCTGAGGTCAGATGAGAAAGTTACAGCTAAAATATAGAAGGTTTTTTCCTAGTCAGACTAGGTTTCATGGTTCCGGTCAAACAGGTTTATTTCGGGTTTTCATATATATATATATATATATATATATGTGTGTGTGTGTGTGTGTGT
>NC_033798.1:67054466-67063801 GCF_001876935.1 Asparagus officinalis | reverse complement strand
AATATATATACATACATACATACATGTGTTTCACAAAAATTATCATCTTTTCATTAGAGTTTCAAACCCTAACAGCCTCTCTTCCTCTCTCTCAAGCCCTAGCCCTAAAGTTGAGATTTTAGGAGCGTCTTGTGAGGCGAGAAGAGAGGAAAAGGTGAGATCTACGATGTTTGGTAATGAGGAGTCGGTTCACATCAGTTTCAAAGGCTTGCACACATGATAAGGCAAGATCATATTGTTGGCCTCTTTGTTTTGATGATGTTTAACAAACAATTTACTACTAATATTGTTTGTCTAGTGTTTGTACATTCTAATGTATTGTAGACAAACAACGTAGTTGGAGGTTGGATGGATTAAGCCTACACGATCATATCAAGAGGAGGTTGGCGGAATTGTGGAGTGAAGCATCGTACAATTCAAGCTCAAGATTCAAGTTTAGCTTCATCTGCAACGTGTACCAAGTTGAGCTCAATGAAGATCAAGATCAAGCTTAGGTAAATTAGTTTTAGGTTTTATATTATGTGTGTTAGTACTTTAAGCTCAATCATATACACACATACACGCCTTGGTTTTGGTTTTGTATATATACAGTTACATATATATATATATATATACATATATGTTTTTGGTTTAATAATTTTCGAGTTTATATATGAAACAAATGAATAAAATTGGAAAATACTATTTTGTTTCATGTTTATATGCCTATATATGATTTCATCTTTAACAAGCTTATATTTAATGAAATCATATTCAGTGTTTTGAATATATTGCATAGAATATGAAATTTTATGAAAATATTGTATTTCTAGGTTATAGACTTCATAACAACATGTTATATCTTTTATCAAGTCTATACAATCATTTCATAAGGTTTCAAAATATTTTTTAAGTCAAAATATCAAAATATCAATTTTCAGGTTTTCATGTTTTTTAACATATTTGCAAAATGATGATATTTTTCATGTTTTTTAACATATTTGCAAAATGATGATATCATGTCTACAATCATTCCCCAAAGTTTTACATTTTTTGGAATTTATTTGATATTTTTAAACAGCATTTTAAAATCAGCAAATCAGATTTTCATATGTCAGTTTTCGGTCGATCGCACCGGTCGACCAATCATTTGATCTTTCATCACTGGGCGACAGAGAGTCTGTCGGTCGACCGGTCCGGTCGACCGAAAGCTCCATCGGTCGACCGCACCGGTCGACCGATGATTGTCCAGAGCTGGTCTTCGTGTTTTTGCTCTCCATCGGTCGACCGACAGAATTTCCGGTCGACCGACAATAGATCCGTTGCACTCCAACGGCTATTTTCTGAGCTGATTTTTCTGGGGCTTTTTGGACTTTTGCTTGGGGGTTTGGCTGAGATTTTGAGTGGGTATAAATACCCTATTGATGTTCTCTTTCAACCTAACCAAGAGAATTGTTTAAACAAGTTTAAGGGTGTTTTGTGTTTGTTTAAAAGAGTGTTTAAGAGTTTTGTTTGTGAAGCAAATTTCACAAGAGCAAGTGGAGATCATCCTTTGGTGTTTGAGCATTCACTCTTCTCCCACTCTCTTGTCATCTTTAGAGAAGTGTTTCTAAACTCATCTAGCAATTTATTATTTTGATTATAATTTCCATAAGCTAGATTTATATTGAGTTTAGTTTAAATTGATTTTATTTATCTCTTTGTACACACACAACCATTAAGCTTATTGTATTTACATTCATAGTATAATTGGGTGTTGTGGGTTTGTGACATTGAGAGTGAGCTTAATTGAGTTCTCACCTTATTTTGAGAACAATCATTTGTCATAATTGTGCTTTATTGTCCTTTGGATATTGCTTGTTGATTATATTGCCCTCCATCTAGTTTAGATTATTTACCCTTGTGTTAGTTTTATATCCTTGCACATACATTGTCTATATCTCTTTGTTAGGATATATCTTATTGTTTATATATCCTTGCATATATTTCTATCATATAGGATATATCACCTTGTGTATATTGCATATTCTTGCACATAACTCTTTGTATATCTATCTTGCAAGAATAAACTTGTTAATTAGTTTTAATTGGTATTTAATCGGATTAGATTAGCATAAGACCCTAATCACCCCCCCTCTAGGGTCTAACAATTGGTATCAGAGCTTGGTGCTCTTTGATTTAAGGACTAACCGCCTTGAGTTAAAGATCCAAGTTATCTTATTTGTGCTAATCTAGTTATGATTATTTTTGTCTTGCTTGCATATTTTCACATATATATCATGAATATGAATATATTTCGTTTAGGCTATGAATCAAATGTTGCTCCTAAATTCATTAATTTCCCCTTATGCACAATGGGCTTCTAGATGTAAACTATTTGTGCAATCTAGAAATATTAACTTATGGGAAGTTATTGATTGTGCTTACATTGTGCCCACATTGGAGAAATCCAAGTGGAGAGATCATGATAATAAAATGTTTACAATGAACAAGCGTTTATTAGAATTTTTGCTTAATGCTTTTGACTTATCCTTTTCTAAAAAATTTGCTCATTTTGATAGTGCTTACAAATTGTGGATATTCATAGAAGCACATCATGGTAACTTGAAGGAGATCCAAAGGATTCCGGCGGATTCTTCCTCAAGTAATATTGGAGCTTCATCATGCACACGACCGCTAGGCGATAGCCCTAGTGTGGTAAGCGATTCGGAATCCGATAATGATTTATTTATTGATGAACTCGCTTGTGCATATGATAGATTATCTCATGCCTATACAAAATTGCAAAACAATTTTATTGATCTTAAAAGCAAGCATATTAGTTTAAAATCCGATCATGAGTCGCTAGCTTCCAAACTTGATATTGTTGTCAAAGAGAATGCTATTTTAAAAGAAAACAATGAGTTATTAAGTTTGGAAAATAATAACATGTCTTCATCTATTGCTAGCTTAACTCATGCTAATAATGATGCCATGATAGAAGTAGGAACTATTAGAAAAGATTTTAATTCTTTTAGAAATGATCATGTTTCATCTACTTCTATTTCCAATGCTTGTATGCATAATGATGAATTGAATCTTGTGAAAAACCGAATATCATCTTTAGATTCAACCCTTAAAACATGCATTGTAGATAATAAGAAACTTATGGACTTGGGTGCAAAGTCTCGTACTACAACTTCTAAACCCGTACACTTTGCACACTTATATAGCAAAGCTTATAAATGTTCTATTTGCGGTCGTAAAGGCCATTTAGCTAAGTTTTGCTATGATACACAAAAACATAAGAATATTAATCCTTCTTGTGCATCTCATAAGGTTTCTTCTTCATCACATGTACACACACATGCACCCATTGTTCATCATAAGCATGCTAATGTGTATCATTGTGATTTTTGTGGTAGAGTTGGTCACTTAGCCAAGTTTTGTTTTGATTTGCGAAAAGTTTCTAAATCGTAAAATATTTTAAGTAGACCAACATTATTTCAAAATGTTTCTCATTTGCAAAATAATCTTAAAAGACCATCTTTACTTACAAATGTTTCTCGTGCACATCCACATGGTCAACATAACCAAATGCATCCTCTTCATTGCACTTATTGCAATCGAATGGGTCATTTGCATAATTATTGCTATGACCGGACCCGTGCACTAAACGCGCCCAAATGGGTTCATAACCCTAGGGCTTTGAGCTTGAATAATAGGGGTCATGTCCCTAAATCGTTTGGTACCAAGAGTTCAAACAAATTTGAATTTAAACCAAGAATTTTAGTGTTTTTACTTTTCTTTTTCTTGGTTTTAAAAAATGTATTTTAAACTTTTATGAAAACAATTCCTTTTATTGGTCAAACTCTTTTGTTTTCATGATTATTGGTTTTGTTTTGATGAGAGGTTTGCATTTATATAATCCTCCGGGTTTATTGGGTGTTTATTCCCAAATCATGTTTACCGGATGCTAAAATAATTATATGGGTTGGAACAAGCTCAAGAGCTTGATATAATTGTTGCCTCTCTTAAAAATTATGTTTTGATTTGTTGTTTTTGAATTCATTATAATTCACTTATATGATGATATTTATGTGTTTGTGCTAATGGATCATCTATTCGTGCTTTATAATGTATTCTATGAGTGGTTTGATCAAGTTATGTAAAAAAAATTCTTTATTGATCAAACATTGTTTTTGATTTGTTTTCATTCGAAAACTCTTTTTGCATGATTCTCATGTTTTCTCTCTTTTGATTTCATAAATCTATTTTTTATACATGGTTTTTAGGCTTGTATTTTGAGACACCTATTTATCGTGACATATCATTATGTGTTCTCATTATCTTGTTTGAATGTGAGTGATTGTTAGCATATCTTTTATGCTTGCTCACATATTTTCCTTGATCTTTATTTCATATATTCCATATGGCATTTTGATAGGGGGAGCAATCCCTATATCCTTCTATGTGTTGTACTCACCCATGCATATTGTTAGGGGGAGCTTTCGCTCTCTTATTCTTTTTGTCCTCTTTTTGTTGTTGTCAAAGGGGGAGAAATATTATGAGTATAGTCTTTCTTATTTATATGCATGATATATTATACTTTGTATATTCATTTCCTTTCATGCATATATCTTTTTTGTAAATTGTTTGTCATCATCAAAAAGGGGGAGATTGTTGGCCTCTTTGTTTTGATGATGTTTAACAAACAATTTACCACTAATGTTGTTTGTCTAGTATTTGTGTTTTCTTATTTATTATAGACAAACAACGTAGTTGGAGGATGGATGGAATAGAGCTTCAACGATCATATCCAAAGGAGGTTGGCGGAAAGATTCAAGTTTAGCTTCATCCGCAACGTGTACCAAGTTGAGCTCAATGAAGATCAAGATCAAGCTTGGGTAAATTAGTTTTAGGTTTTATATTATGTGTGTTAGTACTTTAAGCTCAATCATATACACACATACACGTTTTGGTTTTGTATATATATAGTTATATATATACATATATGTTTTGGGTTGATAGTTTTCAAGTTTTACTATGAAACAAATGAATAGAATTGGAAAATACTATTTTGTTTCATGTTTATATGCCTATATATGATTTCACCTTTAACAAGCTTATATTTAATGAAATCATATTTAGTGTTTTGAATATATTGCATAGAATATGAAATTTTATGAAAATATTGTATTTCTAGGTTATAGACTTCATAACAACATGTTATATCTTTTATCAAGTCTATACAATCATTTCATAAGGTTTCAAAATGTTGTTTAAGTCAAAATATCAAAATATCAATTTTCAGGTTTTCATGCTTTTGAACATATTTGAAAAATGATGATATTTTTCATTTGGGAAGTCCTTTTTCGAAACCAGTCATTGTAGCATGTTTATTATCATGTCTACAATCATTCCCCAAAGTTTTACATTTTTTGGAATTTATTTGATATTTTTAAACAGCATTTTAAAATCAGCTATACAGATTTTCATGTATCTGTTTTCGGTCGACCGCACCGGTCGACCGAATCTGAGTTCATATTTTCACTGGGCGACAGAAGTCTGTCGGTCGACCGGTACGGTCGACCGAAAAACTTCATCGGTCGACCGCACCGGTCGACCGACGATGGTCCAGAATGTTTTCCTCGTGTTTTTGCTCTCATCGGTCGACCGACGGGATTTTCGGTCGACCGACAATATGACCGTTGAGCAATCAACTATTCTCCCTCCATCTCTTGTCATCTATTGAGAAGTTTTCTAAACTCAATCTAGCTTTATATTTCATATTGTTTGATTATCATTTTATTAAGCTAGTATTCATATTGAGTTTAGTTGATTTTATTTTCTCTATGTTTATACACACAACCATTTGAGCTTATTGTATTTACATTCATAGTATAATTGGGTTGTGGGATTGTGTAACTTAGAGAGTGAGCTTATAATTCGTTCTCATTCATTGTAGAGAACAAACACTTTGTATTGAGCCTAATTGTGAGGATTCACTTGTAATACACTTGTACACCGAGAGAAGTGTGTGGTGAGAGACGGGGTCGAATCCAAGAGGAGTGGCGTCAGTTAACGTGCCTAGGGAGAGGTTGTAACCGAGCACTTGAGGAGGAGGACACGGGCTAGGACCAACACTTAGTGTGTGAGGTGTGATTGCATAGTGATTGTATTGTGAAGTGTAAACGTTGTTCGGGTGAACGTAGAAAACCCGGTTGTGATAGTGGAGATCTCCTCGAGGTGAGGAGCGGAGACGTAGGTCGTGGGGACCGAACTCCGTAATCATATTATTTGTTTGTGATTGCATTGGCGCACTTACTTTTATGTTCATATCTTATATCGCCTTTGTATATTGCTTGTTGATTATATTGCCCTCCATCTAGTTTAGATTATTTACCCTTGTGTTAGTTTTATATCCTTGCACATACATTGTCTATATCTCTTTGTTAGGATATATCTTATTGTTTATATATCCTTGCATATATTTCTATCATATAGGATATATCACCTTGTGTATATTGCATATTCTTGCACATAACTCTTTGTATATCTATCTTGCAAGAATAAACTTGTTAATTAGTTTTAATTGGCATTTAATCGGATTAGATTAGCATAAGACCCTAATCACCCCCCCTCTAGGGTCTAACACATATGCATCCAAACCCATCCCCATAGTGTTTAATAATTATAAAAGTGTTTAATCAATGTTTTCATGCTTAAAGCTTTACCTAATATGAAAAATATGAGATTTTTTATGATAAATGTTAACCCAAATGCTAGATCATTAGCTTTTCCTAATTGTTTATGATAGTAACATGATCATGATCATTAGGGGTAATTAAATTTTTCTTTTTAAACTTTATAATTATGTTTAACTCGTAGGTCAACCTTAATTTGTTGTCTAATTGAATTATAAGGAGGTTTAGTTTTTGTTTTCATCATAGATTGCAAAAAACTGTTGCACATGTGTAACCTTTAACTAGAAATTTGAGATATTATATAAACTCTAAACTGAACCAATCCAGTGTCAAATGATAGCTATGTGGATTTAGTTTCCAAAATAGAAAACTATTCTAAAAAAGAGTTTGTCTAGAGAAAGATATGTTCAATTTACTAATGATATGTTCTATAGAAACTACAAATATGCTGATTTGAAATAATTGATATATTACGTGAAGGTTTCTTTGAGTTTTCATGTTAATTAATCATGCTTAAACCCTAGATTTATGATACCTAAGTAAGATAAACATGTTTAAATGAATTTTACCTCTATTCATGAGTAGTTTTTATCATGTGTTGATAATCACTTTGTTTACATATGAGATAATAAGGTGTGATGAGGCTTGTGATCCATACTTCTAGGATACCTATATGGTACGCCGTTCCGCACTCATGTTACGCACTGAGATCGTGCTGAGACTAATGAGTTGTGTACACTGATTAGGATACCTACAAGATAGTCTATTGCACATGATATTGCTAAGTATCAAAATCTTGCACGGGACATATGGTATATACATGAGGGTTTCCTTGTTTGGATTATTTTGCTCGACATACTATGTCTCATATTGTAGGTGTCTAAATATTAATTTCATTAGATATAGGGGAAAATGATGTAGGTAGACTATGCTTAATAAATAGAGCCTCCACTCCATCTAGCAGCCCTTACTCTGTGGACGGATGGAGGTGATCTTGCTATAGCGCTCTGACGTTCTTGTTGTTGCTTTTTTTTCCTCTTTTAGGTAATTCGGAGTACCGGAGAGTCGCAGGATGATGGAGTTCTTACATAGTCATCGTCACATGAGATTTATTAGAGGCTCCACCATAGTTTTATATTTTTTGTTCAGACCTTAGAGTTTATTTCATAGTGTAAAGGCAATGTATGTTAGTATGATTTTTAGTTGTTTCTTGTTAAGATATATTTATTCATTTTGGATATCAGATGTATTCCAAGTTGTTCATTGAGACATGATTTATTTATGAGATACTTATTTCTATATCATGTTTATTGCCTGTTTTGTACCTGTGCTTTATTTTGATTCCACTAGAGGATTTTACTGTGATTGGTAAAACTTGTTGTTACACAGTGTAGGTGCATGGCAGGTTTGATATCTCTGGGTTCATCTTAGACTGTAGCCATGTGTGAAAATAGGAGCGTTATAGTTCATCAACCACCGAAAGCAACCCACATCAAGGATAGTATCCCCCGTCCCTGGCCTCTCTTCATCAATCAGCAGATCATTATATTGGCCAGAGAAGCTTGGGAAGCATTTGAAGAACTCCCAGCATTTGTGGATGTGAAACTCTTGCCTCACCTCAAGGAACTGTTTCTCTCCCCATTTGCTATCTTCCAATAGCTGCAGGAGGGGAACGGAGGGATCTGCGATGCTCAGCACTGATATTAAATCAGAGTGATGAAGGACGAGCCATGCCATCAAATAAGTATATAGGAGCTCGACCTTGATAAGGGGAATCTCGGTCGATAGCTTACGCCCAACCTGTGTGAAGCTAGAAACTAAGTATCGAAGCCCGCTGTGTATATCGGCGACCATCCCCAGAAGTAAGGAAATGTCCTTCCCATAAGCAAGGTGGACAATGGGAAAGAGAACCTCTATCTGTCAAACGTAGGAGAACTAATACGGTACGATGCACTTCTTTAGCGAAATGGCGATATATCCTGCAAGAAGAGTCATGGACCGAATTCGCTTTTGTGCATTCCATAGGAACATCCTAAACTTTTTCCTCGCTAGAAACTTTCCCTCGGTAGTAGGAATAGTATATGATTGAGCACTAATCTTCTTAATCAGGTTATTGATCTCTGAGGGAGTCAAAGGATGCAACTCGCAGACCGCCACACTGGAATCGTCCTCTAGATGCTTGAACAAGTAGTCAGCAAATTGCTTCAAGCTTAGCTGTGGGGATTTCTTCTTCGCCAGGACACTTACGCCAGCTAAAGTCATTTGATAATGACACGTAAGATCCCACAACATATCGTAAATGTCGGGAAAGGCTTTCTCCAGTTGATTCAGCTATCGACCAGGAGGAAAGTACTATTGATATGGATGATTGCCAATCGAAAGTCCAGAAACCTTCTGCATCTCATGAAGAGACAACCCTAACTCTCCATGGTGAGTCAAAAAGGTGTTGGTGTCAGAGTAAAAAAGTTCCAACAAAGCTAGGAAATGGTATGAGCTGATCTGCAATCCATACATGCTGGCGCGTATTAGTGTATATAGTCCACTATTCTTCACCTCCTCGCCCCAGTGTCCAAGAACATAACTCATCATACGGGTCCACCACTTCTTCACTAATGAGTGCACCCAGCCATAGAACCTATATCCTAGCACAGGGAATTTCCTCCCCGGTCT
>NC_033798.1:67037139-67054456 GCF_001876935.1 Asparagus officinalis | reverse complement strand
AAGCCAATTCCTCGTCGTGTTGGCAATTATCGGCAGCTCATTCAGCGGTGTTGCATCTTGTCCCAGAAGACCAGGATGAAGTCCATGAACAGAATTTCTATTACTAGAACCCGGGGTCTTCTGATGAGTAATGAACCCACCAGTGGACTCATTCATGATCATATGTCAGATGCCAAGACATCACCCGCTTCATGGCCTGCTTCCTTAAACGTGCAAGTGTGTATTGGAGAAGGATCGGGGGAAGATATAGCAAACTCCTGTCATTTTCGTTTAACCAATGTTCGTCCTTAAGGGTCAACATGGCCGAGTCTTCAACATGATCACCAAACATGTAATCAGGCTTCCTCAAAGCTTAAGTGGATTTTGGATCCTTGGTAAGCGGAGTGTTGGTAATTAGTCGTCATAGTGTACGATGATCTCCATCTCGAACAAGCCAAGGAACTTCCTCGGGCCCATCTGGATTAAATTGAAGAGTAACGGGAACGAGCGGTGTATCATCAGCAAAAGTATAAGTCTCGTTGCTACCACCACTTGTGGCATGAAGCAAGAACACATCCGAAGGGAATTCAACTAAAACATATAACTCGCTGTTAGAGAAATATTTCTAAGGCAATACAAGTAGTTGAACTCATCTCACGAATCCGCGAGATAGAGTCACTACCTTGTAAATTGGCAAGACGATTTCAATTGTTTCACACACAAGGAACAACATACATTATCATGTAAAATAACGTGATAATATACCCTACCCTACAGAGTGCAATACAACATGAAATCACCCCTTTTGCCTTAAGATGTGTTTTGATGAGATAAAAAAACATCTTTCAAACATTAACCCCTAAAAAAGAGGATATCAGCTCTTCCCGAATGCTCACAACGGAGACAAACGAGGATGCAATATTCAGAATATTAATTTTGAATTTATGAAATAAGTAAAATCTCACCCTCTAATGATGAAGCTACGTGAGCCGCTCTCTCAAAATGTTAAGAAGCCAATCGACTCCTATGAATACGTGGTCGCCTCACAGACATTGCTAACCTACGGTGAAAATCAACGGGTTAGGTAAGCGCGTTGCAATGAAAGTCAATGCCGATCAACGTGTTGTAATGAAAGTCAATGCTGGTCAACGTGTTTCAATGAAGGTCAATGACGGTCAATGCATTACAATGAAAGTAAACACTGGTCAACGCGTTGCAAAGAAGATCAACACCGATCAACACATCCATATTTTCACCAAAATAAGGTTCAATTGCCCTACAATGAGGGTCGACGCCAGTCAACATGTTGATAATTTCGCCGAAATAAGGCTCAGGAAAAATTTTAGATCAAAGGATAATCCCTAAGAGTTCAATCGTGATTTAGATACAAACTCCCGACGAAGATAGCCAGTTCAACATCGATTCAATGACATGAGCTAATTCAGAAATCCACGCACCAGTTTTAGTTTATAGTTTTGATAACGATCAGAGGATAAACGTAGCACCGGAAGAATTTTATCTATTTGACAAAATACTAAATTGACTAGAAATTAGAGAAGTCAAAGAATTAAAGGCTGAGCATATCATATCTATAGTATTCCAGGCTCCTCTATAAAAGAATGAGACTAAAACAATTTGGAGGGGATATCTGTAGGCATCAAAAATTGACTATATGTTCCTGCACACAGCTCGGGATGAAGAGAAGATAATGAACGTTATTATCTAAGTCAAAGAGGATCATTCGATGCCGTAAAGTAGCAAACAAGTGTATGAAGCGAGTCGGCGAAACGTACGAGTCATCAAAACGTATGAAACGGCGAAATGACGGATAAATGACACAACTAAGGTTGTGTTTCCTACCCAGCGTGCGAAACACTCACGGTGTTTCGGACACATGTGCGAAACACCACTCAGGACTCCCGGGGTGCATTTAGACGGTTTTCGATATGTTTCGATAGTTCCGGAACCTCCCTAACTGCCTTGAGGCTATCCTTAAACATAGGAGAGATATTATTAACTAAAGATATGATCAAATCACAAATTCTTATCTGAAAATAAGGCACCCTAAGCCTATAAATACACCCCTAGGGCCCTTATACACGGGGGATCTGGAATTTGGAACTTGGAGGCGAGTTGCTGACCTTGTGAGAGGAGAGCCACGAATTTCAGGTCTAAAGGCGAGGTCTTGGTGAGTTCTTTAGCATAAAGAGGAGAAGTTTGATAGATCTATAGCCCCTGCATCATTTTCCTTAAGATCATACTATCGTTATGATCTTGAGAAGGGTATTTATCTCATATCATTGAGATATTTACTTCAGTTCTTGTATCCTTTATGAAACGAGATCAACCGGATCTAATTTTTAGTAGTCCACAGATTAACGCGTCCCAGGCACACACAAAGATCCTAAGAAAGTAGCGATCGATAAACGATCTATGCGTGTGTTCCTAAAAAGTCTTTATTTATTTTTATTCGTGTAAGAAAAGTCTATCCTTCTTTCGAATCTTGCAATTGATAAACAATTATAATGGATTCTGCAATGAAAACGATTTGACGCAAACACTGCGGGTCTCTGATGTTCTACCTTTACTTGCTGATAGATAAAACACTTAGCCACATACTTTGCAATATTCCTACGCATGTCGTTATACGAAAAAAGTCTCTTCAGGTCCTTGTACATTTTGGTTGTGCCTGGATACACTGTGTACTTAGTACGATGTGCCTCATCAAGTAATTCCTTCTTCAGTTGTGGATTGTCTGGCATTGCTAATCAGCCTTTTATTCAAAGACCTTCACTTGCTCTATGTACTTAGTATGATGTGCCTCATCAAGTAATTCCTTCTTTAGTTGTGCATTATCTGGCATCACTAATCAGCCTTTTATTCAAAGACCTTCATCTGCTCCAACGGTCCAATCAACATTAGGCTCTTTGGAAATCTCCTCCTTGCAGGTTTGAATCTAAGACTCCTCGAGCTGAGCTCTAACCACTCTATCAGTCCAATATGGTTGCACAGCTAATGCTCCCAAAAATGTGTTGCCCCCACCAATCTCTAGCCTAAAATCAAACTGGCTAAGGGTGTAAAAATCTCGGTAAAATGAGCATCTCAGACCTGAAATATGATGACTATGCTTCTTGCTAAACGCATCTAGTACAACGTTCACCTTCCCCGAATGATACTGAATCGTAAACTCGTAATCCTTAATGAACTCGACTCATCGCCACTGCCTTTGGTTGAGTTCCTTCTGAGAGAAAAGATACTTCAAACTCTGGTGGTCCGCGAATAGCTCAAAATGCACTCCATAAAGGTAATGTCTCCACACCTTCAGTGTGCAAACTACTGTTGCTAATTCCAAATCATGTGTGAGATAGTTCTGCTCATGAATTTCTCAACTATCATGAAATGTAAGACATTACTTTCTGGGTCTGCATCAAAATGCCTCCTAGACCTGATAGCGATGCATCTGTGTAGACGACAAAGGTCTTGTCACTGCTCGGGATAATCAACACCAGCGATGTACTCAACTTAGTCTTCAAAGTCTCAAAGGCCTCTTAGTACTTAGGTCCCCAAACAAATTATACACCCTTCTTCGTAAGGCGTGTCAGTGGCGTAACGATCTTCGAGAAGACCTAGATGAACTTTCTGTAATAGCCGGTCAAACCCAAGAGGCTACGAATCTCTGTAATGGTCTTTAACAGCTCCTAATCAAGTATTGCCTCCACCTTGGCTTGATCAACTACAATGCCCTTTTTGCTAATGACATGGCCCAAAAATCTGACTTCAGATAGCCAGAACTCACACTTACTAAACTTCGCATATAACTAGTGCTCTCATAAAGTCTGCAATGCTAACCGAAGATGCTGCTCATGCTCGACCTCTGATCTTGAGTAGATGAGGATGTCGTTGATAAAAACGATCACAAACTGGTCCAAGTATGAAAAAAAACATGGTTCATCAAATCCATGAATACAGCGAGTGCATTAGTAAGCCCAAATGGCATAACAAGAAACTCGTAAGACCCATATCGAGTCAGAAAGACGATCTTGGGATTATCCATCTCTCAAACCCGTAACTGATGATAACAAGAATGAAGATCAATCTTCGAGAAATACTACACTCCCTACAACTGGTCGAATAAGTCATCAATCCTCAGTAGTGGATACATGTTTCGGATAGTGAACTTATTCAACTTATGATAATCTATACATAAGCGTCCATCTTTTTCACAAAGAGGACCAGTGCTCCTCACGGAGAATAACTCCGGTGAATAAAACCATAAGATAATAGCTCATCCAACTACGTCTGTAGCTCCCTTATCTTAGCAGGTACCATAGATAGGATGCTCGGGATATCGGTGATGTGCCTGACTGCAACTCGATACAGAACTCAACCTCTCTCACAGAAGGTAACCCAGGTATGTCCTGAAAGACATTCTAATACTCTGAGACAACTCTAGTCTCGCACAAATCAGCACTCTGATACCGCAATATCATCTTCTTGATGTATGCCAGAAAAGATTCTGCAAACTGGTTGCCCAGTGAGGTTGCTACAATCAACTCAGTCCTATCAGACACTCGCAAACTGACTATTTTAGCAAAACAGTTGATACTGACATTGTAGGATTGTTTGCCTTCTTGTTTTGATAATGATTTAACAAATAATTTACGACTAATATTGGTTTTAGTATTTTGTTTTGTGTTGTTTAGTATACATATAAAAATGAGCTACATTGATATTGAAGCCTATGCAAATCAAGTCAACCAATCAAGTTCAAGCTTCATTTGATTCATTCTTGGTATACTTAGTATAGGTTTATATAGTGTGTGTTAATTCTATAAGCTCAAATATAAACACACATTTCATTTTTGAATTTTTTCAAAAATAGGTGTTTTTATGCAAAATATATTCAAATATGCTTTGGACTATACAAACCATGTTAACATCTTTTTTATTAAGTTCATAAAAATATTACACAATTTTTCAGAACTTGATTTGAGCTAAATCGTCAAAATAAACATATTTGAAAACATGTATTTTTAGCACCTATGAATATTTCTGAGTTTTCACAAATGGTAAGAGCAATTTGAAAAATTCATTTTCCAACATATTTATAATCATGCTTATAAACGTTTCCCAAAGTTTTATATTTTTTGGAATTTATTTACTATTTTTTAAAGGACATTAAAATTTAATTTCAAAATTTAAAACAGGCTAAAAACTGGTTATCAGTTGACTGGTCAGTCGACTGATGAAACTGCCTACAATTGCTAAAAGTCTCTGTTTTAATTCTGATCGACTAACCAGTCGACTGATAGGTCATCAGTCGACTGATCGTGCTCATCAGTCGGCCGATGAGCTGCCTGTTGCCTATAATGGTCAGCTCATCAGTCAACTGGCACGAGCCGTCAGTCGACCGATAAGCCCCAACGGCTATTTTTCTAGCTTTTGTTATTTTGTCTTTTTGCTGGATTTTCTTGGGTTTTGTGCCTTGGTTTTTTATCCTATAAATAGCCCATACTATTTCACTTCTGAAATTATCTAAGAGGGCTTTAAAAAGAGTTTAAAGAGTTTTAAAGTTTGGTTAAATTTCTTGAGTTTGTGTTTACAAAGAGGGAGCTTACAATTTAAATTATGGAATTCATCCTCAATCTTCTTCATCCTCTATGGTGTTTATAGAGAAGTTTTTCTAACACTTTTATCTAGTAATTAATTACTAATTTTATATTCTCATTATTGCTAGTTTGCTAATTGAGTTAGATTTCATTTATACTCATTTTATCACACACACCCTATTTGAGCTTTTTGAGTTAGATTTCATTTATACTCATTTTATCACACACACCCTATTTGAGCTTTTAGTATTTCATACATCATATATTGGGCATTTATACTCATTTTATCACACACACCCTATTTGAGCTTTTAGTATTTCATACATCATATATTGGGTTATGGGATTGTAATATTATGAGAGTGAGCTTATATTGTGTTCTCATCTATTATAGAGAACAAAATCTTGTATTTGAGCTTTATTATGAGTTACACGTTGTATGACACTTGTACACCGAGAGGAGTGTGTGGTGAGAGACGGGGTTAGTTCCAAGAGGAGTGGGGTCGGTAGTAAAGTCTAGTGAGAGGTTACAATTCTGAATAATTGAGAAAGGTGACACGGGTTAGGCCAACACTTAGAGGGTGTAGAGTGTGATTGCAAGTGTGTAAGTTGTAAAGTTTTCAGTAAACTAGAAAACTGAGTTGTGTGGTGTAAATGTTATTCGGGTGAGCGTAGTAAACCCGGTTGTGATAGTGGAGATCTCCTTGAGATGAGGAGCAAAGACATAGGTCAAGTGGTTGACCGAACTCCGTGAACATATCGTGTGTTTGTGATTGTTTTTGTGCACTATCACTCTTGTTTAGTTGTTGATTGTTTATATATCCTTGCCTTAATCTATTGTATATCAATTTCGTTAGAATATATTTGTTAGTAAGTTTTAATCTACATTAATATCTAATAAGATTAGCATGAACCCTATTCACCCCCCTCTAGGGTGCTTTTAATTGGTATCAGAGCTTGGTGATCTTGATTTAAGGTTTAACCGCCTTGAGTTAACGGTCCAAGCTTTAACATTATTGCTAATCTTATTTTGATATTATATTTTCGCTTGCTCATATATTATGGATATGTACGGTGCTCTTAGCTTAGGTTATGACATTAATGTTGTTCCTAGATGCAGTAACTTTCCTTATAAATAATGGTGTTTTAGGTTCAAAATTTTTGTTGAGTCTAAAAATATAGATTTATGAGAAGTAATTGACAATGCGTATATTGTGCCCACCTTGGAGAAATCCAAGTAGAGCAATCATGACAAGAAAATATTTACAATCAACAAGTTAGTGTTAGAATTTATGCATAATGCTTTTGAACCATATATTTCTAATGAACTTGCTCATTTTGATAGTGCTTATACAATATAAAAACTTTTTGAAGCACATCAAGGGAATGTGGAGGCGATCTGATGATCTTTGGCGGTTCTCTCTTCAAGATTACATGAAGCCTCATCATGCACACGACCACTAGGCGATAGCCCTAGTGAGGTATGCGAGTCCGATAACGTAAATGATCTTACTATTGATGAACTCGCATATGGCTATGAATTATTGATGCATGATTATAAGAAATTATAATGTAGCTATATTGATTTGAAAAGCAAGAATGTCGAATTGAAATCCTCTCATGAAACAGTAGCCACTAAGTTTGATCGCATTGCAAATAAAAATATAAATCTTAAAGAATGCAATGAAAAATTAAAATTGAAAAATGCTAGTTTGTTTCATGAAAAATATGATGCTATATTAGAAGTTGAGAACATTAGAAAAGAGCTTAATTCTTTCAAAATTAATAATGCATGTTCTACTTCTAATAATAATGCTTGTATGGAAAATAATGAGTTGAATCATGTTAAAAGTAGAATATCCACTTTAGATTCAACATTAAAAACTTGCATTGAAAATAATGAGTTGAATCATGTTAAAAGTAGAATATCCACTTTAGATTCAACATTAAAAACTTGCATTGTTAATAACAACAAGCTTATGGCCACTTTAGATTCAACATTAAAAACTTGCATTGTTAATAACAACAAGCTTATGGACTTATGTGCAAAGTCATATACAAATTCTTCTAAGAAAACTACTCACTATGTACATACGTATAACAAAATTTATAAATGTTCTATTTACGACCGAAAAGGCCATATTGCTAAATTTTGTTATAATACACAAAAGCCTAACAATCCTAATCATGTTTGTGTATCCCATCAAGTTTCTTCATCATACACACACAAATGTACATGCACACACTCATAAAGTTCATCATAAGAATGCTCATATGTTTAAATGTGATCTTTGTGGTCGTTCGTCATTTGGTAAAATTTTGCTTTGATTTGAAAAAGACTTCACCTTTGCCAAATGATTTTATTAGACCACAAAATTTTAAGTTTGATGTTTGTGGTAGATTTGGTCATTTGACCAAATTTTGTTTTAATTTAAAAAGAGTTTCCCATTTATAAAATAATTTTAAAGAACAATCTATTTTTACAAATGTTTCTCGTGCACACTCATATGGTCCACAAAAACAAACGGATCGCTTTTATTACACATATTATAATCGGAAGGGTCATTTGCAAGATTATTTTTTTGACTGGTTAAGTGCACTACATGCGCCCAAAAGGGTTCATAACTATAGGGCATTGAGCTTAAATGATAGGGGTCATGTCCCTAAATCTTTTAGCATCAAGAATCCTTGGGTTTCAAAACCCTTTTAAACTAAGATTTTTAATTTTTTTATTTCATGGTTTTGAAAAAAAAATTTAAACTTTTTGAAAATAAAACAAATTTTAAGTTAATTCTTTTGTTTTCATGATTTTTGGTTTTGATTATCATGAGAGGTTTGTGTGATCAACCCCCCCCCACCCCCCACCCCCCCCCCCCGTCATGTATATCCGGCGTGGCTAAAAAGATTTAGTATGGATAGAAACAAGCTCAAGAGCTTGATATTGTTGCCTCTCTTGTCATTTTGATATTGATTTACTGCTTATGTAATTTACTTGTGATTTATGATTTCATTTGGTTGAATTGTATTTATTTGAAAACTTTTTTCATGATTATCATGTTTTTCTTTCTTTTGATTTTATAAATCTATTTATACATTGTTTTTGTGTTTGTGCATTGAGACACACTCTTTTCATAATGACATATCTATATGTGTTATTATTGTTTTTTCATATGTCAGTTTGCTTAAGCATGTTTTCATCTTGTTTGCTCACATGTTTGTCTTAGTACTTCATTTCATATAGTCTTTATAGCTTTTTTATAGGGGGAGCTTTTCCCTATTCCATCTATTATTTTTATATTCTCACCCATACTTACATGTAGGGGGAGCTCTTAGCTCTCATTATGTATTTTTTTCCCTATTTTTGATGTTGCCAAAGGGGGAGAAATATGTGCGGTACGTATATAGCATTTATTTTTTGGTTTTTTAATGAACTTATAATGCGTATTGGTAAATTGTTTGTCATCATAAAAAACAGGGAGATTGTTAGCCTTCTTGTTTTGATGATGATTTAACAAACAATTTATGACTAATATTGGTTTTAGTATTTTGTTTTGTGTTGTTTAGTATATACAGAAAAATGAGCTATACATTAATATTGAAGCCTATGCAAATCAAGTCAGCCAATCAAGTTCAATCTTCATATGATTCATTCTTGGTATACTTAGTATAGGTTTATATAATGTGTATTAATTCTATAAGCTCAAATATACACACATTTCATTTGTGAATTTTCTCAAAAATAGGTGTTTTTATGCAAAATATATTCAAATATGCTTTGGACTATACAAACCATGTTAACATCTTTTATTAAGTCCATAAAAATATTACACAAGTTTTCAGAACTTGATTTGAGCTAAAATGTCAAAATAAACATATTTGAAAACATGTATTTTTATCATCTTTGAATATTTCTAAGTTTTCACAAATGGTAAGAGAAATTTGAAAATTTTCTTTTCCAACATGTTCATATTCATGTTTATAAACTTTTCCTGAAGTTTTACATTTTTTAGAATTTATTTGCTATTTTTTAAAAGACTTTAAAATTTAATTTCAAAATTCAAAATAGGCTGAAAACTGGTTATCAGTCAACTGGTCATCAGTCGACTGGTCAATCGACTGATAAAACTGCCTGCAATTACTAAAAGTCTGTGTTTTAATACTGGTTGACTAACCAGTCGACTGATAGGTCATCAGTCAACTGATCATGCTCATCAGTCGACCGATGAGCTGCTTGTTGCCTATAACAGTTAGCTCATCAGTCGACTGACACGAGCCATTAGTCGACTGATAATCCCCAACGGCTATTTTTTTAGCTTTTGTTATTTTGTATTTTTTTATTGGATTTTCTTGGATTTTGTGCCTTGGTTTTTCATCCTATAAATACCCCATACTATTTCGCTTCTGAAATTATCTAAGAGGGCTTTAAAAAGAGTTTAAAGAGTTTTAAAGTTTGGTTAAGTTTCTTGAGTTTGTGTTTACAAAGAGGGAGCTTATAATTTAAATTGAGGAATTCATCCTCAATCTTCTTCATCCTCTATTGTGTTTATAGAAAAGTTTTTCTAATTCTTTTCTCTAGCAATTAACTACTGATTTTCATACTTTCATTATTGCTAGTTTGCTAATTGAGTTAGATTTTATTTATACTCATTTTATCACGCACACCCTATTTGAGCTTTTTGTATTTCATACATCATATATTACGTTGTGGGAATGTGATATTTTGAGAGTGAGCTTATATTGTGTTCTCATCTATTATAGAGAACAAAATCTTATATTTGAGCTTTATTATGAGTTACACGTTGTATCACACTTGTACATGGAGAGGAGTGTGTGGTGAGAGATGGGGTCGGTTCCAAGAGGAGTGGGGTAGCTAGTAAAGCCTAGTGAGAGGTTATAATTCCAAAAACTTGAGGAAGGTGACATGGGTTAGGCCAACACTTAGAGGGTGTAGAGTGTGATTGCAAGTGTGTAAGTTGTAAAGTTTCCGGTGAACTAGAAAACCAAGTTGTGTAGTGTAAACGTTATTCGGGTGAGCGTAGAAAACCCAGTTGTGATAATAGAGATCTCCTCAAGGTCAGGAGCAGAGACGTAGGTCAAGTGGTTGACCGAACTCCGTGAACATATCATGTGTTTATGATTGTTTTTGTGCACTATCACTCTTGTTTAGTTGTTGATTGTTCATATATCCTTGCCTTAATCTATTGTATATCAATTTTGTTAGAATATATTTGTTAGTAAGTTTTAATCGGCATTAATATCTAATAAGATTAGTATCAACCCTATTCAACCCCTCCAAGGATGATAGCTAATCCATACCGAGAATGATGTTGAATTCCGACATGCGCAAAACGATCAAATTGATGATAAACTCAGCCTCATCTAAACTAATGACACATATCCTACAGATACTCTCTAATAGAGACACCTCACCTAAAGGAGTAGAGACTGATAAGGGTACATCTAAGGGATGTGCAAATAGTTGAAACCTATCCATGAAGGTATGAGAGATTAAGGAATGAGAAGCTCCTGAATCGAACAAGATCCGAGCTGGGAAGGAGTTCACGAGGAACGTACCCTCCACTATGGCCCTGCTCGCACCATGATCGCGTGGCATGACTACATAAACCCTGCTGGTGGCTGTAGACTTTTGTGTGGTAGTCTCTAGAATGTATAGGACTACATGTCCCTGAGGTACCTCCTCGATGGCATGTACCTAGCCCTAGATCCTTGGAACGGTCGGCGGTGCCTCAATCCTCTACTGCTAGCCATACTCGTAGCTCTGCAGCTGCTGACCCTATCCACAACTCTGCTGCTGTTGTCCATTTCCACGGCCCTGCTATTAGCCCTGGCCTCTGCCATACTGGCCTCCGGGTAGTGCACAGCAACAATATTTTGCCCTATGTTCGATCTTGTTATAGTTATAACAAGCACCCTGAGTCTTTTTCCATTGCGGCGCTCTCGAATCCTATAGCGACCCCTTCTTGAAAAGGCCTTATTGCTGGTGTTGAGAATCCTTGCCCCGGTGTTGGGATCCTCCAGGTCTTGTAAAAGATCTCTTGCCCTTGCCCTTGTCCCCAAGTTGTCCTGCTTTAAAGCTGCCTTCCTTGTTCTTCTGAAAGATGACAGTCTCCGTATCTTATGATATAGCAGTGTCGGCTACCTCTCGTACTGAATGGAATCGTCTAGAAACAAGGTAGAGACGAAGGCTTTGACGAAGCCCCATCAGAAATATCTAAGCCTGACACTCTCCTGTCTGCCACATGCTCGTGAATCGAAGCAAGCTCATGAATCTGCTCTCGTAGTCAGCTACGGACATGTTCCCCTGCCGTGAAAGAGATGTACTGCTCGTCAAAAAAGTAAATGAAGTCTTCCCAAGTAAGTATCATCTACTGCTCTGGGGTGAATTGAAGCCTATACCATCCTCCGGCATCATCCTTAAGGCTGAAAGCTGCCAACCTCTGCTTCTGCACGGAATTGACATCAAGTAGATCAAGAATATTTCCCACATCTTCTTTTCCACTTGTGGGCTACAAGTGATTCTGATGATCCCTGGAACTCTGGTGCCCTCATCTTCTAGTTTCTCTCCACTAAACGGAGCCAAGTCTCCTGCTCTATGGTCCTATCAATGGCTGGTGGTGGTGTAACTCGTGGAGTAACCTCTGGGGATTCCTCTACTAGAGGTATAGCTGGTATGACTGGTGGTGGAATCATGGGTGATGGTTTTAGTTGGTGGAATGTGATTCGCCACTTGCTCCTCGAGCGCTGCTAGCTTGGCTGCAATAGGTGCTATGAGGCCAATCAGTTATTGCGGAGCATGCTGCGACTCGGGTAGAGCTTGCTGTGGCTCGGGTGGAGCCTGCTGTAGCTCAGCCTCTGGTTCATCTTGCCTAGCTCTCTGAGTATTGGATCCTCTCCGACCATGTCCACATCCACGTCCGGCTATCTATAAATTTCAAGTTGAGAGCTTATAAGACACTGTAGATGAAGCCTCAAGCATAAGCATATATAACACATAACAATAAGAAATATGTATCATATATCATTCATGCAAATACTTTATAATGAAAGTAAGATAGTCATAAAAAAATTTATAATTTTCACGTTATATATATATCGTCCTCACTCAATCTAAGAATTTCTAGCAGACTCTATATATAAAACCAAGGAAACTCTATCCTAGCTCCACAACTCGACACAAGAATGACCCTAAGGATGCTGGAACTAAGGCTTTGATACCAACTGTGACGCCCCTAATTTCACACAAGGCTGTAGTCCATAATGAACCCAAAGATATCAAACATACCATGCACACACACTGTGCAATAACACATTTTACCATCACAAAAAAATCTCTCTAGTGGAATCAACAATATGTGTAGGTACAAAACAGGCAAAATAAGAGTAATAATGCAATGAACATGGTTTAGAAAGAGTTATCCAATAAATATAATCATGTCCCAAACTGAATGAATACGAAGTACAACTGACGTCTAAAATAAATGTTAAGTATTTTAATATATAGAGTCAAATAAAAGCAAACTAAATCACTCATCCTTCCCAAAATGAAATACAAGTCTAATGATCAACTAAAATCATAAATAAATGACTGTTGAGCATCAACTGCTAAAAATAAGTGACGGCGACTATGCTGAAAGTCCGTCAACCTGCGACTCTCCAAAACTCTGATCTGCTGCCTGAAAAGAGGGGAAATCAACAGTGTCAGAGCGTTAGCAAGATCATCTCCATCCTCCCCCAGAGGAAGGGTTACTAAATATGATGGAGGCTCTACGTATTATACATAGTCTACCTAAATCATTTACCTTGTACTAATTGGGATTAATATTTAGAAATCCATAACACGAGACTGGTACGTCGAGCGAAATAATCTAAATAAGGAAACCTCGTATATATACTATGTGTCTCAATTTGTGAATTGCTAAATATCAATTCCAAATTAAGAATAAATAATAAAGGAAAGTAATACAAGAAAGTACCTTTACAAACAATATCATAATGTCGACCATACATCTCGCGCTACCCTTGGGCAGACAATATGGATATAAGTACAAAATCATGTGTAACCCACAAATATGAAGTACCCGGTCATAATATAACTCAACGATGAATCATGCTCATAAATGGCTTTTGCCAAAGACTTAGGCTATGAGATATATTACGATACAATTCCTCGTAAAATTTTATAATTCATCGCATTAGCATGCAGAACGGACTACCTAATCAGGCATCCTATATATGTTTGCAGCTTACTAGTGTCATCGCATCACCGTGCGGAATAGACTACCAAACCAGGCATCTTATATATGTATACGGCTCACTAGCCTTATCGCATCACCAAGCGGAATGGACTACCAAATCAGGTATCCTACAAATACAGCTCAACAGCCTGCTATAACGGCATATCGATGCAATACCACAAGTAGTACTGAGTTGTTCTCCTCAACGATATCCATACATGCATATATACTATTTTGATTAATTGTTTCCTAAACATGATCGAAACAATACCTGTAATAATCCTCTTCTGGATATCCGTGTGTGTTACAACTCTATTCATGTACACCCATGATTGCATGTGTGTCATCGTACGGCTCGAATCCCGTGTTCATGATTAAGCGTGCAAGAAAATCACCTTACACAAAAGAAAACAAGTGTTGGTCAAATGCATCTAGGGCATCAGTCGACCGACGGCTAACGTGCACAAAGTGCACTCGAAAAAGACCCTATCGATCGACCGATTGGTCTTAGCTAGTCGACCGAGCAGAAAGGATTCAAAAAATCCTTGACGACACAATCAGTCGACTGTTCCATAAGGATCGGTCGACCGATTACACGGATACAAGCTTTTCCTAGGTTCTATGTGTTGCGTTTTTACTCAAAAACATATTTTCATTATCATGATTAATAAAACATGATTAATTCTGACAATTACACAATTATAGATTATTTTAAACAAGATCACATTACCTAGGTATTATAAACTTAGGGTTTAAACATCTTAATTAACAAAATTTCCATTTAAATTGGTTAACTAGGGTTTTAATCCAAATTAAAACAAAATTAACAAATTAAAGCAACCCTATGATCATGATCATCCAAACTAATTCAACATAGATTTAAAACTGTAGATCTTTTCATTGGTTTAAGATTTAATATCCTAAACTAGGTTTTACCACATCAGATTTAGCTTTAAGCATTAGATTAATCAATTAATACTTTAAAAACATAAACTTTTACTGAGGATAGGTTTGGAGGAAGATGATCTTGCCTCAAACGTCATGTTGAACTCCCAAACACGTGCGTGCAAGATTCTCCTTCACCAAGATCGTGAATCCCGCCCTCCTCTTGATAAACGCCTCACGAACTCTCTCAAAACTAACAAATTAGGGTTAGGGTTTTGATAGGGGAAGTGGCTACTGATAAATCATGTAAAGATCCAGGAAAAAGGTTCACAATGAGTTTATATACTTATATGTACAACTAGAACCGAATCGAAACCAAGACCGACCCGTATATGAAACCTGCACGAATTCTGGAAGCCCGTCGGTCGACCGATGCTTAGGCATCAGTTGACCGGTCAATGGTCATCGGTCAACTGATGCCATAGCATCGGTCGACCTTCCAGAGGCTATTTTCAGCCGACTGTACCTGTGCATGTTTACACTCGTTTACTCACATCTATACATTGAATCGATCTCAAATCGATTTCTAGCATACATAACCATTAATAAATGATATTCATTACGATATAACTCATTTATTATTATTTATCATAATATATCCAAAAATTACGAGGTTTTACAACTAGTTTGGTCTTGTAAGTATGTTGAATTAGGTTCGTGATTCAAGTGAACTTTTCTTCATAGTATTGGAGCCCCTTTGACAAGAAAGAAGACAAGATGTTGGATTGTTTACTTGAACCGTTGTAATATTCTTAGTGTTTGCCTTGCTTACTATTTTGCTTACAATTATTTTTATTTCCACTAAAATATTTTTAAAGTCGGAAAATGGTAGGTATTCTTATTCATGCCCTCTCTAGGCTTGCATCTTAGATTCTAACAAATCAAAGCTCTGCCATGTACTTTTGTTGATATATCATATTTTGTTATCCTGAAAAGGGAAGATTTAGTACCATTAGTTAGTTTTTGGTTTATATTTGCATATAAACCCCTTACAATATCGTAGTTTCAAGTAGTTACCCCTTTAGCTTTAATTTTTGCGGATATACGCCTAAATGAATTTTTTTGCTCTTTTATTGTCAGGAAGAGCTATTTTTTTTGACTAAATAGACTCCCTTGAGAATAAAAGAAAAAATGCTCACTCAAGGGGGTTCTATCTGCAAAAACAAACCTATTTGATACCTATATTAAAGCAAATTAAAAGTGCTGAATTTTCAATAACCATAAATCATCCCATCTAGGTTCTGGTATGCTACCTATTTGATTCATGATTTTCATCATGCTATGGTTAAACTAAGTACGCACCAAAATTGCTTCGTATATATGCATTCTCCTTTTGGCCATCGACATAGGATGATCAACTGAATATATCCAAGGAGTATGTCTCTTCTAAGGTAGAATCCAACGTGCCTGAATGTGATTTTTAATTCTCAGTTACATATAAAAATCTAGTAATCACCAATTGAGCATATCACCAACAATAAATTCATGCTTTTATATCGTCAACAATAAATCTAATGCTTTATATTGATAATATTTTAGGTTCCTTGTACCCAACAAGGCTACCTGACAAGTCACCATGAATCCTTTAAGAGAAGGTGAGTTATAATATATCTTTCAAGAAGCATGAACTTTCCAGTTTAGACTAAAATTAACATTCATGTATTTATAGGTTCTATTTTCCTCTTATTCTTTTTACTTTTATTCTCGTACATTCAGATTTTTGAACTTTCATTTAAATAATAATAGACTTGTTGCTACCATCTTTCAGGCAAGAAAGCAGTCCCCTAATCCTCTTTTATTTGAAGCTCTAGAGAGCCAAAATGTTAGAGAGTAAAAGAAAATTATGTGGGTCTCTCCTCTATTTATCGAAATCTGCTTATATTCAACCATATTCATCCATCAAAGAATCAAGAGGAGCAAAAGTGCATCAGACTGTTGTCCATCTAACTCCATGGGATCTTATTTATCCATTCGTCGAATAACCTCAGATGGTATGCTCTTCCCTAAACCCACTATCCCTCTGGAGATCATCATCTCTCGCTTGAAAACCTCTCTTTCTCGATGCCTAAACCTTTTCTTTCCCGTAGCCGGTTGTCTCTCCACTTTCTATCATGACACAATGCCACCTTCGCTATCCATTCTCCTAGACTGTAATGACCAAGGTCTTGATGTTATAGTCGCATCTGCAAAAGAAGTGACATTGTCTGATATCATTAGTTCTACCAATGTTCCCTCCTCTTTAAAATCTTTCTTCCCTCTAAATGATGCAAATTAGTTCTAAATGTTCCCTCCTCTCTAAAATCTTTCTTCCCTCTAAATGATGCAAATTCCCGTGATGGACACTCAATCCCTCATTTCTCCATCCAAGTCACCGAGATATTAGATGGCATTTTCATCAGTCACTCTTACAACCATTCAATAGCAGACGCCACTTCAAGCTGGCATTTCACCAATTCATGGTCAGAAATTTCAAGAACTGGTAATACTCAAATCACCTCTCTCCGATATTTGACCCTTTTTTTTCTTGGTT
>NC_033798.1:66962244-67037129 GCF_001876935.1 Asparagus officinalis | reverse complement strand
TTCTCGGTGAGCACCATCTCCGAGTTGAAGGAAAAAGCAAATACAGAAATGGGAACGAACTGCCTTTACTCACATAAACCTCTGTTAGTTCATGTGTGGAAATGTGTTTTCCGTGCTTGGAAACTACAGAATGACCAAGAATAACGTGCTATTATTTTAAATTAACATGTTATGTTTTATTTAAAACTTACTACATTTTCAGAATAACATGCTATACTTTCATAGTAACTATGAAACAAGCTACCTATATTTTTGCCAAAGCCCGTTCTTCGCCAAGGAGTTGAGCCAAGCTAGCTGCCATTGACGCTAGGGCATCAGCATACGTGTTCTTGGAACGAAGCACGTGCACAATGCGGAAGCTTTCGAATGATTCGGCTAGTTAGATAGCCGCTTTATGACATGGGATTAAGTCGTCGTTTCTAACTTTGTATTCCCATGTCATATGTCTGACGATGAGCTGAGAGTCACCGTAAGTTTCGAGATGATTCTCCCCCAACTTCTTGGCGAAGTCGAGTCCGATGGGTAGCACATTATACTCATCCACGTTATTGGTATATGGCTCAGTTAAAGAGAAAGCTCGGGGTAATACGTGGTTTTACGGAGAAACCAAGACCACCCCTACCCCTGCGATGATAGATCGGCTTGTGCCTACGCGAGATACTCTGTCAAAGTACAATCGCCAAACTTCTTCCTGCGAGGTTGCATTAACCTCATGGGTTTCATCCGGCATATCTTCGAATAGATCAGTCTTCAATTCGAGCGGATGACTGCCCATGAGATCACATATTACATATCCTTTGACAGACTTCTGCGACATGAAGCGTATGTCGAATTGAGACAGCAGGAGTGCCCATCTTAGGTCCCGGTATGTTTCATGAAGACTCGGATGGGATTCATCCGGGAGATGAAGTGTATGGTTTGACCAACCAAGTAGTGTCGCATTTTCTAAATTGCAAACACCAGGGCTAAGCATTCCTTTTCGACTATAAGGTATTATCGTTTGGCTCCCTGCAAGGTTCTACTCAGATAATAAATGCCTTGCTCATGGCTGGAATTGTCATTCTTTGCTAACAGAGCACCAAGAGAATGTTCCATTGCCCGCACATAAATCAGGAAGGGTCTCCCAAAGACCGGGGCCACCAAGACAGGTGGATTCAAGAGATAAATCTTGATCTCATCGAACGCTTGTTGGTAAGGCTCATCCCATATGAAGGAAACACCTTTCTTCATCAGCTTGGAGAAGGGTTAGCACTTATCGGAAAGATTTGAGATGAATCTTCAGATGTAAGCCAGATGTCCTTGCAGTCCTCTCAATTCCTTGAGATTTCTGGGTGGTTGATGCTCTCGAATAGCTTGCACTTGTCGGGATCTATGTGAATTCCCTTCATTGTGACGACGAATCTGAGGAATTTGCCGCTCGACATCCCCAAAAATGACTTCGTGGGGTTCATCTTAAGCTGATGGGATTGCATCAGCTCGAACATCATTCTCATGTCTTGAAGATGATCGTCTTTGTTGTGACTCTTCATAACCAAGTCATCTACGTAGCACTCGTTTGTCTTTTATAGGTGATCCCAGAAAATTGTGCTCATGGCGTACTGATAGGTTACACCGACATTCTTAAGTCCGAAGGGCATAATTGTGAAACAGTATACCCCTACTGGACTTCTGAACAAAGTGTTCTTCTTATCTTCAGGGTGCATCATGATTTGATTATACCCTAAAAACCCGTCCATGAAGGACGTCCTTTAGAACCCACAAGTATTGTCGATGATGATGTCTATGATGGGTAAAGAAAATTCATCCTTCATACATGAAACATTTAGATCTCTGAAGTCGATGCATATACAGATCTTTCTATTCTTCTTCGGGACTAGAACAATGTTAGCCACCCAATCAGGGTGTTGTTCCTCTTTGATGAAGCCATCTTCACGCTTTGATTGCCTCTATCATTTATGGATGAAACCGTCTTTGTTGTTGTTTGACAGGTTTGGTGTCCGAGTTGATTATAAGGTGATGCATGGCGATCTGAGGATCAAGGTAAGGCATGTCCTCATAATTCTAGGCGAAGACGTCAATATATTCCCGGATGAGGGATATAAGGTCTTCTTTCTCCTAGGGAGGTAAGCTATCACTGATAAATATGGGCTTAGGATTGGACTCTTCTCACATATTTATTTGGAGTATCTTATCCTCCGTGGGTGGTTCACGTTGTTTAAACCAACCACTCCATTGGGTACTAATGTGGCGATCCCATGCTTCATCATAAAGTAAGATCTGATCATCCTTTTGGATTCGGTGGGATCGACCGTAGCCATGTTGACTGTGAGGTCCCTAAACAGATCTCCCACACTAACATCCAAATCCCACATCGAGGATATTGATGATGATTCTCTGGAAGGACCATCTTTGGAATCTTCACCGAAATTACAATATAACTCTGATGAAGAAGAGGTGTAACCCAACCCTCTTTGAGTTTTGCCGAAGTAATTGTCGGGCTTTTCTCTGGGAGCATATGCAGGTCAGATGAGTGTCTTTCACCCTTTTCCATAATTCAAACCTTCTTTGCGGATAAAGTCATAACCTATGCTCTCCATCATACGCTTCGCGATTTGCTCATAGTGCGAGAATTGAGGGGCGGACTCATCATCACCTGACTCGTCCCATATTGTATGCATAGGCCACTCTATCCTTCCGAAGATAATATCTTTTTGATAATTACCTCAGGTGGGTACGACAAAAACGGCTTGCGAGGACTCGATCGTTTGTTTGTCTGTGACGAACGATGAATACATGGGCAAGTGCAAAGAAGAGTTATTATATAACTCTATAACCAAATTGCTAAACTCATCATTACTAGACTCTGAACTAGATAACAAGCAAAGTCGGGATCTTTATTCAAGATAAACACGTCCGCTTCGTTAGTGTTGGTTACAACAAGGCTTCCATAGCCAATTACAATAGGTCAATGTCTTTCAAGACAAGACCCTCGTTGCACTCAAACTCACTATCAACCCCATTACTATTGCCAAGTTCCTCGATCGGTAGCTTGTCGCTAGGTTCAGAGTTCTGGTAGAGTAAAGAATCGGTGAAGTAGTTTTCAACCCTCTTGAAGGGCTGCTTATCAGCAACCACCGTCTTTACTTGATCATGGTCGTCCACATCCTTCAAACACTGATGCAATATGGATAGGACTATCCAGTTGCTATTGATCCATTGTCGACCTAATAGGATGTTGTAGGAAGGCTCCATATCGATGACGTAGCAGGTCACTTCTATCTTCTTGTCGTCTAGCCGGCACTTGAGGTGGATCTTCCCTAGCGGCTGAGTTTCAATGACATTGAAGTCAAAGATGGTGGTAGTCATTGTAGATAACCACTTTTGAAGCACCCCAAGTGTTTGATGAGCTTTAAGGGGACAATGCTCAGTGCAGACCCTGGATCTACTTGGATCATGTCCACTAAAGAGGAGTCGACGTATCCCGTGAAGTACATGGGTTGGTCATAGGACATACTCTTGATGAGCATACCCTCAGAAGTGAATGTAATGTAGGGAATCTATTGTCCGGTATTTGGTAGCATTTTGGACACCCTCTCTCCGCATCCTCTTCCGAAGTAGGAGAGAAATGCATGGCAAACGCCTCTGAGTCAGCTAGTTCCTCTCGTAAAGCTTCCTAGGAAGACTTGGATAGCCGCAGGAGCTCATACAAGGTGATCCTGGCTGGAATGTTCTTCAGTTATGCATGTAGGTCGAACTGAAAGGGTTGACTATTTGAACCAACTTGTCGGGATTCGGTTGGACTGTTAGTGGAGGTCTCGTCGGTGGTCTTACCAGACTTTCTGCTATTAGAGGGTAGTTCTTGGAAAAGTCCTTCCCCACTCGGATAATCAATGTGTCTACCTTATTGTCAGAATTGGTAAGGGTCGCTATCTCCACTTTATCAATGTCTGGAATTATCGAAATACTGTTACAAAGCTTAGGCTTGCCTTTGAACTTGTTAGAAGTCCATTGCTCATCGTTGAGGACATCAGGATGAACCCATATCACCTGTCCTGATGGCAAGGTCTGTGGCACCAAACCTTTCTCTTGTTGATTATGAGGATCGGCATTGACAATCTTCAGCTTCGTTTTGGGGATGGGTACAACCCCTGCTGGTATGGATTTTAGGAAGATCTATTCTGAATTTAAGAGTGACCATGATTGCAGTCACTTTCTTTTGCATCGTTTCCTTCTTTAGGACACCCGCATCGTAAAGAGCTTACAGCTTATCCTTAAGGATATAGCACTTAGAGGTATGATGAGCCAAAAATCTGTGGTACACATAGTAGTTCGGATTATCTGTTTTATTCACATCTTTAGGCTTCGTGATCTATGGAAGCTTGATCCTGTTTCTCTTGAGGAGAGTATCAAAAGTAGCCACAACTTGATCTTCCTTGAAGTCATATTGCCTCGGAGGGCACTGCTCGAAAGACTTAGGCTTCTGTCTCTAAGCTGACTTGGGGGCTAGAGTAGAATCGACAGCCATGATCTCTTTCCCCCTCGACTGAGAACGGTTTTTGGGGGCACTTGGTTCTGAAGCTCCTCTTTTAAATTGAGGTTCTTTGGCTTCCAGCCTTTTAATCATGTTTTCCACCTACTCACCTTGGCAAAAAAATTCCTTCTAGGTTTGGGTTTCCACCACACCGACCTTGGATAAAATGTCGATCGAGAGATTTTTGTGACATATCTTGATCAAAGTGCTTTCAGATACCTGGTCACGGTAATGAAGTGACCGATTCCTGAATCTCTTTACGAAATCGTTGACCGACTCTTTTTTCTTCTACTTCTCAACAAGCAGAGTGGCCATCGACACTTTTGTGTCATCATCAAAGAATCGTGCCAAGAAAATCCTTTCTATATCAGCTCATGATCTGATAGAGCCTGGTTCCAACTTGCGAAACCATTCAAAGGCTACCCCCTTTAGGGTGTCGATGAACAGTCGAGTGAGGATAGAATCATTCCCCATGAGAAATCCTATTTGAGATAGGAAGTAGTAGATATGTTGTGATGGAGATCCCTTATCATCAAACTTGACTAAGCTCATTGGTTTTAACTTTGCCAGGTAGGGGATTATATCCCATTCAACTGGATACGGCCTAACTACCCCCAACTCATTCATGCTCTTCTGAAGCTTCAAGTCATTGAGTTGACTATAGAATTCGTCGAGCCTCTTGTCTCAGGGAGTGCTGCCAAATCCGTATGTGATCTGTGATTATCTTCCTCTTTAACTTGTGTTAGGAGGAGTGGACTCCCGCTCTCTGTTCTTCGAGGATCTTCGTCGATTGTGTGATTTTCTCTTCTTCTTCTTATTCAGAAGTTGTTCCATCATTCCCTTCAGGGAGTTGATGGTCACTTGTTGCTCTTCAAATATCCTAGCAACCTTATCGAAGACTTCCACCATGTACACCTTTGCATGCTTGCCCTGCACTGAGTTCGAGGTTCGAGACATTGTCGTTGCTGAGTAAACCTCGTCATCATTATCATAGATGGGTGATAAGCGGGTATAATCGAATGGGATGGCCGCCCCTGTTTGAGTACGGGTGTGTAGGTAGACACCTTCACTTTCAATGGGAAGGTATTTGAATCCTAGAAAAAAAGTCTGGATCTGACAAATCTGAATCCTTAGCTTTTCCTTTCTCTGTCGTGTTAATCATAGTAGCTGGGAGTTCCAAATTATCAGTAGCATGTCTCCTCTGGGGATTGCATCTCCGACAAGGAGGTCTTGACTCTACAAGCTGCTGAGAAAGCCTTTTGAATACTCATGGTTTTGGTGCCTTAGAAATCAGCAAGCACTATTTTGATGATCCTCTCACAGTAGCACTAAGGATTCACCTCGTGAGTCGCACGCTTGGGATTTAGATGCTCTCTGAGATCCCTCATAGGTTGATAGTGATAACCCCCGGTGTCAGAAGAACCAAACATGAAGTCATGCGAAGAAGGTTCAAAAGAAGACTTGTGAGAACACCTGGAAAATTCTCCAAGTGTTGAATTCAGGCGAGCCTGCCTTGACAGGAGAGGTCTCATCTTTTGGTGAGCTTCAGCCTTCTGGCGAGCTCTAGCTGCTCGTTCATTCAGGTAAGGTCCGCTTGTTTGACTAGTCTTTGCTTTGCTTTTTTTACCAAGTCATGCTTGTAGGCGAAGCTTGGGTGTCAAGCAGGCATAATGGGGCTCGCCTGTTTTCTCCAGCTTGCTTGATCTGGTAAAGTCACCTAAATTGGGGACATGGCCTAAAAAGCGAAGCCCGCCTGATTTGGGGGGCTCGTCTGAGTTGCTAAGTTCGCCCGAATGGGAACTTTGCTCATAGACCGAGGTTCGTCTTAAATGTCAGGCTCACCTGAAATGTCAAGTTGGCCAGTTTTGGGAACTTTGCCAATAGAGCAAAACCCGTTTGAGTAGGTGGGCTCACCTGATAGGCTCAGTTTGCCAGAACTGAGAACTTTACGTTCTCGCTTGGCTTTTCTCAGGCCTAAATAGTAATTCAGGCCATCATAGTATATAAGGGCTTGTGCCTTTTGAATGGTGAGAGCTTGGTGTCTCCATTGTCTGGCTTTTCTGGAGAGAGAGAGAGAGAGAGAGAGAGAGAGAGAGAGAGAGAGAGAGAGAGAGAGAGAGAGAGATCCACGTTGACAGTGAAGGCATGATCGCCAACACGAACCATGGTCTCCTGCTATATGAGGCTTATGTGGATCGTTTTACAAGCCAACGAGCTATCCTTTGGCTTGCATTCTTGCACTTTAGCTCGGCCTTGATTGGTTTAGGGGAAATAGAACCCCCTGGCATAGCTCGAGTAGAGCACTCAGGCGTGGTTGTCTCGGCCGCTTGGGGTTAGATCACATGCATGATTCTGTGGCATTTGTGAGATGCATTACCACCAGATGAGGCTGAAGATAAGAACTCCTCGTACTTAGCTTGGTCTAACTCAATCACAAGGGACTCGACTATCGTCCCCTCTGCAATTACGTCGAATTACGCCACCACCATTTTGTTTGAAGAAATAGTAACTCCCACTATGGTCGCCATCTTCTATTCAGCATAAAAATTGACTCCTGTGAAGGGATTATTTCTATTAATAAGAATGACTTATTACAAACTAAGGATCAATAATTATAATAGAAGTGAAGAGAATGCTCTTCTTGTTTAATGTGGGTTCTTTGGTAGCGATGGGACGTCTCCCTTAAATGCTTGCGTCGATCTTGCTTCCCTTGAACGATTCGATCGACACTACGGTTGAGTTTCAGTACGCAGTAGAAGCTCTTGTGTGATTGAGTTTGATTATCCGAGCTTGATGAATGTCAAGGCTGAATGCTTAGAGAAGGATAATATGCAAGAGTTTATAAAGAGCCAAGAGTCTCAAATCTAAGAGTTCAGATTGAGTCTACTTCAACAGTCCAAGCTTCTACTTAAGGATATCTAGCCAAGCAAGCAGCACAAGTCTCTGATTGCAGAGTCTTAAAAATGCCAAGGCGATCAAGCCCACCAAGCCCCCTTCATGTTGCCAAAGGTGGCTTATAAATAGGCAAGGAAATGCATGGTCAATCCCTCGACTTGTGGGATGTAACCGCTCACAGGTGAGGAGCACCATACCTTCCCCTATAGCTATGGGATGTGACCACATAGGGATGATGAGATCCATGCTCCAACACTTAGAATGTAGGACGTGGGTATGCCCAATCCCACAAGCAAGCAGCTGCTTGCACCGCTCAGGCAAGGCTGGCGGGCTTGCAGATGAGCTCGAGTGCTATCTAAATACTCAAGCGAGCTTGCATGTGAGCTTGAGTTCTGTATAAATGCTCAGGAAAGCTTGCAGGCAAGCTTGGCAAACAGGCGGGGTTAGCTGGCAGACCCCTTAAGCATGTGAGCTGAATCCTGTTGGCAAACTTAGTTCGTGCGGGTGAACTTCCTACAGTCGAGCTTGACTTGTGAGGGCAAGTGTAGCTTTCAGGCGAGCTCGACTCATGCAGACGAGTCAAGATATTTTGGCGAACTTTGGCTTGTGCAGGCGAGCAAAATATGTTCGCGAGTCAGGCTTGTAGGTGAGCTCTGCTTGGCATATTGAATGCAGACGAGCTTGACTTGTGCTGGAAAGTCAAGTTTGCTGGCAGGCTCTGCTTGGCCTCTTGAATGCAGGCGAGCTAGCTAAGCTTTCTTGCTTTTACAATCTTGAGCACGCAAGCGAGCTCAAAACATGGGCAGATGGGGTCAATCAGGCAAGATTTGACCTCCTTGATTAAAGGCAATTTTTATTGCCTACAGGTGCTGACATTTTGAGAGAAGAGAGCCACAGATTTCAGAGAGAAAGGTGAAATCTTGGCGAACTTCGTGCATAAAGAGGAAGATTTCAAGAGATCTACAGGCCTTCACCCCTTTCCTTGAGATCTAACATCGCTTTGATCTCGAGAAGAGTACTTATATCACCTTGCTGAGATATTTACTTCTGAGATATTTACTTTTCTTCTAGTTTCCTTGCTTAAACACGAACACTGAACCTTCTTCAAAATCAATCGGGATCTGTGAATAGATCATCCATGGGCTAACGCGTCCCCGACACAGGCAAAGATTCCACGCAAGCAGCGATTGATAAATAATTTTTGCATGTGTTTCTAGGAAATCTTTTTTTGTTTCTTTTGTAAAGAGAAGTCTTATAAAAAGGCTCGCTGTTGTGATTTTGTTATATCAATAAACGATTGTAATGGACTCTGCAAAGAAATCGATTTTTGACGCAAACAGAACTATCAAAATTTAACCAAATTCCATTGTTTATCATAATTAAAAAAATTAATCTAAATATATAGTTATTTCCAAACTATAATTTTAACTAAATAACAGAGAGAAAATTAGGAAAAAATCAAAATTTATACTTTGATGAAGATTTGAAATTTGTCAACATCGGAGAGGAGATGGCATTGGACTTTAATAATGCAACTTTGGGGAAAATCTCTATTTCGGTTTGGAGAGAATGGGTTTGGTGAGAATAAGAGAGAGAAAATTGAGAGAGAAAGATGTGATTTTGGAGAGAAAAAATGGAATGAGGTTAAGTTTATTGAGGAAGAGAGATTGGGAGAGAGATTGGAAGAGGGTGGATGTAAATTGGGTTTGGAGAGGTGAGAGATCGGGAGGCTTAGAGAGAGAGGAGGCTATGCTCTAACTGTTGGGCATAGTCGGGTTTATATAGGCCCGACAAATCCATGGGACTACTAGTCTTGTAGGTTTTCTAAGGTCAAATTAGTGGCCAATTAATAGCCACTAAACATACAGGACGACTAATCTCGTATGTTTCATAATATCATTTTTGTGAAACTGACCTCTTGTTGGCCAAAAAGAGGTCGGTTTTGCTAAAATAATTAGCAAAACGGTCGGTTTTGCTAATTATTTAGTAAAAAGGGGCTCTTTTTAAAAGAGCTCCCCCACGAAACAATGTAATTATATAACCATTTTTAACCTGCCAAAAAGTAAGAAGTCATGCCCAGTCATGCCCAAGCAAGATCTTAATTTATTTATTTATTGGGTATGAAAGGCAAGTTTATTTTCATTACCAAAGTGGAAAAATGAAGTAAAAACTACCGTTTAACACCTTACCCCAGAAAGAAGACAAAACTTACAAATCTATACATCATACAATCCACTATGTTCCTGATCCTATTACGAAAACATGAGAGAGAGAGAGACAGGGAAAAAAACTTCGCTGCGGACATTCCCTCCGCACTCTATGTAAATTGAACACATAAGACTATTGGAAATTAAGGTTAAATCTAGAATTAAATAGTGAAGGATGACATGCTGTTATTTTAAACTTTTTTCAATTAACTGCTGTGCGTTTGTGAAACATTGTGCTTAAAGCAATATTTGGCCTACTCCGGTGCAAGGATCCTAAGTCCAAACTGCTTCCAGGAATAGCAGTACAGTACTCTAGTGTGCACCAATCCAGTACTGTAAATATCTCCTCGATCTGTAAGACCTTTCGGTCAAGGCAAAAGATCTTCTCGATCTCAGAACTTTTCGGTTTCAGGGTTCCTACGGGCATAGTTCTACAGCAGCAGCACAATAACAATGTTAATCTGACGATCGTATTCCAAGCTCGCGTGGGTATACCGACGTTCATATTCCACACTCACGAGAGAGTTTCCAACTTCAACCAAGAGCTGCCCAAGGGCACTATTTATAGGCCTCTAAGGCAAGCTCAAGAGTCATTAGCAATTAATGTGATCGTTACAATTCTTAATAACAATTAAGATTGTAACAACAATGTATTAAATTACTCTTAATGCTGTTGTAACTGCTGCATGCAGTAACTGCTGAATACTAGGCAATCAATGGACGCATTGCTACGAAACGTGAGGGTCACATCTCAGCAAATCAGACGAACCTCGTTTGATAAACGAACGTCATTAAACAGGCGAACCTCGTATGACAGACGAACCTCGTCGAACGAGTGAACATAGTCAAAAAGGCGAACCTCATACGACATATGAACCTCGTCGATCGAGCGAACCTCATCAAACAGGCGAACCTCGCATGACAGACGAACCTCGTCAAACAGGCAAATCTCGTATGACAGTCGAACCTCGTCGAAAGAACGAACATCGTCAAACAGGCAAACCTCGTATGACAGATGAACCTCTTGGACGAGCGAACCTTATCAAACTACGAGAACGCTAGGGTCACCCTCGTGCGAATACATAGCTCGTCCTCATGCTACGAAGTAGCCTGCGATGCAACCTTCGTGGCAGCCAACGTGGCGCCAAACAGCGTCACCTCGTCCCGATGCCTCTGTGCGAAGTGCAAAGTGTACCTAACAAAGCACCACTTAGCACCTCAGCCTGATTAGTCCCGATCCTCAGCCCATTGGCCCACGGCCCACGGTCTACAGCCCACGATCCACTAGAACTTATGAGGGATTAATTCAAATAAAATACTTCTTGGCTTGCCGTTTGCAAGCCTCGAACAAGGGACCTTTTGAAACACCAAAACATGAACTTTCCACTAGGCTACTAAGCATTTATGAAAAGTACTTGTAGTTAATATATATATAGTTTGAAAACTCATTTTGGAAAGCAGTTTTGACCAAAAAATCCAATAATCACCCACAAGTTTTTAAACTAGTGTTATGTTATGGTGTCGTTATTTCAATCGTTGTGCATAAGGTAGATGTCGCAAGGACTTGAATCCCCCTTAGACCAACTGAATAGAAGATAGATGCATTGTGTCACAAATCCAGCGATCACACAAGATCAAACTCATCTGTGGTAGTTTTCACTATGAACCACATTTGCCTTTGTCTTTGCATATTTATGGCCATGTGCTAGCCCTAGTTTCTGCTAGGGCTCTAGGTATCTTTCCATAAGACACCATAGGAGACGACCAAATCTCCACCCAGGCATAGGTGAGTTCTTTAGGTATGTTTCCTATTAAACATCTTGCATCCGAAAAGCTTTGAACTCATTAAGGCTTAAGAGCCATCCTCTCTCATGATAGGATTCTAGGTGAGTCCTTTAGGTATGTTTCTTATCTAACACCCCGCATCCAAAATGCTTTAGACCCATTAAGGCTTAACAGCCAGCCCCTTTACATGATAGGATTATCGATGAGTCCTTTAGGCATGTTACCTATCCAACATCCTGCATCCGAAATGCTTTGGACCCATTAAGGCTTAACAGCCAACCTCTTTACATGATAGTAATTTCTTATAAATCTTACTTGACTTTTGAACCAATCTTCTTGTCATTAGTAGTGTAAGCTTTGAACTAATAACTTGACGAAATGGTAAGTGTTTGTAAGACTCACCAAACTTTATAAATCTTACTTGACTTTTTTTGTAAGACTCACCAAACTTTATAAATCTTACTTGACTTTTGAACCAGTTATCTTTATTATTAGTAGCGTAAGCTTTGAACTAATAATTGGATTCTTTATTATTAGTAGCGTAAGCTTTGAACTAATAATTGGATGAACATGGTAAGTATTTGTAAGACTCATAAAACTTTAAGACCCATTGTAGCAAACGTCCTTTCGACTATGTCATTTTTTAGTCCTTTAGTCAAAGGATCAGCCACATTCTCTGAAGATCGAATGTCAATCACCGAGATGACTCCTTAGCAAATGAGTTATCTCAAATAGCCATGCTTCAGACGAATGGTCCGCTTCTTTCCATTGAACAACGAGTTCGTTGCCACAGCACCTGTTGCCTGATTATCAGAATAGATTGTAATTGCGCATTGTTATTCTATCAATGGAAGGTCTCGGAGAATACAACTGAGCCACTCATCTTCATCTCATGCAGTTCTCGCCAGAAAAGTGATCGCCGACAAGCAAAAAGACCTAATTAGTAATTTTAATCAATTAAAATATCTTAACGCCGATTTTTTATTTAAAATACCTTCTTGGCAAATTGAGTTGAATTAAAATACCAATATGGGTATTTATACAGATTAAGTCATCACGTGTCACGCACGTGACGAGTTCTCGCCGGAAAAGTGGTCGCCGACGAGAAAAAGGACCTAATTAGTAATTTTAATCAATTAAAATGCCTTAACGCCGATTTTTTTATTTAAAATACCTTCTTGGTAAATGAGGTTGAATTAAAATACCAATATGGGTATTTAGCCAAATTGTAGGTCTCTTCAATAGCTTTCCAACACATCTTAAATCACCTCATTCTGAGGTCAGATGAAAAGTTACAGCCAAAATACCGAAGATTGTTTTTTCAGTCTGACTGGGTTTTCTGTTTCAGGTCAAATTTATTTATTTCGGGTGTACCTCTATATATACATGTGTTTTTCACAAAAAATTCTCTTTTACATCATATTTCTAAACCCTAGTAGTCATTCTCTCCTCTCAAAAACCCTATACCACTTTTTGGTAAATTTTAAGAACTTTGTGAAGCAAATACCGAGAAAGGGACGAAATCATCGGCGTTTGGCTAGAAAAACTTATTTCCTTGCATCTTTGGATTTCGCAGTAGCATTTTGAGGCAAGATCATCTTCCTCCAAACCTATCCCCTATAGTAATTCATGTTTTTAATATGTATAATTGGTTAATCTAATGTGTAGTGTTTATGTCGATGATTTAAATCCTAGTTTTGATGTTAAATCTTAAAACAACAAAGAGATCAGTAAAATCTATCTTTAATTGATAAAAGTAGATGATCATAATCAATAGTTTTTTTAGATTTATTGTTAATTCTTGTTTTACATGGCCTAAACCCTAATTGTCGATATATAGAAACTTGAGGCTTGAACATGAAACAAGATGACAATATGAGTTTGTGGATTAAAAACTCTAGTTTAATATGTAGATTTGTGAATGAAATCACCAAATGAAGAAAAGGTATTAACTTGATATTTAGATCCGTGTTTAATTGCTAAGATGATGAACTGATTAGGTTTTGAACCCTAATTGTACAAACTTAACCTGATTAGTGATGTTTAAAGTATTTTAAATCCTAAAAGGTCATGTTATGATGATAAATAATTATTTAGTCAAACCCTAGTAAGTAAAATACAAGGTTTAAACATGTATTTATACCCCATAATGATGTCCATAATTTCTTTTAGTAAAAAATTTCTTAACTTTACAAAAAAACTCAAACCTGAGTTCTGAACTCGGATCGGTCGACCGAACCCTGTGCATTGATCGACCGATTCCACCTTAAGTTTGTCTGTTTTTTTCGGTCAGTCGACCAATTTGGATGACCAGTCGACCGACCGAAGCTTGTTTCTATGCGTGTTTATGTGAATTGGTTGTCGGTCGACCGATGCCCTAGGGAAGTCAACCGACATCATGTCTTGTTTGTGATGATACTTCTTGCACATTTGTTCTTGAACGCGGGGTTTGAGACATACAATGATTTTTACGTACGACTATAGACATACACCTATGGAGGCTTGACACACACGGACTTCCACGAAGGGGATAGTAGAGTGTATTGTTTTAGCATAATTGCAGGATGCCTAAATAGGTTGTTTGTTCTGCATGGTGATGCGATGAGGATGTCTGAGGAGATAGTCTGTTCCGCATGGTAATACGATGAGGCTAATGAGTCGTACCTATAGTAAACCCGACGAGGTAGTCCATTCCACACTATGTTGCGATGAGGCTAGTGAGCCGTACCTAGAAAAATACTCGAAGAGGTAGTCCATTCCGCATGGTGATACGATGAGGCTTGTGAGCCGTATTCGTAGGATACCTGTTTTGGTAGTCAGTCTCGCACGGTGATGCGATGAGGCTTGTAAGCCGTATTCCTAGGATACCTAATTTGGTAGTCCGTCCCACACGGTGATGCGATTTAGGATGCCTGAATTAGTAGTCAGTTCCACATGATAATGCAATGAATTATAAACTTTGTGAGAATTCACATTGTAGTATATCCGATAGCCTAAGTCATTGACGAAAGCCATTTATGAACATGATTCGTTGCTAAGATATATTATGTCCAGAGTACTTCGCATTTGCGAATTTCACAGAATTTTATATTTGTAATTCCATATTATCTACCCATGGGTAGTGCGAATTATATGTTCATTTATGATATTATGGCAACTTTACTTTCTTGTATTGCTTTCCTTTATTATTTATTCTTAGTTTGTGATTGATATTTAGCGAGAGGTTTAAGTGTTTATGATGTTTGTATTCAAATTAAAAGTGAAATTAGTAGAAACTATTAAATGAATCCAAATAAATTAGAATGAATAGTCATTTGATCAATTTGTTGTTATTAAATTATGAGGCCAAGAATGTGTAGAATTTACAGTTACATGAATGGATATTCTACAATCTAATTAATCCAATACTTTTTAGTATTATATATAATTGACACAAAATTATATTATATATTTATAATAAGTAACAAAACAAAATTTACTCACTTTAATAATATATCTCAATTGTTTGGAGAAATGTACTCCCAGTAGCTTAACCATCAACCAATCCCATAATTATACAACATACATGAATTTTGTACTTCAACGAGATGAATAATTATTTCTAGTAACTTCCTGGATTTTCTAACTGAAAAAGAATATAGACGGAAATTGGGGTTAAATACTAAATCTAAAAATGCATTTTTATTAAACTCTATATTTTGGCTTCAAAACAAATTTTGTGGAATTTATAGGATTACCTAAATTTTGTAAACAGTGTTCTTTAAAATCAAGCAAGATTATGAATGCTATTAAAGAATTTCCCAAAAAAGAAAATCAATTGTGCAGAAGGATTCCTAATATAATAGGACATGTAATCCATGTACATATAAGCTCAGAAAAATATTTAATATAGTGTGAAAAATTAAATAACTATATATGACATGTACATATTAATTAATAATTATATATAAATTATATATAGTCTGGTCATTTGCAAATTATACTATCCCAAAAAATTAAAAGTATTCAAAAAAATTTGGTGGGTTCTAAAATATCTTGGCGTCTTCCTGCGTCTGTATGTAGTTCTAAATTGGGAAACCGAGAGACCATAAAATCTCACTTATCTTATATCTCCCAAAAATATAAGAAAATTTGAAACTTACTATTAAACCCGTACTAAAGAAGAAAATGGATGGGGACAATGTGCTTGATACAAATTGATGTACTATCGAAGAAATCCTTGACATGTTGTTAGGATTTGAGAGTAGGAGCTCTTTATAGTCAGTTCCAGGTGTGGAGAGAGGAGTCTTTTTTGATTTTTTTAGATAAAAAGGTAAGTGGATTAAGCTTTGAAAGAGAACAGAAAGATATTTTGACGAATAGTAGATGTTAAGATGAACCGGCAAAGGTTACAAAATAATGAGTACTTAATTTTATTAATTTAATTTAGTTTAATTTAATTAGGTTTAGAATGTAAAATATATATAAGGTTTAGGCGTACCCATACTCCCTCTTATAAAGGAGTATGATATTTTAATTAATTAGAGCATGATCAAAGTGAAATCTTGTTAAAGATATTTCTACTCATTAGAATAATTTGACATGTATGAAACTGTTTTGGATTTTTTACAAATTTTGTAAAATCTATAACTTTTTTACATATTTTGTAAAATATAGAATTTTTCTGTAAAATTTTTAATACTTTGAAGTCTTTTGGGTTTTAATCTAAATATACAAGTTCTAAAAGTATTTTAGGCATTTCTACTAATTTTGTAAATTGATTTTCTAGTAAATATTCAAATTATACTTTTTGAGTATTTCTACGAGTTGTATGAATTCTATAGATTTTGGATGTTTTCTAGCTTGGTCACTCACACATAATTAATATTTGTCTCCTTGATTATGAAAATGATTTAGGATGTTAGAATATTTTATAATAGCATCTAATTTTTATTTTTATTTTAGAATTTAAATATAAAGTAATAAATGATAAAATAAAAAGTTTTACTTTTTATATATGTTAGGCACAAAGTTTAAATATTTAGATTGTCAAAGTTTTAAATCCTTCTCTATTTTTTCTAGTAAATAAATAATATTTTTTTAATGTAACCACCCTTAAGATAGGCCCTATTTCACATTACCACTCTTAATTACTCAATATTCAAAAAATCGCCCAATATAATTCAATTTTGATTCACAAGATTTAACAAAATTTAACTTTGTTACAAATTCAATAAAATTTGATCTTGCTATAAAAAATTAAAATAAAATATAATTTTGATTGATAAAATTTTAAAAAACTAACTTCGATATCCAAAGTTTAACAAAGTTTAATTTTGATAAACCAATTTAAAAAAATTAAACCTATAGGGGTAAACTGTCAAATATTAATTTATGGATAGAAATTTAGGTGGAAAAGGGTGCGCGTGGTTCTATTTTAGTGAAATAATAGTTAGGGGTGGTTTTGCGAAACTTGAGTAATTAAGAGTACTAATGTGAAGTAAGATCTAAATTATGGGTGGGTTCTTGGAAAAAAATTGTAAATAAATCTTGTAAGTTCTTAGATTTTTTATTTTGTAATTTCTAGACAAGTGGCTGAATGTAGAGGATGAACAATTATTTATAACTTAATATAATTTCAAAAAATATAATATTTAATATACTTAAATAAAATCTTAGCTTATATACATATTAATAAGGATATGATAGGATAATTGAAGCCTATATTTGTTAATTAGAGTTAAGTAGGATAAGAATAATATAACAATAATGTTATATCTAAAAGGAACAAGGGTACTTTTATCTATGAAAAGTTTTTACCAAACTCCTAACTTTAAAGAGAGTATGATATTTTATAATTTCGAGAGAAGTGGCTTAATGTGGAGGTTGAACAATTATTCATAAATTAATATAATTTTTTATATAATTTCAAAAAATATATAATTTTAATACACTTAATCAAATATTAGCTTATATACATATTAATTAGGATATGATAGGATAATTGAAGCTTATACTTATTAATTAGAGTTAATTAGGATAAGAATGATAGAATAATAACGTAATATCTAAAAGAATCAAGGGTATTGTTGTTCATAAAAAGTTTTTTCCAAACTCCCACTTTTAAAGGGAGTATGATTAATAAAGAAATTCTCTTTCACATATAATAAAATGCTCTTATCTCTTACGAAAGTGACACCACACATCTCATTTTAGATCTCAATTCTGAAAATCATATTAGCTTACTGGCTTTGTACATAATATTTATAATTTACAGCACCACTTATTATTACCCTTGACTATTTAAATATTTTATTTTAATTTTAATTTTTTATCATTCTAATTATATCCTATCATAATTCTATGTGAACTACTTACGGGTCAATAATTTAAATCGTCCTTTAAAAGTACGAGTTCGGAAAAAAAAATTCTATGGTCATTATTACCCTTGACTATTTGAATATTTTATTTAAATTTTAATTTTATATAATTATAATTATATCCTATCCTAATTCTATATGAACTACTTACAGGTCAATAATTTAAATCATACTCCCTTTAAACTACGAGTTTGGAAAAATCTTTTTATGGTTAATATTACCCTTGACTATTTGAATATTTTATTTAAATTTTATTTATTATAATTATAATTAAATCATATCCTAATCCTATGTGAACTACTTACAGGTCAATAATTTAAAGATTAATAAGCTATAATATATGAAGATTGCAAAAAACCACAAAAAGTTTCAAAAATTGCACAAAACACCCTTAAAAGTATAAAATTACACAAAACATCCAGACATTTCAAAACTTAAACAACAAACATGAAATCCTCAATATTTTAAAAACTATAAAAAAACCCTCAAAAATTTAAATAATAACAAACCATTATGAAATTCTGAAATTTCAAAACTTGCAAACAACAAAGACGAATTCAAGGAATTACTATGAGACACTAAAAAACTAAATTTTGTAAAAAATAACCTAAAAGTTATAAATATTCCAAAAATCTCCTTTGAAAATTAAAAAACACAGAAAACCCTAAATTTTACTAACTTATAACCAATACATATCAAATCTCAAAAGTATATGAGTTTGGAAAAATCTTTCTGTAGTTAATATTACCATTGACTACTTGAATATTTTATTTAAATTTAATTTATTATAATCATAACTATATCTTATCCTAATCCTATGTGAACTACTTACATGTCAATAATTTAAAAATAAATAAGCTATAATATATGAAGATTGCAAAAAACCCAAAAAAGTTTTAAAAATTACACAAAACACCTTTAAAAGTATAAAATTACACAAAACATTCAGACATTTCAAAACTTAAAACAACAAACATGAAACCCTCAATTAAAAGTATAAAATTACACAAAACATTCAGACATTTCAAAACTTAAAACAACAAACATGAAACCCTCAATATTTTAAAAACTATAAAAACACCCTTTCAGACATTTCAAAACTTAAAACAACAAACATGAAACCCTCAATATTTTAAAAACTATAAAAACACCCTTAAAAGTTTAAATAATAAAAAAACACTATGAAATTCTAAAATTTCACAACTTACAAACGACAAAGATGAATTCAAGGAATTGCTATCAGACACTAAAAACTAAAATTTATAAAAAAATAACCTCAAAGTTATAAAAATTCTAAAAAACTCCTTCGAAAATTAAAAAATGCACAAAACCCTAAAATTTAATAACTTATAACCAATATATATCAAATCTCAAAATTATCAGCAGACCGTTAAAAATTTAAATTTTGTAATAAACAATCTAAAGTTTTATTAATTACAAAAAACACCCTCAAAATTCAGAGTTACAAGAAATATTCTGACATTAAAAAATTTACTACCAACACATGAAACATAAAAATTACAAGCACTCAACTTAATATTTAAAATTTTTAAAAAACACTCTCAAAGTTTCAAAATTTTCAAAACACGCCCTTAAAATTCAAAATCACAAAAAAGCAACTAAAATTTCAAAACAAAGCAAAAAAAAGAGTAATTGTTTGATATTTTTCATTAAGATATGTAAATTTAACTTTTATTTTAAGGTTTTACTATCTTTTTGGCAACTAAAAGTAGTCTAATTTTATCAAAAAAGATAAAGGTGGAGAATGATTGATAACGTCTCAATAAAAAATAAAATAGAAGGAATAAAAGACACTATTTTTTGAATATTTTATAGAATAGGTTTTTCAGAGTAAATTAGGAATTTTTGAAGGGATTTTCATAAACGTTTTTAGTACTTTTATATATTTATGTGGATGTTTTTATTATATAAACTGTTAGACCCTATAGGGGGGGTGATTAGGGTCTTATGCTAATCTAATCCGATTAAATACCAATTAAAACTTATTAACAAGTTATCCTAGCAAGTATGAAATACAACAATGTATATGAGCTAGGATAAGTAATATGAATAACAAAGAGATATATCCTATATAAAGAATATGTATATATGCAAGGATATATAAACAACACAAGGGTAAAATAAACAATCTACACAAGTGATAGGGTAATATGATGAGCAATACACAAAGGCGATATAAGATATGAAAACAAGAATAAGAACGCCAATGCAATCACAAACACACGATATGATCACGGAGTTCGGACCTTCCGTCCTACGTCTCCGCTCCCCACTCCCGGGGAGAATTCCACTATCACAACCGGGTTTTCTACGTTCACCCGAACAACGTTTACACCTCACAGTATCGGTTTTCAACGCTCACCGATCAACGTCACTCCTCACAATCGGTTTTCTAGTTCACCGAAAACTTTCACACCACACTCGGTTTCTAGCTCACCGAAAACCTAACAATCTCACAATGTAACAAATATAAATTGTTCTCTAATATGGATGAGAACACAATAAAAGCTCACACTCAATGCTACAACTCTCACAACCCTAATATATTATGAATGCAAATACAATAAGCTCAAAGTGGGTGTGTGTAACAATGAGTGAAATCAAATCTAAACTCAATATAAAACTAGCTTTAATAGAATTGATAATTAACAAATAACAAATGAAAGCTAGAGTAGAGTTTAGAAAACTTCTCAATGGAAGACAAGATGGAGAGATGGAGATTGGAGCCCAAACAAGAAGATGATCTCCTCCACTTGTGAAAACTTCTTCACAAACAAAAACAAACCCTTAAACACACTTAAACCCTTGTTTAAAACTTGTTTAAAAACTTCTTAGATAGTTTGAAAAGAGATCAGCAATGGGTATTTATACCCTCTCAAAACTCAGCCAAAAATCCCAAGTCAAAAGACCAAAAAACCATCTTCAACGGCTCTAAAAAGAGCCGTTGGGACTCCAGCGGTCGACCGATGAAAAACGCGGTCAACCGGAAACAAGTTCAGAGTCGCAGGAGACGTTCAGAGAGTCTTCGGTCGACCGGGAGGAAATTTCGGTCGACCGATGGTAAATTTCGGTCGACCGGCGGAAATTTCGGTCGACCGACGGTACTGAAGCAGGTATATCCGATTTTATAAAATCGGTTAAAAATAGTAAAACAGCTCCAAAAATTATGAAATTTTGAGAAAAGGTTCTAGACATGTATAAAAACATATTAGAGAAAGAATTTCCGAAAAAGAATTTTCCAGTTGAGATAAATAAATGTTTTAACACAGAAATACAGTTTCTGAAAAACTGCTGTGATACACGATTTTGTAAAATCAATTAGGCACAGTAAATCAACTCCAAAAATAGTAAAATTTTGTGGGATGTTTCTAAATATGTAGATAAACATGTAAGAGAAAGAATTTTTCAAATATCACTTTTCATTTGTGAAAAATCATCAGTTTTGTAAAACATGCACTAACATGTGCACGAACGAAAACGTGAATTTGTAAATTCCTTTAAACATAACAAATCAATTCCAAACTTGATGAAACTTTGAGAAATGTTTGCAAATGATATTTTGAACATGTTACAAAAAGAATTTTACAATTTTCATTTCTCAATTGTGAAATCTCATTATTTTGCAAAAGTATTCAAAACATGAAAAACCCAAAACCATGCATGTATGTATATAACTATATATATACATAGAAACCAAATACGTGTGTGTATATGATATTGAGCTTAAGGTACTTAACACACATAATATAAAACCTAAGCTAAGTTACCCAAGCTTGATCTTGATCTTCATTGTAGCTCAACTTGGTACACATTGCGGATGAAGCTTGAACTTGATCTTTAACTTGAATTGTATAGGCTTCAATCCGACATTCCGCCAACCTCCTTTGGATATCATCGTTGAAGCGCAATCCATCCATCCTCCAACTATGTTGTTTGTCTACAACAAATATGAAACACAAATACTAGACAAACAACATTAGTGATAAATTGTTTGTTAATCATCATCAAAACAAGAAGGCCAACATAAACATATACTAGATTTAGTATTAATATTTATTTTATAATTTTTTTAAAGTCTATCAAGGATTAGGAACAAACTTCATATTATCTTTTGTGTTATTTTAGCCCACTTTTAACCAATCATTTTGTCTTATGAGCTTTAATTATACATTTTCCTTTTAGAATGCTATTTTTTAAAGTATTTTCCACTTTTACAATGCTATATTTTATCAAGTCAAGCTTGGTTTTATGTTAGTCTAAATGACATGATAATTCAAATTTTTTTTTAGATTATATTTATTTCCTGTCAATTCAATTACCAATATAAAAATTTAAATTAGGTGTAGTTCATTAAAACGAATATTAAATAAAATAAATAATCACAATGCTAAAGTTTAAAGATATAGGTAAGCAAAAACCATCAAAGTAGAATCGAGGAACAAGTTTTAGTAAGGAAATAAACAAAATATACTTAATCATGATATTTGACCACGTGCATTGCACATGCATAAAACCTAGTATAAATAAATAAATAAATAAATAAGTAAATATATATATATATATATATATATATATTGTGACGCCCCTGGGTTCACACAAGGCTGCAGTCCGAGGTGAAACCAGGAATGTCAAACCTGCCATGCACCACACCGTGTAATAACATGTTTCACCATCACAATCACTATCTCTCTAGAGGAAATTAACAATAGGTGTAGGTACAAAGCAAGTAAAAAGGTTTTACAACAAATACTTGATGAGATGATAGAACATCGAATTAACACATCTCCTCAACCAAATAAACTGGAATACATAGTCAAAGTCTGAAATGAATAACAAAAATCTGGAGATCTCAACATGTCTCAAAGTACATAATATCTGATATAGAAAATAAGGCACACAGCCTTTACAACTCTAGAACATAAACCTCTTAAGTCTAAAAATGTCTCAAGTGGAGTAAAAAATAAAATACATCTAATATGAGGATAAATAGGCACTAGTAAGGGTCGCCCTCAACCTGCGACTCTCCGGGCTCCTGGCTCGTTACCTGAAAGGGGGAGGGACAACGAGCGTCAAAGGGCTAGCGAGCAACATCACAACCAACCCCAAGGGATAGGGCTTGTTGTATATGAAAATACAGTTAATACACAATAATATAAAATCATTTATCCTAGCAATAATGGGTTTTGGTACTTAGGAAATTACAACACGAGCATAGGTACGTCGAGCGAAATAATCCAAACAAGGAAACCCTCATGTATATACCTTGTATCTCAAATTGAAAGTCCCTAAGTACCAAACCCGGAGTCTAATACATGAACAAATAAATGAAAAAGAAAACGAAATACATCTCTACTTCCAAACAAGGTGTCATGCCAAACTCACAAGAGTGTCATGTGAGAAAAACGATTAAGTGTCCAAAACCTAGACTATATAGGTTAAACGTCCAACACATAGACTGCATGAAGTAAACGTCCAACTCATGGGCTGAAAGCAACGAGTGTCCAATGCATGAATCAAACATAACCAATGTCCAACGCTTGGACTGAATGTAACCATTGTCCAACGCATGGACTGAATATAACCGTTGTCCAACGCATAGACCGGATGTGACCGTTGTCCAACGCATGGACCGGATGTGACCGTTGTCCAACGCATGGACCGGATGTGACCGTTGTCCAACGCATGGACCGGATGTGACCGTTGTCCAACGCATGGACCGGATGTGACCGTTGTCCAACGCATGGACCGGATGATAATGCATATCCAACACGAGGATTAAATAACAACGCATGTCCAACACGAGGACTAAGTAAAGTGAATGTCCAACACAAGGACTAAATATAGACTATACAAAGTGTAGATGTTGAATTTATATATATATATATATATATATATATATATATATATTATATTATGCAAAAGAAGTACACATACAGTCTCATGTTTCACGTGCCTCGATGTGTGGATCGGTACTTGTCAAAAGTCAACTCACAGGTATAGGTAAATCACTAAGCATTGTAAATTGGGTCAGATAGTCGAGGCGAACTCTCGAACGTGTGAAAAGTATTCACAACAAACCAACAAGTACACCAAAACTGTGCAGGGGGGGGGGGGGGTGGGGGGGTGACTCGACTGCCAGAGCGTCGACTCCAGTCGACCGCACATAGGAGCCACAAAACCATTGTGCTCAAAACTGAGCGGCGGTCGACCGCAGAGGTCATGTCGGTCGACCGCTCAAAGAGCAGAAGTGATTTTGCTGGCAAAATCCCGTGACGGTCAACCGCTGAGTCCGCTGCAGTCGACCGCTAAGAGGACAGAATCACAGTCTGGGTTTCTGTCAGCTTCGAAACTCCTCCAAAATTTGGAAATTCTATACCCACCTAACTTTAACATTTCAATAGTGATATATGGCAGTAAACAACAAGTTTAAATAGTTAAAACCTCATTTTACCAAATATCCCAAACTTAATGAACATGAGTTAAAAAGTTCTTAAACAGTAAGAATAGATTTAAACTCTCATAAAAATGTTTCAGATCAAAATCTCATCTACTAAAATCATTAGTGAACTTTTAAGGACTGAAATATATGATTTTCACATCTTATGCCATAAGGATCTACTTTATCTACATAAAATACGATTTAGGCTCAATAAAACCGGATTAAAACTCAAATCTAAGCATAAAAACGAAAAGGGGTAAAGTTGGGCGAGATGTTACTCGCCTATGATGTGTAGAAATCTCCTTGATCTGTAGGAGGGCAATCCCCTGCTGAATCCCCCAGAAAATCTACCAAGAATCCTTCGAAACTTCCCCAAAATACCAAAAACGAAGTTAGGGTTTGAGAGGAGAGAGAGAAGGGGGGCTGAGGCTATTAGGGTTTGAAAGAGGGTTCTGAGAGCTTCAAAATGAGTATATATAAGTAGGGTAACAACCGGGTTTGGTATAAATAAAAACAACCCGAAACAGAACTGAAACTGGCGTCTGTACGCCCAGCGGTCGACCGCAGCGACCACGGCGGTCGATTGCTCAGAGTTCTGGGCCATGCTCAGACTGGAATTCGGTAAAAATGTTGTAACTTTCTCATACGATCTCGGAATGAGGTGATTTAAGATTTGTTGGAAATCTATTGAAGAGACCTACAACTTTGGTCTTATACACTTTTCCAGATTCTAACGGAATTAGTATGAAAAATATAGAAACTCTCAACTGGTCAAAATTCTCAGATTATCACTCTTTGCCTTTGTGCATGTTTTGTGTCTTTACACTCATATATTCACAAATATACATTGAATTGATCTTAAATCAATTTCTATCATACTTAAACATCAAAATATATTATTTTCACCATATAACATATTTATAATTATTTATCACTCTATATTCAAATTTTTAGGGTTTTACATTCTTCCTCCCTGAAAAGAATTTCGTCCTCGAAAATCAGAAATCATACGCATCTCGCAATATGAACTTCTAGATGAACATATAGAAATATTTATACCTAACAATCTAAAATGGTAATACTTCCGCTCGAACCCTAATCTAGTGGAACTAGTATATCGGGTGAAAAATCCAAACAAGGAACCCCCCATATATATACCATGTGTTCTAAAAGGTTAAGAATTAAGCAGAAATATTCACATTCTAGTGTTAAATGTAAATATAACCCAAGATGTAAACATAATATAAAACACATATCATAAAAATTAATTTACCTGTTCAAACAGGAGTGGGTAGTCGCGACGCATGTCTTCATCGCGCTCCCAAGAAACCTCCTCAACTCCTTTCTGGTCCACTGAATTTTTACCAAAGGAAAAATATCTTGTTTCTAAATTTCCTGACTTCTCTAGCAAGAATATAAGCTGGGATTTCAATCGTAGTCAAATCATCTTGAAGCTAAATCTCTGATGTGTTCAACACTCACTGTTGTTCTTCATCATGTAATTGCTTCTTGAACATTGAAATATGAAATACTTTATGTACATTAGACATCGATGCTGGAAAGTCTAGTCCATATGAAACAGCTCCAATAAGCTCTAAAATCCGGAACGGTCTAATATATCTCAGCTCAAGCTTTCTCCGCCTTCTGAATCGCTGAACGTCTTTCATAGATGATATTTTCAGTACAACTAACTCTTCAAATCTGAAACTCTAAATGTCCTCATCTCTTATCTGCATAGCTCTTTTGCTGACTCTGAGCAGCTAGAATCTGTTCTCTGATTAATATTACTTTCTCAGTAATCTATCTTATAAGCTCTGGCCCAAGCATTAAACTATCCTCTGGCTCTACCCAATATATAGGCGATCTGCAAGGCCTCCCGTACGATGCTTCATACGGGGCCACACCAATTATCGCTTGATAACTATTGTTATAAGAGAACTTTACCAGTGGAATATGATCCTCCCAGTTGCCTTAAAAGTAAATGACACAAGCCCGCAACATGTCCTCCAACATCTGATTTACTCTCTCTATCTTACCATCCGTTTGTGGGTAGAATACACTACTGTAAGATAAATCTATTGCCAAATGAATTCTAGAAATCCTTCCAAAAAAAGCGGAATGAACACTAAATCTCGATCCGATACCATCTACCAAACAAATATCCTCGCATATGCCTCGGCGGTATATGTAGTCCTTACTGGAATGAAATATGCTAGCTTCATTAGTATATCCATTATCATCCAACCAGAATCATTTTCTTTCATTGACTTCGGCAACCCTACAATAAGGTTCATAAAAAGGTCTGCCCACTTCTATTTCGAAATGGGAAAAGATTAAAGTGTTCCTACCGGTCCCTAATGTTCCACCTTCACTTACTAATAGGTAAGACACTTAGCTATATACTCTGATATCTTTCTATGCATATCACTCCACCAAACGTGTCTCTTTAGGTCTTTGTACATCTTAATTATCCCTGGATGTACAGAATCACGAATTCATAGTTATCAATAAACTCAATCCACCGTCGCTGTCTCTGGTTGAGTTCCTTCTGGGAGAAAAGATACTTCAAACTCTAGTGGTCGATGAACAACTCAAATTGCACTCCATATAAGTAATGTCTCGTGACTTCAGTACAATTACCACTACCGCCAACACCAAATCATGAGTGGGGTAGTTCTGCTCGTGCACCCTAAATTGTCATGAGGTATATGCTTCTACCCTCTGAGTCTGCATCAAGATGCCTCCTAAACCTGCCAATAATGCATCTGTGTAAACAACGTACGTCCTATCACTGCTCGAAATAGTCAAAACTGGTACTGTAGTCAACTTAGTCTTTAAAGTATTAAAGGCCTTCTGACACTCTATGTTCCAAATGAACGGTACACCCTTCTTCGCAAGGCGTGTAAGTGGCGCCGAAATCTTCAAAAAAAAATCTAGGATGAACTTCCTGTAATAACCGGCTTATCCAAGAAGCTTCGAATCTCTGTCACCATCTTCGGCGGTTCCAAAACAAGAATTGTTATAAACTTAGCCGGATTCACGGCCATTCCCTCTCTGCTGTTGACGTGGCCGAGAAATCTAACTTTTGAAAACCAAAACCCGTATTTGCTGCACTTGACATACAACTGATGCTCCTGAAGAGTCGGCAATGCTACTCGTGTTCTGCTTCCGATCTCGAAAATATGAGAATCTCAAACTAGCCCATGAAGGGACGGAAAAACCCGGTTCATCACATTCATGAATACTACGGGTGCATTAGTCAACCCGAATGGCCTGACTAGAAACTCTAAAGATTCACATCGAATTAGGAAAAACGGCTTTGGGAAAATCCATCTCCTGAACCCGTAACTATGATAACCAGAACGAAGATCAAACTCCGAGAAATACTACGCTCTCTGCAACTAGTCGAACAAGTCATCAATCCTAGGTAATGAGTACCTATTCCGGATAGTGACCTTGTTCGGCTCTCTATAATCAATGCACAATCTCATATTACCATCCTTCTTCTTCACGAAGAGGACTGATGCGCCCTACGGAGAATAACTTCTACAAATAAAACCCTGAGCTAACAACTCATCTAACTGGGTCTGAAGCACCCTCATCTCAGCTGGTGTCATACGATAGGGTGCGCGGGATATCGGGACTGTGTCCGACTGCAACTCAATGTAAATCTCAACCTCTCACACAGGAGGTAACCCAGGTATGTCTTGAAAGACATCCTGATAATCTGAGACAACTCTAGTCTCCAACAAATTAGAACTCTGATCTCGTCACATCTCCTCATCGATGAATGCCAGAAATAACTCCGCAAAGCGATTGCCCTGAGAAGTGGCCACAATCATCTCGGACCCATTGGACGCTCGCAATCTGACTATCTTCATAAAAACAGTCAGAACTAATATAGCGGGATGACAACCAATCCATAACAAGGATAACATCGAACTCGGACACATGCACACTATCAAATCTATGAAAAACTCCGACTCACCTAGACTAATAATACACATCCTACAAATGCTCTCCAGAAGCGATACCCCACCTAAAGGGATGTAAAACCGATAATGGAATGTCTAGGGGTTGAGCTACGATTTGGAGTCTAGTCATAAAAGCATACAAAATGAAAGAATACGAAGCTCCCGAATCGAAAAGAATACGGGCGGGGAAAAGGATTTATGAGGGACGTACCCTCCATAACTGATCTGCTTGCTCTATTATCATGCGGAACTACTGCATATACTCTGCCGGTGGATGAAAACTGCTCTGCTGCTGGTGTTGGAGAATATGGGACAATCTGCCCCTGGGGAACCTCCTGAACTGCTAGAACCTGCCCCTCAGTCTTCTGGTGCTGCTGATTAGGACCATTTCCCTTCTGATCTCTTGTTGGTGTACTGCTACACTCAAATGCCTGGTGCCCGGCCTTGCGGCAGTTATAGCAAACTCCCCGGAACTTACGCTACTGACGAGCTTTCTGATTCTGTTGGGATCCCTTCTTATGAGGGCCCTGCTGCTGCTGGGGTCCAGACCAAGGTCTCTTATTCTTACCCTTGTCTCCGGGGTGCCCTTCCTTGTTCTTCTGAAACTTAGCCGTCCCATTTTCTTAAGAAATGACGGTTCTAGCTACTGATGGTGGTGGTGCAATATGATTCGCCATAAGCTCCTCGATTGCTGTTATCCTAGCGACTAAGGATATATATATATATATACATATATACATAACATATCACCATACGATTTTTACAACATACAGTATTCACACCAATACTTTAAGCAAAAATAATTGTCATAAAAAAAAATTAAAAATTTTGAGATATACGCATATATCGTCCTCACTCATACTAGAAAATCCTTAGCGGACTTTATACATGAATCCTAAGAAACTCTAAACTAGCTCCACGACTCGACACGGGATGATCCTAAGGATACTGGAACTAGAGCTCTGATACCAACTGTGATGCCCTGGGTTCACACAAGGCTGTAGTCCGAGATAAAACTAGGAATGTCAAACCTGCCATGCACCACACCGTGCAAAAACATGTTTCACCATCACAATCACTATCTCTCTAGAGGAAATCAACAATAGGTGTAGGTACAAAGCAAGTAAAAGGTTTTACAACAAATACTTGATGAGATGATAGAACATCGAATTAACACATCTCCTCAACCAAATAAACTGGAATACATAGTCAAAGTCTGAAATGAATAACAAAAATCTGGAGATCTCAACATGTCTCAAAGTACATAATATCTGATATAGGAAATAAGGCACACAGCCTTTACAACTCTAGAACATAAACCTCTTAAGTCTAAAAATGTCTCAAGTGGAGTACAAAATAAAATACATCTAATACGAGGATAAATAGGCACTAGTAAGGGTCGCCCTCAACCTGCGACTCTCCGGGCTCCTGGCTCGTTACCTAAAAGGGGGAGGGACAATGAGCGTCAAAGCACTAGCGAGCAACATCACAACCAACCCCAAGGGATAGGGCTTGTTGTATATGAAAATACAGTTAATACACAATAATATAAAATCATTTATCCTAGCAATAATGGGTTTTGGTACTTAGAAAATTACAACACGAGCATAGGTACGTCGAGCGAAATAATCCAAACAAGGAAACCCTCATGTATATACCTTGTATCTCAAATTGAAAGTCCCTAAGTACCAAACCCAGAATCTAATACATGAACAAATAAATGAAAAAGAAAATGAAATACATCTCTACTTCCAAACATGGTGTCATGTCAAACTCACAAGAGTGTCATGTCAGAAAAACGATTAAGTGTCCAAAACCTAGACTATATAGGTTAAACGTCCAACACATAGACTGCATGAAGTAAACGTCCAACTCATGGGCTGAAAGCAACGAGTGTCCAACGCATGGATCGAACATAACCAATGTCCAACGCTTGGACTGAATGTATCCATTGTCTAACACATGGACTGAATATAACTGTTGTCCAACGCATGGACCGGATGTGACCGTTGTCCGACGCATGGACCGGATGTGACCGTTGTCCAACGCATGGACCGGATGATAATGCATATCCAACACGAGGATTAAATAACAACGCATGTCCAACACGAGGACTAAGTAAAGTGAATGTCCAACACAAGCACTAAATATAGACTATACAAAGTGTAGATGTTGAATTTTTATATATATACGCAAAAGATACACATAGTCTCATGTCGCACGTGCCTCGATGTGCGGATTGGTACTTGTCAAAAGTCAACTCACACGTATAGGTAAATCACTAACATTGTAAATTGGTGTCAGATAGTCGAGGTGAACTCTCGAACGTGTGAAAAGTATACAACAAAACCAACAGTACACAAAACTGTGCGGCGGTCGACTGCAGAGGTCATTCCGGTCAACCGCACATAGAGCACAAAACCATTGTGCTCAAAACTGAGCGGCGGTCGACCGCAGAGGTCATGCCGGTCGACCGCTCAAAGAGCAGAAGTGATTTTTGCTGGCAAAATCCCGCGACGGTCGACCGCTGAGTCCGCTGCGGTCGTCCGCTAAGAGGACAGAATCCCAGTCTGGGTTTCTGTCAGCTTCGAAACTCCTCCAAAATTTGGAAATTCTATACCCACCTAACTTTAACATTTCAATAGTGATATATGTCAGTAAACAACAAGTTTAAATAGTTAAAACCTCATTTTACCAAATATCCCAAACTTAATGAACATGAGTTAAAAGTTCTTAAACAGTAAGAATAGATTTAAACTCTCGTAAAAACGTTTCAGATCAAAATCTCATCTACTAAAATCATTAGTGAACTTTTAAGGACTGAAATATATGATTTTCACATCTTATGCCATAAGGATCTATTTTATCTACATAAAATACGATTTAGGCTTAATAAAACCGGATTAAAACTCAAATCTAAGCATAAAAACGAAAAGGGGTGAAGTTGGGCGAGATGTTACTCGCCTCTGATGTGTAGCAATCTCCTAGATCTGTAGGAGGGTGATCCCCTGCTGAATCCCCCAGAAAATCTGCCGAGAATCCTTCGAAACTCCCCCAAAATGCCAAAAACCTGAGGCTATTAGGGTTTGAAAGAGGGTTCTGAGAGCTTCAAAACGAGTATATATAAGTAGGGTAATAACCGGGTTTTGTATAAATAAAACCAATTCTAAACAGAACTGAAACTGGCATCTGTACGCCCAGCGGTCGACCGCAGCGACCACGGCGGTCGACTGCTCAGAGTTCTGGGCCATGCTTAGATTGGGGTTCGGTAAAAAGGTTGCAACTTTCTCATACGATCTCGGAATGAGGTGATTTAAGATTTGTTGGAAAACTATTGAAGAGACTTACAACTTTGGTCTTATACACTTTTCCAGATTCTAACGGAATTAGTATGAAAAATATAGAAACTCTCAACAGGTCAAAATTCTCAGATTATCACTCTTTGCCTTTGTGCATGTTTTGTGTCTTTACACTCATATATTCACAAATATACATTGAATTGATCTCAAATCAATTCCTATCATACTTAAACATCAAAATATATTATTTTCACCATATAACATATTTATAATTATTTATCACTCTATATTCAAATTTTTGGGGTTTTACATTTATTTATATATATATATATATATACACACACACACACACACACACACACACACACACACACACACACACACACACACACACACACACACACACACACACACACACACACACACACACACACACACACACACACACACACACACACACACACACACACACACACACACACACACACACACACACACACACACACACACACACACACACACACACACACACACACACACACACACACACACACACACACACACACACACACACACACACACACACACACACACACACACACACACACACACACACACACACACACACACACACACACACACACAATGCAATGCACGTGGTTAAATATCAAAATTATCTATTTTTTTGTTATTTCATTACTATAAATAAGTCAAATTAATTTTGAGTTCAAATTTATAAAATTGGATTGTTAGATTTGCTAAAAAAAGTTAAATATTATTTAAAAACTCGGTGAAATGGATTTTTATGCTAAACTAAGATTAATATACTTAATTAGGATATCTTGATTGATTCCCTAGGAAAAAGGTATCAATTGACATAATAATATCTTCAAGCAGAATAGTAAAAAAAAGTTAAATTGATACTACATGTCATATTCCAAACTCTACTAATCCAAAGCTATAATATGGAGTTGTGATGCCCCTGGGTTCACACAAGGTTGTAGTCCAAGGTGAAACCAAGAATGTTAAACCTGTCATGCACCACACCGTGCAATAACATGTTTCACCATCACAATTACTATCTCTCTAGTAGAGTCAAATAACAGGTGTTGGTACAAAAGCAAGTAAAAGATAATATAAGAGTCAACTGATAAAATAATAGAGATCAAATTAATACTTCATTATCTAACATACTAAAGTACAAGTCAATGTTTGAAGTGAATAGACTGGAATTTCTCAACAAGTCTCAAATACAAATGTCTAAATAAAAGGAAATAAGGCACACAGCCTTTACAGTGGAGCTCAAAAGTAAAATATAACTATAATAGAATAGCTAAAGCTAAAGTGTCTCACCATCAACCTGCAACTCTCAGGGCTCCGGGCTCGTTAGCTGGAAGGGGGAGGGACAACGAGCATCAAAGCGCTAGCGAGCAACATCACAACTAACCCCAAGGAAAAGGGCTCGTTGTATACAAAAAATACAGTTATAATATATATACATATATAATCACAAATCCTATTTAGGTAATTACAACGTGAGCAAAAGTACGTCGAGCGAAATAATCCAAACAATGAAACCATCATGTATATATCATGTAGCTCAGATTGTAAGTACCTTGGTATAAGAGGATTTTAGTATTTAGGATGTTACAACACGAGCATAGGTACGTCGAGCGAAATAATCCAAACAATAAAACCCTCATGTATATACCATGTAGCCTAGATTGTAAATCCCTAAATACCAAACCTAAAATCTAATGCAAGAAAAAAAAACTTAAAAGAATACAAAACCCATCTCTACTTTCAAACATAGTGTCATGTCGAACTCACATGAGTGTCATGTGAGAAAAAAAACGATTAAGTGTCCAACACATAGACTATATAGATTAAATGTCCAACACATGGACTGCATGAAGTAAACGTCCAACACATGGATTGAAAGTAACGAGTGTCTAACGCATGGACTGAATATAACCGATGTCCAACGCATGGACTGAATATAATCGATGTCCAACGCATGGACTGAATATAACCAATGTCCAACGCATGGACTAAATGTAACCAATGTCCAACGCATGGACTAAATATAACCGATGTCCAACTCATGGACTGAATATAACCAATGTCCAACAAATGGACTAAATGTAACCAATGTCCAACGCATAGACCGAATGAAATGAATGTCCAACACGAGGACTAAATATAAATTATGCAAAGTGTAAGTGTCGATGATACATATATACACAAAAGATACACATAGACTCATGTCACACGTGCCTCGGTGTGCGGATTGGTACTTGTGTCAAAAGTCAACTCACATGTACAGATAAATCACTAACATTATAAACTAGTGTCAGATAATCGAGGTGACCCCGAAAAGAAACTCAAACGGATCAAAAATCTGTAAAACACCTCATCAGTCGACTCATGTGTCGACTAAGATTGGTCGACTCATTGGTCAACCAGACAAAACACAAAACTGAATACTTTCACGTTAGTCGACTCATTAGTCGACTCATCAGTCGACTCATCAGTCGACTCATTAGTCGACTAAGCAGAAAATCCCTAGTTTTCTGCTTACGATGATTATCTGCAAAAATTGATAAAAACTAAGGTTCTCTTTGTTCATGTCCAGCAATATATATTCAATTTTAACACATGTATATCAACAGAAAAGAAAGATTTGCATGTATTATTTTGCATTAAAACCCTAAACATATTTCTTCATGTTTAAAAACGTGTTAAAAACATTAAATCACATGAAACTCATATTTAAGACTAATTCCAGATCTGGATCTATATTACAAAAACGTTGGTGAGCTTTTTACTAACTGAAAAATATAGATCTTGTAGCTTAGAATGTAAAGCATCTATTTTTATACACAAAATATATTTTAGGCTCAAAAATCCGAAATAAAAACTCATAGAAACTACACAAACAGTGGGAGAGGGCTGGGCGAGATGTTACTCGCCTCTGATATGATGCACAGACTCCTGGATCTGCCAAAGCATGGTCTCCTCCGCTGCACTGCACAAAATCCCGTGCAAACTCCTTCGAGAACTCCTCCAAAACATTAAAAATCCGAGCTAGGGTTTGAGAGGGAGAGATGGGGGCTAGGGTTTTGAGTTCTGAAGGTGTTCTCGGGTAGGAGATATCATATATGAGCGGTCAGACCCAATACAAAACCGAACAAACCTGTAAACTAAAAGAAAACCCGAAATCAGCCCGTCAGTCGAATCATAGGTCGACTCATCAGTCGACTCATTGATCGACTAATAAGTCGACTGATAAGTCGACTGAGCAAACAAAAATCCAGTTTCGTGCATGTCTTGATTATCTGCAATCACCCATGCACAAAACTCTACACATATACACTCATACATCTCTAATAGCTTGTTATCAAGAATATCAATGACTTCAATCTATTTATCACAATAAAAATTATATATCACCAATAAATTCACATATCTTCATAACCAAAAAAAATACGGGGTTTTACATTCTTCCCCCCTTAAATGAATTTCGTCCTCGAAATTCAGAAATCATACTCAAACAAATAATATTACTCTAGACAAGCATATAACGATATTTATTTTTAACAATCCAGGATGACTAAATTCCAACTTAACCCTTAATCAAATGGAACTAGTATGTCGGGCGAAAAATCCAAACAAGGAACCCCCCATATATATACCATATGTTCCAAACGATTAAGAATTAAGCGGAAATATCCTCATTCTACCGTTAAATCTAAATATAGTCACACAAATACTCATGCACATAAATCAATCCACTTCCTCAATAAATGCAGGAAGTATTGCTACATAGCATCTTCACGCTCTTAAAAAAAATCATCTTCAATGTCTACACTTAACCATCTAAAATGTAAATACCCCCCACTTAACTCCTAACTAAATGGAACAAGTACATCAATCGAAAAATCCAAATAAGGAACCCCTCATATATATACCATATGTTCCGAGTACTTAGGAGATAAGTGGTAATACCCCCATTTTAGCGTTAAGTATAAACATCGTCGTAATTGAATCTATAAGCCATATATAAATCATACCAAAGTTTTAATTTACCTGCTCAAACATGTGTGGATAGTCGCGACGCATATCCTCTTCGCGTTCCTAAGAAATCTCCTCAACGCCTCTTCGGTTCCACTGAATTTTTACCAAAGGAAAACAACTTGTTTCTAAATATATTGTCTTCTCTAGCAAGTATACAAACTGGGGTTTCAATCGTAGTCAAATCATCCCAAAGCTAAATCTCCGGAACAGTCCAATACATCTCAGCTCAAGCTTTCCCCGCCTTTCGAATTGCTAAACATTTTCACATACGATACTTTCAGCATAACTAACTCTTCATATTTTAAAACTCCAAAGGTCTTCATCTCTTATCTGCATAGCTCTTTTTCTGACTCTGAGCGGCTAGAATCTGTTCTCTAATCAATGTTACTTTCTCAGTAATCTATCTCATAAGCTCTGGCCCAAGCATTAAACTATTATCCGGCTCTTCCCAACATATAGGCGATCTGCAAGACTTCACGTACGATGCTTCATACGGGGCCATACCAATTGTCGCTTAATGACCACAACGTGTCCTCCAATATCTGATTTACTCTCTCCGTTAGATTATCCAACTGTGGGTGGAATACACTATTGTAAGATAAATCTGTTGCCAAACGAATCCTAGAAACCCTTCCAAAAATATGGAATGAACGCTGAGCCTCAATCCGATACCATCGTATCTGGAACTCTATGAAGTCAAATAATCTCCTGAATCAATATCCTCACATACGTCTTAGCTGTATAGTTAGTCTCCACTGGAAATAAAATGTGCCGACTTCATTTGTCTATCCACTATCACCCAAACAGAATCATTCTCTTTCTTTGACTTCGATAACCCTACGATAAAGTCCATAGAAATGTCCGCCCACTTCTACTCTGAAATCGGTAAAGGCTGAAGTGTTCCTGCCGTTCTCTGATGTTCTGCCTTCACTTACTGATAAGTGAGACACTTAGCTACATACTCTCAAATCTTTCTACGCATATCACTCCACCAAAAGTGTCTCCTTAGGTCCTTGTACATCTTCATCTTAGTGGTCCCTGAATGTACCGTGTACCGAGTACGATGTACTTCATCTAATAACTCCCTCTTAAGCTCTGCACTAGCTGGCATAAATAGTCTATCCTTCTTCTGTAGACCTCAATCTGTTCTAATGGCCCAATTAGCCTTAGGTTATTTGGTAATCTCCTTCTTTCATATTTGAATCCAAGAGTCTTCCGACTGAGCTAATGACAACTCCGTTACTCCAAGATGGCTGTACTGACACAGCTCCCAAAAATGCACTGGTTCCACAAACCTTGGGTCAAAAATTAAACTGGCTAAGAGTGAGAAGATCTCTATATAATGAACACCTCAAAGCCGAAACCCGATGTCGACGCTTCCTATTCAAAGCATCCGCTATGATATTCGCCTTCTCCGGATGATACTGAATCATGAACTCGTAATCCTTGATAAACTCAATCCATCTCCTCTGTCTCTGGTTGAGTTCCTTCTGAGAGAAAAGATACTTCAGACTCTGGTGGTCTGTGAACAACTCAAACTGTACTCCATACAAGTAGTCTGAGAGAAAAGATACTTCAGACTCTGGTGGTCTGTGAACAACTCAAACTGTACTCCATACAAGTAGTATCACCATGACTTCAATGCAAATACTACTATTGCTAACTCCAAATCATGAGTGGGATAGTTCTGCTCATGTATCCTCAACTGCCGTAAGATATATGCTACTACCCTCTGAGTCTGCATCAAGACGTCTCCTACTCCTGCCAATGATGCATCTGCGTAGACGATGAACGTCCTGTCGCTGCTTGAAAAAGTCAAAACTGATGCTGAAATAAACTTAGTCTTAAAAATATCAGAGGCCTTCTGGCACTCCAAACTCCAAATGAACTGTTCACCCGTAAGTGGCATCAAAATCTTTGAGAAGTCCTGGATGAACTTTCTGTAATAGCCGGCTAAGCCTAAGAAACTACGAATCTCTGTCAATGTCTTTGGTGGTTCCCAATCAAGAACTACTGTAACCTCAGCCGGATCCACTGCTATGCCCTCTCTACTGATGACGTGGCTGAGAAATCTGACTTCTGAAAGCCAAAATTCACACTTGCTGAACTTGGCATATAACTGATGCTCCTGCAGAGTCCTCAAAGCTAATCGTAGTTATTCCTCGTGGTCTGCCTCCGATCTCAAATAAATGAGGATGTCGTTGATAAAAACAATCACGAACTGATCTAAGAAGGGACAAAAAACCCAGTTCATTAAGTCCATGAATACCGCTGGTGCATTGGTCAGTCCGAATGGCATGACCATGAACTCGAAAGATCCATATCGAGTAAGAAAGGCGGTCTTGGATAACCATCTCCCGAACCCACAACTGATGATAACCAGAACGAAGATCAATCTTCAAGAAGAACTACGCTCCCTGCAGCTGGTCAAACAAGTCATCAATCCTAGGTAATGAGTACCTATTCCGGATAGTGACCTTGTTCAACTCCCTATAATCAATGCACAATCTCATACTACTGTCCTTCTTCTTCACAAAGAGGACCGGTGCGCCCCTCAGAGAATGACTCCGACGAATAAAACCCTGAGCTAATAACTCGTCCAACTAGGCCCGAAGCTCCATCATCTCAGCTGGCGCCATGCGATAGGGTGCGCGGGATATCGGGGCTATGCCCGGCTGTAACTCAATATAAATCTCAACCTCTCATACAAGAGGTAACCCATGTATGTCCTAAAAGACATCCTGATACCCTGAGACAAATCTGGTCTCCAATAAATCAATATTCTGATCCTGTCGCATCACCTCCTCGATGTACGTCCGAAATGACTCCGTAAAACAGTTGCCCTGAGAGGTTGCTACAATCAACTCGGACCCATCGGATGCTCACAAATTGATTATCTTCGTAAAGCAGTCAATACTAACATGGTAGGAAGCCAACCAATCTATACCAAGGATGACATCGAACTCGGACACATGCAACACTATCAAATCTATGACAAACTCCGACTCATCTAGACTAATAATACACATCCTACAAACGCTCTCCAGAAGTGATACCTCACCTAATGGGATGGAAAACCGATAATGGAATGTCTAGACTCTGAGCTATGACTTGGAGTCTAGTCATAAAAGCATACGAAATGAAAGAACACGAAGCTCCCGAATCGAAAAGAATACGGGCGGGAAAAGGATTCATAAGGAACGTACCCTCCATAACTAATCTGCTTGCTCCATGATCATGCGGAACTACTGCATATACTCTGCCGGTGGCTGAAGACTGCTTTGCCGCTGGTGCTGGAGAATATGGGACAATCTGCCCCTGGGGAACCTCCTGAACTGCTAGAGCCTGCCCCTCAGTCTTCTGTTGTTACTGATTCGGAACATTTCCCTTCTGAGCTCTTGTTGGTGCACTGTGGCACTCTAATGCCTTGTGTCCAACCTTACGACAATTAAAACAAGTTCCCCGGAACTTGTGCTACTGACGTGCTCTCTGATCCTGTTGGGATCCCTTCTTATGAGGGCCCTGCTGCTGCTGCTGAGGTCCAGACAAGGGTCTCTTGTTCTTACCATTGTCTCCGGTGTGCCCTCTCTTAGCACTCCCTTCCTTGTCCTTCTGTAACATAGCCGTCCTATTTTCCTGAGAAATGGCGGTTTCAGCTACTAGTGGTGGTGGTATAATATGATTCACCACAAGCTCCTCGATTGCTGCTATCCTAGCAACTAGGGGATCCATAAGATCTATCAGGTACTGGGAAGCCTGTTGCGGTTCAGGTGGTGTATGATGTGGCTCAGGTGAAGTTTGTTGTGGTTCAGCCTGTCCAAATCATAACGTATCACCATACGATTTTCACAACATACAGTATTCACACAAATACTTTAAACAAAAATAGTTATTATAAAAAAATTCTTAAATTTTTGAGATATGCGCATATATCGTCCTCACTCATACTAGGAAATTCTTATCAAACTCTATACATGAATCCTAAGAAACTCTATCCTAGCTCCACGACTCGACACAGGATGATCCTAAGGATACTAGAACTAGAGCTCTGATACCAACTGTGACGCCCCTAGGTTCACACAATGTTGCAATCCAAGGTAAAACCAAGAATGTCAAACCTGTCATGCACCACACCGTGCAATAATATGTTTCACCATCACAATTACTATCTCTCTAGTAGAGTCAAATAACGGGTGTAGGTACAAAAGCAAGTAAAAGATAATACAAGAATCAACTGATGAAATAATAGAGATCAAATTAATACTTCATCATCTAACATACTAAAGTACAAGTCAATGTTTGAAGTGAATAGACTGGAATTTCTCAACAAGTCTCAAATACAATTGTCTGAATAAAAGGAAATAAGGCACACAACCTTTACAACTTCTAGAATAAACTCTCAAAATGTATTAATAAAGCCTACAGTGGAGCTCAAAAGTAAAATATAACTATAATAGAATAGCCGAAACTAAAGTGCCTCGTCATCAACTTGCGACTCTCTGGGCTCCAGGCTCGTTATCTGAAAGGGAGAGGGACAACGAGCATCAAAGCGCTAGCGAGAAACATCACAACCAACCCAAAGGAAAAGGGCTCGTTGTATACAGAAAATACAGTTATAATATATATATAATCACAAATCCTATTTAGGTAATTATAACGTGAGCATAAGTACGTCGAGCAAAATAATCTAAACAAGGAAACCTTCATGTATATACCATGTAGCTCAGAATTACCTAGGTATAAGAGGATTTTAGTATTTAGGAAGTTACAACACGAGCTTAGGTACGTCGAGCGAAATAATCCAAACAAGGAAACCCTCATGTATATACCATGTAGCCCAGATTATAAATCCCTAAATACCAAACCCAAAATCTAATGCAAGAAAAAAAAACTTAAAAGCTCTAGTTTCAAACATAGTGTCATGTCAAACTCACATGAGTGTCATGTGAGAAAAAAAAACGATTAAGTGTCCAACACATAGACTATATAGATTAAATGTCCAACACATGGACTGCATGAAGATATAGATTAAATGTCCAACACATGGACTGCATGAAGTAAACGTCCAACACATGGACTGAAAGTAATGAGTGTCCAACGCATGGACTGAATAATGGACTGCATGAAGTAAACGTCCAACACATGGACTGAAAGTAATGAGTGTCCAACGCATGGACTGAATATAACCAACGTCCAATGCATGGACTGAATATAACCGATATCCAACGCATGGACTGAATATAACCAATGTCCAACGCATGGACTAAATATAACCGATGTCCAACGCATGGACTGAATATAACCAATGTTCAACGCATGGACTAAATGTAACCAATGTCCAACGCGTGGACCGAATGAAATGAATGTCCAACACGAGGACTAAATATAAATTATGCAAAGTGTAAGTGTCGATGATACATATATACACAAAAGATACACATAAACTCATGTCACACGTGTCTCGGTGTGCGGATCGGTACTTGTGTCAAAAGTCAACTCACATGTACAAATAAATCACTAACATTATAAACTAGTGTTAGATAATCGAGGCAACCCCGAAAAGTAACTCAAACAGATCAAAAATCTATAAAACACCTCATCAGTCGACTCATGTGTCGACTAGGATTGGTCGACTCATTGGTCGACCAGACAAAACGCAAAACTGAACACTTTCCCGTCAGTCGACTCATTAGTCGATTCATCTGTCAACTCATAAGTCGACTCATTGGTCGACTGAGCAGAAAATCCCTAGTTTTCTGCTTACATTGATTATCTATGAAAATTGATAAAACTAAGGTTCTCTTTGTTCATGTCTAGCAATATATATTCAATTCTAACACATGTATATCAATAGAAAAGAAAGATTTGCATGTATTATTTTGCATTAAAACCCTAAACATATTTCTTCATGTTTAAAAACGTGTTGAAAACATTAAATCACATGAAACCCATATTTAAGACTAATTCCAGATCTGGATCTATATTACAAAAACGTTGGTGAGCTTTTTACTAACTGAAAAATATAGATCTTGCAGCTTAGAATGTAAAGCATCTATTTTTATACACAAAATATGTTTTAGGCTCAAAAATCCAAAATAAAAACTCATAGAAACTACACAAACAGTGGATGAGGGCTGGGCGAGATCTTACTCGCCTCTGATATGATGCACAAACTCCTGGATCTGCCAAAGCACGATCTCCTCCGCTGCACTGCACGAAATCCCGTGCAAACTCCTTCGAGAACTCCTCCAAAACGTCAAAATTCCAAGCTAGGGTTTGAGAGGGAGAGATGGGGGCTAGGGTTTTGAGTTCTGAAGGTGTTCTCGGGTAGGAGATATCATATATGAGCGGTCGGACCCGATACAAAACCGAACAGACCCGCAAACTAAAAGAAAACACGAAATCAGCCCGTCAGTCGACTCATAGGTCGACTCATCAGTCGACTCATAGGTCGACTCATCAGTCGACTCATTGGTTGACTGATAAGTCGACTGATAAGTCGACTGATAAGTCGACTGATAAGTCGACTGAGCAAACAAAAATCCAGTTTCGTGCATGTCTTGATTATCTGCAATCACCCATGCACAAAACTCTACACATATACACTCATACATCTCTAATAGCTTGTTATCAAGAATATCCATGACTTCAAGCTATTTATCATAATAAAAATTATTTATCACCAATAAATTCATATATCTTCATAACAAAAAAATACGGGGTTTTACAGGAGTTAAGCTTGAATAATAATATCATTATGAACTACAATTCTAGCAATAAAAACCATATTTCTTTATTAACTCAAGTTTCTTCCTCTGCCTAATTTCGATACGCCTTATGGGTAGGACCTAGATTGTCTCAATTCGATCACGAAAGCCTAAACTTAAAATCTTATTCTTATAGGCCTGTTCAATTTTCCTAGTTTGGCTGACTTTTATTTTTCTAAGGGCCTGTTTGGATAAATGGAAGTATTAGAGGTAAAAAGTAGGTTATAGAAGTAACTTTCAAAACTATGAAGTAGGAAGTAGTGAAAATTATATATTTTTTTCATATATTTTTAGAAGTAATGGAAGTAAAACTTCTTCCTCTTTATTTACTTTTTTGTTTGAATAATATTTGGAAATATTACTAAGAAGTAATTTTATCAATGAAAAGTTGTTAGAAGTAACTAATAAAAGAAATATTAATAAAAATTTTATTTATTTCCTAATTAATATGCATTTCAACTACTTCCGAGCTACTTCTAAGTATTGAGAATTGGAAAAATATTTTGGAAGTAAGAATGACACGTAGGCGCCACATAAGCATTTAAGGAAGTATTGGAAGTATGTTTTTCAGAAAACCAAACACATTTTTTTGCTTAGAAGTAGCAGAAGTAGTCTCTACTTATTTTACTTCAACTACTTCATAATTACTTCCGTGCAAACAAACAAGCCCTAAGTGAAGAAGGAAATTTCCCTCTTTTAGTTAAGAAAATAACTAATTAGGACATTATTTTTACTAAAAACCCCAAAGTTAAACAAAATATAACTTTAATATCTCCTAGCGTGGCAAATTTTACCTTTGACACCCAAACTTTAATTTTCTGTTGAAGATTGTTATACTAAAAAAATTATGGTTTGGGTATCAAAATAAAAAATTTATTGAAATTTGGGGTTCATTTTGGGCAAGAAAAAACTTTAGAGGTATCAAAGTTATAAACGATTTAAATTTTGAGGTATTTATTGGGCAAAAGAGTACTAAAGTTATAAATAGAGTAAACTGTGGGATGTTAAACTGTAAATAACTAAAAGAAAAAAAACTCAAATTGTATGTTTATTGCAAGCATGTCACATTGAACTTTTTAAGTAGAACTGGGATAATTGCTAAAGTGGGATAATTTTTTGACACTAGGATAATTTAGTGGAACAATGATGGATAATTCTTGAAGTGGGATAATTTGATAGGATAATTTAGTGGGATAATGGTGGATAATTTTATGAAGTGTGATAATTTGGTAGGATAATTTGGTAGAGTAATGGTGGGTATAAATTATTATTGTTAATAATTGTATATTAAAATAAATATAAGATTGATAAGCAATTGATTAGTCTAGTAATAACTATAAAATATAATGTAATAAAACATCACTATTCATCTCAAATAATAAAATATTTTACAACTAAATAAAAATCTAAATCCCTAGAGTGACTCGACTTCCATCATCCCACATGGCCTCTGCCATAGAATTTCTCCAAGCTCCTGCAGCTGCTCGTTGAGTCTGTTGAGTCTGTAACTCATCTTCTTCATCAGAGTCATCATCCGCATCAGCAATATTTCGTGGAGCTTCTAGTGAAAGATCATAAATATCGAAGTCATCATTTGTATTCTCCAATCTTAAAAAGTTATGCAATCCGACGCATGCAACGAACATCTTTATTTGTGTGGCATATGGAAAACCTGGAGGTTGGCTCTTGAAAATAGTGAATCTAGACTTAAAAACTCCAAAGAACTCATTGCATCCTTCAAGACTCTTGCATCATTAGCAGAACCCTCCCACCCAGCTAAGACATAAATGAAATTGAGATCAAATGTGCAAGCTGCCAAGACGTTCTGAGAGAGAAAACCATGTCTATTTCGATTGGGCGTCTGATCTATGTTATACACCATGCACGGTATATGAGTCCCATCTATTGCACCGATACAGTCCTGAATAATCAATGTGTCAGACGATCTCAAGTGATGTGTGTGTGGCGCGCACGCATGTGTGTCTGTGTGTGTGTAAAATCTAAAGCAATAAGAATTACCTTGAAATAAGGCCAAAAGCGAGATTCTGATTTAACCTTATCAGGTGGATCAGTAGGGGGTGATACCATCAAGCATGATGCTAAAGTTACCAAGGCCTGTAATGCTTTATTGAAACATACACTGATGGTCCATTTTGAACGATCAAATCGATCAGTTGCAACAGAGTATCGTTGATTCTGACTAACCGTGAGAAGAAAAATAGCAATCATCTCCTCAACACTAATGTGGTATGTGTCTTGTCTGACTAACCGTGAGAAGAAAAATAGCAATCATCTCCTCAACACTAATGTGGTATGTGTCTTGTATATGACCCCGCTCTCTCAAGATATTGCATAACTTCATGAAGCAATCTGGGTACATGCGGTAAATTCTACGAAAATCTTGTGGATGATTATCCATCTTGGACTGTAAGTATGTGAGACCAAGATCTGTAATACCACGTCGAGGACTTCGAAAATTAAGCGTATTTGCTATGAACTCCTGTGATAAAAGTGCTGATATCTTTGTGATAAGATCTGCAGCCTCAGCAGCTAATTCGATTATGCGAATCAAAAGATTATCATCGAAGTCTTCATGATGAAAATATAAAATGGGCAAATTTTGATCTTCCTCCATCCTATTAAATAATATAACCAGTGAAATATAATCACTTTACTTGAAACTTATGTGCATAGGAAATAAATAAAGCATTCTATTATTAGCACACAATGGGACCGATCACAAAGTAGCAATCAATTAAAAAATATTGACCTATATGCTAATCGTTAATCACCAAACTATAAAATTGCACTACTCTCATCTACACAACATACAAGAATCATTTGTTGGGATGATACTTATAGAAATTTTATCCATTAAATGCACCAAACTAAGATAGCTGACAAGTCAAATAACATAAGAACATAATATAAACAAAAAAACAAAAGCATAGCACATCCTAAAAATAAATAGTTTTGACAAATTGAAATAAGATTGATCCTAAAAATACTTTCCAAATCTCAAAAAAAAACATGACATTATCCCAAGTTCCACCTATTCAATAAAAAATATTTTGACAATATGAAATTCCTCATAATCCTAACACCATAACAAATCTTAAAAAACATAGAGAGATCCTAAACTTATAAATTATCACCTCTAAACATCTTCAAAGAAATCAGAATCATAATGTTCACCATTTGGATCAGAATTGGCTTGAGTCCCATCATTACCATCATTCATTATCTCACCAGTCAACCTAAAATGTAGAAACTCATAGCGGTCTTTTGCATCCATGTCAATAAAGGCATCCTTCATGTCCTGTGAGATATTGTCACTGAGGATATTCCATTTTTGTGGCTTAGTCAATTCAGAAGTAGACATAACAGCATCAACCCATTCTTTATTCCGACCTTTTCTTATCTTCCTCAACTCATCAACTAACTCATGAAAAGCTTTACCTACAGTGACAACTCCCTCTCCTACCTCTTGCAACGATAACTGGCTGATGGTCCATTTTGAACGATCAAATCGATCAGTTGCAACAGAGTACCGTTGATTTTGACTAACCGTGAGAAGAAAAATAGCAATCATCTCCTCAACACTAATGTGGTATGTGTCTTGTATATGGCCCCGCTCTCTCAAGATATTGCATAACTTCATGAAGCAATCTGGGTACATACGGTAAATTCTACGAAAATCTTGAGGATGATTATCCATCTTGGACTGTAAGTATGTGAGACCAAGATCTGTAATACCACGTCGAGGACTTCGAAAATTAAGCGTATTTGCTATGAACTCCTGTGATAGACATCCTGATACCTTTGTGATCAGATCTGCAGCCTCAGCAGCTAATTCGATTATGCGAATCAAAAGATTATCACCTAAACCTATAGCTCCTTTGCCAGAAGCGCCATGATCTCCGCATACCATCAATATATCCTCAAAATTCTCGAAAAGTTTATCCTTGAGATTTGGAGTATTTGGACGTGCCTAAAACATGACATATAAAAATAATTAATATTATGTTCAAATTAATATATATGAAACATGACATAAACCAACCTCTAAAATACCATTCCACACTTCGTCGGGACAAGTAAATTTCTGTGTGCTAGGGTCCCAACCAAAACCAGAGTTATTTTTCATCAGGATCTCAACAGGTGCAATCTTTCTCTTCCATTGCTTTATCTTGTTCATTACATGATTATATCTAAAATCTTTTCCAAATTTTTCAACCAGAGGGGGTATCACATTCCTCATAATCACATGCTTTTTAAACTGTCTTTTTCCACATACCCAACCAAAAAAAAGCACTAAATCAAACAATAAATTCTAGTTCAAAATCTCTGCGTGCAGTAGAACAATTATTTAGCAAATTACTCGTAGAAACTTACAGTGAAAATTTGTTCGAAAGAAAAATGATAACTGCTTCATCATTAGAAATTAACTATTATTAACCCTAGAAAACCTTACAAAATTAATTTAAAAAATATTATTAACCCTGAATTTTTTGTCGATTGTAACATAAACCCTAATTTCATATAAACCCTAATCATAAAAGCTTGCCTATCAAGTTCTAATTAGAAAAAGGGATCAATTTTTTAATCTAACATAAATCCTAATTTCATAGAAATTAATCTTATCAAAATCATATATTAGTTTCACTTAATTACCTACAATAGTACTTCCTAATTTCATAGAAATTAATCTTATCAAAATCATATATTAGTTTCACTTAATTACCTACAATAGTACTTGCAATCATGAAATCGAATCTTATCAAAATCATATATTAGTTTCACTTAATTACCTACAATAGTACTTGCAATCATGAAATCGGGGCAATCATATAAAATTTTATCCATCCGACTCCAAATCATATAAAGTTTTAAGCAGTATCATGGATAAAAGTTTCATCATATATTTAGAAACTAATATATGATCAATATATGTACACAGAACTAATATATGATCAAACATAGATTAATTTTTCCTACAGCAATAAAAAATCATTATTTATCCTCATCTTCGCCCACAACAACAAAGAGGCTCACAGTTTCGAGACATAGAAAAACAAAGCAAACAATCAGGGAACCAAAATTATGCAACTTGCACAGGCGTATATTTGTTCTCATATATAAGTTAGTACTTGCAATCATGAAACAATAGTACGGCAAACTTTCATACAAAGAATACCTGAGTTCGTGGATAGCGCCAGAGAGGTTGATGAAGCCGAGACAATGAAGCGTTGTTCTTAAAAGTTGATGAAGCCGGAGGAGATGCAAAGCCGAGATACAAAGTTGGAGGAGATGAAGTGCTGTTCTCCGAAAAGAGGCGGAACAAAAGGGAGGCGGAAGCGCTGTTCTAGGTATTTCACTTTTTTCCCAATTGTTTTCGGAACAAAAGGGAGGCGGAAGCGCTGTTCTAGGTATTTCACTTTTTTCCCAATTGTTTTCTTTTCAATCTGTAGGATAATTTGAGAGAGGAGAACTTATGGTTATATATATAGGTAGTATAATTAGTGGGATAATAATGATTAATTATCCCAATTCTAATTCTAGTAGAATTCTACTTGACTAACGCACCAAAAAAATAATACAGTTCTAGTTCTATAAAAGTTCTACTTGACTAACACTATAAAAAAATATCCCATTTTCTAATTCTATGTGACTAACACCTTAAAAATTTATCCCACAAATTATTCCAATTCCAATTTTAAGTTCTAGGTGACTACCCCCTTTGAGTATTGCTAGAGGAGGAAGAACTAATGGTGTCCGAATATGGGCTAGTGGACAACCCATCATAGCTGGACCTTGGCCCATTTTGTAACTAAATTTCGAATTCGTTTTAGAGCTAATTAAGACATGGGCTTATCTTGAGATTAGTACAATGCTAGACACTTAGACAGATTAGTACAATGCTAGACACTTAGACCTACATACTTAATAAAGAAAATTAAAACTCAGTTTTACATAAAAATAATAATTCATTACTAAATAGGGCGAGTGTATAATTAAGTGCTTACTTCCTCTAAATAAGCATTTGTGAATTTGGTTTTCGACCTCCATTGTTGACTCAGAAAGATGTATTGGAGTTTTTTAACGAATGCAAAAAATAAAAAATATAGGGGAAAAAACCTAAATTCCATAGCAACTAAGATTCCAGGATTGTCAGAAAAGCAATCACAAGTGGTAAGATGGAGGAAATGTGAGAGTGAGTAAAAATGATGAACTCATGATGAATGTCAATAAATGAAGCTTAAGCAAGATTACTTAAAGTGAAAGCAATAACACCAATGTACATAGGTATTGATTAAATCTTTCCAAGTTTTTTGGAATTAACTGTAGGAAGATTCCAAAAAAAGAATGAAGTTCAAAACCAAATGAGGTGAACAAACTCATGCCTTTCTGTTAACTTACGTATCAAAAGTAGGATCACAAATTCACCCAAGTTCACGCTTGTACTATACCTAATACAATTCTTTATAAGATGCTGAGTTCTATAATATTAATAATAATATTAGATGCTAAGAGTGTTAGGAAATATCAAATACGCTCTGATACGCGTTGTTAGGGATTCAATCTACCAAACATTGGTATAACTGCTCCTTAGCTATTCGACCACCTGTCAAATATGAACCTTCTGCGGAATTTGTCCAACCAGATCTTGTGTTAAGGAATAGAAAAAAGAAATCATAAAAAATCAAAAAATAACAAGAACGGAGAACACCGAGTTTTAACGACGTTCGACAACTTACCTACGTCATCAGGAGCCACAAAAATAATTTCCTTTATATTTAAAGAAGATTACAAAGCTTGTAAAAGAGTAGATCTCAACTTGAGATCTCTCAAAAGAAGCAAACAGAAAAACTATCTGTTTCTCTTACAAAAGGCGCGAGATTTTACAACAGTAAAATCTCCTCTCTCACAAAATCGCTATAGGAATTAATCCTCTCCAATAACTGAGATTTTCAACTTGAAATCTAATGCTCAGCCGCCGCCAAGAAGTCGCTGAGAAGAAAAATCGGAGAGAGAGAGAGAGAGAGAGAGAGAGAGAGAGAGAGAAGAGAGAGAGAGAGAGAGAGAGAGAGAGAGAGAGAGCTAATTTTCTCGTGCTCATGGGTTTCCCTTAAATAGGGAAACCCTAGGCTCAAAAGCGAATGGGATCCAGCTAGATCCAACTTAGGCGCGCAGGCTAGTTCCGTGCTACCAAAATAGGCCACTTCCAGATCCGCCCTTCAAGATTTCGCCTGTGTGACGCCCCTGGGTTCACACAAAGCTACAGTCCAATGTGAAACCAGGAATGTCAAACCTGCCATGCACCACACCGTGCAATAACATGTTTCACCATTATAATTATTATCTCTCTAGTAAAGTCAATAACAGGTGTAGGTACAAAAGCAAGTAGAAGATAATATAAGAGAATATATTATGAAATAATAGAGATAAAAATGATATTTCATCATCCCACATTTAAAAATATAATGTGAATCTCTGAAATAACTAGTCTGAAGATCTTAACAAGTCTCAAATACAGAATATCTGATAAAAGGAAATAAGGCACACAGCCTTTATAACTTCTAGAACATAACTCTCAAATGTCTAAAAAAAATATCTATAGTGGAGCTCTAAAAATAAAACTACAAATGAAAGATGGACGCTAATAAGTATCGCCATCAACCCGCGACTCTCTGTGCACCTGGCTTGTTACCTGAAATAGGAGGGGACAACGAGCGTCAAAGCGCTAGCGAGCAACATCACAACCAACCCCAAGGGAGAGGGCTCATTACATATAGAAAATATAGTTAATACATATATACATGAAATCATTGATCCTAACAATAAGAGGATTTTAGTATTTAGGAAATTACAACACAAGCATAGGTACGTCGAGCGAAATAATCCAAACAAGTAAACCCTCATGTATATACCTTGTATCTCAAATTGTAAATCCCTAAATACCAAACCCAATATCTAAAACAGGAACAATAATATAAAAAAGACTAACCCATCTCAGAACTCAAATACCATATCATGTCAAAACCCACATAAGTGTCATGTCCAGCCTATGTAAGTGTAAGTGTCATACTTAATGTTTAACCAAGTGTCCAACACATGGACTAAGACTAGGTGTAGTGGATGCCCAACACATGGACTGCATATATAAATTATCCAACACATGGACTGAATGATGAATGTCCAACACATGAACTGAATATAATGAATGTCCAACACATGGACTGAATATGATGAATGTCCAACACATGGACTGCACATAATAATTGCCCAACACATGGTCTGAATAAAATGTGTAGAATATCGATGAGATATATGAAAAGGATGCATATACACTAATTTCACACGTGTCTCAGTGTGCAAATCTAAACTCATGTCTGCAAGCCATCTCACATATGAAGATATATAATAAACAATAATTTATAACGCCAAATATTTGAGGCGACTCCTCGTTCACATTAAAGCACACCACAAAAGTAAACATGCACAAACTGTGCCAGCGATCAACCGAAACAGGCAGAAACCCTTCACAGGTTTCTGTCTGCTTCGAAACAAATCTAGAAGTGACATCATTATTTTCCAAGCATAATATTACTAATATCAACATATATGAAATAACATGAAATGAAATATTAGCATGTAAATATATCGTCGAAATCCTAAATATTTATATACACATGTTTAAATGTTTTAAAAAGCAAAAAAAAAAACTTATGATTTAATTCATGATTAATAAATTTTAGCTCTAGATCTTTATTACCCAAAATGTTGGTGGACTTTTGACAAACTGAAACACAAGATTTTTCGCATCATATGCTATAAAGAACATCTTTTTTTATACTCAAATATACGTTTTAGGCTCAACAAAAACTCATTAAAATCATTAGAAAACTTTTAAGAACATGGGGTAGGGCTAGGTGAGATGTTACTCGCCTGAGGAGTGTTGATGAACTCCTAAAAACATGTGAGAATGATCCCTCGATGCCAAACGCCGCAAATCTCGCCTTCTCCTCGCTTTCGCCTCATGAAACTTCCCCGAGAACACAAGTTTAGGGATAGGGTTTGAGAGAGGAGGAGAGGGGCTGCTAGGGTTTGGAATACAGGAGAAAAAAGGTATTTTTCATGTTTAAATATGTGTACATATGACAGCAAACCCGAAAACTACAGCCAAAAATCCGAAACCCAAAACTGGAAAACCCAGTCTGACTAGAAACATACTCTTCGGTATTTTGGCTGTAACTTTCGTATCCGACCTCGGAATGAGGTGATTAAAGATTTTTTGGAAATATGCTGATAAGATATCTACAACTTTGAGCTTTTAAGTTTTTCCATATTCACAACATATCAGTGTATATAGTATAAAATCTCTCCACTGGTCATAAATTTCCAGATTTACACATCGAGAATGATTTGTGCATTTGCTCTTATATATACATATATATATTGATTTGATCTCAAATCAATTCCTAGCATACTCAAACATCATAATATATTATTTATAAATATATAAATATTTATTATTATTTATCATAAAATATTTAAATTTTTGGGGTTTTACATTCTTCCCCTCTTAAAAGAATTTCGTCCTCGAAATTCAGAAATCATACTTAACTAAAAGATAGTATTAGAAAGCATGTCGAGGGTGAAATCCAACCCGCACATACACCTCTCGTAATATTAAACTCTTAATAAGCATATAGGGATATTTATACTTAACAATCCAGAATGACTATATTTCCACCCAACCCTTAACCAAATAGAACTAGTATGTCGGGCGGAAAATCCAAACAAGGTACCCCCCATATATATACCATATATTCCAAAAAATTAAGAATTAAGCAGAAATATCCTTATTCTAGCGTTAAATCTAAATATAACCATATAAATAATCACACACATTAATCAATCCACTTCCTCAATAGGTGCAGGTAGTCGCGCTGCATAACATCTTCGTGCTCCCGAGAATCATCCTCGATGTCTACACTTAACCATCTAAAATGTAAATACCCCCACTTAACCCTTAACTAAATGGAATAAGTACATCAAGCAAAAAATTCAAACAAGGAATCCCTTATATATATATCATGTGTTCCGAGTATTTAGGAGTTAAGTGTTAATACCCTCATTTTAGTGTTAAGTATAAATATCATCATACATGTAATCCATAAGTCATAAATAAGTCATATAAAAATTTAATTTACCTGTTCAAACATGTGTGGGTAGTCGCGACGCATGTCCTCTTCGCGCTCCCAAGAAATCTCCTCAACGCCTCTTCGGTTACACTGAACTTTCACCAAAGGAATTACATTGTTTCTAAGTCTCTTGTCCTCTTTGGCAAGTATACCAACTAGAATCTCAATAGTAGTCAAATCATCCTAAATCTTAATCTCTGGTGCAACCAACACTCACTGTTGCTCCTCATCATATAAGTGCTTCTTGAGTATAGAAACTTGAAATATATTGTGTATACTAGACATCGATGCTGGAAAATCTAGTCCGTATGATACAGCTCCAATGCGCTCCAACATCTAGAAAGGTCTAATATACCTTGATGCAAGCTTCCCCGTCTTCCGAATCGCTGAACGTCTTCCATAGGCGATACCTTCAGCATAACTGAATCTCCAACCTGAAACTCTAAAGGTCTTCGTCTCTTATTTGCATAGCTCTTTTGCTGACTCTGAGCGGCTAGAATCCTCTCTCTAATCGATGCTATCTTCTCAGTAGTCTGTCTCACAAGCTCTGGTCTAAGAATTAAGTTATCCTCCGGCTTTGCCCAACATATCGGTGATTTACAAGGTCTTCCGTACAATGTCTCATACGGGACCATACCGATTGTCGCTTGATAGCTATTGTTATAAGAGAACTCTATCAGTGGAATATGATCTTCCCAGCTGTCTTGAAAGTCAATGATATAGGCCCGTAACAACACCTGGTTTACTCTCTCCGTCTGACCATCCGTCTGCAGGGAGGAATACACTGCTGTATGATAGTTTGCTACTAAATGAATCCAGGAAACTTCTCCAAAAGTGCAAAGTGAATACGGAACCTTGATCAGATACAATCGTGTCTGGAACTCCATAAAGTCGAACTATTCCTCGAATAAATGTCCTCACATACGTCTCAGCTGTATACATAGTCTTCACTAGAATAAAACTGTGCTGACTTCGTTAGTCTATCCACTATCATCCAAACAGGATCATTCTCTTTCTTCAACTTCGACAACCCTATAATAAAGTCCATATAAATGTCCGCCCACTTCCATTCTGGAATGGATAAAGGCTGAAGTGTTCCTACCGGTCTCTGATGTTCTGCCTTCACTTGCTGATAGGTAAAACACTTAGCCACATACTCTGCAATCTCTCTATGCATACCACTCCACCAGAAGTATCTCTTTAGGTCCTTGTACATCTTTGTTGTCCAGCCTTCCCCGGATGATACCGAATCGTGAACTCATAGTCCTTGATACTCTCAATCCACCGATGTTGTCTCTGGTTAAGTTCCTTCTAGAAAAAAAGATACTTCAGACTCTGATGGTTTGTGAACAACTCAAACTGAACTCCATACAAATAATATCTTCATGACTTTAGTACAAATACCACTGATGTTAACTCCAAATCATGAGTGGGATAGTTCTGCTCGTGCACCCTCAACTGTCATGAGATATACGCTACTCCTCTCTGAGTCTACATCAGTACGCCTCCTAAACCTGCCAATGATGGATCTGTGTAGACCACAAATATCCCGTTGCTGCTCAGAATAGTCAAAACTGGCGTTGTAGTTAACTTAGCCTTCAAGGTATCAAATACCTTCTGACACTCCACGCTCTAAATAAACTGTACACCCTTCTTCGTAAGGTGTGTAAGTAACGTCAAAATCTTCGAGAAGTCCTGGATGAACTTCCTACAATAGCCGGCTAACCCCAAAAAGCTACGAATTTCGATAACCGTCTTCGGCGGTTCCCAATCAAGCACTGCTGAAACCTTAACTGGATCCACTGCTATACCCTCTCTGCTGACCACGTGGCCAAGAAATCTGACCTTAGAAATCTAAAACTTGCACTTGCTAAATTTAGAATATAGCTGATGCTCTCGCAAGGTCTGCAAAGCCAAACGTAGGTGTTGTTCATGTTCTGCCTCCGATCTCGAATAAATGAGAATATCATCGATAAAAATAATCACAAACTGATCCAAGAAGAACTACAGCAAAAAACCCAAAACCCGAAACTGGAAAACCCAGTCTGACTAGAAACATACTCTTTGGTATTTTGCCTATAACTTTCGTATCCGACCTCGGAATGAGGTGATTAAAGATTTTAAGGAAATCTACTGAAGATATCTACAACTTTGGTCTTTTAAGTTTTTCCATATTCACAATGTATCATTGTGTAAAATGTAAAATCTCTCCACTGATCATAAATTTCCAGATTTACACATCGAGCATGATTTGTGCATTTGCTCTTATATATATACATATATACATTGAATTGATCTCAAATAAATTCCTAGCATACTCAAACATCATAATATATTATTTATAAATATATAACATATTTATTATTATTTATCACAAAATATTTAAATTTTTGGGGTTTTACATTCTTCCCCCTTAAAAGATGACTAGGAAAATAATATTCGATATTTTGATCATAACTTTCACGTACTACCTCGGAATGAGGTGATCTAAGACTTGTTGAAAGCTCTTAAAGATACCTACAAATTTTGCCTTTTAAGTTTTTCTAAATTCCAACTACATATATAAGAAAAATATAAAATCTCTTCACTGGTCATAAATTTTCAGATTTATACATCGAGCATGAATTGTGCATTTGCTCTTATATATATACATATATACATTGAATTGATCTCAAATAAATTCCTAGCATACTCAAACATCATAATATATTATTTATAAATATATAACATATTTATTATTATTTATCACAAAATATTCAAATTGTTTGGGGTTTTACAGCCTGCCAAAAGAGAGACCCCGCCTGTTGACCTTCCGCGCTCACCATAAGATCTCGACATCGCCTGAAGTCTACGACATCGACTTTGCCTATAAGGCCTCATCCTTGAGCTCGCCTGCAACTAGTCGAGTCCACCTGCACTCGACTTTAGATCTCGCCAGACAGCACCTACCTCGAACTCACCCGCAACCAACCTCGCCTGAAGTCGTCTCGCCTGTGGGTCTTCTTCGAGCTAGCCTGAGCTTCGTCGGGGTCGCCTGAAGCTCGCCGGAGGAGCTCGTCACCAACCAGGTTTAGGTTACATCCCAGTTTCTAACAATCTCCCACTTGGAGACCAAACTGTCGTCAGCAAGCTCTCTTTACAAATATCTTCTCCAATGTGGCTCTGCCCTCATCTCTTACATATGAAGGCCGACTGAAGTTACGCACAACTCTAGTTTTTGAATAATCACTGCTTTAGTCAATATATCTGCAGGATTTTGGCTCCCCAAAATCTTCTCCAACTGTAACTTCTCATCCTCAATCATCGAGCGTATGAAGTAGTAACGTAACTCGATGTGCTTCGTTCTAGCATGAAATACTGGGTTCTTGGTAAGGTGTATAGCACTCTGGCTATCACAATAAAAAACTTTGTTCCCCAGTTTTAGACCCAACTCTTCCAGACACCCGGTTAACCAAATCATCTCGTTGATCGCCTTGATCACTACGACATACTCTGCCTCAGTTGTGGACAATGTCACAATATTTTGTAAATGTGAGACCCAGCTCACTACTGTCGACCCTAAAGTATAAACATACCCCGTAGTGCTTCACCTTGTATCATGATCACCGGTAAAATCTGCATCCATGTATCCTTACAGTACCTACTCCTTTCTCCCGAAACACAGTGGCATAATCATAGTCCCTCTCAGATATCGTATTATCCACTTCACGGCCTCTCAATGTTGCTTCCCTGGGTTGCTTGCAAAACTTCTCACAACTCCCACTGCATGGGCAATATCCGGCCTCGTGCAAACCATTGCGTACATCAGACTACCAATGGTTGATGAATACAGCACCTTCCTCATATGCTCCTTCTCTGCGTCAGTCTTGAGTGATTGTTCACCAAATAACTTAAACTGGCTTCCAAGGGGTATACTAACGACCTTAGCATTCTGCATATTGAATCTCTGAAGTACTTTCTCAATGTATTCAAACTGACTCAACTCCAGCGTCCCCTCAGCCGCATCTCGACTGATCCGCATCCCTAGAATCTGCTTTGCTGCACCCAGATCCTTCATGGCAAACTCCTTTGCTAACCGCTTCTTCAGTTTGTTTATCTCCTGTAAACACGATCCTGCAACTAACATGTCATCAACGTATAGTAATAACACAATATAGCTAGACTCGAACCTCTTGAAGTAACAACAATGATCTGAATTGCATCTGCCATAGCCATTGCTCTGCATGAAGTTATCAAACTTCGTATACTACTGTCTTGGGGCCTGTTTCAATCCGTATAAGCTCTTCTTGAGCTTACACATCATCTCTTCCTTTCCTTCCTCAATGAATCTAACAGGTTGCTTCATGTAGATTTCTTCATCCAAGTCGCCATGAAGAAAGGCAGTCTTCACATCTAACTGCTTAAGGTAGAGATTTTCAGCAGCTACCAAGATCAATACCATCCTGATGGTTGTGAGCTTCATAACGGGGAAAAATATCTCCGTATAATCCACTCCTTCCCACAGTTGGAACCCCTTCATGACTAGTCTGACCTTATATCTCTTCCTTCCATCACTCTTCTGCTTGACTCGGTAAACCCACTTATTATGTAAGGTATTCTTCTGCGTAGGTAGCTGGGCTAACTCCCATGTCTCGTTCAAGTGGAGAGAATTCATCTCTTCTTGCATTGCATGCTCCTACTACTGAGATTTGCTCACTTGCATAGCCTCCTCATAGCATTCTGGTTCTCCGCTATCTGTCAAAAGTAGGTAGTCTAGTGACAAGAGATACCCTGGATGACCTTCTAAGCTCCTCGCCCTGGGTAGTTGGTTCTACACCTGGAGTCTCCTCCGTTCTTCAGTCAGAATTGACATCGTCTCCCCCATCTGGAAGTTCTTCCAAGTCCATGTACTCGAATGCACCCGCATCCGTAGTGCTACTCCCACTGCTTTGGCCCGCCTTAGCATTGTCCCTGTCCTTGTACATCACTTTCTCATTGAATATGATGTATCGACTTCTGATGATCTTCATGTTCTTCTCATCCCAAAGACGATACCCGAACTCATCAATATTGTACCTAATGAATGTACACTTCAGTGACTTAGCTTTCAGCTTGTCCCTGACATGATCACTGATATGGACATATGCCACACAACCAAAGACTCTCAAGTGTGAGAGATTAACTTTCTTACCACTCCAAACCTCTTCCGGAATCCCAAAGTTCAATAGAACTGATGGCCCGAGATTTATCAAGTATGCTGCTATATGCACCGCATCCGTCCAAAAAGTTTTTGGTAGATCTGCATGTAGACGTATGCTCCTCGCACGCTCTGTCAGCGTTCTGTTCATTCTTTCTTGACTTAGCTTTCAGCTTGTCCCTGACATGATCACTGATATGGACATATGCCACACAACCAAAGACTCTCAAGTGTGAGAGATTAACTTTCTTACCACTCCAAACCTCTTCCGGAATCCCAAAGTTCAATAGAACTGATGGCCCGAGATTTATCAAGTATGCTGCTATATGCACCGCATCCGTCCAAAAAGTTTTTGGTAGATCTGCATGTAGACGTATGCTCCTCGCACGCTCTGTCAGCGTTCTGTTCATTCTTTCTACTACGCCGTTCTGTTACGGTGTCCCTGGAGTAGTCCTCTCCAAACGAATCCCGTTCAGAGCACAGAACTTCTTGAACTTCTCCAGTTCATATTCCCCACTATTGTCTGATCTCAGACACTTCACTTTGAGATTTGTTTTATTCTCCACCCTGGGTTTCCACTTCTTGAAGATGCTAAACACCTCTGACTTGTGCTTCATAAAATATACTCACACCTTCCTCTAGTGATCGTCGATAAAGGTGACATAGTATGCCAAACCGCTAAGAGAAGACACGCTAACTGGACCCCATACATCTGTATAAACAAGTTTTAGCTTGTGAGCTTTAGGTGGTCTTCCACCCTTTAGAAAACTAACTCTCTTCTGCTTCCTAAAGATGTAGTCTTCGCAAACACCGACTTCCACCGAATAGATGCCGGTTAGCTTTCCTTCTAAGTGAAGAATCTTCATATCCTTCTCACTCATATGTCCCAGCGTATTGTGCTATAGTTCTGCACTCTCCTTGCCTGCTGCAATTGTGAGGGTGTCACTCGCATGTGAAGTTAGGTAGAGGATACCGGTCTTGTTGCCACGGGCAACCACCATTGTACCATTGGAGATTTTCCACGAATCTCTGGTGAATGTTGTAACATAGCCTTCTGCTCCAAGCTGGCCAACCGAAATAAGATTCCTCTTCAGGTTCGGTACGTGTCTGACATTCTTCAAAGACCATTTGGAACCCTTTAACTATATTTGCATGTCGCCTCTTCCAATAACACTACAAGGTTCATTATCCCCCAAGTATACTTTTTCAAAGTCCCTTTCTACATAGTTCTAAAATAGCTTTCTATTAGCAGTGGCATAGAAAGAGGCTCCGGAATCAATGATCCATGAATCGGAATCGCTATCCATAGTGAGCATCAATGCATCTTGCACAATATGAGCCTCCTGCTCATTTTTATCCTTCTTCGGTGCTTTACAGGTTGAAGATATATGACCCTCCTGACCGCAGTTCTAATATTTTCCTTTGATAGGTCTTACCTTCGAGTTTGACCTCTTCTTCTTCGACTTTGATCGATTCTTGTTTTGGTTCCCCCTATTATGGCTTCTGTCTCTCTGTTCGAGACTTAGGGTTGAACTTGAACCTTCTGATTCATTCTATTTTCTTCTAACCTCCTCGAATAGAATCATAGCCATCACTTCGTTCAGCTTTAACTTCTCCTTCCCAACCGAGTTGCTGATTGCGGTCACGCAACCTGCCTAACTATCCGGCAATTACGATAGTATCAATAGGGCCTGCATTTCGTCATCAAACTTGATGTCGACTGAGATAAGTTAATCAACAATCTCGTTGAACTCACTGAGATGCATCGTAAAGGAACATCCTTATGCCATCTTGAGGTTGAATAGTGTCTTGACAAGATGCACCTTATTTGTAGCTGACGGTTGCTCGTACATCGTTGTGAGTGCTTCCATAAGCCTAACAGTCATCTTCTCCATTAATATATTGTGTGCTATAGATTTTGCGAGGGTCAATCGGACCTGCCCTAAGGCTTTTCAATCTAATATTTCCCAGTCCTCGTCGGATTCTTCTTTCTTCTACCCTTTTGTTTTACTCATCAAACAACGGTAAAGATTCTTCTGGTACAGATAGTCCTCCATCTGTGACTTCTAATAGACGAAGTCTGATCTGTCAAACTTCTCAATTTTAGATTTGCCTTCTTCTACCATTTTTTACGCACACAGATCTGAACAAGGGCTCTGATACTAGTTGTTAGGAAATATCAGATACGTTCTAATACCCATTGTTGGGGATTCAAGCTACCAAATATTGGTACAACTGTTCCTTAGCTATTCGACCACCTGTTAAATATGAACCCTTTGCAGAATTTACCCTACCGGATCTTGTGTTAAGGAATAGAAAAAAAGAAATCACAATAAATCCAAAAATAACAAGAATAGAGAACACCGAGTTTTAACGAGGTTCGGCAACTTGCCTACATCTTCAGAAGCCACACAAATAATTTTCTTTATATTTAAAGAAGATTACAAAGCTTGTAAAAGAGTAGATCTTAACTTGAAATCTCTCAAAAGAAGTAAAGAGAAAAACTATATGTTGCTCTTACAAAAAGCGCGAGATTTTACAATAGTAAAATCTCCTCTCTCATAAAATCGCTATAGGCATTAATCCTCTCCAATAACTGAGATTTTCAACTTGAAAACCTCGTGCTCAGGCGCCACCAAGAAGTCGCTGAGAAGAAAAATTGGAGAGAGAGGGGGAGAGAGAGAGAGAGCGCTAATTTCTCGTGCTCATGGGTTTCCCTTAAATAAGGAAACCCTAGGCCCAAAAATCATTAGGATCCAACTGGATCCAACTCAGGCGTGCAGGCGAGTTCCGTGCTCCCAAAACAAGCGACTTCCAGATCCGCCCTTCAAGACTTCACCTGCCAAAAGAGAGACCCTGCCTGTTGACCTTCCGCGCTCGCAAGAAGATCTCGACATCAACCTCGCCTTTAAGGCCTCGTCCTCGAACTCGCCCTCAACCAACCTTGCCTGAAGTCGTCTCACCGGCGGGTCTTCTTTGAGCTCGCTTGAGCTTCATCGGGGTCGCCTGAAGCTTGCCGGAGGAGCTCATTGCCAACCAGGTTTGGGCTACATCCTAGTTTCCAACAAAGAGATATTTTTATGGTAGCATGAAATAACTCGGCTTATGATTCTAAGGTTCTTATGTTGTAATTAGATGCTAATTTATATCTAATTCTAAATACTAACTAATTGATACTCATATTTTCAAACATCATTTATCAGATTAATTATTATATAAAGGCTATTGTCCTCGTGGGAGTTATAACAATAATTGGACAAATTTTCAAAACAAACTCTTTTGTAAATTTATTCACAAAAAAACAACTCATTTCTCTTTTATTTGTAAAAACCGACATGGTTTCAGCCTCAGCGCTGATTCCGAAACTTCACGGGAGTTGAACTCCCGTGAAGTTTAGCAGCTTTTAATTAAGCTGCTAAACTTCACGGGAGTTCAACTCTCGTGAAGTTTCACAGTTCAAAAATTTTGTTTTTAAACTAAGAAACTTCACGGGAGTTCAACTCCCGTGAAGTTTAGCAGCTTAATTAAAAACTGCTAAACTTCACGAGAGTTCAACTCCCATGAAGTTTTAAAATTTTTTTGTAAAAACCGACATGGTTTCAGCGCTAAGACTGAAACCATGTCGGTTTTTAAAAATAAAAATTAAAGGGGTCGTTTTTTGGGAATAAAATTGCAAAAGGAATTGTTTTAAAAATTTGTCCAACAATAATTCTATAAGAAAAGCTAATTACTATAGCAGATAAGATTGAAAAACAAAATAAATTAATAAGGTAGGGCACTACTTTGCTATTATTAAAGTAATATAGGGATGTCTCTTTGAGCAAGAGCCAAACTCTGCTCAAAATGTTATTTTTCTACCTTAACCAAATATTGGATATCCGCATAACTAGAGTCAAGATTGAAAATAATATAAAATAATATATGTAGGGCACTAATTTTTTATGGAGTTCATAAACTACAAACTTTTAGTAATCAAGGATGAAGGGAGCAATTGAACATGTCACCAGTTTCATGGCGGCCACATGCTTTGCATATTTGCATGATTTATTTTCAGACTGATAGTGCTATAAAATATAAAAATAAAAATACTTTACGATTTAACTTGAACAAATTTCTTAGTCAAATCTATAAACTTCGAAACAAAGAAAGGTGAAAGTTGACCTCGCAAGATAAAAGGATTAGAGATCTAACTGATTAAAACATGAGACCTATACATCCCTACAACGGAAGAACCCAGCCTACAGATTAAATAACATCACTAATTTTCTCAAAAAAAAATAACATCAATAACAAATTAAAAAGCCATAATTCAATATTCAACCATTTGTACTATACTAATATATCATGTTACTGATGATTAGATTAATCATACAATACAATAAACAATCTAAAAAAGTATGATTTTCCATGCAGAAGTTTAGGGATTCTAGGATCCCAAAATTTAAACAACCTAAAAAAAGATTAATATTTACTACTTTCAAACAATTTAATATAATCTAATAAGAAGAAAATAACAAAGACATATAGCCGTTGAAGGAGATGAAAGTGCTATGAAAATTATTACAATTTCTTGATCTGAAAAAGAAAAGAACAAACGTACAAACATATAATATAATTAATTACTTTAAAATAATTTAATCTAATCTAATAAGAAGAAAAAAAATAAAGGCATAAACCTATTGAATGAGACCAAAGTGCTATGGAAATTATTGTAATTTATTAGCTTATATATTGGTATGTGATGTTGCATGTGAGAAGATAATAACTGTAAATAGAGTTCTATTTAAATAATATTAGTATAATTTCTTAAACTTTGAAATTATTACTACTCTGAAATTTTGGAACATTAAAGTGCAAATAAAATAACCCTTTTGAAGCAAGCCCGTACATAATGCTAGCTCTTCCTAATTCTAGAAGTATTAGGAATACGAAAGATGGGATTAATTAACCGATTGTCCTTCATATATAGATCATTAAGATTAGGGTTAATCTCTGCTTTAACTCATATCAATATCTCATCGAGCTTGCATTGATTACGCTGCCATTCATCAACCTCTCTTTTCCATATTTTTTTAACATGTCAAAGGGATTAGATTGGATTAGTAGTTGAGTTCAGATTTTGATTGGAAGTTAGTTAAACAAAAACCAAGGGATTAGATATTTGAGGTATATGGATTAGTATTTGAGTTCCAATGGTATTTTTGTCTACTATAATTTTTTTAAGCTCGTGCTTTTGAAAGTACTAGTTGGATTGCACGTGCAATGCACGTGGTAAATTTTTAAATTTATTAATTTAGTATTTATTCATTTCATTAAGATTTATTTAATTTAAACCATGTATCAACTATATGTATAGAATTTAAAAATTCAAACGGATTGATTAATAAAATTACATTTATGTATCAATTGTTTGATAAATAGATTGTTTGCATCCTTAACAATATAAAATAATAAACTATTTTATAAAAGATTTTTATTAGGTATACAATTGAGATTTAATCAACCAATACAAAACTATATACAGATGACAGTAGATGACCTATTTAATCATAATCATCCAATATAAAGATTAGTAAAATAGTAGCATCAATTTTTTTCCTTTAGTCCTACTTATTTCTATCTCCTCAAAAGAATTAATAGTCATACAACAAATAGTAGAGATAATAAATATTTCTATTTATTATTTGATATTTTGAGCTTTAAAAGTTTGAAATTAAAACAACAGTTCTATCATTGATAAAATCAATTGTACACAAAACCAAAGGAGGAAAACCATGATATTATAACATAAAAGAATTAGATATGTCTTTACAGTTATTGATCAGCTTTAATTGATATTTTATGTAGAGTTATCTCAGATTGCGCTCCAAAAAGTTTTTTATTATAATCTTATCACAGGTTAAAAACAATGATACTATAACTGTAGGCAAAGAGTAGGCATTGCTCAGATCCAGGCAACAACTATTTCTCCATGCGTTTTCAATTTCCTTTATTTTGAGTCAGGGTGTATTATAAAAGTTTGTATAACTGCTTGTTATACCATGGGATGCTATAGCAACTGTCAAAAGTAATAAACTGCAGAAGCAATCTCAAAGAATCGACTGGATCATCAATAGGGTACAGAAAGTATCAGTATATGCCTCAAATAAAATAGGTAGTCATGTCGAAGATTTATCTCCCTCGGAGTCCTTATTAGAAAAGACTATTCCCTCAATTGCTCTTGTTACAGTGGGTGAGGGTGCTTGGGCTGCTGGTGTAGTATTCAGCAGCCATGGTCTTATACTCACAAATGCTCATATTTTGGAACTATGGATATTTGGAAAAACATCTCTGCTAGGTTCAATGGACAAATATGCAGTCGCATCTTGTCATGCAAATTCTTTAGATTCTGTGACAAATGAGCATGAAGCATCATTCTTGAATTCAAATTATAGAAGCTATAGTAAAATATCAGTTTGTTTGTGTTTGCATTTTAATTATAAATACACATGAGAATAACTTTTGCAATCTGATTTCACTTAGATCAAGGAATATAATGATTTATCTAATAGCAACGAATTAACCATAACCATGTCTCAACTTCAACTTAACATGCTAGTTCTCATGGTTTTCAAACTCTACTATGTTTCATCTCTTATGTCGTAATACAAAATCTAGCATGTCAGTGATAGTGCAGACATCTTGCTCCAATTGCTTGATGTATGGATTGTTAAAGTTGTTCAAACCCATTAATATAATTTTCGATGAGTTAATTGCAAAGATAAAAAAGTATATATTCTAAATCATTTGTTAGTACAAATTTAGAGACTAATGGATATCAAACATCAGTTGCATCCCATGGCAATTTTTCATTTATAGAAAATAGGAAGAGCACTTAGCTTCCCCTATAGAATCATCCTGAGAGTAGTCCAAACACAGATACTGCACCGAGTGATAGTCGAGGCCTGTAATATCCTTGTCAAGAGAATTTACGGCATAATGTTGTAATAAATTTCTAAAAAAAAGTTGCACCTAAAAAAACAACCGAAGCAGTTGTTTCTTTAAAGCTTCAAGATAGCAAGGAGACAATATCACACTCTGATCAAAATGAAGGAATCGAAGAACAATTGAATCACGCGGAACATTCAACAAGAAATTCTGAACAATCTGGTGGCATGTCCACCTTCTACCAATATTTTCTTCTACTGAGTAATGGGTTGATTCATAACATGAACAATGTTTGCAATGTAATACTTCTCAACCTCCTCCTTAAGCATTTTATTGCTATATTTAAAACCTGAAAACCTTAAAGCTCCATCTTTCAGCAGAATCTTGAGTTTATCATGAAAGGTATCCATATACCTCAAATCACAAACCCTGATCCCATTACGGATAGTCTTACTTGAATAGCAAGGCCCGATTCCTCTTTTGGTAGTCCAGATGAAGGAGTTTGCAAGTTTAGCGTCTCATAGCCCATCTACATACCTGATACTGGAATAAGATTTGCATATTTTGTCCTGTAATAAAAACATTAAAATCAAAATAATCACGGTCTAAGGATTCTTTACCCACTTAAATATTTGTACCTTTTCTACGGATCAGGTGACATTCTGCGGCCAAAGAGAGCATCCTCAGTCTCAGTCTTTTTCTGTGCAGCAGTCCTCTACTTGTGCCTTGCATCTTTTGCAGTTGTATCAGCTCTCACTTTCTCCATCATTTTACTGAAACCAGGAATTGTCCTATCTAACTTGTACGCTCTATAGCTCAGGTTGTGAATGATTCAAAACATCCTCTGCATAAACAATTTGTATTTACTGTTAGTAGTTAATTTGCTTTATGAGAAGAAATCTAATAATATCAATGCCATTTAACGATTGCAAAGTGTAATTGAAATAACTTATCATACAGAACAATGAGAATAAGTTAATAACTGAGAGCTTAATCACCTTCATGACCTTAAGGCAAGAGGAATCTCGACTTGTAGCAAGGCAAGCGAGGATAACCAATCCGGAAACCACAGTAGAGGGCCAGAAGCAAAATCTTTCATGGTCGAGAAGTGAGAGGACAACTAAGTACCTCCACATCGGCATCCATATTTGTTGCTTTTAGATAGAACCTGCAACAGTGTTGCATCTCAATACCTACTTTCTTATAGCTCCCTCGATTTATAAAACAAAGGGGGAAATTGTTTTACCACAAGAAATTGTGCGTTGTGGGCAGCATGCACTTGAAATTGAGAACTTCTAGTACCAGCCATTCCATTGCAACTACTTCAGATCGAGCATTGACATTGTCTCAGCGAAGCATTTTAAGTTCATCAAATACACACAACTATTTGCTTGATGCTCCGAGAAATAGAAGAGTGATTCAGAGTCCCTTTACCAGTGTATCAAGCTTCTAACACTATTAAGAAATAAATCAACAACCATATAGACCATCAACAAGATGGCAGTCATGACATGGCCTGAAAATAGTGCATTTGAAAAGTGAAACTATACAAAAATATAAACTACTTTACTGGTAAGGTTTGTCCTATTGATGTAAACCTTCATTGTTCTTTAACTATGGCAAGAGGCTATTAGTACAGGGCCTATATAATTTTTATGCGTATTACTTTTAGTGAAGATCTTCTCATGCTGTCATACATTAACATGAAGTAAATAAGTTTAGTTTTTTACAAGTAGATATCTGATGGTACCCAAATACTTATACTAATCTATTCCTTAAGGAGTCGTGAAATTCAATAGGTTAATCTCCAATTTAAAGATAAGATGAATTTGCTTAAATATTCGAATCCTGAGAAAGCAAGTGGAATTCCATAAAAGTCCTAAACAATATTGACAAAGGACATATGTTGTAAGCAACCAAAAAACCTATGAGAAGGCAAACCGTCTAGGACAACCAATTCTACAACTAATAATAGCAAAGTTGAGGGTAACCAATAAAAAGGGCTTTGACTTTGTCAGAGAACAAGCCTATAAAGTATGTGCATATAGAAGAATAAAATTTGATCAACACCATTTTTCTATGAATTTTAAAGTAAACACATAATTTTTGCCAGATGGAAATCTCCCTAAATCACACAGCCACCAAAACCCAACATATTCACTTTCTTCTATTATGCACAAGTTAAAATCTCTTCAACTTCTATGAAATTGTGAAATATTAGCATAGCAATTACCAATTATATGGACAAACTAAACTAATACACTTTGTCTTAAATTTATACAAAATAAACTTCAGTTTACGCAAAAGTAAGCAAATCTCTCATAATTCTGAAGTATAAAACAATTGAATTGTAAAGTTCATTATAACATCAAATAGGTAACCACATCAAATCATAATGAGACATAAATGTAAACAAGAAAATTTCAGTAAATTAAGTCTCACCATTGACTGATCCACCACTGAATTCGTCAGCGATACCACTCCTGCGAGTGTTTGATGTGCTATCCTTACAACACATCAAACATGAAGGACAATCAGTGTGGCCAAGCACCATTGCAGCTGCACTCAGAAGATTATTAACCATTTAAATTGCAACAACATTCATCAAAAGGAGAAACAGCTATACATAAAGCATCTAGTACAAAATTATTTCCCACAGAACTCTAAAATTGATGAGTACCAGCAGCATAAGTACTTGATTCAGCACCACTTGAATCATATCGCCATCTTCCATCACTTTGACTGAGTGCCTGATAAACCAATAAATTGCAATGACAACTTCTTCATCAAAAGGAAAGCTAGGAAAAAAAATTAAGAGAAATTACAAGGGGAGTTTGCAGGTTTATCATCTTAATAGAATGAAACACGCTATCTGCATCTGATAATATCACATCAAAACCTTGATTTTGCATCAGGAAAGTGAATAAATGTTGAGCTTCAGATAAGGAATGGAACAAGTTACAGATGAAAGAAGATTGTATGCAATTTTTGCAATACTCAAGAAGAGAATGAAGTCAGATGTTATTCAACTCTACCTTGATATGAACCAAGCTTCCGACGGTGTAATAGAAATCTAATAATGATTCTACCGTTTTTACACCACCTTGAAGTTTCGAACAGGTCTCTACATGGGTGCTTTAAGATCAGCATCAAATATTGTAAATGTTCCCCCTTTCATAAGCTTATAAAGTTACCTCAATGGTTTTGACATCAATCTGACATTTCAGAATGCTATTTACTCAAAGTGCATAAAACAACTCCTTTGATGCAGATGACAATGACCCGAGTATCTCCCCAATAACTGGGCAAGTTGCTGGGCTAATATCAACAACTTTTTCGAGTCCAAGCATCATCAAAAGAGGACTCATAGACCAAAAAATTTATCATGCACCCATTCCAATATAAACATCATGCATGCATGCAACCACATAGTGTGCTTTTGTTTCGTGACAACTTCAAAGACTTTCAACGGTTCAATCTAAAGGAAGAACACTAACTTTAGAAAGACTTTCAATTTTGTGGTTAATTCAACTTCTAAGCTTTTAATGTATAGTTATCATGGAAATTCCTGTAAATGTATAAAAAGCTTTTAATGTCCCGGTTCTCTGAAAGGATCTTAACAAAACACCCATGATACGATGAAAATTTTCAGATAAGCAAAATTCAAAGTAATCCTTGAATGCAAAGTTCAAAGCCTAACAAGAAAAACAGCCAACAGTAGTTAGTACAACTGAAATGCAACATCTCCACAAAGGGCAAGCTAATTAGTACAGTTCAATTAAAACATATAAACTTACCTATTTTTCAATGAAATAAATAATTTATAAGAAATGTGATGCAATGGTCTTGTAATGCTGTACAGGTTATCGATCATTTTGTGAAACAGAACAAACTTACCTCACTTCTAGTAGAGTTGTCCATCATAACAGATGGTCTTATAGTAGGTGTTTAAATAAGAAGAAGTCGTAATATCATCCAATAATCTTCATTGATTATCCTTTTAAGAATAATGATAACCTGTCAATGTCATAAAACAGAAAAAATAAATTTAATAAATAATTTTTGTTGCTGCTTTACAAAGGAATTAATTTCACGGTCCTTTTGGACCTAAAGCATGTACATTAAAGCATTAGTTATTATACACCAAAAAGAACAAAGATAATAGCAATAAGAGACAACTTTTTTTAAGGAAAACTTGCATGTAGTTTAATAAACTACATAATTACACATTTAATAAAATAGTTAAGTGCAAAACAAAGTGGTCATAAAGAGCACACCTAATCAAAGTATTAGAAACTCAATACTCAGTCACCAATCAAAAATATCATCAAAATCATGGTTTTGTATGTTGTCAGTAATCGTATGGAGAACCACATCAATAACCTCACACTTGTATGTTTAAAACCAAGTACCTGTCCTAATGCATCCCGCCTCTTCAATGAATAATTAACCGTCGTATTATTAAAATAAAAAATATCAAATGCAATAAGAAAACTATTGTGTGTCCCCATTCAATCAAAACATGCTTATATATATATCACAAACACACACATCAGCTCCAATAACTTAACATAAGCCTACAGATGTTAACTATAAGTAATACATATAGGTATGCTTATAATACAAACATTCCAAAGTAAATGAAAATGTCATTGAAATCACTATAAATAATTAACTCACATCATAGAGATTCAAAGCATAGAGCGAAGGAAGAACATAAACCTTGGCGGTCTACTGACTGCAGACTGTCTGGCCGACGAAGTAATCAGCTGCAGCTGCAAATCCAAATGCTTTTCAAGCGTCGGGCACCTTGACAGAAACTTAATTTCAATAAGAAAATTAAGGAAAATGGTTAAACACAGGCCATTGCGTGAGAGGGGTAAATGAAACAGGATCAACAAATCTTGTATATATATTATATACTAATAAATAAGTACCAAGTACTATCAAAAATAAGAATCAAGCTATTATATTGCTTTATTTGTTAGATCAGCATCAAATCCCATTCAAAATAGTGTCGTTTATAGTGATCACATGTAAAGATGGGCAAGGTAGTAACTAAAATAGAAGATGATTCCAAGGCTGATGACTTAACATAGAAGCAGCTCACAAAATGAACCAGCAAATAGACAAATAGGTATCTAGACTAAACATTGTGAATAAATAGACTAAACATGAAGTCTTTGAATGGTAAACTGGGAAATTGTAAGGTTGCAGGTTCAATAACTTGTGAGACAATACATTAAAGCATTAGTAAAGTGTGCAACCAAGATGAACATCAGCACCACTGGCATCTTACTCCAATATCACAACCTCGATCTGATTTCTTGTTCTGCCATCTGCGAAGAACCATCGTAACCCACTGAACTGGTAACTTCCTCATTGCTTCTAGCTGCCTCCAGCGCTCTTTTTCAGCAGCACCCTGTGGGCAACTATTAGAAACTTCTCTGACTGTTTTTAGGTGATGGATTTTCTAGCCAAAATGCAATAAAGGCATTAACAGAATCCAAAACTGTTTAGAATAATCCCAAACTTGTTATACAAACTCTTTAATATGCTCATTCCAAATTTGTAGGGCTATACACATGGCTGTATATTCAACTCCATTCCAACATTTGCAGGAATATTACAGTGTCCAGAAAGTCCATTAAAGTTGACAAATCCCCAAATAAGGTCTCTATTTCCAAATCGCGCAGAACAGGAGCTCAAATTGAGAAAATAAATCTGCCCTTCAAGGAAAGATGAACATGGGAATACTGTCCTGCCTGGCAAAGAACACATGTGACACCTTGTACTAATCCTTCACCATTCAAGATATGTTCACATTCAGTCTTCTTCTAGCTGTAATGTGTATAAGAACTTGCACTTGAGTGTAATTTACCAAATAGAAAACGGAGAAGAGTAAAAAGTCTAAATGAGGAAACCGAGTTACTGCATAACCATCATCATATCACACCTTTGTCCGGCGCTAAAATCACTTATTATATGCAACAATTTACAAAATCATTAACCAGAAATTTATAATATTTCTTCTAAAATATAATCTCTAAATCCACATATCCTGATCATTTCCCATAGTTTGTATTAGAACTTAGAAGCAAATTTGTTGGCAGCTGATTGAAAAAGCTGTGAAAATATAGCATATTGTTGCCTTTCTGAACACCTTTGTCTAACTAAAGACTTGGCCCGCATTGCTTGACATGATTACTAAATAGAAAGGGCTTTTTATGCCTCAGAATCCCTTTTTAAAAAGATGGATTCAAAGAAACAATTGAGTAATCCTGGAAAAATTTCCCATTGAAGTACTGATGTCTGAAAAGTTAACACCACAATAAATCTTGTTTGGTAAAAAAAATTTCCTTTGCCATGCTTATAATAATGCAAGATCCATGTCTCTTAAACTAATCACCCTCAGTCCGTCTTTTAGGCATACACATATTCTCCTAATTAATTAAGCGTGTATAGTAAGCTCTGTCTTTTAGACATACACACATTCTCCTAATTAATTATGCGTGCATAGTAAGCTATTTCCCTACTCGCATTTCAAAAGAAACCTCTTATCTTATCAATTATATTCAGATCTGAACTGGTATTGTATGAAAAGGGAGCATCTACAATGGCATGGCAGAAAGTAAAGTTAATCAGAACAAGTCTGTCTATTCTAGACAATGAAGATTCTATACAAAGAGAGCATATAGAGTGGTCTGTTACAATATTTGAAGTTCCGTAGTACTTGTAACTAAAATGCAGTTGTTCTCAGGAATTATTATGTTGGAAACTGCTGGAATTAAAACCCTAATTTATGCTATTTCGTGACTTCCAATTAACTTATTTGATTCAATCTATTATTCTTTGTTTGCATGTATAAAAAGTTCAACTCAAGCTAGATTAGTTAATAGAAATTGTTCCCTCTCTGAGAAACTCCTAGAATTGGATGGAATTGACAGTCTCTTGAGTGAATTCAATGTCATAGAAAATCTCGATCTTCACTTACAGATTTAAGTGGATCCACAAGTACTACCTAACAAGTAAAGATAAAAAAATTTATTAAATGTCATCTCTCTTTGCTTTGCCTGTGCACTCTTTGATATTAGATTGATCAAAACAGAATTGATATACCTAATTTAGGAAAGAAATCACAACCAAAATCAAAACCTGAAAAATAAAAGAAATCAACTCAACTCAACTTACTTTCTAATGTCGATACAGCTGTTGTTCGAATTTTTAAATTCTTGTCGCTTGAAACTGTAGGAAATCGAGAATTAGGGCAAAATTAGAAGGAAATGAGAGGACTGAAGAACTAAAATGAGAGGACTGAAGAACTAAAAGAGGATTGAAGACGAAGAAGAAACTTACTTTCTAATGTCGATACAGCTGCTGTTCGAATTTTTAAATTCTTTTCGCTTGAAACTATAGGAAATCGAGAATTAGGGCAAAATTAGAAGAAAATGAGAGGACTGAAGAACTAAAATGAGAGGACTGAAGAACTAAAAGAGGATTGAAGACGAAGAAGAAACTTACTTTCTAATGTCGATACAGCTGCTGTTCGAATTTTTAAATTCTTGTCGCTTGAAACTGTAGGAATTCGAGAATTAGGGCAAAATTAGAAGAAAATGAGAGGACTGAAGAACTAAAATGAGAGGACTGAAGAACTAAAAGAGGATTGAAGACGAAGAAGAAATACCTTCCTGAATGCCCAAATTCTGAAAACTGTGGAGATGAATGCGGAGGCGTCGCATTGATGATTAGGGCAATAATACTCATCCTTGCAAATTTCGACTGGAAGATCGTGGGACGGCGAGAAGGCTAACCGATGGACTCTTCGGCTTCGGCGGAGAGGAAGGTGTAACGGACATGGGAAATTTCCGATGCTGATGAGGAAATTTTTCCTTGATAATTTGGTTACACCACCTAATTACGATCAGAGAATCGGGCTGATGTTTGTTTACCTAATTACGATCGATGTGACATGCATGGTGTTTCTGGCCGAGACGCATGAGGATAATCTCTATCTCACGAAGGGCAACTTCTAGCATTGATTGCATTAGAGACGCTGATCAAAGATGGCGCGCGGGAGATATGTTGGAGGATCTTGCTTGGATTATTGTGCCAAGTGGATGATATGACTCCGATTATTGCTCCTGGACAAAGATGTACTTGACCTTTGGGCTCCTGGAAATTGCCTCAACACGGTATGGGTAAAAGCAAGTACGTACGAACAATAAAATTAGTATTAACAGGTAGAATATCGATCATTTCAAACAAAATATAAATGTATGTGCAACTCAGTTTCCGCATATACCTTTTTTTAATAAAGAGTCCTCGCATCTCTATGATATTTTTCCCCCCGCGTTCAGGGGCTACGTTTCCGGGGACATAACTATGTGAAGCTGACACGAAAGTCAACATGTGCTTTTATCATTGACTAGTTTTTACACACGTGCAATGCACGTGATTTAATACCATGATTAAGTATTTTTTGCAGTTTGTGCTCATTTTTTTCTTTAAACTCTTACATCCCGATTATTTTTTTATGTTTGTTTAAATGGGATACACCCAATTTAAATTTTCATGTTGATATTTGAATTGACAAAAAACAAATATAATTTAAAAATAATTTGAATTTTCATATTATTTTTGACCGATATGAAACTAAGCTTTATTTGAGAAAGTATAGCATTGCAAAGTGAAAAATATTAAAATAGTGTTATACAAGGAAGGTGAATATTTAAAACCAATATGGCAAAATGATTGATTTAAAGTATTTTAAAACGATGCAAAAGAGAATATGAAGTTTATTCCTAATCATTGATAGACTTCATAAAAAAATATAAATTAAAGATTAATGCTAACTCTAGTATACTTTTATATGATAAAAACATCCACATAAAAATATAAAAGTACTGAAAAAAATTCATGAAACTCCCTTCTAAAGATTCCTAATTTCACTCAAAATAATTAAACTATTCTATAAAATATTCATAAAATATTATTTTTATTTCTTCTATTTTATTTTTTATTGAGTTAAGATCAATCCTTCTTCAGGTTTATCATTTATCATTTCTCGGACAATTCTAGAGTATTGTCTTCATCATCTACATCAATTGTGACATCAGGCTAATTTTGTATTTTTTATGCTATTATCTTTCCTAGGCTCGTTAATTTTTTATCATCTCATTTAACTTTACAAAGAAGTCAAATGTACTTATGATGTTCAACACAAACTACTAAAAATATAGACTTTGATTTTTTTCTATTTCAATGAGAATAAATATTAATTTCATATATATAAAATTCTTTGTGTTCCTAATTTATTACTTAAATAAATTAGAAGCTATCTCTTTATTTTCCTCTAAAATGAATTATTCTGATGTGTATCCAATAAGAATTTCTGTTATTTAAATAATATTACCTTTGCTCTATCCCTGTCATTTTCCATAAAGATCTAAACTAAATACCTGCATTATTCATTACCAATTTCTCTTAGATTATAATATTAATATTTAATTTGAAGAACACAATATGGAATTTATGAATACTTACTAATTTTTCTTATGTCTTCCATGGAGATTTTTTCTTTGATTAGGATAAAGTTATTAAATTATTTTTTAATATAACTCATTCAGTGCTTCATTAATAGATATGTCTTATGTTAATGCCAATTCAAGTGATTCATTGACGTTTTCTGAATTTTAGATTTATTTCCATCACTTTCCCATTTGCAATGGAAATAACTCAATTCTTTTAAAGTTATCTCTAAATATTCTAATAGTTCCTCCATATGTAATTCGTTGTATTCTTTTACCCTATAAATATTATTAACGTCAAAGACTAAAGTTTCTAAATTAAAATCAATTAATGCTAAGGTATAATATTATAGTGTTTTATCATTCTATGGATTTAAACATCTATCAATTAATGTTACGAATGTATTTTGGCTACCCCAACTTATTACTAAAATTATATGAAATTACTTTAATTTATATAGTGCCGATAATTTTTAATCTATAATATTTTTAAAAATTTTATCCATTAACCGGATGTTTTTAATCAATTCTTATTGTTTTTGTTTACCAGTATCAACTTAGACTATTCTTAGATGCTGAAAATGGATAGTAAATCCCTAAATTAGAAATATATATATATATATATATATATATATATATATATATATATATATATATATATATATATATATATATATATATATATATATATAT